>NC_035438.2:45958159-46640882 GCF_002127325.2 Helianthus annuus
CTCGAAAATATCCATCATCGCCCAATCATGCAGCCTACACCTTCGCTGCTTCATCACCACCAGCATCTCCACCTTGATCCTTCTCAGCATCACCACCTTCCAGCATGGGGATCTCCTCAGCCTCATCCTCGTCCTCCAGGTCTGCCAGCCCTGCCTTCCAACCTTCAACATCCCACGAGCTTTTGTCAAAGGTAGGATCCTGAGCCTCCTCGGCCATCTGAAGTTGTATCTTATACATAGCAATTGCCGCGGAGACCTTAGCATCTTGGGTGATCTCCTGCTTCTCGTTATCCATATCAATCAACCTCTGAGCAGCCTCAGCCTTCATGACCCGGAGTTCCTTCTCAAGATCTCCTATCTTGAGATCCTTAAGTACGCCCATTTGTTGAAGGTCAGCAATCTGGCTCTCTTGGTCCTCAACATGGCCAAGATAGGTCTCAATCTCGGCAAGTTTCTGCAACAGGAGAAGAAAAAGATAAGCATAAGATCATATGATCCTCAAGAAAAGCAGGATATGCTAGGCGGATAACCTACAGGGGCAGTGATCCTTACCTCATTCACATAGTCAAGGAATTGCTGACGGAGGAGGGGAAATCCTTGTAGATCTTCAGTAGTCTTCCTCTTCTTCCCCTTGCCCCGGATAGACGCTTTGGGAGCTGATGCTGAAGGACTGGCAGCAGGAGCCTTCTTCTTTGAAGACGTAACATTGGCAAGATCACTTAACCCAAATTTAGAAGCTGATTTGACAGACCTGGCAGACTTTCCGGCACCTACACAATCAAAAAACAAGATAAGTTGCTTTATTAATCGAACAATCCTACATATAATTTATTTTCTGTAAGGATACTTACTTGACATAGTGGCAGATGCAGAGGATACTTCTTGAGAATCTTGGACGGTGACCTGGAAACTTCTGACTTCAGGATTAAGCTTTTTAAAAGCTAGAACTCTCTCTTTTGCAGCAGGGCTTAATTTCAGATGAGCAACGGAAATAGCTGCATAAAAGACAAAGGAAAAAAGACATTAGTGATCCTCATCATATGAGACAGAACTGACAGTGATCCTTCGAGGATCCTCTACCCTACCATGAGTGGCCCATTCCTTGGGCAGATCCTTCCCATCCGGGATGGAATCCCTCTTAACAAAGAAAAACCGACGTTTCCAGTTTGTATCATTCTTGGTAACTTTGAAGATAGGGTGATCCTCCCCAGCTTTCCGTTTCAGCAGATACCGATGTGATCCAAACGTAGTAAGATCATAGAGCTCAGCTAGCTCCGCCATCCCCAGGTCAATTCCTTCCTGCTCAATGATCCTCTCGAAGGTATAAAGAACCCTCCAGATCATCGGCATAGCTTGGATGTAAGAGATGCCGGTTAAGGAAAAGAAAGACTGGGTAAAGTCTGGAAAAGGATATGAGTAACCTATAGCAAACGGAGTAGCAGGAAAAGCCACCCAGACATCTGAGACAAAGTCGCTCAAAGCAGTAGGATCAAAGGATTTAAAAACAACATTCGCCGGAAAGCAATGGCGAATCTTGTCTATGTGGACATCAGTAAAGCAGCACCTCTCCGTAGGAGAATCCTTGATAATCCCATGGCTTTTTAAAGGACTATCCTTCTTGGAATCCTTGTGTGGGGAGTTCCGGAGCAGCATGATTGTGATCGAGTAAAAAGAAACAGAGCAAAGAAGAATAGAGAGAAGAAGAAAGAGAAGAGGAGAATACCTGATCGATCTTCGGTGTAGAATGTGAAGGGAGTGTATCTCGAATTTAAATACAAACTGATCCTCACCCTATCTCCTATTTATAATCATGATCTGCAGGATTGTCACATCTCTGACGTAATGATCATAACGGCTAGTCCGAGCATAACGGCTAGTTTCTTGGAGTCGCCCGTTAGAGATAAGATCGAAACAAAATATAACTCGTCTATTTACAATTAACTCCTTATATTTTGGGGGCAATTGTTAGGGCTGGATTTTTACTATAAGTGATCCTTATACGTGGTCCTAACCAGTGATCCTTGTTTCTTTGGCAGGCAGTGATCCTCAGCCGGACTTCAGGATCAGGATCATGGGACGTTATGGTGATCCTTATACTAACGGTCACCTTCGCTTACTACAATATTGTTTTGCAGGAACATCTAGCAGGATATGCTCTAAAGACCATGATCCAGGGACGCGTCTTCACAAATATGGCAAGAGCTAAATCAGAGATAGACGTTGCACAGGATATGGAAACATGGCTTGATTCATGGGCAGCAATTTAGGCTAGATTATCTTTATTTCTAAAGGGGTAATGAGCTGATATTTAGTCATTTTACCTAAAATAGGTCACCTACACATGTATAAATACCACTCTTCTTCATTCGGAAGAACACACACGACATACGACGCAACTCTCACACACTTAGACACCAAAAGCAATAGTGATCCTTGTACTCAGCTCATTATCATCCAAAGTTGTAATCATATTTTTGTTATATTGAAGTTGGTGATCGGTAGTTGCCATCACCCGAGGTTTTTTATGCCGGAGATCATACATTGATCAAGGGCTTTTTCCTCGTATAAATCATTGTGTCTTTGCACCCTTTATCACAGAAGTGATCCTTTACTTTCATAACTAACCAAGCATCATACCCCGTTTACATAAAGTTTGGTTACATTATCCTTGAGTGATTTTTGACCAAAACAGGGGATATGGTATTGAGAAAAGCATTCCAAAATACCATCAATCCTGCTGACGGGAAATTAGCACCAAAGTGGGAAGGCCCTTACTTGATTGAAGCTGAAGCAGGAAAGGGGGCATATAGATTGCTAACCATGGAAGGAAATTTGTTACCTAGAGCCTGGAATGCTGTTCACTTAAAGAAATATTTCATGTGAACAGGATCCTCCTGGCACATATGATCCTTACAATGAAAGCATCCTCGAAGGATCCCGATGATATCAATGATCCTTACTCTGGTAATATCCTAATCCTAAACTATTCCATTTTCTTATTTTTACCTAAGTATAAGGATCATGTATCCTTCATCCTCCTCTCTCGAGAGTTTGAGTTCTGGTAGTCCAGGTATCCTCAGTATATTATTGATAGTCTTCAAAAGCATCTCAGATCCTTGGGTTCAACCCAGTTATCCTTGGGCTTGTCCCCAGTTTTCGCCTGTAGCGCACGATGATCCTGGTATAGTTCATGTCTTTGGGACCAGTACCCACTCCAGGGGCTGATAACCTCATCGTACTGGTTATGCCTAGGATCCTACGTATAATGGTAGACGTACCATACATCCGTTCCTAAGGTTTCTAACGTTTTCACGTTAGCTAAGGTTTTGGCATTTTCATGTCACTAAGTATGGATAGTCGCCAGTAAGGGCCATACTCCAGTTTACATACGATCCTCGGGCTTGTCCCCAGTTATCCTTCGGGCTTGTCCCCAGTTATCCTTTGGGCTTGTCCCCAGTTACTAACTTATCTTTTATATTGGCTTAGTCCCAAGTTATATTCCATTCTTTCAGGTTTTCGAAGTTAAACAATTAAGGATCCTTAATCCTTATTATCCATTAAAGTTTTACTTATGGTTATCCTGATTAAAGGTTAGGATCCTAACTTGGATCCTCAGGTATGATCCTTAACTATTTTTAATTTTATTCATTATTCATTTGAATAACCCTTAGACCTTGACAACTGAACCTACGATCCTTAAAATAAACTACTTTGAAAATTTTCGATTATAGGATATTTGATCCAGGATCATATCCTAAATTTCTTAAACATAACTTGCTCAACTTTTCTTACTCAAACAAACATGTATCAAAACGATTGGAAATTAAAAGGATAACAATACGAGATAAGCCAAAAAGATTAGAGTTATTTTATTAACAAAGGTTTGAAACCCTTCAAAGTTGTCAAAATTGCCAACCCACGTTTCTACCAGCAAAACGTGGCCCGTCCACATGGGTTGGCAAAGGGTGTCCATTGTTTGTGCGGTCATAGCATGCAGGTAAATAAAAGGCGGCAGGATCACAATGGCTTCATCCCCCAAACAGAGGATCCCTCCACCATTTGCAATCCTACCTATTGTCTGAAGGATCCTGGATCCTTAATCCTAAAATTATTGTTCAAAGTTACAGACCATAATTGTTTAAAAACATCAACAACCACAAAAAAATTGGGCTCCGGCTATGTCTAGAAGTGTCCTTCATCGCCCAATCCTGCAGCTCAAGCCTTCGCTGCACCATCACCACCAGCTCCACTTGCCTCTCCACCCTGATCCTTGCCAGCATCACCACCTTCAAGCATCGGGATCTCCTCAGCCTCCTCATCATCCTCCAACTCTGCCAGCCTTGCCTTCCAGCCCTCCACGTCCCATGTGCTCTTGTCGAAGGCAGGATCCTGAGCCTCCGCAGCCATCTGCAGCTGGATCTTATACATGGTTGTCGCAGCAGAGACCTTAGCATCCTGGGTGATATCATGCTTCTCATAATCAAAGTTGATCAGCATTTTGGCGGCCTCATCCTTGGTAGCCCGGAGCTCCTTCTCAAGATCAGCAATCCTGAGATCCTTCAGCACACCCATCTGTTGGAGGTCAGCAATTTGGCGATCTTGATCCTCGACGTGGCCAACATAAGTCTCTATTTCAGCAAATTTCTGCAAGGAAAACAAGGCATAACGTCAGAAACAAGTGATCCTCAAAACTGTCAGGATAACAAACAAAGCAGTGATCCTTACCTCGTTGAAGTAGTCCAGAAACTGTTGGCGGAGCAGGGGCAGGCCTTGTAAATCCTCTGAGGCCTTTCTCTTCTTTCCTTTACCCCTAATAGGTGCTTTAGGGGCTGAAGCAGTTGGGCTAGCAGCAGGAGTCTTCTTCCTTGCAGATTTGACATTAGCAAGATCATCAATGCCAAACTTTGAGGCAGAATTAGAAGGTTTTCCAGCACCTACACAACCAAAATAAGATAAGTATTCTAATTAAATTTAAAATTCTACATAGAATTACCTTCTAAATGAGGATACTTACTTGACATTGTGACAGAGGCAGAGGATACTTCTTGTGAATCTTGGGTGGCAACTTGAAAAGTTCTAATCTCAGGATCAAGCTTCTTGAAGGCCAAAAGTCTCTCTTTTGCAGTAGGAGTCAACTTGAGATGAGCAACAGATATGGCTGCACAAAAAACAAGAAAATATTAGTGATCCTCATCCTAAGGAACAGGTCTTATGATGATCCTTCCAGGATCCTCTATCCTACCATGAGTAGCCCACTCTTTGGGCAGATCCTTCCCATCAGGGATGGTATCTCTCCTAACAAAAAAGAACCGTCGCTTCCAGTTCGTGTCGTTCTTGGTAACTTTGAAGACAGGGTGATCCTCCCCAGCTTTTCGGTTAAACAAATAGCGATGGGATCCGAAAGTGGTAAGATCATACATCTCAGCCAGCTCCGCCATACCAAGGTCTATCCCCTCTTGTTCAATGATCCTCTCAAGAGTATATAACACCCTCCAGATCATGGGCATAGCCTGGATATAGCAGATGCCGGTGAGAGAGAAGAAGGATTGAGTGAACTGTGGGAAAGGATACGAATATCCTATCAAGAACGGAGTAACAGGAAAAGCTACCCAAGTATCAGAAATAAAATCACTCAAAGCAGTAGGAGTGAAAGATTTGAAAAGGGTGTTCGACGGAAAGCAATGACGAATTTTGTCGATCTGAGAGTCGGTAAAACAACACCTCTCAGTGGGAGAATCCTTGATGATCCCCTGACCCTTCAAGGGACTGTTCTTCTTAGGATCCTTGTGCGGGGAGTTCCGGAGCAACATCTTTGCAGAATGATGGAAAGAAACAGAAAAACAGAGTAAGAGAAGGAAGAAAGAGGAAAAGAGATACCTGATTGATCTTCGGACGAGAATATAAAGGGAGACTCTCTTGAATTTAAATGCCAATTGATCCTATCTCTAACTCCTATTCATAATAATGATTTGCAGGGCTGTCACTTCTGTGACGTCAGGTTTGCAACGGCTAGTCCGTCTCCAACGGCTAGTTATCCGTTACTTTGTTACGGATAAGATCAACAAAATACAACTCGTTTATTTACAATATTACTCCTTATATTTTGGGGGCAATTGTTAGGACTGGATTTTTATGACTTATGATCCTTACATGTGATCCTTACATGTGATCCTAACCAGTGATCCTTGTTTCTTTGGCAGATAGTGATCCTCAGAAGAGTTCCAGGATCAGGATCACGGAGCATCCTTGGGATCCTCATACTAACGATTGTTCTCTTTGAATTTAATGTTATCTTACAGGAATTTCGAGTAGGATCCGCTCTTAGCAACGTAAACAAGGAACTCGTCTTTACAACTTTGGCATATGCATAATCAAAGATGGACGTTGTGGACGATATGGAAACTCAGCATAATTTAAGGGCGATAATTTAGGCTAGATTTACTTCTATTCCTAAAGGGGTAACGAGCTAATAGTTAGTTTATTTACCTAAAATACGACCACTCACACTTGTATAAATAGCACTCTTTCACATTCGGAAGACATGACACACTTCTCACACGCTTTGACACAAGATACTATAGTGATCCTTGTACTTAGCTTGTTACCATCCGAAGTTGTAAACATATTGTTTGTTATATTGAAGATTGGTGATCGGTAGTTGCCATCACCCGAGGTTTTTTATGCCGGAGATCATTCATTGATCAAGGGCTTTTTCCTCGTATAAATCCTTGTGTCACTCACGTATTTTACACTAAAGTGATCCTTTACTTTGTTCAACAAACCAAGCATCATTCCCCGTTTACATAAGAGTTTGGTTGCATTATCCTTGTGTGATTTTTAACCAAAACATGAACCTAGAAATGCAATAGAGTCTCGGCTCTAGCAGACTTTGTGGCTGATTTCAGTAGTGATATTCAAAATGAAGTAGACCTAGAAGTGCAACAACTAGGAGAAAACTTAGAATCCTGGACATTATATACTGATGGTGCATCTAATGTAAGGGGTGTAGGTTTAGGTATACTACTAAAATCGCCACAGGGGGACATAATACCCCAGGCTGTTGGATGTGAATTCCCTGCTACTAACAATGAGGCAGAATATGAAGCTTTAATTGCAGGATTAGAGTTGGCTAAGAACATGAATATCAAGAATTTGCAAGTATATGTTGATTCCTTGTTGATTACTAATCATTTTAATGGATCCTATGCAGTCAAGGGTAAGAAACTAATTGAATACCTTGGTATTCTTAAAAAATTAGCAGGATATTTCGATATTTTTACACTTGAACAGGTACCAAGAGAGGATAACGCCGAAGCAGACGCATTGGCAAACTTGGGATCATCAATCAGGATACCAGAAGGGACCCCAATACCGATATTACATATCCTGTATCCTGCGACGAATTCTCAGGATAAAGAAGTAGCAGGTATTCAGGTTCCTGGAACGGTATATCCTGAAGAGGATCCTAAATCCTGGACGGCCCCAATCATGAGATATCTCAAAGAAGGACACATCCCTGAAGATGAAAATCCTAAGGCATTTAGGATGAAGGTATCACGATTCACTATTATAAATAATATTTTATACAAGAAATCTCTTGCAGGACCATACTTGAGATGCTTGGAGGATCCTGAAGCCAAAGAAGTACTTCAGGATATACATGAAGGGGATTGTGGTAACCACACTGGGGGCAGGTCGTTATTCTCAAAAGTATTAAGGACATGATATTATTGGCCAACAATGAGGAAAGATGCCGCAGAATATGCTCGAAGATGTGACGCATGTCAGAGACATAGTAACATACTACATCAACCAGCTGAACCACTATATCCTGTAGTGTCCCCTTGGCCGTTCATGAAATGGGGGATGGATATAGTAGGGAAGTTACCAAAAGCTCCGGGAGGAAAAGTCTTCATGCTGGCAATGTCGGATTATTTCTCTAAGTGGGTTGAAGCTGAAGCATTTGTTCAAGTCAGAGACCAAGAAGTAGTATCCTTCATAAAGAGGAATATCCTGACCAGGTTTGGAGTACCAGCTGAAATCATTTGTGATAATGGGTCCCAGTTTATAAGCAGAAGGACTACCGACTTTTGCAAGAGTTGGGGAATCAAAATGATAACGTCTACTCCGGTACATCCTCAAGCGAATGGACAAGCTGAATCTTCAAACAAGATAATAGTGAATAACTTAAAGAAGAGACTTGGAGCCAAAAAAGGAAGATGGGCAGAGGAATTACCCTTTGTGTTATGGGCTGACAGGACAACGGTAAAAAATGCAACCGGCCAAACCCCATTCTCCTTGGTATTCGGAGCAGAAGCAGTAATTCCAACGGAAATGGCGATACCTACTGCAAGGTCTATCCTACAGAATCCTGAACAGAATCCTGAAGCCTTATGTCAAGACTTGGATACTATAGACGAAAAAAGAGACGCAGCAAGGCTAAGGATGGCAGCATATCAACAAAGAATATCCAGAGCATATAACAAGAACATAAGGACTAGGAGATTTCAAGTTGGTGATTGGGTGCTAAGAAAGGCTTTTCAGAATACTACTAATCCTGCCGATGGCAAGTTAGCTCCAAAATGGGAAGGACCATACGAAGTTGAATCAGAAGCAGGGAAAGGAGCATACAGACTCAAGAATATGGAAGGGGATATGCTACCGAGGTCTTGGAATGCTATACACCTAAAGCTCTATTTCAAGTGAGTTTAGAATTTAATTTCTAACTCAGGATGGTATGAATTCTACCTTTTTAAATATGTTTGGTTTAATTTGTTCTTTGTAACCCAATATTGACTTAAGCATTGGAGGGGTGTTAGCTAAGCTAACACCCACCTTAGTTTACAATTGTTTTGCAAGATATGTTTCAGGATACAGCTCCAGGATGTGTACTCAGGATAGCTCGAGAGATTAGAGGATTGGCCCCCTCTCTCACGTTTAAGGGATACTGATCCCTTCACAGGTTTAAAGGTATTCACCTTTCTCCCGAATTGGGTTTAAACACCCCGCCTGGAGCGCAAGTTATTCAGGGATAGTTCAAGGTGGCGGGACCAGTCCATGTAAAAGTGGCTGACAATTTCGTTACTGTTGGCTATATCCTGAATCCTAAAGGTATATGAGGATTGGTCACCCTCTCTCACGAAAGGGTATTTTCATACTCTCTAAGGTTTAAAGGTTTTCACCTTTCTAAGTCTTGGAGTTTATACACTCCCGCCTGTAGCGCATGAAACTCAGGGTTTATCCCCAGGATATTAAGGGTTTACCCCAGTATGTTGAGGATTCATTTCAGGGTAACAAGGTTTTTGCCTCGAGGTGTTTGGAACATATTCAAGCCAGAACTTGAGTACATTTGCATTCCTATGTCACATGCAGGGGACATATATTATATTACTCAAAGGTTGGATCCAAGATTGTAACTGTGCACTGGGGACATTCCTAAGGTGGAAGATTAGACTCTCCAAGAGTCTTTGGTATGATCTCTCCTTTTCTCAAAAGACTTAAGTTTTCTAAGTTATATGGTGATATCCTGACCAGGATATCCCTTAAAATACTTATCAGGATATTCTTAGATGATGTTCTCATAATATTTCCAAGAGTTCTCAAACAAAACAATTTTCATAAATAAAATTCATGTAATGGAAGGAATAAAACGAAAAAAGGGTTATATTATTAACATAGCAAAAGATTATGCTCTTGGCTTCGTCTCAAACCGAGACCCATCCACCAAAAGCAGGGTTAGTCTTCCAACATATTTACTTAACAAATGAAGGCTTCGTCTTGGAACCCAAGATACCTCCACCTTCACTTGTTAAAAGCGTTCAAAATAAACCATACTAACTGATGACCAAGGGCTTCGTCCTGAAACTCAGGATCCCTCCACCTTTGGCCATCATATTGTCTACGTGCAGGAAATTAAAATTGTTCAACAAACAAGCAAAGTAAATTGTTCGAAACATCAACCATCGAATCTAAAAAAGTGGGCTCCGGCCTAAGCATCAATATCCATCATTGCCCACTCAGATGCCCTCACACAGCGGCATCCTCTCCAGCCTTCCCTGGCTTCTCAGCACCAGCATCCTGCCCAGCATCCTCACAAGCATCCGTTCCAGCATCCTTCTTGTCTCCAGCCTGATCCACCACCTCTGCTGACTTAGAGGACTCACCGGCTTCTACAGGGAGTGGCACAGCTTTTCCTCCAAGCTCCTTTAGTTTGGCCACCCAAGAGTCAACCGGCCAAGCTGGGCACACGAGGCCTGTCTCCTTGGCCTCGTAGGCCATCTTGATGCGGGCTTGTAGCAAGGAGACGATGGCAGAGGCCTTGATCCCTTCCCGGAAAGAAACCATGGCCTGCTCGTGGTCCATTTCTGCGGTGGCAAGTTTGAGCTCAGCCTCTTGAGTGACCTTCTTCATCAAGCTCTCGTAGTGCCGGGACTTTGCTTCAGCAATGGCACCTTGGTCAGCAACAGTGCTTTCAAGCTGCTTGATTCTGGCTTCGTGGAGTGCAACAGTACCACAGGCATCATTATACAGGTGGAGCAGATGCTGAAGACCCTGCACATTAAATTCAGGTAGGGGTTAGAATATATTAATCAGTATATCCTGTCAGGATATATATGCAGGATATGTAGCAGGATATTACCTTGTTGAGGAAGGATGTCATTGGCTCTAAGGAGTCGGAAAAGCTGAGTTCATCGTAGGAGAACCCCTCGGAGCCTGGGGCACTGATTTCAGAGCCCTTCCTCTTCTTTGCTGTGGAAGCACGGGTCCTAGGGTTAGCCTTGGGGGCCGGCAGTGGCTTGGAGCTGGTAGCAGCAGGTGTCTCTTTTTTGACTATGACAGGAGTAGGATAACCGTCAAGCTCATCAAGGTCAAGGAGGATCGGAACTTTGCTGGAATCTGCACACGGGGAGTAAAAATTCTTTCCTAAATATTTCAAAATAAGAACATGTATGCAGGATATTGAACAGGATCCTTACCAGACATGTTTACACTGGAAAGAGGACTTGGAGACGGTGGAGACGGGTTAAAACTTCTTTCAGCTTCCGGAAGGAGTCTGATAGCGTCAATCCTTTTTTGTGAATCTGCAAGGGGAGGTGCTAGCTTCCTAAAATCAGCTGTGTACAAGAAAACGACAAAGTCAGTCCAAAATATACGGCAAGATATAAGACAGGATTTTCCTAAAAATCTAGGTCCTACCCTTCTTCAACCATTTCACCGGGTAATCCGCTCCACCAGGGATTGAATCTCTTTTTACAAAAAAGAATTTGGATTTCCATTCCTCTTCATTCCTGGTGGCTCGGAGGATTAATGGGTCACTGGAAGTAGAGTAAAACAAGAATCGACAGGAGCCGTGGCACCTAAGTCGGTATGCTAAAGGAAGGTCATGAACAGAAAGATCAGGGATATGGTTGTTCTTGATTTGATCAAGAACAGACAAGACTCGCCAAAGCATTGGCATTGTCTGACTGAAGCAGATTTTGGTGACGTTAAAGAACTCGGTGATGAAGTCCGAGAAAGGAAATTACAACCCTAAGGTAAAAGGAAAGGCATTGAAGCACAACCACTCGTCGGAAACCATATCTGATCGGATTTCCCGATCAAACGGCCAGAACACCGTCCCTTTTGGGAAGATGCCGGAGGTTTTAAGGGCTGACAAGTGTGCACTATCAAAGGTGCATATTTCTTTCTCCGGATCTTGGAGAATATTTTGGTGGATAAACGTGGGAGCAGAATCGCCGGAGCTAGATCTTGTCTGCCTTGCCATATTGTTACCGGAATATTGGGAAGAATGGAAGATGAAGTTGAGAGAGAAATGTTTACCTTTTTCTCTTCGGTAAAGGTTAAATGATGATGAGGATGAGAAGTTATAGGGATGAAATGAGTAGTTATAGGCTGCGCGGTTACAACTAGTCACATCGAGGTCTTATCTCTTAATTACCTCGTTGTTCGTGAAAAAATGTAACCGTTAGTATCAGGATACTTAGCGGTAACATTTTTGGGGACAATTGTTATGGGTGAAATTCTGAGCCCATATCCTGGGAAATATCTTGATTTATATCTTGATTGTATGATAACTGCTCATATCCGGGATGCTCATTTAGGATATTGGTAACATCCTGAATGGTATCCTCAGGATTACTAACGGGTTGTGTGCAGGAGTACGCGTCTAGTTGCCCAACGTTCATGAAGACCTTTTCTACGGAAGACTCGGTCCAAGTCGTTCAAATGAAGACGTTGAAGCCGTATTACTCGGTCCATAACGTTCATAATGGAATATTCGGAGTAGCCCATATTTGTAGGGATTATTGTTTGTAATTCATTACTATAAATAGGTGGGTATATCAGATCAACTAGGACATCACAATCACACTCGCTACACTCTAACACTTGCTCTCTAGCAATTTTCGCTTTCATACAAATTCATTGTAACACTTAGCGATCTGATCTATATCCTGCACTGTATCCTGAAGTTTAAAGCAATAAGAAGAACAAGGCAGCTGCGATTGTCAGCTCCCGAGGTTTTGTGTCGGCGATCTAGATTGATCAAGGGCTTTCCTCGTACATCTCGTGTCAACCCCTTTACTTTTTGCTCATTGTTTGATCGTAGATACAGCTCAATATCCTGAGCCGTATCCTGAACACTGTTTTTCCAAACAACATAACCAGCATATTTTCAACACACTTTCTAGCACACTACCTCATTTAACTAATTTGATCACTTAATTGCTTCGGTAATTTTTGACCAAAACAATATTAATTACTTAAATTTTTGCTTTTTACAAAAATCAAAATTTCTATTCAATTAGTTTGGTAGAATGTAAGCATATATTTTTAACAACCCATAAAAGAATTTTTTTTTATAACTTCCCAGATTATTAGTAAATGAAAAAAAATCACATTTAGCAAATGCTAAAAGAAACTGGGTTCTAGTTTTTTTTTTTTTTTATATCAAACAATAGTTGGTTTTTAAACTTTGAATGCCATTGAAAACATGCTCATTTCATTTTCATAAAAACAAATATAAATGATCAAGATTTTGGAGTGTAAGACTTTTTCATTGTTTAAGCTTCTATTTCTTTTAAACAAACAGTAACATTGTCATCTTCTACAAAATAACCAAGAGGCAAAACTGTTATATATGTATTTTTTTTCTTTTTGTTTCAGCTTAGTCTTGAAAAGTATGGCAGCTCATATTTCTTTTATACATAGCATATAGATTCAATTGAAAGGGATTTGCTTTTATTTTATTTGATCAAACCACAATATTTATCTACTTCCTTGGAAAGAACAACCGAATAAAGCTCACTGTTATCAAACTTCTAAATTTAAGATGATTATCAATATGATACTAAATAACATTTCAAAAGATAAACGAGGAAACGAAGGATAAAAAAAAGAGTTATACCGATCGATAAAGGTGTTCGGCATCTGGAACGAGTGCACCAGGCTGAACCGAATTAACCCGAACAATTATAACCCGAGACTAAACAAAGAGCAACCCGAAACTGAACTGGATCTGAACCAATCAAACCGAATCTGAACCGAGCCGCGCTCGAACCAAAACTGACCCGTATAACCCAAGGATTACCCGAATCAACTGTTGACCCGAGACGAGCACCCGAGCTAACCCGAAAGCTTGAACCGCATACTTGAACTCGAAACAGAAAAGGAAGGGCTTACCGGACATTATCATATTCGAGACTCATATGACACTCGTCGGAAGGTAACCAGGCCGTCGCCACTGCCGCCGCTTCCGACATTTCACCAGTAGCTGAACGCGACCACCACCATCGTCGTAAAGTCGCCGGTTCCACCACTGAAGCGGCTTCTATTGTCGGAGATAGGACCTGCCACGTTCACTCTCGTCGCACCTCTCTCTCTCTCTCTCACTTTCCTGTGTCTCTCTCTTCGCACCATCGCCGCCACCACCAGACGGTAGTGGTGGTGGTCGGCCGTTCACCGAGTTGTAGGGAGGAGGTAGGTGAGGTTGCAAGGTGTGGGAGGTGTGAGTGAAGAAGGAAGGTGTTGCCTTTTCTTTTATGTGCAGTGTACATCGAGAGAGGGAGAGTAGATGCAAGTTTTGTGGGTGTCGGCTAGTTCAAGTGAAATGAGATTAGGGTTTGGTTTGAGGTCTCAAAGGTGTAGAAGTTAGGGTGTTTATATAGTTAGGTTAAGTTATTATATATAAAAAGAAAAACTAATTTAACAACAAAACTAACTGGGTTAACTTGTATTATCTTAAACTAACTTTGAAATTTAACGAGACTAACTAGATTATTAAAAAAATTAACTTTTTAAATAGTAAAATTAATTAATTTAATTAATTAAACAATGAAAAATTAGCCAATTTTATAACGAATTAAAAATAAAGGTAAAAGATTTTCGACGATTATAACAAAACGACTAATACAAGGACACAAGGTTTCCAAAGATAGGAATATGAACAATGGTTTCTAAATATGGAAAGTTATGAAAACGCGGGGCGTTACACGACATTTGTGGGACTTCGTATTCGGAGGCGAAGAGACATGCAAAAGAAGCTAAGGCTGAGAGGGGAGACAAGCCTGTCAGGATGACTACCCTCACAACTGACAAAATGATCACGTTTGACGCTGATGACAGGGATACTGTCCAGGATCCTCACCATGATGCTTTGGTAATAACGTTATATGTGGCTAACCATTTTGTACGCAGGATACTGGTTGATAATGGTAGTTCCGTCAACATAATCCAACTGGAGACCCTGAAGAGAATGAATGTGTCTCCGATGGATATCACTTCGGAGTCTACTGTGCTCGTTGGTTTCAGTGGAGAAGCTAGGAACACAGTGGGAGAGATAAAGCTGCCTATATATGTTGAAGGAGTCAACAAGATACAACGTTTCTGTGTGATGGATTCTCTATCTTGCTATAACATCATCCTGGGAAGACCGTGGATTCACAATATGAAGGCCGTACCATCAACATATCACCAATGCATCAAGATCCCTACCCCTTGGGGAGTTGTCAAAATCAATAGTGATCAGCAAGAGGCGAAAGAATGTTACTCATCCTCAATGAAATCCTCGACCAAACCAAGTGCAGCATAGCAATTAAAGATGCGGGCCCAGGATATCGTGGAGAATCCGGAGCAGGATGTGAAGAAAGTTATCCTGGATCAGGATAATCCTGATATCTTGGTGCTCGTAGGGACCAATATCCCTCAGGATATTGAAGAGCAATTAACTAACTTTCTGAAATGCAGGATGTCAACATTCGCATGGAAGCATGAGGACATGACAGGTATATCCAAAGACATTATTACTCACAAGCTTGGAATTGATAGGTCATTCAAGCCTATACAACAAAAGAGAAGGAAATTCGCCCCTGAGCGGAATGCAATTATCCAAGAGGAAGTTGAAAGATTATTGAACTCCAGGATGATTAGAGAAGTCAAATTCCCTAGATGGCTAGCAAATGTGGTAGTGGTTCAAAAGAAGAATGGGAAGTGGAGAGTCTGTGTAGACTACAAAGACCTGAACAAAGCTTGTCCAAAAGACCCATTCCCTCTGCCTCATACAGACTCGATGGTGGATGCCACTGCCGGTCATGAAATGTTGACCTTCATGGATGCATCCTCAGGATTCCAGCAGATTCAAATGGAACCTTCAGACCAGGAGGATACTGCTTTCATGACACCAACAGGTATTTACTGTTATACTGCTATGCCTTTCGGTTTGAAAAATGCAGGTGCAACGTACCAGAGATTGGTGAACATGATGTTTAAAGATAAACTGGGGGACACCATGGAGGTGTACATTGACGATATGGTGGTCAAATCCAAGAAAGCTGAGGATCATCTTCGGGATATTAAAGGAGCATTCGATATCCTGGATGTAACATCCCGAAAATATAAATCTTTATATTAGAAATTCAAGAAAATTTCATATACAAGAATTTACCATCTAGAAATTATAACTTAGTTAAAATTACAAGCCTAGAAATAACTAACACTAGGTTAAAACACTAGTACTTAAAGTTAGATGATAAATGAAGGACTAAGCTTGCCAAAAAATGAAAGTTTAATGCTGGATTATAACAAAAACTTACCAAACACACCATTTAGGTGTGTCTGGTCGATCAAGTAAAGCAGGGGGCGATCCCCACTTCTCCAAAACCCTAAAATCTCAATAATCTTGCAAATTGAAGGATTAATCCAAGTAGAAATCGAGAATTGAGCCTAGAATCGTAATCCTCATCACAAGAGGATTGTAAGGTATGTAAAATTTAATGAAATCCCTTAACTTGAATTTCTCATGATTTTGGGATATCTGAAAATTTGATGTTGCATGTGTGTTATTTGGTTAGTTTAGAATTGATTTGGTGTTTAGAGGTGAGACCTAGCCAATTCCATGTGAAATCATGACCAAATTCAGGAAACTCCATGAACACCTTGAAGGTGGGTTGTGGGTTTTACATGATGATGATGAACTCTAGGGTTTTGAGTGATTATTCTAGTGTAATTCGACCTTAGAAGATAGTTCCAGAAAAATATGATGTTTAAATGATATATGATGGCTTTATTGAAGTTAAGTTAACTAATTAGCAAGCCATAAACATGAATACGAATGATGTAGAAGTTCCGCCCTCATAATGTTTGTTGAAATGCCTCAAAGAAGGCTTGAAAACTGAATTGTTAAGTTTTAAACGCATAATTATGAAGCATGACGAATGTGCGTTATGTATGTAAAACATGGAGTTCTAAACATAAAGTGCTTGAACTCTTTAGGGAAGGAAGCCGGGGCATCTAGCGGACAAACCGGTGTGGACGCACGTTTGAAGGGTTTGCTTTAAAGGTACGTGACTTGTTCCGTTACATTTATTATATCGGATGATTCAAATATGTAATGTTTGAATAAGAGTGTTTTGAATAAAACAATGAAGTCGTCATATCGATTGATCGACTAAATTCGGTTGGTACCCGTTGGTAGTCGTCATATAGGAGGATTCCTTAGACGAGCCAAACGGGTCAAATAATCAAGTAAAACATGATTTATATTCCGGGATATGATAGATTGTTGTATGTTATTGGTTGACATTTATCAAATGTTAGAATTACTAGAATTGGATGTAATGAGTCTTAGAAAAGCGAATTACAAGATTACTTTGAGTGAGATGAACAAAACCAAAACAAGACATGGATTTCCAGGACCTACCGTAAATTACGGTAATACCGTAATTTACGGTAAGGGTCAGACATTTTATGGTGAATATCTCCTGGTTTATGGTGACCAGAAATCTCCAGGACTCACCGTAAATTACGGTGATACCGTAATTTACGGTAGACCTAGAATAGTTGTTTTGTTTTTATCATTTTAAATGTGATGTTCAAACTTGTGATTATATTATATAATAACATCAAAACTAATGTTTTAATGGTTTTGATCATAGGTAAAATTGCAAATCTTACGGGAGGCGACCAAGTGATATATGAAGAACCGAACACTACATTTCTAAGCTTCCGCTATGTTTTGAATCTTTAAAACTTTTGTATATGGGATGTAAACATGTTTTGAACATCTTTTTTTTTATGCTTTAACTTAGTCATTAGTCGACTAAGGTTTTTGTTATTCATGAACTTCGTTAATGAAAGTCATGTACTTAATCAATATTTTCACTAAAATGGTGTTGTTTATTAGTATTAACGAGCGAAAATTTAAGGGTGTTACACTGGACCAGTATAATATGAAACTTAATCATGCAAAGTGCCATTTTGGAGTGGGGGCAGGAAAGTTTTTAGGATACATGGTGACAAAAAGAGGGATAGAGGCAAGCCCGGAGCAGATCAAAGCTATCTTGGATATAAAGTCACCCTCGAATATGAAGGACGTTCAACGGTTAACAGGACGAGTGGCAGCCTTGAATAGATTTATTTCAAGATCCTCGGAAAAATGTAAAGAATTCTATGATATCCTGAAAAAGAACAAAAAAATTGAATGGGGTGAAAAGCATGAAGCAGCCCTACAGGATTTGAAGCAGTATCTCTCAACCACGCCTCTATTGATGAAGCCTGAGGATGGCAAACCATTATCCCTGTATCTTGCAGTATCAGGGAACGCAGTAAGTGCAGTACTCGTAAAGGATCATGAAGGTCAGCAGTATCCTGTTTATTATGTTAGCAAAAGTTTGTTAAATGCTGAAACTAGATATTCTCACCTAGAAAAGTTAATACTGGCTCTGGTAATGGCATCAACAAAACTTAGACATTATTTTGAAACACATAGGATTCATGTTAAAACTAATTATCCTGTTAAGAATGTGCTTAGGAAACCGGAGATGTCGGGTAGAATGGCTAAGTGGTCGGTAAAATTAAGTGCCTATGATTTAATATATGAACCTAGAAATGCAATAAAGTCTCAGGCTCTAGCAGACTTTGTGGCTGATTTTAGTAGTGATATTCAGAATGAAGTAGACCTAGAAGTGCAACAACTAGGAGAAAACATAGAATCCTGGACATTATATACTGATGGTGCATCTAATGTAAGGGGTGTAGGTTTAGGTATACTACTAAAATCGCCACAGGGGGACATAATACCCCAGGCTGTTAGATGTGAATTCCCTGCTACCAACAATGAGGCAGAATATGAAGCTTTAATTGCAGGATTAGAATTGCCTAAGAATATGAATATCAAGAATTTGCAAGTATATGTTGATTCCTTGTTAATTACTAATCATTTTAATGGATCCTATGCAGTCAAGGGTGAGAAACTAATTGAATACCTTGGTATTCTTAAAAAATTAGCAGGATATTTCGATATTTTTACACTTGAACAGGTACCAAGAGAGGATAACGCCGAAGCAGACGCATTGGCAAACTTGGGATCATCAATCAGGATACCAGAAGGGACCCCAATACCGATATTACATATCCTGTATCCTGCAACGAATCCTCAGGATAAAGAAGTAGCAGGTATTCAGGATCCTGGAGCGGTGTATCCTGAAGGGGATCCTAAATCCTGGACGACCCCAATCATGAGATATCTCAAGGAAGGACATATCCCCGGAGATGAAAATCCTAAGGCGTTTAGGATGAAGGTATCACGATTCACTATTATAAATAATATTTTATACAAGAAATCTCTTGCAGGACCATACTTGAGATGCTTGGAGGATCCTGAAGCCAAAGAAGTACTTCAGGATATACATGAAGGGGATTGTGGTAACCATACTGGGGGCAGGTCATTATTCTCAAAAGTATTGAGGACAGGATATTATTGGCCAACAATGAGAAAAGATGCCGCAGAGTATGCTCGAAGATGTGATGCGTGTCAAAGACATAGTAACATATTGCATCAGCCCGCTGAACCGTTATATCCTATTGTTTCCCCTTGGCCATTTATGAAGTGGGGCATGGATATAGTAGGATAATTACCAAAGGCCCCGGGAGGAAAAGTCTTTATGCTAGCAATGACGGATTATTTCTCTAAGTGGGTTGAAGCTGAAGCGTTTGTCCAAGTTAGAGACCAAGAAGTAGTATCCTTCATAAAAAGGAATATCCTGACCAGGTTTGGGGTACCAGCTGAAATCATCTGTGATAATGGGTCCCAGATTATAAGCAAGAGGACCACTGATTTCTGCAAGAGTTGGGGGATCAAAATGATAACATCTACTCCAGTACACCCTCAAGCGAATGGACAAGCAGAATCCTCAGACAAGATAATTGTCAACAATTTGAAGAAAAGACTTGGGGCTAAGAAGGGAAGATGGGCAGAAGAACTACCATTTGTCCTATGGGCTGACAGGACAACTGTGAAGAATGCTACTGGGCAAACCCCATTTTCCTTAGTATTTGGAGCAGAGGCAGTAATTCCAACAAAGATGGCGATATCTACAGCAAGATCCAACCTCCGGGATCCTGAGAAGAATCCTGAAGCCCTATGTCAAGAATTGGATACTGTTGATGAGGCAAGGGATGCGGCAAAGATGAGAATGGCAGCATATCAACAAAGAATGTCCAGAGCATATAATAAGAATATCAGGACCAGAAGATTTAAGGTTGGAGATTGGGTGTTAAGAAAGGCTTTTCAGAATACTACGAATCCTGCTGATGGAAAGTTGGCCCCAAAATGGGAAGGACCCTATGAGATTGAATCAGAATCCGGAAAAGGAGCATACCAGCTCAAGAATATGGAGGGGGATATACTACCAAGATCCTGGAATGCTATACATCTCAAAGCCTATTTCAAGTGAGTTTAGAATTTAATTCTTAACTCAAGATGGTATGAATTCTGTCTCTTTTGAATATACTTTATTTTATTTGAACCCAATACTAACTTAAGCATCGGAGGGGTGTTAGCCAAGCTAACACCCACCTTAGTTTTGGAACGTTTTGCAGTATTTGCTTCGGGATATAGTTCCAGGATGCACACTCAGGATGTTTCGGAAGATTAGAGGATTGGCCCCCTCTCTCACGTATAAGGGATCCTGATCCCTTCATAGGTTTAAAGGTATTCACCTTTCATCCGAATTGGGTTTAAACACCCCGCCTGGAGCGCAAGTTGTTCGGGAATAGTTCAAGGTGGCGGGACCAGTTCATGTAAAAGTGGCTGACAATTTCGTTACTATTGGCTATATCCTGAATTCTAAAGGTATATGAGGATTGATCACCCTCTCTCACGAAAGGGTATTTTCATACTCTCTAAGGTTTAAAGGTTTTCACCTTTCTAAGTCTTGGAGTTTATACACTCCCGCCTGTAGCGCATGAAAATTTGGGATTATCCCCAGGATACTAAGGATTTATCTCCAGAATGTGCTCGGGATTTATCTCAGTAACACAAAAACTGTCTACGCAGTTGAGTATGAATCTAAGCAGTTTTTTCTAAGTGTTGGAAGATTTCATGCACAGGGGACATTTCTCCTAAGGCGATTATGTAAGACATAGAGAGTCAAGTCAGAACCAGGTGTACAAAGACCGGGGACATCTTGGTACAAGGAATTGCAAAGGAGGATTGAAGTTTGAAACTAGGGTTACACTCTACTCCTGGTATGATCTTTCCTTTGAGAATCTTACGCAACTTGATTGAACTTTTGGAACCATGTCTAAATTTTAATTATCCTGACTAGGATATATCTTCAGGATATATTCTCAGAATATATTCTCAGGATATAATACAGTATATTTGTTTGGAATATTTGGGGTACGGTACTCAAGTTTAAAAATCAGAATAGAATTTGTTTATAAATGCTAAGTAAACCATCTTATTCCTTTGAACACTTTAAAATATTCGAGGTTTTACAAAGGGCAAATTATTTTGAAACTCTATCCAAGATATGAGGATTTTGAGAAGATCTATTTGCTAAAGTTTGTTTTTGCAAAATATTGCTAAAAATGTGGATTAAAGTATTTGAATGATTATACTAGTTGATATTAGAACAGTATGTAAAGACTAAAGCATTAACAAAGGCAAGTAAGTCAAAGGTAGGTTATATTATTAATATGTCAAAAGTTATGCTTTTGGTTTCGCCTTAAACCAAGGCTCATCCACCAAAAGCACGAGGGATTCATAACCATATTTACACAACGATTTAAAGTTTCGTTTCAAACTGAAACCTATCCACCTCCAACCGTTGTATTGTCCAAAACAAAATATACTAACTGATAACCAAGGGCTTCATCCTGAAACCCAGGACCCATCCACCTTTGGTTATCAAATTGTTCTAATGCAGGAAAGGTAAATTGTTCAAAAGACATGGAAAATAAATTGTTCAACAGATCACAACCATCAAGCTTAAAAAAGTGGGCTCCGGCCTCGGCATAAACATCCATCATCGCCCACTTCGCTGCTTTCAAGGGGCAGCACCCTCTTCAACCATTGCTTCATCAGCACCTGCACCAGCATCACCATCGGGATTCTTCTCAGCATCACCACCAGCATCGGCCGCCGCATCCGTCGTCTTGGGAGGATCCTCACCAGCATGCTTTGCAGGACGTTCCACAGGGGTGCCTTTGAGATCCGCTAGTTTCGTTTCCCAGGCCTTGACATTCCAAGAAGGGCATTCAAAGCCCAAGGCCTCGGCTTCATAGGCCATCCTTAGCCTGGCTTGAAGAAGGGAAACAACAACGGATCCTTTAAGGCCATCCCGGTAAGAACTCATATCCTGCTGGTATTGAAGATGGGCAGCATCCAGCTTGGCTTGGGCGTCCTCGTTGGCCTTGTGTATAGCGGCTTGGTGCTCCTGAGTCATCGCCTTGAATTTATCTTCATAATGCTTAGACTTAGCGGCGGCGATCATCCCTTGGTCAGCAATGGTTTCTTCAGCTTTCTTGAGCTTGGTCTCCAACATCTTGTTAAGCCCACACGCATCCTCATAGAGGAACATGAGACGTTCCAGGCCCTACAACCAAAAGTACAGGTATCAACATATGTGTAAAATATCCAGGATAATAGTTAACATACATGTGCAGGATACCAGATGAGGATTTTTACCTGATTGAGAAATGAAGTCATAAACCTACTGGCTTCATTGAATCCATAGTTCTCGTATGGGAAAGTCTCGGAGGTAGCCGGAGAATCTGTTTCTTTCCTCTTCCGGGCGCTGAGAGCACGGGTCCTGGTGGCTGGAGGAGGCTTGGGAGTGGTAACGGCTTTCAAGCTGCTGGGTCTGGAAGACGTGGGAGCCTTAGGGCTTGGTTCTTTCTTCACCGGGATGGGAGCAGAGTAGCTATCCAGTTCATCGAGATCGAAGACTTCTGGAGCTTTGACTGGTGCTGCATAAAAGGGAAAAACATCTAACTCTTGAATATTCATAAGTTATTATATTTGTTTCATATGTATTAATGTGCTTACCAGACATGTCGGAGCTGGATCTTTGGCTTGAACTTGCAAATGAAAGAGAAAAAGTTCTCTCGCTTTCTGGGAGTTGATAAATGCTTTTGGTTCTCGAATCTGATTCAGTGCTTGGGGGTGCTAGATCTTTGAAATTTGATGCAAAAGGAATAAAGATGTCAGTTCAGGATATAACTTTAGGATACGGTTGGGGATATTCCTAAAACCCTAAATCCTACCAGAAGTTAACCACTTCACTGGAAGATGAAAACCTCCAGTGATGGAATCCCTTTTTACAAAAAAGAACTTTCGTTGCCATTTTTCCTCATTCTTTGTGGCTTTAAGAATGAGAGGGTTTTTGGAGGTTGAGAAAAGGAGAAAACGACTGTTGCCATGAGAACGAAGGCGGTAGGCCATCGGGAGGTCTTCAATGCAAAGGTTGGGGATAAATCGAGATCTGATCTGATCCAAAGTCACCAGCATGCGCCAAACCATGGGCATGGTTTGGGCGTAACTGAGACCGGTGAGTTCGAAGAAACGGGATATAAAAGCTGGAAAGGGGTATCGGAGTCCGATAGAAAAAGGGTAGGCCAAGAAGCACACCCATTCGTTAGAAGAAAAGTCCGATCAGACTTCTCTGTCGAAAGGGCGGATGATCGTACCAACAGGGAAAGCACCGGAGGCTTGCAAGGCAGCAATGTCAGCATTGTCGAAGGAGCAGACCTCTTTCTCGGATTCTTTAAGAAGGTTTTGGGCTTCGAAAGTTGGGATTGAATCGCCTGTGTGGGATCTAGTTCCGCTAGCCATGAGGGATTTCCGTGGAGAGAAAAAGAAACAGAGAAGAAGGAAAGAAAGGAATTTACCTGAAGATTCCGGTGGAGATGATGGTTTATCAAACGAAAAGAGAGAAGATATAGGGGCTAAATGGATAGCCATCGAGTAAAAAACGCGTGGGAAGTTGCACACTGTCACTTCGAATGTCCAATCGTATTAATTGCCTCGATTCATGAGATAAGCTTTAAAATATATCCGTTGGATTGGTATACCAACCGATATATTTTGGGGACAATTGTTATGGGTCATTTTCTGAGTATACATATCCTGACTAATATCCCGCTTTTAATTGTTTATTTATGACCAGGATGCTGGACGAGGATATTGCTAACATACTGGGCGATATCCTGAGGTTCAGTAAATTAAACACGTGCAGGTTAATGGCTGCAAACTACTAACGGTCATCAGGACTTCTTCTCCTTAAGACTCGGGCGAATTTGTTATGAGGAAGCCGTTGAAGCCGAAAGACTTGGTCCTCAACGTTTGAGTGGGAATATTCGCTGGATCCCGGGAGTTTAGGATAGTTTGTTACATTATCTTTACTATAAATAGATGGGGGCGGATCAGTTTAAGACACATAATTTTTCACGAACACTCTCGTACACTTTCACTCTCTAGCTTACTGCAATCACTACACCTTGTATCCAAATCTTATTGTAACACTTAGTCGATCCGCACCACATCCTGCACTGTAAGTAATAACAAGAACAAGGCAGCTGCGATTGTTAGCTCTCAAGGTTTTATGCCGGAGATCTAGATTGATCAAGGGCTTTCCTCGTACATCTCGTGTCACCCCTTTACTTTTTGCTCATTGTTTGATCATAGATACAGCTCGATATCCTGAGCCGTATCCTGAAACTGGTTTTGCAAATAACTCAATTAACATATTTTTGAACATATTCTCTTAGCACACTACCTCACAAAACTAATTTGATCACTTAATTACTTAGGTAATTTTTGACCAAAACAGTTGTTTCCGTTGTTTCCCTGATTATTGTTGTTATTCTGGTTCTGGTTCAACTGAGGACAGTTTCTTTTGAAGTGGCCTTCAGCACCACACTGAAAGCATCCCCTGTTACCCTGCTGTTGTTGCGGCTGGTTCTGTGGAACTTGCTGTTGCTGTTGACGATTCTGATTCGCAGGTCGCGCGCTCCTACAATCCTTCGCTTCATGACCAAACTTGTTACACCTCTGACAACGACCCTTGTTACACTGCCCATTGTGATGCATGTTGCATCGGTTTCACTTGGGGTGGTTTCCTCTGTATCCACCCTGCCCTTGACTACCAGACAATTGCTGACCAGGACTCTGGTAGTCGTCAGTCTTTCGCTGCTGAGACTGAGACTGAGCCGATGTTGAACCCTTGCTTGTGACTCCATCCCACTTGCGCTTGTTGTCGCTGGGGGCATCGGAAGTAGTAGTGGCTGTAGTAGTAGCACCAATACGCTTGGGCAGTTTGTTCTGTTCCACTGCCTGATCAGTGAGACGATGAGCAAGTCGAGTGACTTGCTGGATGGTGGTGAGGTTTGCTGCTGTCACGTGACTCTGGATCTCTGGCACTAAACCTTTGAGGTACAACTCGATTCGGTTGATGGGAGGATCCACCATAGTAGGACACAAAATTGCCAGCTCATTAGACCTTTGTGTATACGCTTCGATTTCTGACCCCGTCATCTTTAAGTTGAAAAACTCCACCTCTAGCTTGTGGATATCGTCGCGACTACAATACTCTTCCTTGATCAGTTCCTTAAAATCATTCCATGGGGTGGCGTTAGCAGCAACAATCCCCAGCATTTGAACCTGAGCGTTCCACCACGTGAGCGCTAGACCTTCAAGAGTACCAGTAGCATACTTCACCCTACGTGCCTCAGGGCATTCACACTTCTCGAAAACAGATTCGAGCTTCTCGAACCAATGGAGGAGGCCTACAGCTCCTTCACTGCCGTTGAAAGTAGTTGGTCGACATTCCATAAAAGTTTTGAAAGTACATGTAGGAGGCTGAGCGTGTTGACCTGTCGTGTGTGCAAGAAGTTACAAAGTTAAGCACAAGTGTTGGTTTACGAGAGTAGGATCTAAAGATCCTAGAGTAAGTTGCAATGGCAGGTTATACCTCCTGCCTGAGCGGCTGCGAGTGCTGCAGTAACTTGTTCATTGATTAGAGCCGTTAGCTGGGCTTAAGCTAGGTTAACGCGTCCACTCATGATCTTCATACCAAAGAAAACATGAGTGAGAGAGGTTCGCGAAAGTGCGATGACAGAAGAGAGTAAGCACACATGTTTTTCAAACAGCAGTCATTACGTTCATCTAAGCATACCATGAGCAAAGTTCTATGTATCTAGCAAGTAGGCAATACAAACATAAACCATATTACCTAGAGCGTTGAGTCTTGCACGTGGAGTGAGGCATCGTTGTGGATCGTTGAGCACTGTATAGGTTATAGTCTAGTTTTAACAAAAACTTTTTCCCCTTATTAAAACCAAGTTCTCTATAACCTGGCTCTGATACCAATCTGTCACACCCCCAAAATCCACATGCGGAGTATCACCGCTTGGAGGCGTGACTGACCAGGATCAAGCCACCAATCATATTGAACATAGCATATAAGTAACTTCAAAACCCAAACGCAATATAATTGGTGTCCAACAAAACATAGTTTAAGTTGTAAGCAGAAGCATAATGTTTAAAACCAAAGTGTAAGTTCAAAAGTATGACAAAAGTTTAACATGGCATATGACTATCCATGTCCCACAACGTCCCTGCCTCCTCGTGCAAGCTCCAAAAGTACCTATTGACCTGCAAGGCATGTAGCAACGAGTCAACAACAAAGTTGAGCGAGTTCACAGTTGGTTGTTCAGTTTTACCAGTTTGTTTTGAAATCATAAGTCGTTTTGTAAACCACGAGTTAACCAGTTCTTTTGTTCCCCAAACCGTAACCATAATCAGTGGGGGGCTTCCCCTGTGAACCACTAGACCATACCATATCAACCACTAACGAAATATAAGTTGTGCCCTACATCAGAGTCTATCATCACTGACAGTTTGCCATAGTCCATTAGTACACGCCCGTTCAAACGACATGGTGTGAGGTTTGTTAAACCTAATAGCGCTATTAACTAATGACCCACTCGCCATCGGCCTCGGCGATTAAGTCGATATAAAGAGGAGGGACATCATGATAGAGTTTTGTCTAGTAAGTTAAGGTTGTTGTCCTACCCAAGGAGGACGAACGTACGTAGTTATACCCAAGGAGAATACCCAGGAGTGATAGTGGCATCCTACCCAAGGAGGATGGCGGTACATATCCTACCCAAGGAGGATATATAGTTTACGTTTTAGTTTATTAACCCATTCCCAACCCTTGGGAATCCCATGCCTTGTAGAAAGTGTGAACTCACCTCGGTTTGCTCGGTATGCTTAGTTACTTGCACAATTAATTCAATCAAAGCCTATAGTTTGTACATACACACAAATCAGTTGACATTCACATGTTCGACTAACAGGAAAGGTCATCACGTACATGCAAGTAACAACAAACACATAGCATCTATCAGTTATACAAGTTCATGCAAGTCATGCTTATCATTTAACAACAGCTAACTAACCCAGTTAACCTTTAACAGACTTAACTGAGTTCACTGTGCAGTTTACACATCTGACGAAATGCCCTAGTTTCGCCGTGATCCCCCTTCGACGAAACACTTGGCTTCGTCGTGCACCCTTTCGGCGAAACACCCTCTTGTTTCGCCGTGACTGGCGTTTCGTTATATCACATATGTTACGTCGTATTAGTTTCAAACACAGAAAAGCCTAATCGTCTACAGCCGTTACACAATGATTATCAACATCAGAACTTTATCCATGAATCACATATTACCAGATTATTGACACGACGTAACTGTAATACTTATACATTTAACCAATCTAACCAATCTAAACAAATAACATCATGGTACACAAGCACCAACAGATTATGAACTGTGAACATAAACCATTTCACCACCTCATACAGATCATCAATTCCTAATTTTATCAAGTATTATACTCATCAAACGATTTAATCTCAACATACAGATCATCATAACCATCTACCCATGCAACCCTATGCAAAGATCATTCAACAGTAACAATCAAATCATTCTATCATGACATCGTGCAAATCAAATATGACAGGAAATTGAATCGGTTAATTAATATCTATACACTAACCGGTTACAAGGCGAACTAGCAAGGATTCAAGAGAGATGATGGTGAAGGATGGCAGTTGCCGTCGCACAGTGGAGAGAGGGACCTTAGGGTTTCACAATAACAAGTTACGTAACCTATGTCCTTTAAATATGTAGATTTTACTGTGTTGGGCCCTTACTGGGCTTCGGGGAAACTGGGCCGGCGAAACATCTTGTTTCGTCGAGATAGGGATGACGAAACACCCCTGTTTCGTCGAAGTTGCTAATGGCGAAACACTTCTGTTTCGTCGAACCCATTCAAGGCTTAAATAGTTTAAGTTTTTCAAACAGGTTACATGATATCTCACCAAACACCTCAATCACATTAAATAGACAACATATCAACAAACATCTCAACATATAATCCAACGTGTACAATTACAAGGCAAACAAGTCGTGTAAATAAACAACTTAACAATTAACGTGTAATTAATGCGAAGATGGAATCTTGGAAAACTCGAGTTGTCACATGGCACATGATGGGTGTTTCGGAATAAACAAGATGATACTAGAGTGATCGTAAAGAACAAGGCTCGATTTGTAGTCCAAGGTTTCAGTCAGGTTAAGGGTTTAGATTATGATGAAGTGTATGCTCCAGTAGCATGTCTTGAAGCCATCCGTATTTTCTTGGAATATGCATCCTTCATGGGCTTTACAGTCTATCAGATGGATGTCAAGACAACATTCCTTTATGGGAAGGTCAAGGAGGAGATTTATGTTTCTCAACCACCGGGTTTTTTTGATATAGAGAAGGAAGGATATGCCTACAAGTTAGACAAGGCTCTTTACGGTTTGCACCAAGCACCCCGTGCATGGTATGCTACCCTAACAGAACATTTGCTTGCTCATGGGTACACTAGAGGGACAATCGATCAAACACTGTTCATTAAACGTGTTGACAAGGACATCATCCTTGTTCATATATACGTTGACGACATCATCTTTGAGTCCACAAATGATATTCTTTGCAAAGAGTTTGAAGAGGTAATGAAGAGGAAGTTCGAGATAAGTTCTTTAGGAGAAATGACGATGTTTTTGGGCATGCAATTTCGTCAGAACAATTAAGGAATCTTGATTCATCAGAGCAAATATGTTCACGACGTTCTTGCAAAATTCAGCATGACAGACTCAAAGTCGATTGACTCCCCAATTGCAGAGCGGCCGTTGTTGACTGAGGATCCTGAAGGAAGCCCTGTTAACCAAACATTGTATCGATCTATGATCGGTTCTCTGATGTACTTAATTGCAAGCCGGCCAGATCTGTTAGTGTGCTCGTTATCAGGCTAATCCTAAACTCTCTCATCTAACTGCAGTTAAAAGAATTTTTAGATATCTAAAGGGAGCTCCTAAACTCGACTATGGTATCCTAGATATTCGAACTTTGATCTGCTTGCTTTTTCAGACAACAACTTTGGAGGGACAGACAGGGATAGAAAATCTACATCAGCTGGATGCCAATTCTTGGGAGATAGACTTATCTCTTGGCAGTGCAAGAAGTAGCAAACTGTATCTCTTTCCATCACGGAAGCATAGTATGTTGCAGGATCTGCCTGCTGCTCCCAGGTTCTTCGGATGCAACATCAGCTGGAGGATTATGGTTTGACTTATCTTGATACAACTATTTATTATGATAATGATACCGCTATCCAGATCACTAAAAACCCTACTTTCACTCCAAAACCAAGCACATTGACATCAAAGTCCACTTCATTCGAGATTGCTTTGACAGAGGTTTAATTAAACTTGAACAGATCCATACGGATGCTAATACAACGGAACTTTTTACAAAACCTGTCAGCATCTCGAGGTTCAATGTGCTTGTGGACAATTTGAAAATGATGCGCTTCACTGACTGAGCATTTATTAAAAAAGGGGGTTTAGGAATAACGATATTTCATCTGATAAATTTAGGCATAAAGTATTCTACTTTTGCACAAATTTACGGGGATAAATAGTTGCTGGGAAATGAAATAAACTTTCGTACTAAAGAACTTGATTAACACATGTAAGGTTTCGATGCTAAACAGGCTAGGATCCACTGCGATGTGTTGATAGGTCTAACGCTTGAAAAGCAAAAAGAAACCAAGTGATATAAACCTATTGGACTGGACATCACGTGGGTAACAGACCAATGGTGTATGATTTCATGGTCTTAAATCCTGCGTTGATAGATAGCCAACATCTAAAGTTTCGGGTCTTTATACTGATGAGTCGTCCGGGATATCAAGACTGTCCTTCTGTTGCATCCAAATTATATGCAGACCTAGGCACAGTCAGGATATCTTGAAAAAGAGCCGCAAAGAGGGCCAAAACCTTAAAACGGAAGAAAATCTCATAAAGAGAATTCCGTGAGCTTATAAAAGCCAAATTCGTACCGTTAAAGGTATCTGCCCAGCCCTCGTCAGACTTCTCTGGTCTCTCTGCTTTACGAAAGTACTGAGTTGTTCACTAGAAAGTCTGGCGTTGTAAAGACTAAGGATGGACTCAGTATACTCACCTGCTACGATGAATCGTTGTGCTTACCTTGATCGCAGGGATATGCCTTGGAATGGGACACACGGATGTCACAGTATAATTCTATCCTAAGCGTATCACAAGGTTGAAAGTTGAAGGTTGAGCGTTAGATTTAAGAACACAAGTATATTAACAATTGCGTGGACCAGTCCAAGTAAGTGAGAGCTGAAAAGTGTTCCTTAATCAGTTCGAGAACGATTTGATCCAATAGCAATCTCCCCAAAATACTCCCGTGTTAGTATTATTATATTACTATATTATTATTATGATATTATAAGATTATTGATAACAAATAGTTGCTCGTTGGGTAAATTCGCTGATTTTGAAACGGGTATGTTCTATCTTGAAAAAGCTTATTAAAATAATAATAAAATAATGATTTGGAAAGGCCCACCATCTCGGATGAGGCCCATCAGCTTTGACTAAGTCAAAGTTTGAACAGTGAACAGGCCCATCATCTCGGATCAATCATCCGAGATGGGCCTGGCCCATAGGCCCATTCAAGATGTATAAATGCAAAATGACAAACGTTCGAAACACATATCTCGAACCAAGTCGGACAATCTTCTCTGAATTCTCTCTCAAAACAATCATCTCGGACGAACTCGAACGATCTCGGATACATCTCGGGCACAAGGTACATCATTCTGGACTAAGAACTTCCATCCCGGATGATCTCGAACAAGGAGATCATCATCTCGGATGATCTCGGACACTTAGACATCATCCCGGATATGATGATGACATCATCCTGATGAGGAGATTCATCCGAGATGAACCTTCACCATTCCAGACATTGACCAGTCAATGTGGACCTTCTTTTTTCCTGAACCTTTGACCTGTTTGACCTGGACTGCTTGTTGAACCCTTGTTTGACCTGTTGACTGCCATTTGAGCTGTTTGACTTATTGACTCGTCAGCACTTCAAATGTAAGTTAACATTTAATTAAAGGATTTAACACTTGGCCGTTTAATGCAGGATATGGTGCAAGTAATGATGCAAGAGCAAAATCAACGGCAGTTGGAGGTGGAACTCTTCCACAACCAAGCCGGATATCTCACTGAGCCTCCTACTCACGCACTACGAGCAGAACCGGTGATCTGCAGTAGCTGCATCAACACCTTCTAGAATACGACCAAAGTCACAGACAGGGAGTAGGTGGAGCTGGAACTATCGAAGCTACTGTTTAGAAAAAGAAGATCGTCATTTCTGAGGCCATTATTCGGGAAGTTCTGAGGCTAGGAGATCAGACGCATCACCCAACTTCATATGATCAAAGCAGAGTTCTTCCGCTCTTAGAAGAATGAGTTATGAAGGAACATATCCCACTGTTCTGAAGAAGCTATTTCCGCCCTACTGGAGACTACTGGTGCATTTCTTCCTACAATGTATCGCAGAAAATAAGGCTGGGTATAATCAGCTGAACAAGACGCAGACCTGTGCGCTTGTGGGATTCATGAATGAATGGGATTTCAACTTCTCAGCTTTCATATTTGACAACATGAAGAAGATGCTTGAAGATCCGAAGAAGAAGATTTTTATGTTATACCCAAGATTCCTCCAGATGATCTTCGATGAGAAACACCCAGAGTTGATCAAGGGCCCGAATTACATCAACCTGAAGCCGATGGGGCCAAGTTGATTTAAGAACGCATACAGATTCAAAAGGGCAAAGCATCACAATTTTGTTGGGAAGTTTGACCTTGAGAAGCATGGCAGATTCAGTGATGTTGTGCCGGTAGTTCCTGTTGCACCAGTGCCTTAACAGATAAATGCACAAATCGCTGAAGAACATGACGTGCAGCAAGTACAGCAAGTGGCTACCAATGAAGCTGAAGCTGAAGCTGAAGCTGAAACAGAAGTACTTGATACTGATTCAGAAACAGACTCCAGCGAAGAAGAAACCACTCCGAAAGCGACGTGGAAGTAGTTATGTCTGAGAAGGAAGAGGAAGCTATTAGACAGCCAATTCCAATGTCTGCTGAGAACTTAGCAGCATTACTTATAAGCCTGCAGGGTGGTGATGGAAACCCTCCATCCGTCTCTACCTCTGTTTTTCAAGATGCTACTGCAATTACATTAGAAATTCAAGCAGAAATTAAAGCAATTACTGATGATGCTGAAGAAGCAGCTAGAAAGAAACAAAGAATTGGCACTGCACCTGATCATGACCTTTCTGGCCCAGTATCTAATCCAGAGCCCGCTACATCAATTGATCCACATCCTGATCCACAATCTGATGCTGCATCAAAGAAAACAAGTACATAGGAACCTGATTTGTATGATTTCAACTTTGACTTTGAATCTACACCCTCAAAACCAGGTAGCTCAAGTGGTGTTAGAGTTGAAGCTGAAAGTTCTAGTGGAACAGGATATACTGAGCATGATGAAGCCGCATTCTGTTATGCAGCCAACAAAAGACAAGTCATCGAACAGAGTGACAGCGACAGCGATGAAGATGCAAACGTCGCAAGATTGAAAAGATGAGTGGTTGTATTAGAACATGATGCAGAATTAAAGAATGCTCAGATTTCATCACTTCAGTAAGATTTCGCCCTGAAAGAAGAACAGATCTCATCTCTTCAGGCCCAAATCTCTAGCAAAGATCAAAGAATAGATCAATTGCAAGGTGATGTGGGAATGTTGATGTCTGTTGTGTATGATCTAAAAGCGAAGCTGGACAAAAAGTTTGGGAATGAGTTTATTGATAAAGAAGATGAACAGTTTTATGTTGGCAGACTTGAACAAACTCCTGAGCAGAGAGCAGCAGCAAGCGCAGCAGCAGATGCTGAAAGCGAAGCAGCTTTGAATGCATATCTTGCTGCAGAGCCACGAAAAAGAAGCTGCAAGCCCAAGAAAAAGAAACATAGCAACAAACAGTTGCTGGTGATGAAAAATCAGGACCTGAATCCTCTTGATGAAAACTTTTAGTTAAAGGATCCGACAAAAAGGCCTGACAGACTTGTGATGTAATTGGGGTCTTCACATTATGATGAAGTGGGAAATAAATCTGAAGTCGCTTGTTGGAGGTTCGAACATGACAAAGATATGTGGTTAATCACACATAAGAGCGCTCATCGAGAATATTATGCAAAGGAAACTCAATTCGAGTCATGGACAAAGATTGATTTGAAGAGCCTTTTGCGTGCCCCTTATTACGATCAAGAGCCGAATGAGAGAGGTAGAGGTTGGGCATTCCACTCAAGACTCGAGAAGGAAGTGAAGACCAACTTTGCAACAATGAAGACAACTGAGCCCACAGTTCGGAGAAATCTTGGAATTCGTGACCCTCATACTAAACGTACTGTCAAGTTTGTGATCTGGCCCGCAGCTGACAAAGAGAAGATCATTCCAATTGTCAAGAAGTTTGAGAAGGGAATTCTTAAAAGTTTCAAGTTCTGGGCTTATGATCCAAGAATGGCCGAAGCTATTATCGTTACTGAAGAACAATCTATCAGGATTCCTAATTCTTATGATCTGATGAGCTTTCATGAGGAAGATATTCTGATTCTCACCAATCATCAAATCCGCACAAATGAAAAGTATGAAGTATGTGCGAAGGCTTGGACAAGCACTGCTGCCAACATACTGAATCATTATCTCTTTGCTCCTGATCCAGAGAATGAACAAGGAGGTCCTCCAGCTTGATGCAGCTACTGATCCAGTAAACCTAGGGGGAGATTGTTATACCCTTGATAGGTTTATGGATTAGTAGCATAGTTGATTAGTAGGCTTTGTGGGTTAATAATGGTGAAATGGGCTATTTTGGGTAAGTGGGCCTAGGGTTTAGGGAGCCTCCTCCCTAAACACTTACTATAAATATAAATGTCATGTATTAGGTTAAGGTTGTTGGTGACATTAGCAAATCTTGTATTAGACAATCAATCATTGTATGCAAGACATCATCAATCAATCAAAGAACTTTATATTTCATCTCCTTTCTTGTACCGATTGCTCGTTTGTGTGATTCCGCCACTATTCGAGCATGTGTGATATTGTTGTGATTTCGTTACGGGACTTACAGGTAAAGAATGTTGATCTATGGTATCATCACAACCATTGGGTCGTAAATAAGTGGTAAAGGTCTACGGGACCAATGTGACCTTCAGGTCACAAATAAAAAGAAATGCCTAAAGAAATAGCCTACAGGGTAAAGTTAAAAGAAAGGCATATTGGTCAGTTGGGTTAAAGGCATGGGAATCGGTTATGATTTCCCGCGTAAAATGAAAATGGTAAAGAGAAAACAATTAGTTTTCAATTCCTTGATGCAAGTAATTGATGCAAGTTAAAAAGAAAATGTTGAACTAAAACTTGGCTTTAGTCAATAACGATAATTTTAACGAACGTAAAGAATTAGCGATAAAATTTGGAAAATAGGTGTACTTAAAAGAAGCAAGTTTTGGCACTAATAGGTGCAAAACGATGTTTTAAAAAGGAAAGCCTCGAAAATGAAATGTTGATACAAACTTAAGCATAACGTGAGGCGATTAAGGTAAAAAAATGTGGGTATACCCGAATGATGGGGTATAGAGTGACTAGTGACGATGAGTCTAATCGGCAAGACAGATAAAGGTAAAATGGTGTTTATAACCTAGCTATTGCGCTCGTCTTAATAAGATTATTGAAAGATTAAAGTTTGAGTGGTGCTAAAGTAAAAAAGAACAAAAAAAGGGGTTGATAATTAAACCAAGTTAGTTGGGTTAGACAGGTGAAATACCGTAAATTGTAAAAGTTTACTCAATAAACATTAGGATTTAAATAAATAACCTAATGCCAAATAAAAAATAAATAAATGTTTATAAGATAAAAGTTCATAAAAAGATTGGACAGGGGAAGAATAGAAATTTTACAACTGCCAATGTCGTAAAAGACATTTTATTTATCATGAAACTCGTCTCGAAGAACATTTAAATAGCTTAGGAAGCTTGTCATAAGGACGAGTTAAGATCTATCTAACGATCTCTAAGATCGGTGATCTTTTAAGGGTTGAACAAAGTTCATCTCCTTTTTGACAAGAAGTTTATAAATTGTACTTTCATTGTCATTTTTACACCTTTGCTTAAAAGCATGCATCTCAAATGGATGTCTTGGTGTATACATCATATTAATGTTTACTAGCCATGATTCGTATTAATCATTTTGGCTTTATATGACTTGGAAGGATCCAAGTACCCTTTCTGGAAGCTTGTGTGGTTTCTCGTACCGCACAGCTGGAATGTCAACATGTTTTCAGATGTTAACAGGGATTTGCTATCTTAAAAAGGTTGTACCATCATAGCCAATTAATACTTTGGCTAGGTTATACCTCTAAGAGTTTCTTTGGCAGATCAATTATAAATTGAAAAGAGATAACATGGTGTAATAAAATACACAATTTAAAGCCAAAGTTAAAACTTCATTACGATGAAAGCAATACAACTGCCCTAAACGGGACTTGGGAAAAGACAAACTACCCGCGCAGGGGCATACAGAAAGGAAAAGTAAGTCCGCGTAGGGACTTGATACAGAAATCAAACAAATGTCCTCGCAGGGACACAATTACAACAAACAAGTAAATAGAACAATCCTCTACTTCTTCCTCCCTTTGATAAGGTTCGCAAGACCTTTCACGAAGCTATTATGCCTTTCCTTGTTCTTCTTAGTCTTATGCTCGACCTTATCTAGCCTCTCCAGAATTTCCTGGGTTTGTTGCTGTTGCTGAAGCTGTTGGGGAAGAGGCGGCTGGTACGGCGGGTACTGGTAACTCTGACCCGGGTATCCAGCTGGATGCATAGAAGGGTAAGTAGAAGGATAGAGATGATGATACTGTGCAGCCGTAAGGTATGGGTATTGAGATACATAGTCCGAGGGGTATCCCGTTGGGTTCTCATAAGGATTGTACCCGGAAGGACCTGGGTACGTCGGGATTGGGTTATCAAATCCCACAGGCGGCAGGGGTGGTGCATAATAAGCTTGCGGAGGATTAGCCTCCGGTGCCGCGTTTGAGGGCCCACCCATCTGGGGGTCCTCTGGAATAGGGGGATAGGAACTCGAACCACGGGGAGAACTGAAACGGGGTCCTCCTCTTACGGACATGCGGGCGTTCCTCCTTCGCCTCGGTGGCTCGGGAGGTGGCTGCGGCGGCTGTTGCGGTGGCTCCTCTACCGGGAGTGGTGGTGGTGAGACAGCTTGAAGTTGAGGATCTTCCAAAGGTGGTTGGGCTGGAGAGTTATGGTAAGATGGGGTAAAGAACTAGTCATAGGTAGCCATTTTCTCCTGGAAGGAATCGGGCCCATGATAAGGGGATCCCTGAAACGGAGACCCACTAGATATGCTGATAGGGTGGCCCGGGGTTCCTGTTTGCATCTCCGGGTCGGGGTCATCATCCATTTCCATTTCCTGAGAGAAATGGTCCTCAGGGCCCAATGGGTTCTCGCCAAGAAAATCATTAACATAGTCTGCTGGGTTAAACTGCCCCGGAGAGTAGGGGGAGTCAGAGTGGTGAAATGAATGGGATTGCAAAGAGTGGTGTGAATGGTAAGACTCATGCGAATGGTGAGATTGATCAGAATGGTGAGAGTGTTCGGGCTCATTTGGAGCAAATGGTCCGAAAGACGGATGAAAAGATGGCGAAGAGCTTAGCGAGACTGAGTGTCTTGCCGGCTCGTAAGGTTGACCCCACATCTCGTGAGAGTTGGAGGAGGATAGAGACGCCGATGGAGTGCGTCTGTGTGATGGTCCAGCTGATGACGGTCCTCCACGCATGGGACCCTTGCCTCACCCTCTTACTCTTGGAGGCATGATGGTGAGTTTCCTGTTGAAACAAGAAAACAAAATAAAACAAAACATAATAACAGCAAAGGAAAAGTAAAGATGTATCCTAGGTCATTTGCCTAGACTCGAGAGTCCAAGGAATGTGCTTATTGTGTCATTGAGATTAAACACAAATGGTTAGTGTTTAATTCACTCAATGTTGGCTCTGATACCAACCTGTCACACCCCAATATTCCACGTGTTACCGGTGGGCCCGGCGAGGAGTATCGTGACGTAGTTGATATCATCATTGTCAACACACATAATAATATAGCACAGCGGAAGGCTGGTAAATAAACTATTACAAACCATACTGTTTGTCGATGTTCGAGTACAAGAATAATACAGACTGGAATGTAATAAGATCCACAGGCGGATCATAAAGTACAAGAAACGAAAACTACAGACTCCGGGTATCTATGGGATTTGCAAGATCCTCTACAACACCCTATAGCTCCAGCCTATTTCGATAAGTACCTGTCAATTCAATCTTTAGGAAAATACGTCAGTATACACTGGTAAATACAATTTAACTGACTCGTTTTGAAAACATTTAAGAAAATTGATTTAGATGCCCATGGCACAAATCTTTTATAACTTGGGACAATCTTCATTAAGATCTTGTATACAGCTTTACATATTTGTCATACAAGTGGGGCCGGTTTGGAAGCCGGACATGATTAACTGACTCACCACTTATAGAACCCACAGATGAGTTATCCCCAACTTGTGGGTAATTTAATATTTAGCATTTGCATCTGTCAGGTGCATGCCTGCACCCCGTGCATAGGTCGTGGCCATTAATAACTTTAATGAGACGAGGATATCCAGGACACGGTCGTTAACCCCCAAATGTTTATGTTATCAAATAATACAGATTAAAACGGGTCATGCGGATTTATTAAATCACAATCCGACAAAATAATCCCATACCCGACCAAGCGGTATTAGTATACCGTATCCTAAGCCCGTATAGGGAAAATAAGTTAAAAGTATTTACCTGGTGGTAGCAGTAATATTCCTAAGATTCTTGAAAAGCACTTTTTACCGGAAGCTATTAATCTGTATAGAAGGTTTAATTTATCTATTAGGATGCTAACGGGTCTTTTACTTAAGTCAAGGACTTAGACCAGCTAGCTAGAAAGAAGCCTTACGGGCCTAACCGGTAGATTAAACGGAGACCGGAATAGGATGTGATTTAGACCCGACAAGCTTGGATACTTGTATAATATGGGTAAACTAAACACATTCTGGAAAATGAGGTTTTAATGACAAAGTTAAGCCCGTTTTGGCTATTTCACGTAAACTAGTCACGTAAGCCGATCCGAACGCGTAAATGCGTAACGGGTAACCGAATGAACTATAAACAGGTCTTAATCATTATTATGCTCAAAATATGTTAATATATCAGTAGGTTATGAGTTTTAAAGGATAAGTATAGTTTTGACCCATACTAGGTGCTAAAAACGCCTAAAATGCGATTTAAAGGGCTAATATGGTAAAAATAAGAAATCTGATATTTTGGTCAGTTTATAAGGTTCAAAATATTATATTTATCATTTGGAATCAGTAGCAAAAAGTTTGACATCAACATGTTAAGTAAAACTCAATTTATGCATGAAAAGGGTAAAACCGGTAATTACCGAAATTTGGCTATAATCCTATGTTATGCTCAGGCTAAAAATAATTAAAAATCTTCAAAAATCCCAAAATATTATTTAACATCAGTAGGTTAAAAAGTTTGGTGTCAAAATCGGGTTTAGATAGGCCTTATGCTAATTACGCCTTCTAATTACTAAAAAGTCCCTTAATTACACTATTGAGCATAACTGCCAATCTAGACCTCAAACTGATGTCAAATTTTCGTGACATGTCTAAGTATCAGTAGCAAAGGTTTTAGTTTATTCACATTGTTAAAAATCTTGGTTTTATGTAAAAAGGGCGTTTTAGGCATTAATGAGCATAATTACGATCAAGAGCATAAATTACAAACGATTAGGCACCATGCCATATAACTTCAGAGAGTTATACTACAATGTAATGTGGTCCTAATGGAAGCTTAAAACATGGAAGAATTAAGCTTGAACGGGTCAGAACTGAAAGTCAAAGCAAAAGTCAAGCTTTTGTGACTTTCGGTTATAATCTGCCCTTAGACTATTAATTGTCGGATTAGGAATGATAAAACATGATTATATAATAGTTACCAAGTCATTAGAATGTTAAATTATAATTTAGAACCTTTGGTTTATTAATTTTAATCAAATATGTAATTTTAGTCCAGTTTGACTTTTTGTCAAACTACTTTGACCCGACATTTAATCAGTCAAACGAGATAATTAGGAGACACCCTTTCAGGGGTTAATCACCTATACTAATGTGGTTTCATAACCACTTTCAATTTAATCAGTGGTTAAGCCACATGTAATTAAAATGAAAGTCAAACTGATTAAACACTAAGTTTGACTTTTAAGTAATTAAACTAAATTAAACAATTAAACAATTAAACAAGTAATTAGAAGCTTACTAATGGTCCTAGCAATCTTTTCTACACTTGTAATCCACTTGTTACTGCTGAGAGCTCCAGAGCAAGTCCCACAATTGAATTGTTGCAAATGATGTTGAAGAACACAAGACTAGGCTTTTATTATATAGTGATTTCCATGGATTTAGATCACTTCCAGGTGTTTTTGGGGGCCCTAGGATCACCCCAGGTGTCCTAGCTAGTGAATTAAACCGACATATAGCTCCAAAGATCGTTACAACCTAGACTAAGGCGGTGGAACAGCCAAACCCGCACCTGGCATGATTTTTCTGTATCTGGAAGTCTGACGCGGCCCGTGTAAGACTTAAGGGGGGTCTTATGCGGGCCGCCTGGACCGGGTTAACTGGTAAAACAAGTTTTAAACTTGGCAGTTTCAGTCCCTGCTCGTTTAAACCCCTTTTTAACTCCGTTTTTGGCAATCAAGACCCTTGTAGTTAATTTCTTGAGGCCCAAGGAGGTATATGCAAACTTCGTTAGGCTCGGGTTCGTTAAATTCCTTCAATAATGCAAGTTTCATCAAGTTGACGCTTTTAGCCCAATGTTTGGAAAACATGCTTAACGATCTCGGAATCACGTGAAATTTTTATCACATATTCTCGGGAGTATATTTGAATATTACGAAGTCTCGATTTCGTTAAAAGGCCACTCAGAGGTTAGAATTGACATATTGACACTTTTAACCCTTGTAATTTATAATCTTCCGATTATTTTAACAAACGGCTTCGTATACCCAATCAATCACCCATTTAAGAATATTTTCTTCACGTGTGGTCATTCAGAGGCTCAAGTTTGGCATGTTGACACTTTTAGTCCTTTCGTTTGCATATTTTCACTTGTTGTCAACTTTAGTCCCTTAAACTAAATCTTTCGCATAACCGGAGTTTAGGACACGTGTCTATGTATAGTTGGACACGTTTTTACGTGGTGTTACAAATTTAGAGAGGGAATGAGAGAAAACCCCTTTAGAACCTTCAAACATAAATTCTAGCAAATAAAAAGGGAGGAATTAGTGGATGATAACTTGAAGTGTACGGACTTCAAGGGTGTAAACATGAAGTGTCCGGACTTCATGGGTAATAATATTGATGTCTAAGGACTTTATGGGAAATGAACATTAGGATAAGTACCTAATGAGAGACTAGCTTGAAGTGTTAAGCTTCATGAGTGTGAAGTAAGATTTAAATTCCCATATATTGTAATGTGTGAAACCAATGTTAATTAATTGGGTAAAAGTAGAAAGGTTACTTTCACGAAATGTGAATGTAAAATGATTAGTAGTATCTTTCAAAATGTATAAAAACTTGGAGGTGGAACACAAATGTGAACGAAAACTAATTAATGATAAAAGAATTAAGAGGTTTTACCTGGATTGAAATAAAGAATGGACTAGAGGTTGAGTAACCTCATTTAAAGGAAGGGGTTCATGTTAGAACTTGTGTTTAATATGGACATGTATATTTAAATAATGATAATGATCATTTATATATTGCAATGATCTATTATGTTAAGTAATTGCAGTATTGTAGCAAGAAACCTAACAAATAGGTGTGTGTGGTGGCCAAGACGTGCTAAGAACTAAAAGCTGAAGACGTGTGCAAGTTGCATAGGTGGTGTGCAACGGGACTCAAACAAGTGGGATGGTGATTAGACTATTAGGGTAATATCCTAATTTAGAGTATAATTCGGTTTCGGGGACGAAACCTGTTTAATGAGGGAAGACTTGTAACATCCCAATTGTTTTATGAGATTAAAATACATTTTTAATGTAAATATTTAATCAATATAATGAGTTTATATTGGCAAGATAGTATTTTTTTTATAAAAAAAATATTACTATGAAATAGTTTTATAAAAATGGATTTATATTGCAAGGGGTTAAACTTGATTAAAACTAAAAGTTGTGGTGATAAAGGGAAATTAAATAGTTTAAATGAATGAATAAAAAAAGAAACAGAGGGCGAGGTCGCCCCTATGCGATGGAGTCCAGGAGAAGGAGGATGGGGGATGTCAAATTCATCAAGGAAATCACGAGATTGGGAGGCTAAGGTCTCAATTCTATCATCCTTGCTCACTTTCTAAGGCTTTGGTAAGTGATTTCTTAAGATTATGTTAATAAAACTCAACACTTAGGATTCCTCATAGTTGTTGTTCAAATCCACGAAGTTAGTGGGTAATGGTGTGTGATTTTGGTGCTTAGAAACCCTAATTGTTATGCTAAACTAATTGATTGTAACTTTTGAGTTATGGATTCATGTTGCATGTTATGATTTTGGGTCAAAGTCATGATTTGGTGATTAATGTAGGAATATATAAAAACCATGGGTGAAGTTGCTGACCAAAATCTGAGTAGAATTTGACAATCCTAAAACAATGTTGATTTTATTTAAAAACATGAAAGATGGTACAATTTGGGAATTACAAAGAAAGTAGACATCCTTGGGGGTGAATTGAGGGCGTGGGAGTTTATACGAGTATAAAATTGGTGAATCTTAGTTTATGCCCACAAGGTGTTTGATTAAATGCCTAAACCAAAATAAAAGTGAGATTTTGAAAGATTTGCCATGTTTACTTGATTTTAATGATTTGCTAATAATAAATTGGTATTTTGCAAACATAAAGCTTTGGTGAATCTAATGGTGAACGAGATTAACATAAAGTACATATCTAAATGTTATTTTCACTTAATCACCCAAATGGGTCACTTGAGTGAATGGGTTAACTGGGTTGGATTATAACCAAAAGTTATACCTATTGGTTAACTGATGAAATTATGGTGAAAATTACCCATACGTTATGACTAAACATAAATGTGTGATAATGGGTCAAATGGGTGTTGATAAACCAATTAACAAGTTTGGGGCAAAAGAATGGTTTAGAACACACGTTTAATCATGGGTTGGATAAGTACTTAGGTATTGTGAGTGAATGACCCGTTATGCGTTCTAATAGTTTGCAAGTTTGACTTGTGTTAAAGTAGGAATAGCATGTATTGTAAGACAACGGGTCAAAACAAATGAAATGGATGACAACACTCCTACAGGCAAAGGTGAGTGACTCGAATGTGTTTGGATTGTATTGAATTAAACAGTATTATTGTTAACTTGAAATTTTATAGTTAAGGTGGATGGTTTAATACAAATTATTGAATAGGGTTTGATTTAACAATAACGTTTTTTTTTTTTTGATGTTTTGGGGGTTTAAACCCATTGAAAAAGAATGCAAATTGTTAATGGGTCGAGAGACCCAAGTGCTGAAAATTCAGCTTATTTCCAGATTTTTGGCTGACCTTTAAAAATTCATAGTAAATCAACCGAATGTCCCTTCGAGGCATATTTTATATCCATGGGAAGGTCTCTAAGATGCTGTCACTAAGAATTTTAGTTTGAACTGAAATACTCTCTGTAAAAAGGAAATATACCGAATTACTACAGTTGCGCAAAGCTGAGTGAAAAACATAAATTTTATAACACTTGCATAATCTTGGGGTTTTTATAAAGAACCCGTCGGAAGTCATTTTATTATTGTTGCAAAACTCAAGATAATTATATATATTTACATGAGTTGAAGTGAGTGATTCCATGAATATGGGATGTGTATGCTAAACTAAAAAGTCATGGGCATTGTGACCCGTATGTGCAAATGCATGTGTTCATTGTGTAGTGCTTATGAATGAATGACACTTGTGTCGTTAAAATTATATAACCTAATTGAGAAGGTTATGAATGCATATATGATGTATGAAGAGTATGTTATGTTGGTGCATACATCTGTCGACTTCGTCTTGTATCGAGTCTTGTACTAGATTGTTAGATCAGGGCACGTTGTTCGAGAAAATTGAATTAAAGGTGATTTCGCTTGAAGGAGTTGATTTCGCTTGAATTGACAATTTGCAGTTTCAAGCGGAATCACAACAATTCTTATTTCGCTTGAAACATGTTCAAGCGGAATCTCAACTCTATAAATAGCCTTTTGAGCGAAATCATATGTAACAGTTTATGATTTGGATACCGAGGTGCTGCCGGTTTGTCCAGTGATTGTAATCAGTGTTAAATCAATCAGAAAGAAGTTTAAAGTGATTTGCAAGTTGTTTCGAAGTCTGTTTCTTAGTTTCCGCCTCTGAAACAGATTAAAACTCCCCTGAACGACTCGTTTGGGTCGCAACACGATCCTACAAGTGGTATCAGAGCTCAGGAGGAGGAGTTCTTACCGATTCAGCTCTAAATTTCTGTTTTCTACACCTTCCTTTCAAAATCAACAAGTTTTTGCAGTTAAAATCGGCTAATTTTTTTCACATATCGTGTAAAACTGTGTTTTAACAAACCCTTGAGTGTTTCAGAACAAAATTCGGATTAAAAGTGGTAAAAATGGACTAAAAAGGTAATTCTGCTTGAACGAACACTTTCTGATTCCGCTTCAGAGTTGGTATTCTGCTTGAGATTTTCAAGCAGAATCAGTGATTTCGCTTCAGTTTGATTCTGTTTGAAAGTTGCTGGTGATTTCTCTTGAAATTGTAATTTCGCTTGAGTGATTCCGTTTGAGTGGGTATTCCGCTTGAAATTGGTTATTTCGCTTGAATCTGCAAGTTGGTGATTTTGCTTGAATTTGCTATTCCGCTTGAATAGTAATTTCGATTGAAAAGTGCTGCTTTTGAAAAACGTGTTACCGAATCATGAGTGAAGAATTTTATAACGCATTCGCCACATCTCCGACTACTCCGGCTTCCATTGCTCAAAACATGAATTTGTAAAATGAGACTGGAACAATGCAAAAACCCCTGAAGCTAATGAGCATTGAGGAGTATTATAGATGGAAAGATAGGTTTGAAAACTGGGTTCAAGCTAACCATCTGAGATCTTGGGAATGTATATTGAAAAAGTATGTTCTGCCACGTACTGAACTGCAAGTTGAAAAAATGATCTCTGAATTCAGTGACCAAGAACGAGACATGTATAAAGCTGAAAAAATGATGATTAGTCTACTTCAACAAGCCATTAAAGAAGACATCTTTGTGTTGTTTCAACATGACAAGACTTCAAAATCAATTTGGGATGCTCTTAAAATCAAATTTGAGGGTAGTGAGAAGATGATTAAGAGTAAAAAGGCACTGCTTAAAAAGGAATTTGATCTTTTCACAAGTTTACCAGGGGAAGATACAAAGAAACTAATTGAAAGATATTGCCATTTAGTGAGATCTATGTCAATGTTAAGCATAACCAAAGATCGAGAAGTATGGATCGACAAGTTAGCTGACGCTTTACCTCAAAAGGAGTGGGGTACTTACTTGATGATCTTAAAGAACACTGGAGTATATGATGGTTTGAAAATTTCTCAGTTCATCGAAAAGATTGAGGGTCAAGATCTGGAACAACAAAAGATTGCGAGGATGAGTAATCCGAGTGGTCAACAAGATGTGAAAATGTACTATAAAGGCAGTGTTCAAGAGGTTGAAAGAAGTCCGAAGATTCAAACTGCTTTTAGTGCTGGAAATTCATCTGAAAAATATTGATCAAGGTTCAAACAACAGCAGTGGATTGTCTTCATATCCAAGTGTTAATCCCAAGAGTTCATCATCAAGTTTCCATTCTCAAAGTACAAAAAGTGGTGGTTGTGTAATACAGTGCAACATTGCATTGAATCTTCCAGAGGGTCAAAGCTTTTCTGAAGAAATTGCAAAAGATCACATGTCCTTACTTGCAACTGTGCTACAATCCTATGAAGGTTTGGTTGCAGGGAGAATCGGGAATCCTATGCTAACGAAAGAGGATTATGATCAAATAGACGCTGAAGAAATGGAGCTCATGGACATCAAATGGTCTCTAGCTAGTGTCCTGAGAAGAGCTAAAAAGTTCAAGATGATTACTGGAAGAAATGATTTTCTTGATGCACATGTTTCTACTTTAGGTTTTGATAAATCTAAAGTTACTTGTTTTCGATGCAGGGAGAAAGGCCATTTCAAGAGGGAATGCAAGAACAGAGAAGCAAATGAAGCAAAGAATCCGTTTGGAAAAGATGACTACTACCGGAAAGCCATATATCAACAAGTTGGTCAACAACAACAACAACAACAAGAACCACAAGTGGCTCATGGTAGAAAAGTGATAGAGGATTCTTCAAAGAGAGCATGTTTAGTGAATCAAGAAAATTTTAGCTGGGATAAATACATTTCATCCGATAGCAAAGCATGCCTAATCAATCAAGATGATGAAAGGTTACTAGAAGGTTTTAGCTGGGATATGTTTGTTGATGAAAAAGGGGAGTTTAAAGCTTTCATTGCTAAAATTGTGAAAGAACCAGATATGATTACCGAGTGGATGAAAGCTATTGGTGTTAGTGTGAAGAATGAAGAAGAAAAGTCTGTTTCATCAGATGAAAGCTTACTAAGTTCAGATGAAAGTTCAGAAAAAGCAATGTTTTTGATCAAACACCATCTGATTCTGATTTTTCAGATGATTGTTCTGATAAATCAATTGAGTTTGATCAATCACCAACTGATGACAGTGGTGATGATGAAGAAGAAAGACATATTAATGTTGCAAAAACTCATATATCTCCTGAAAGCTTTCAATTTTATTTTGCAGATCGCTTGGAGAAGCTGAAGGAGAGACGAGCAGCAAAAGAACAAAAGCAAATGAAGTCTGAAAATGGTACTACAAAAAATTGGACTGTTCAAAATGAAGAAATTAAAATTGTTGCTGAGGAGATTCTTGAAACTGAGAAGGTGATTGAAAGTGAAAAAGTTGTTGAAGCTGAGAAAATCAGTGAAGAAGAAAAAATTGTAGAAGTCATCAAGCCTTGCTCAAAGTGTCTTGAATCTTGCAAGGAATGTGCAGGTAAACATGAAAAGTTGGCTGAGTTTGAGAAGATGAAGGAACAATTACTGTTCAATCTCAATTACGTGAAGGAATCTTAAGATGTTTTGAACAGAACAGTAACTGGTCTTCAAAAGACAAATTCTAAGAGAGAAGACGCTTTGACAAGGATGAATGCAACGATGATGACGAAACAAAAAGCTATAAACTATTACATTGAGGAATGTGCCAAGCTGAAACAAGAGTTGGAGACTGAGAAAATTGAGAATGAGAGAATCAGACGCTTATTACAGAGTTATTCTAGTTCTGATTATCTTATTGATCGAATTTATCCAACTGTTGCAGGTTTTGAAGCATTTCAGGATGAGAAGCCAAAGAAGAAGGATACTGGTAAGAAACCGAGTGTTAGCTATAACAAGTGTCCGCCTCCGATCTGGGAAGGTTATTCTCCCAGAAAACCAAATGAAGAACAAGTTCAAAAGGCAGTCAATATAAAACTGAAGTCTGATGTAACCGATGAATTACCAGAAAACATTGACGTCACTTTCACATCATCTGACACTGATCATGAGTCTGAGTTAATAAAAAGGGTGGTCGATCAGGTGTTGGATACAAATGAGGAGTCTGAGTCAAAGTCTGAGTCTGGAGGTTCAAGTTCGTCAGTCACCAGTCCAAAACTGTCGGTTAAACTGGCTTACAGTAAAGAGTTTTTGTTATCAAAATCAAATTTGGATGATGAAACATTCGAAGTAGCATATACTTTGAATGATTCTGATAAATTATATTATGACAAAGAGTTTCCAATAAGAAGTGTTAAATTTGAAATGATCAAAAAGGTTTTTAAAATGACAGAAATTAATATTTCTGAAATAAAAGATTTAAATCTTACTGAAAAAGCTAAAAAATACACTTCAAGAGTTCAACAGCGATTAAACAAGAAAAAAGGTTACAGTTCTGGTTCTGGTTTTCAAAAGAAACCAAACCATAATGGTAATTTCAAAAAGAAAGGTCTAGGTTTTATTCCACCTGAAAATTATAAAGATGATAAAATTTCTAAAACAAACACAAAATTTGTTTCAGGAGGAAGTGCTGAAGAAGAACAGAAGAAACCTTTCTGGAGACAATCAAACCAGGAGTTTCTTGCTGAGAGGAAAGGAACTGGAGTTTTTCATCGAAAGGAGACTAGAACCTGTTACAAGTGAAATGAAGTTGGTAACATTGCATGGAACTGCTCTCAAGCTACAAAGACAAAACAGGGAGTCTCTGAAAAACTTAAAGAGAAAGTTGTCGATGTTGAACCACCAACTGATAAGTTCAAAATTTTTAAAAATTCAACCTATGAAGTTGGTGAGTGTTCTAAGAAAAATTTTTACAAAAAGAGAGCTAAGGACAACCAAATGTGGGTTGTTAAGAAGTTTGATGAGAAAACTGGCGATGATTCTGGTTCCACAAAGCCAGAAGAGCCACAAGTTGAGATTAAAGAAGAGAATTCAGTGCCTACAGTAGATGATGTTGATTTTCCATCTTTGAAGGATGAAAATGTTAAACAAAAAGTTGGTAAGGTAGAGATCTCAAATCAATTCTATTCTGATAAGAAGGAATTTGATGTTGATAAAGCTTTTAATGGCAATGTGAAAAAATATTTTTGGGAAAATGGTCGAGGGAAAGGCCAAAGGGGTTAAAGATTTTTATGCAACAAAGAAGGCAACTTATAACCCAACTGAATCAGAGTTAAAATCAACCAAGGTTGGCCAGACTTGGGTGGAAATTCTTTTCCCTTAAAAATCTGACTTGCCGGAGATCCCAAGTTTGTAATTGTGGATCAGGAGTCGGCATCATTCTTAAAAATTGTTTTTGTGAATGAATCTTTGTAACACCCCGAAAGTGGGTTTGGTGATCAAACCACATTAGCACTAAGAGACGGGTAAAATACCGTTAGTGGTAAAACTTACCCGGTAAATATTAGGATTTAAATAATTAATCTTAATATTAAATAAGAAGTGAATAAAAGCTTTTAAGGAATAAGATGGATAAAAGGCCCGAGTTAACGGGACCTAAAATAAACTTAGTCATAAATATTCCCGAACCCGCTAAGTTAACTAGGAATATTAAACCTAGTTAAAAAGTGGGAATATTATTGAAAACAATTAGGTTGTGACCTAATTAATAACTAACCAAACACGAGGGACCAAAGCCGGGTAACTTGAAAATGGAATTATAAACTTAAAAATAAAACATAACACACACACAAGAGTGTGTGTGTGTGCGTGAGATGAAGCAGGAGACAAGCTCCATGGGAGTTAACCCTAGAATCAACAAATTCACCAAATTGAAGCTCGAATCAAGATCCAAATCAATGCATGAACGTGTAGAAACGATCACCAAGTCAAGGGGATCGTGAGGTATGTTGAATTTCTAACATTCGTGAAGTTGTAAAAATTTGATAATCATCCTAATCGCGAATTAGGCATGAATTAGAGAAGCTATGGCTAGATTAGTGATGAATACTTGCTTAGGAACGAAACCCTAAGTGAAAATCATACATATGATGCTATGACTTGAATGATTTGGTGATTACCTACATGTGTGTTAAATGGGTTTATTGACAATATGAAGAACACTTGAATTAGAGTGTTAATTTGATGAATATTGATTGTTTTGAAATAAGTTCTTGATATAGTCCATGAACACTAGACATAGAGGTTTGATTTTTGATGTAAATCTTGGTAAAGATAACTAGTTATGGACTAGTTAGTAAATATGTAAAATCATGCACATTAGGTGTTTGTTAAAATGCCTAAATGAGAATTAAGTGTTGATAATGTGCCTAATTGAGTCTTGTGAACTTGATAGTGCAATCATAAGTGTTAATTGGTGAATTGACTTTTGAATAGTCAAACCGACCATTAATAAGATCGAATGGTAATTGTGATAGAAAATATGTAAGATGGAATAGTCATAATTAATGATGACTAATATAACCGTCTTACGAATTATGATGATAGTTTGACGCTTGACAAGCTAGGTGAAGGCTTGGAAAGGAAGCGGGTCAAACGAAGCAAGAATGGTGGAAAAGCATAATTCGGGTGCAAGGTAAGTATAACTTACACTAGTCTTAACTTGTGGAATGTTTTCTTATCATATAAATTATGAATGAGGTGTCTAAACAATTGAAATATGATGTTCCGTCATGTAATCGAACGGAACAAGAAAATCTAAGATAAATGGTCGATTCGGCCAAACGGGTCAAAAGGTGTAGATAACACCTTTTGACTATATAGACTAATGATTCTTTTGTCGAGTCAAATGCTTACAGGAATAGATATCCAATGGATATTCGCACCGTTCTTAATTAGCGAATATAAAGCAAGGTATTAAGATCGGGTCTATTTGTTGACCCGAGTCAGGTACGCTTATTTATGATGTTTGTAATAAATACTAATTTGGTCGAATAATTGGTGATAGCCCTTCATTGTAAAAGAAGGACCAAAATCGACCAAAATGCCCTTGTAGGCTAAATTGAACAAACAACCTTTAAAAGTTGTTTGGAAACGAGTTTTGCGATAAGATAAATACTTAGAATAAGTATAGAAGTTGAAGGAGGTATTATTTTTTTGTCAAACGGCACTATTGAGTTTTGCCGTAAAATATTGATTTTAGAGGTAAAATTTGGGTTATATAAGATCACCATAATAAACTCACCTTAAATGCAGTCGAGGTGGGGTATTATAGGGTAAGAAATGTGGTGATGGAATACTAGAAGAAAACGAAAGCGTTTTTAGGCTTGAAAATGCTTAAATGCCCTTAACGGGTCAAAATAAGCATGCTAGTGAAAATGGGTTTAATTTGTATAATAAACCTATGATTAGAACCCAATATGGTATATCACAATTATTGATGAAGTGTATGAAGTATAGGAATCAAATAAATACGTTTATTTGATAAAATGCGTAACCGGGTCAAAATTTGGTATAAAGGGTAATAAGCCGAAGACTTAAAGGTCCCAAATTTTGGTAGTCCAAATATTGGATTTTTACTCCATGTGATGGAGAAATAAATTACGATCGCATACGAAAAAGAATCGGGTAAAACGGATGCAAAACGAGCAAGTTATGCGAGTTTTAGCATTTATGAATGTTAGCTGATCTGGGCGCCGTGCACGGTCGTGCGCTTGACCGCATGGTCGTGCGTTTCCGAGTAAATCAATGCACTGGCTTGTGCACTGCCAGTGCCCCCAACGTTGTAGGAACTGCATGGCCGTGCGGTTGGGTGCATGGCCGTGCGGTTGGGTGCATGGCCGTGCGGTTGGGTGCATGGCCGTGCATCAGCTGCCAGTTCAGTAAAATGTGCAGAATTTTCCAAAACAGTCCCGTAACCGGAAAGGAGTCCCGAATCGTATTCTAAACTTATTATAGAATGTTTATGGGATGCGATGAGCGTGTATGCATTTATATATGGAAAAACTGGATGCAGGGTCCACCGTAAATTACGGTGCCACCGTAATTTACGGTGGAGATGAAAAGCCTTACGGAGGCCCCCTACTGGTTTACGGTAGGGGCATGTAAAACCAGTGGCCACCGTAAATTACGGTGCCACCGTAATTTACGGTGGAGGTCAGGTTGAAATTTTCGTTTTCGTTATCATATGTTTCTCGGACTCGTTTAGACACGTATTAAGTCCTGTATGACTAAAGCATTTCATGTTATTGAAATGTAGGTACTTATGGATGCCGGAAGACGATCAAGCTTAGTGAAGAACCGAACACGATAAAGACACACGCTTCCGCACTTTGACACATAGTAAATTTTTTAGACAACGAATTTAATCACGTTATGTAGAATAACTCATGATTTGTAAAAGTTTTAATAAACCCGTATTTTTATAGCATGTGTAGTCTTAACTACACATCTAATCATTGGTAATTACATACAGAATCGTTAATTAGTAACTAGGGTGTTACAAGTTGGTAATCAGAGCTCATGGTTAAAGAGTAAGGTGTGTTCGGTTCGAGGCTTGATCGCAAATCCGGTAAGTGTATGTATGTTAATTGTTTAGCGTATTAAAGTGTTGTAAACAACACATAGGGTTATCGTGAAATACACGTTACCCCAAATTAAATGATAGATATGGTTAACAACATTTCGTGCGTTGACACATATAGTACAAAAGCCTTGTACTATGATACGGGCATTTAGTAAAGTTGACATTACTAACTTTGTGAATGTCTTGATTGAAGGACACTTACATTTAAAGATGGCAAAGGTTAAACAAATGCAAGATGTGATAGAGGAACAGTCCGAGGCATGACAAGAGGAACATGCCCATCAAGGACTAAATCGCGTAACGACCGCGAACAAGGCTAATGGCAAGAGGAGCCCGTTAGGGCAAGCAATATCAGGTGCACGTTTTAAATCATTGCATAAATAGTAATATGCAACAGATACGTAGAGATTGAAAGTTGCATATGTAGATTGAAAACTTGGAAAGACCTGAATGGAAAACCTATCCGGGATATTGTTTCCAAGAAAAACAGATAGAGGTATTACTTACATAGGGCGTGATGTGAAAACTGTAAAAAGGTCATGTGTGTCATGTGTTAATCGCTTACTCTGGCCAAGTAAGTAGCGGCATATGATACCATGAACTTCTTATGGCGGACACGTTTACATCCGATGTAGTAAGGGCAGGGTGAATGGGACTAATTGAAAAGTACCCAAATGAATCAGATAAGCAAAATATTTGATAATAATGTAAACGCACAACCAAGTGACGGGAGCGTATTACATTAGGATAATGAGCCGGGTGAAGGGACAAACAAGCACGTAAAATGATTTAGACAAGTATTGGGAGGGAGTGTACTTACACTCGAACCCAGAAAACATCAAGCATGTAAAATGATTTAGACAAGTATTGGGAGGGAGTGTACTTACACTCGAACCCAGAAAACATCAAGCATGTAAAATGATTTAGACAAGTATTGGGAGGGAGTGTACTTACACTCGAACCCAGAAAACATCAAGCATGTAAAATGATTTAGACAAGTATTGGGAGGGAGTGTACTTACACTCGAACCCAGAAAACATCAAGCATGTAAAACGATTTAGACAAATATTGGGAGGGAGTGATACTTACACTCGAACCCGGAGAATGTAAACATGTAAGATGAGTTAGATATGCATTGGGAGGGGGTGTACTTACACTCGAACCCGGAAAATGCAAATATGTTCCTTAACGGGTCATTTTTGTAAAACGTCGAACTTAAAGATAAAGTCAGAATAAAAAAAAAAAAAAAAAAAAAAAAAAAAAAAACCGAAGCAAGGTCTTAATGCATACCGGGAGGGTTGCAATAATAACAATTTCGGTAAAACACCCGGTGGATGGGTAAGAATTAAACACATGCGTAAACCAAGAGACGTGAACGCGGGTTGAAAGATCAAAGTAACGTGGATTACGAGTTATGACTATAAAATCTCGTATATAGAAATTGTGAGTAAATATGTTCAACTATTCGAAGTCGAATGGGTCGAATAAAGAATAAAGTTGATTGTTTATAAGTGATGGATTTCACATTAATAGGTCAAACATGTTGAATACAATATAACGCCGAATGGCACAAATGAGCACTAGCCAGATAAAGGTAGTGTTAAATGCAAGAGAATAATGAGCCCGACAATGGGACATAATCAAACACGAATGTATGTAAACTGGATAATGGTGAGCATAAGATAAACCGACGCATAAATGACGTGAGAAATCATAAAGTCGGAAAATGTGCCCGAAAAGAAACGAATGTAGCCTTAGACTACGATCAAGGTCAAAGATGATATCAAAACAATAATAAATGATGTTAAGCAAAAACATGGTGCCTTAACGCCGTATGCGTATATAAATGTATACACATTTGAAGGAAGACTCGAATAAAAGATGATCTACGGGATTATCATAACCTACGAGGTATTAATTAGAGCAAAAGGTCTACGGGGCCAAAACGACCCACGGGTCATGATTGGAAAGAAGTTATAAGGACTTCGCCTTAAAGAGGTGAATGTTTAATCAAAAAAAAAAATATATATATATATATATATAGCCCATAAGGCTAAGTGATAAACCTACGGGTTAGATGGAATAAAGCAAGGAAATCAGTTAAGAATCCCCGCATAAAAACTAAGACTGTAAAGGATTAAATTACGGACTGTCAATATCCCGGTATGGATGATTGACACAAGATAAAGAAAAGATCCTAAAACTAAAACTTCGGTTTTAGTAAGAAATAATGTTCTTACAAACATAAATTCTGATAGGAATTTAAATAGTAAGCATGAAAGATACAAGTCTTGACACTGATAGGCGCAAGATGATATATTCGAAAAGTGATATTTTCGAAAATGAAATTTTGATATAAATTAAACATGATGTAACACAATCACGGTCAAGAAATGTAATGTGAAGTAGAATCACATTATAACCAAGCAAGCGGTAAAAAGTAACTGGACTAATAAGTCTAGTTAGCGAGACCGGTTAAGGTCATTTAAGTAATTTGGTTGCTTGTAAGTGGTAGATTCGGTATAACTGAACCGAATAAATGAATTTTGAAAACAGAAGAAAATTGTCGCTAAAAGTGAAAGATTTCACTAAAGACCTTTAAACGGGTCAATGTAACGGATTCACCAAGAGTTCGATAATAGATAAAAGCGATGGAAATCGCTAAGTTAACTAAACTAGTGAAAATAACGGAATTACGTTATTTCAAGCCACATTATGTCGTATGAGGTACGTAGAGGTTCTAATACCATAATTTTTCTGGTAATATTAATACTTGGTTAAAGTATGAGTAATGCTTAAGAGATTACTCAAGTCAAACGCATTGAGTTTAGAACTCAATGAACTATGTAAGCCAGGTTTCGAGGACGAAACCTCTTTAAGGGGGTAGACTTGTAACACCCCGAAAGTGGGTTTGGTGATCAAACCACATTAGCACTAAGAGATGGGTAAAATACCGTTAGTGGTAAAACTTACCCGGTAAATATTAGGATTTAAATAATTAATCTTAATATTAAATAAGAAGTGAATAAAAGCTTTTAAGGAATAAGATTGATAAAAGGCCCGAGTTAACGGGACCTAAAATAAACTTAGTCATAAATATTCCCGAACCCGCCAAGTTAACTAGGAATATTAAACCTAGTTAAAAAGTGGGAATATTATTGAAAACAATTACGTTGTGACCTAATTAATAACTAACCAAACACGAGGGACCAAAGCCGGGTAACTTGAAAATGGAATTATAAACTTAAAAATAAAACATAACACACACACACAAGAGTGTGTGTGTGTGCGTGAGATGAAGCAGGAGACAAGCTCCATGGGAGCTAACCCTAGAATCAACAAATTCACCAAATTGAAGCTCGAATCAAGATCCAAATCAATGCATGAACGTGTAGAAACGATCACCAAGTCAAGGGGATCGTGAGGTATGTTGAATTTCTAACATTCGTGAAGTTGTAAAAATTTGATAATCATCCTAATCGCGAATTAGGCATGAATTAGAGAAGCTATGGCTAGATTAGTGATGAATACTTGCTTAGGAACGAAACCCTAAGTGAAAATCATACATATGATGCTATGACTTGAATGATTTGGTGATTACCTACATGTGTGTTAAATGGGTTTATTGACAATATGAAGAACACTTGAATTAGAGTGTTAATTTGATGAATATTGATTGTTTTGAAATAAGTTCTTGATATAGTCCATGAACACTAGACATAGAGGTTTGATTTTTGATGTAAATCTTGGTAAAGATAACTAGTTATGGACTAGTTAGTAAATATGTAAAATCATGCACATTAGGTGTTTGTTAAAATGCCTAAATGAGAATTAAGTGTTGATAATGTGCCTAATTGAGTCTTGTGAACTTGATAGTGCAATCATAAGTGTTAATTGGTGAATTGACTTTTGAATAGTCAAACCGACCATTAATAAGATCGAATGGTAATTGTGATAGAAAATATGTAAGATGGAATAGTCATAATTAATGATGACTAATATAACCGTCTTACGAATTATGATGATAGTTTGACGCTTGACAAGCTAGGTGGAGGCTTGGAAAGGAAGCGGGTCAAACGAAGCAAGAATGGTGGAAAAGCATAATTCGGGTGCAAGGTAAGTATAACTTACACTAGTCTTAACTTGTGGAATGTTTTCTTATCATATAAATTATGAATGAGGTGTCTAAACAATTGAAATATGATGTTCCGTCATGTAATCGAACGGAACAAGAAAATCTAAGATAAATGGTCGATTCGGCCAAACGGGTCAAAAGGTGTAGATAACACCTTTTGACTATATAGACTAATGATTCTTTTGTCGAGTCAAATGCTTACAGGAATAGATATCCAATGGATATTCGCACCGTTCTTAATTAGCGAATATAAAGCAAGGTATTAAGATCGGGTCTATTTGTTGACCCGAGTCAGGTACGCTTATTTATGATGTTTGTAATAAATACTAATTTGGTCGAATAATTGGTGATAGCCCTTCATTGTAAAAGAAGGACCAAAATCGACCAAAATGCCCTTGTAGGCTAAATTGAACAAACAACCTTTAAAAGTTGTTTGGAAACGAGTTTTGCGATAAGATAAATACTTAGAATAAGTATAGAAGTTGAAGGAGGTATTATTTTTTTGTCAAACGGCACTATTGAGTTTTGCCGTAAAATATTGATTTTAGAGGTAAAATTTGGGTTATATAAGATCACCATAATAAACTCACCTTAAATGCAGTCGAGGTGGGGTATTATAGGGTAAGAAATGTGGTGATGGAATACTAGAAGAAAACGAAAGCGTTTTTAGGCTTGAAAATGCTTAAATGCCCTTAACGGGTCAAAATAAGCATGCTAGTGAAAATGGGTTTAATTTGTATAATAAACCTATGATTAGAACCCAATATGGTATATCACAATTATTGATGAAGTGTATGAAGTATAGGAATCAAATAAATACGTTTATTTGATAAAATGCGTAACCGGGTCAAAATTTGGTATAAAGGGTAATAAGCCGAAGACTTAAAGGTCCCAAATTTTGGTAGTCCAAATATTGGATTTTTACTCCATGTGATGGAGAAATAAATTACGATCGCATACGAAAAAGAATCGGGTAAAACGGATGCAAAACGAGCAAGTTATGCGAGTTTTAGCATTTATGAATGTTAGCTGATCTGGGCGCCGTGCACGGTCGTGCGCTTGACCGCATGGTCGTGCGTTTCCGAGTAAATCAATGCACTGGCTTGTGCACTGCCAGTGCCCCCAACGTTGTAGGAACTGCATGGCCGTGCGGTTGGGTGCATGGCCGTGCGGTTGGGTGCATGGCCGTGCGGTTGGGTGCATGGCCGTGCATCAGCTGCCAGTTCAGTAAAATGTGCAGAATTTTCCAAAACAGTCCCGTAACCGGAAAGGAGTCCCGAATCGTATTCTAAACTTATTATAGAATGTTTATGGGATGCGATGAGCGTGTATGCATTTATATATGGAAAAACTGGATGCAGGGTCCACCGTAAATTACGGTGCCACCGTAATTTACGGTGGAGATGAAAAGCCTTACGGAGGCCCCCTACTGGTTTACGGTAGGGGCATGTAAAACCAGTGGCCACCGTAAATTACGGTGCCACCGTAATTTACGGTGGAGGTCAGGTTGAAATTTTCGTTTTCGTTATCATATGTTTCTCGGACTCGTTTAGACACGTATTAAGTCCTGTATGACTAAAGCATTTCATGTTATTGAAATGTAGGTACTTATGGATGCCGGAAGACGATCAAGCTTAGTGAAGAACCGAACACGATAAAGACACACGCTTCCGCACTTTGACACATAGTAAATTTTTTAGACAACGAATTTAATCACGTTATGTAGAATAACTCATGATTTGTAAAAGTTTTAATAAACCCGTATTTTTATAGCATGTGTAGTCTTAACTACACATCTAATCATTGGTAATTACATACAGAATCGTTAATTAGTAACTAGGGTGTTACAATCTTGTAACACCCCAAAATGTGCATACGTGATTATTATAATTTTCATAGTTTGTCCTAGTAAGAAATTATAAAACATAACCAAAAACTAATAAGTTTTTGGAAAGAAAATAACATAACTAAATGATTACATTTAGTTTTTATAAAAGATGAAGATGTTTAATGAAATTTAAGTATGGGTCAAACATAAAGGGCCAATTATGGCAAAGTGGAAAGTTGAGGTTTATAGATGAATAAAGTGCAGAATTTTAGTGTGTGTGTGTGTTCTGTACGTGTTCTAGAGAGAGGGAGAAAGGGAAGAACACCTTCAAGAACAAAAACTCAAAATTCAGCAAATTAGAAAGGAAATTGATGGTTAATCTCTTGCATGAGCCCTAATACATGATCATCTAAGCTCGTTTAACAAGTGGTAAGTTGTAATTTTCGATTTGGATGATTTTGATATGAAGAGTATGGATGAAATTGACAAACTGCTTAAGTATGTTTGTGGAATAGTGTTGATTGATGAAGAAACCATGATTAGAAATGCTTTTGAATGCTAATTTGAATGAAATTGATATGTTCATATGTTTTGATAGATAGCTCTCATAAATCATGAAGTGGGTTTTTGAGAATTGATTATGAATAGAAGTTTTTAGTCAAAATTATGATGTTAACTTCTAAACTAGAATGTATGATGAATATTTGTATTAATGTTCATTCGATATGCTGATTTGAGTGATTGGGGATTTATGTATGTATCAAAATATGGTGTGTAAGAACATGAAAAATAACAATTTCTAAACAACAATGATCGACGCACACCAAGTGCTCGATGAAATGCATAGATGATAATTATGTGAACAAGTGACAATTATTAGTCCAATTCATGTTTAGAAAGTGAGTATGTGTTGTATATGGTGAAATGGATTCATGAGAACTAAAGAGAAAATGAATGCGTTAAATGTAGGTGTGAAGGAAGAAGGTTCAAGCAACAAGAAACCTTAAGGCTTGCAAAATCGAGGTACGTTACTTGTACGATTAAAGTTTACTTGTAGTAATGTTTATTGATATGTATCGTGGTATTCGAAATGCGTTATAGAATGGTCGTGTAATAGACCCATCACTAACGGGTCAAAGAAAAAGAATGTATGTTGGAAGGTTAAGTAGTCGAACCGTATGAACGGGTCGCACTAAAAGAATGTATGTTGGAATGTTATGTAGTCGAACCGTATGAATGGGTCGTACTAAAAGAATTTATGTTGGAATGTTATGTAGTCGAACCGTATGAACGGGTCGCACTAATAGAATGTATGCTGGTATGCTATGTAGTCGAACCGTATAAACGGGTCGCACGAATAGAATGTATGTTGGAATGTTATGTAGTCATGAATGCTAGTAACTTACATAAAACTTAGTTAAAAGTAGCATAGTGGAGCATGATCTAATTGATGTGGTGAATATAGAAGGAATCGCTTAGAAAATGAAGTAGTAATGTATGTGGTATGACTCATTTCGAATGGATCGAAATGGGTTGAAAATGAGACGGTAAAATGGATTAAGTAAGGACTTGATTGTAAAGGGTCAAAAAAATGATTAAATTGTATCAAGTATGTATGATATAAATTGACCCATTGTAAATGGGTTAATAAAGACTTGTATGATGAATAGCGGTAATGGTTGAGCATTGGCTTGTTACTAACGGGTCGAATGGGTTGCATATATGAAAGTTAATGAGATGTTGGAAATAATGATAAAACGGAAAGAATGGTTACAACAAGGATTGTTAGCAAAATGGTAATTTTGTTAATAGGTTGAATAAGGATAAGTAATGAATGTTATGGGTTTCTTTGGTATAATGAATTAACGAATGTTTTGATGTTGTGTATGTTAGGTAAATCTCATCCTTAATAACGGCGAGCCTGGATAGAACACACTACAACTCATGCCCAAAAATGCGCTTCCGTATCAGTTTTTGTGTCAAATGGGTCAAAACTCTCTTTTGGTTTATAAGATGTTCCTTTGTATTTAAGGTCTTTTGTAAGTAGATTAGTTGATGGTCATGGTTAATTAAATTTGAACAAATGTAGTTTAAAAGTTATGATAGTCGTACTGTCATAATTAGCTGTACGGGGTATTTTGATGAAATTGTATGTGTCAAAATGAAAGTTTTAAAATTTTGTCATTTTTACATGACATTTTGACCGTATGTAAAAGTGGGTGTAAAAAATCTTAAAATGGTTAAATTTTTATAGGTTGTGACTTGCCGGAGCTCCCAAGTTTGTAACCGTGGAGCAGGAATCGGCATCATTCTAGATAAAGTTTGTTTTGTGAATGAAGTTTATAATCGATAAATTTTACAGGTTGTGACTTGCCAGAGCTTCCAGGTTGGTAAGTGTGAAGCAGGAATCGGCATCTTTATTGGTAAAATGATTTTGTGTAGATGTGTTATTCCTACAACTGGTTATCTACAAGTGGTACAGAGGTTTGTTCTGACAAAGTGATTACTCAAGGTCATTAATTTGAACTTGATGTAATCCTCATACATGTGGTTAAATATGGACAATGTGATGAGTTTACCCCGAACCTACAAGAGGTTAAAACAAAACTTATTTTCCGGAAAAACCATTTTGATTAAAACAAACCTAAGTGTTTTGAAATCTAAATGGGAAAATAGCTTGTTGAAAGGGGGAGTTCTGGTTGTTTATGCCTAGTGGATGGCGAATTAAAGCGATTTGATATCAGTTGTCACTTTTCTTGTACAGTTTGTTTTCAAATTTCTTTAAATGTGTTTGCATTTTAGGGGGAGTAAAAATTTTCAGAAAATCCAAAAACATTAGAAAATTTGAAAAAGCCAAAAACATGATAAAACAAAAATGAGTTTTTGTTGTGAAAAAGAGGAAATGATAGTACATCAGTGGGCTATCACAACATGCTAAAGATATGGAAAGTTAAAAATGTGATAAACAGTCTCACTGCGGATGTGCCAGTAGGTTTTTGCACATTTAGTAGATTGTGACGAGATATAAACCTATAATTCAAACTTGCTTATATCGTGGGTAACATCTCTCGGATATATGGGTAACCCCCGAAATCTTGTTTGAAAGGTCCCTCTTTCTGAGATACTAGGTCTTTATACTCAGTGATATCTGGGGTATTATCCCGGGACTTCTGATTTTGCGGAAGCAATGGCCTAGTCCCCGTATAATACTTTCTGCAAATGCTTGAAATATAGAGCCGCCCTCAGCATAAAAAATGATGAAACATTGAAAAATGCTAATCATGTGTTGTTGAAGAAAATATCCTCTAAAGGGGACACACCAAAAGTCGAACCGTCATCTCTCTGCTGAACGAAAGTTCTGACTTGAGCTCTCACGGTTTCGCACCTAACCCCTTACAGATATCATCTAGGTATACTCACCTGTAAGACTGAATATTGGGATCTGGATACGGGAGTATATTCAAGTGGTGGGATATGCGGATCAGTTTAAGTCATTAAAACATTAATATCGTATCTCGAAACAGTTGAACTTTGTGTGAAAATTTAAGTGGACCAGTATACTGACAATCTAAGCGAATTGTTTAGAACTTAAAATGAAATGAAGCTTAACGGTGTTGGTGATTTGTCTCATAAACTGATATGATCCTCTTACACAGACTCACAAAAAATATTTTCTGTAAATATTTTCTTTACTGCATTTCATTTAAACTCAAAAATCCAAAAAGATTTTCGACAACTGATGTTGAAAAGCTGATCTTCAAAATTCCAAATGCTGAACATGATGATCATTTTGAGGGAGAGTCGGTTAAATCTAAAAATGTTTGAATATTCTTCTGCAAGTGGTCACAGATATTCTGGTTGTTTTGAGAAGGAGAGTTTGAGTTGGTACATACATCTTAATATTAAATTGTTAAAATTGTGAAATTTATGGTGAGGTAGAGTTTGTGCAGATAGGGCCAGGTTACGATAATGGAACTGATGCTACTGATGAACTTAAAGAATCAAGTGATCTGATCCTGAGCAAAAGGAGAGCCAGGTTTTCGATCCCAGAACAATTCAAGGGGAAGTTTGCTAGAGAAAGAAGAATTTGAAGAAAGGCGAAAGCCAGGATGAGATTCTGGAAGCCCGAAGACTGATAAAGACTGAAGACGTTGAAGACTCGACACTTAAGACTCGTCAACATACATCTGAGGGGGAGTCTGTTGGTGCATACATCTGTCGACTTCGTCTTGTATCGAGTCTTGTACTAGATTGTTAGATCAGGGCACGTTGTTCGAGAAAATTAAATTAAAGGTGATTTCGCTTGAAGGGGTTGATTTCGCTTGAAATGACAATTTGCAGTTTCAAGCGGAATCACAACAATTCTTATTTCGCTTAAAACATGTTCAAGTGGAATCTCAACTCTATAAATAGCCTTTCGAGCGAAATCATATGTAACAGTTTATGATTTGGATACCGAGGTGCTGCCGGTTTGTCCAGTGATTGTAATCAGTGTTAAATCAATCAGAAAGAAGTTTAAAGTGATTTGCAAGCTGTTTCAAAGTCTGTTTCTTAGTTTCCGCCTCTGAAACAGATTAAAACTCCTCTGAACGACTCATTTGGGTCGCAACATGATACATCTGTCGACTTCGTCTTGTATCGAGTCTTGTACTAGATTGTTAGATCAGGGCACGTTGTTCGAGAAAATTGAATTAAAGGTGATTTCGCTTAAAGGAGTTGATTTCGCTTGAAATGACAATTTGCAGTTTCAAGCGGAATCACAACAATTCTTATTTCGCTTGAAACATGTTCAAGCGGAATCTCAACTCTATAAATAGCCTTTCGAGCGAAATCATATGTAACAGTTTATGATTTGGATACCGAGGTGCTGCCGGTTTGTCCAGTGATTGTAATCAGTGTTAAATCAATCAGAAAGAAGTTTAAAGTGATTTGCAAGTTGTTTCGAAGTCTGTTTCTTAGTTTCCGCCTCTGAAACAGATTAAAACTCCTCTGAACGACTCGTTTGGGTCGCAACACGATCCTACATGTTAAGTAATAACGGTCGTTGATAATCATATATGTTGTTTAATGAATTACAACATAGTTATGTGGCGGTTTAGCATTTTATTTGTATTGACTGAATTCCTTTAGTAATGGTTTACTTTGAAGTTTCCTTGACTTCATATTAGCGGGGATATACATGAGATGTGGAAAAAAAGGGTGTAAATGCACTTTGGGTGATAAGTGCAGGCTCTCAAATCTTCAAGGGTCTTTTATGCTAATTGTTATAACTTTATGTTATGGTTCGAATTTATGTTGATGTTAATGGTCAGGACTTTGTCCCTCTTCGATAGTCCAAATTTTGGTGTTTTGTATAGTCAGGGTTTGTATTGATTGGGTTTTTTGAGTTGTTTGCTGTGTTTTAGGTGTTATTCATTAATCATTCATGTGTTTGCTCATTTGGATGATGGATTGTGATTAGAAAAGAAGGCATTTAGGATACACATTCATCTGGTTTTTTACAGAGCTTGAAGATCTTCATCAGGGGTTTTTGAAGGTTAGTAAAGATTTCGTGTTTGATCCATTTTAATTTGTTCAAAGTTTTCCTTTAGTGTTTTTCCTTCAGAGTTTTTCATCAGAGTTTCCTTTCAGTGTTTGTGCTTCAGGGTTATTGATGAACTAGTGTGAAGTCACACTTGTGAGATAACCTGAAGCAATTTCCACTTGTCCGACTAAGAAGTCAGGATAAAGAAGTCAGGACTTTGTGGTCAGGGCTTTGGAGATCAAGGTTTTTCCTTTTAAGAGGTCAGGTTCGAGTTTCCTAGAGTTTAAAGTTCAGGGTTTTTCTTCAGAGTTTCTTGTTTGGAGTCCGAATTTTTGGGTAAGAGTTTAGGTGTCGAAGTTTAAGTTTAGGTGTCCAAGTTTAGTATTTTAGTGAGTCTGAGTTTAGTATTTTAGTGAGTCCGAGTTTAGTTGTTAAGTTCCAAGTTTAGGTGTCCAAGTTTAGTATTTAAGTGAGTCCGAGTTTTAATTAAAAAAAAAACTTTATATGGTCCGAGTTTCTTTAAGATTATGACTAGGATCCGAGTTTGAGCTATTCAAAATTTGTTAGAGTTTATTTTCAAAGTCCATTGTCCATCTAGAGTTTAGTGTTTAAGGGTTTTCATAGTTTAATTTCAGAGTTTAGAGTGTTTTCAGAGTTTTTATATCAGGTTTGATCCGGGTTATACCACTCTGATTGTCTTCGAGTTTTCACTCAGTATTTCCAATTTTCACTTGTGTCTCAGGTTTTTGTCAACTTAGAAACTTTTTCGAAGAAAACTTTCTATTTCAACTCACTGTTTCTTTCACAAACACTCTCTGTTTCTTTCACAATTTATTTGAAATGGCAAACAACAATCTGACTACAATGGTGCAAAACCTCAAGCACAATGCTGAGGTAGGGAGTAATGACAAACCTCCTTTGTTGATAAACGAGCTTGATTTTCCTGAGTGGAAGGAGCGTTTTGAAAGGTACGTAAGAGCGAAAGACATCAAGATCTGGTTGTGTATCGTTAAAGGATGTGGAGCCACACCGGTAAGAACGTTAACGATTGATACTTTTTTGGCACTCACCGACGACCAAAGAAAATTCTATGATTGTGAAGAGAAAGCAATGTCGATGATTACGATGGCTATGACACTTTCCGTAAGAGAAGTAATTCGAAGGAGTTGTGGGATAGCATGATTGAACGGTACGAGGGAAATGCAATGTACAAGAAACGACGTCTTGAATGGTTGAAGACTCAATTCGTTGTGTTTAAAGCATTAAAGAATGAGTCATCCGATGACATGGTGAATCGATTTTATCATCTGTTGAGCGAACTTAATCGTAGTCAAGAAGGCATCTACACTGAATTTGAGAAAGTTGAGAAATTTCTGAATTGCCTTCCCAGACAATGGAATATGTACACCGCATTGATTAGAGAAGGTGTTCTCTACGAGGAGCTCTCATTGGAAGAAGCCAGGGGCGGATGTATAGTGTATCAAGGGGTAGCCTCCTCTACCGCTTGGTCGGAAAATTTTTGACATTTTTAGTGTAAATTTTGGAAAAATTTGACGTTTTTTCGATTTCGTTACCGCTTATTTATAAAACGTTCCCGCTTGGTCGGAATCCTAGATCCGCCACTGGAAGAAGTTGTACAAAAACTGAAGGGTTATGCTTGGAATATGGAAGATCAAGCATCTGATTTCGAGAAGATCCAAGATCCTCAGTTATATAAAGCTTCAAAACCGACGGATAAGGTTAGTAATGGAGTAACTGGTGTTGCCCTATATTCAGAGAATGAAGTTCCTGCAAGTGAACACGCCTTTATAAGCAACAATGTCAGTTCAAGTGGAACAACAAATTCCAATCAAGGAATGTACTCTTCTAGTGGAGCTCAGAAATCTCAAGCGACAAACTTGAACATTCCAAAGTTAGATGCAAGCTGCTTAAAGTTGATAGAAGAAAACATGAGCCTTTTGGCGTCCTTCATGACTGCCTACGAGAACTTCTGCCTTGGAAAGCTCGTTGAACCGTCAAGTCTCGATGAGGACTTTGACCAGATAGACCAAGACGAAATGGAAGAACTTGATCTACAACTCAATATGGCACTCTTAGTCCGTAGAGCGAAGAAATTTCTGTTGAGAACGGGTAGGATGTTCATAGGAGGTCAGACGAAGACTCGAATGGGAGTCGACATGTCAAAGGTGAAATGTTACAACTGCGGCATCTACAGGCATTTCGCACGTGATTGTCGAAAGCCGAAAATGGAAAGATCTGACAGAGAAAGCAACTCTCAAGGAAACAATTCAAGACCTCACAACAATGCATCAACTACTTCAAACTCAAGTGCTCGTCCAAGTGGTTCTGAAAATCTTACACCTTCGACAAACAATGCTATGGTGGCTCAACCTCTACAAAATGTGACTGAGCCTTACGACTAGGGTTGTGCATTGGAAGACATTTCAGGAGCTATTGTGTCACAAGCCTTTATAGCTGAAATTATCGACGAAGAAGTGTGTGAAGAGGTTATCGAAGAGTCTAGCATTGAGGAACTTGCAGTTGTAGCCGAGGTTTTTGGGGAAGAGTTGGATTCGGGCAATGTTGCTGAGAATGAAGATAACTTGAATGAAGAGTCTGTTGAAAAGTCTAACAAAATAGAAGATGGAGAAAAAGGAGAATGCTTTGAGTTCAACATCTCCACAGCCGAAATGCAGCAATTTGCGGATGCAGAAGCTAAAAGGTGGAAAAAGACTCCGTAGAAAAAGAAGCATGTGCATTCATGGCTGGCATTGAGGTAAAATCAACTTCTGTAGATAAGCGGTATGCAAGATGTGTAGAGTTTGTCACCAAGATTGACAGATATGTACTTCACAACACAAATCTGATTGCAGATTTAGAAAAATCCAGAGAACTCATTGCTGTTTTGTCTAATTCGGATAAAGAACACCGAATTAAGATAAAAGCGCTGAAAAATGATATCTCTGAATTTGAGAGACTTGTGGCACAGGGAACTCTTAAAAATCAGGAATTAAGATCTGAACTTGAAATGAACCAAAATTGTGTTTTGGAAAAGAACAAAATCATTTTGGAAAAAGATAATCTGATTTTATATTTGCAACGAAAAGAATTGAAAAGTTCGGGGACTCATCTGAAGTGATGAATTTCTATATTAACAGCCAACGTCTCAAAGAATCTGAGGAAGAAATGTTCGACATCGGTTATAAGAAAGTGCCTCCACCGGTAAACCATAATTATACATCGATGCCAAGCATTGATCCTGAATTGGCAAATTTTGTGCCAAAGACCCCTCTGACGGTTGAACCGCAAAGTGAGTCAGAATCTGAGCCTGATGTGGCTTCTAACTCAGAACGGTCGAAAGTGAGTGAAGTTACAAAGAAAAATGAGCTAAATTTTGATAACATTGAGAATTTGATAAGCAATAAAATTTTGGAAATTTTCAATGAAGTTCAAAATGCGAAGTCAAAACCAAAGTCATGTGGGAAACCCAAAAAGAATTTGAAAAATATCCCTAAAACTGAGTTTGTTAAAGGGGGTGATTTTATCAAAAAAGAAGAGAAAATCGAAAAAGGTTCAAACTCACAGTTTGTCAACCAAATTTTGAAAAATCCCACTAACGCCTCATCATCTTCGACCAGTCATGAGGAACGTCCAAAGAATGCTGCGAAAGTTCGCAAATGTTATAAGTGTCGTGGGAAATGACACTTAGCAGCAGATTGTCCAGATGACAAGGGTAAATCCCATGTTGATCCTGATCAAAAGAAACCTTTTGTTGAAAAACCGCAAAATGAAACAGTTGATGTTGAAAAGAAAAACGGTAAAAATCAGAAGGTTGAGAAAAACAAAGTGATTAAACAAGAAGTAAAACTGGTTGTCAAAACAAATGTTAAATCACAACAAAATCAGGATCATGGGGAGAAACCAGTTGTTATTAATCGTGGTGAAGGATCGGAAAGTTCATCTCCAACACATGATACTCGTGAGAAAACCCCTCACAAACGAAAAAATCATGTTACTTTCCAAACACTTGAGAATGACCAACGTTCTGGAGGTTCGAACAACAACTATGTTAGACCTCATGCACAAAACAGATTTGTGAATGATCGAAATGCGTCACCCCCGCGATTTTCAAATCAAAGACAACATTCGGATAATCATTCACGATCATTCTCAAGACACAATGATGTTCCTAGATTTGGTAGGAATTTTGAGCCACCCAGGAATCAAAATTACGATTACCAAAACTATGAAAGCCGAGGTAATGGAAACTCTGGTTATACCAACAGATCGTCAACTCCGTATAATCCACGATTTGCGGGAAGTCATACCAACAATTTCCGAAATGGAAATGGAGGACACAGAGGCGATGATGGCTATTTCAAAGAGTTTTCTTATGTTGACGAATCGGGACGACCCAAGACCATCATGGCTTGGGTCCCACATTCTAACTAAATTTTCTTGTTGGGGAGTGTAGGAGCAGCTGAAGAGGGCTATCTATATTTGGTATATCGATAGTGGCTGTTCCAGACACATGACAGGAAATAAAGAGTTATTGAACAATTTTAAACAAATTCGTGGTGGTTATGTGAATTTTGCCGGTGAGAAGGGTGGTTACATCACCGGTGAAGGTTCTGTGTCAAATGGAAAAATTACGCTGCATAAAGTGAACTACGTTGAAGAACTGAAGCATAACCAGATGTCAGTTTCTCAAATCTGTGATAACAAGTACACGATGTTGTTTACTGATAAAGCTTGCTTCGTTTTGCGTCCGGGATTTGTTGTTCCTGAAGATTGGATCGTAATGAGGGCTCCAAGGGTGAATAACACATATGTCATGGACATGCGCCCGTTGGTTAACTCGTCTGCTCCAGTGACATGTTTACTTTCGAATGCGACTGAAGATCAATCGTATCTCTAGCATAGGAGAATGGGCCACGTGCATCTGTGAAAAATGAACCACTTAGTGAAAATCAACTTAGTGTTGGGGGTTCCTTTACGTAGTTTCAATATGCACAACAAATGTGAATCATGTGAAAAGGGAAAAATCAAACGAAAGCCTCACAAACCGAAAACTGTTAACTCAATCCAAAAACCACTTAAATTGCTTCACATGGATCTTTTCGGCCCAATCCATGTTGCTAGCATTGGTGGGATGTCCTATTGACTAGTTGTCACTGACGATTTCTCACGATACTCGTGGGTATTTTTCTTAAAAACAAAGGACCAAACTGCTGGTATTTTAAGAGACTTTTTCAAACAACTTGAGAAAAATTATTCACTTCCTGTTAAGAAAATCCGAAGTGACAACGACACTGAGTTTATAAATCATTATATGGATGAGTTATGTCGGGAAATGGGAATAGTTCATCAGTTCAGCGCTCCATATGTTCCTCAACAGAACGGAGTTGCAGAATGGAAGAACCGTACCCTAAATGAGGCAGCCCGAACTATGCTCTCTGAATCAAAATTGCCAATTTTCTTCTGGGCCGAGGCGGTAAACACTGCATGTTATGTGTTAAATCATGTGCTTACAGTCAAAAGAGATGATAAAACGTGTTATGAATTGCTTGAAAACAAGAAACCGAGCTTATCTGGTTTTCAACCTTTTGGGATCAAGTGTGTTATAAAACATACCAAAGATACTCCTAAAATGGGGGAAGTTGGTGAAGTTGGGTTCTTTTTGGGTTATGCCAGTGGAACTCCCAACAAACGCGTTTATAACGTTAAGAAGCGTTCAGTGGAGATCGTGTTTGATATAACTCCTTTGAGTCACGATCCTCCACCGTCCGAATTCGGTCCTAAAAGCGGTTATGACTATGAAAAATTATTTGATTCATTTGATCTTCCTGACATTTCAGATGAAGATTCGGAGGTTGTCTACACACATCTTGTGAACAAAGATGAAGTGGATGCGAGCTAGAGAGCAAGTATTCCTACTAATGTGTCTTCGAATGTTCCAGTCGCTGATTCTTCGATCGTAAATGAAGTTTTTGCTGAGCAGATCCCCAATGCAGTTGCTCAAACTACAAGTGGTGATTTTTACGTTGATTTTTCAGCATATCCAAATGTTAATCCGTCTTCTGGAAATGATCAAGCTTCTAGTAGTAATGCAAATGCTGAGGGGGAGATTCAATCAAATTTGGGAAACAATCTTGAAGCTCCAACAATTCCAGTTCCAAGAACAAATATTCATCATCATGTTGATAATATTATTGGGAATCCAAATGCAGGAGTGCAAACGCGAAGGAGTATTTCAGAGATGCAGTGTCTGTTCTCTGCTATCAAGAAGGAAGAAATCTACAATCTTAGCCTACATGAATGTTTTATCTCTCAGATAGAGCCGAAGAACTATCAGATGGCTCTAAAGGATAATTCTTGGTGTGAGGCGATGCAAGAAGAGTTAGCTCAATTCGACAAGTTAAAGGTGTGGAATTTGGTCGATCTTCCAAAGGGCCAACATGCAATCAACACGAAATGGGTTTTCAAGTGCAAGAAAGACGATAAGGGTGTTGTCGTCAGAAACAAAGCACGGTTGGTTGTTCAAGGCTTCAATCAAGAGGAAGGGATTGATTATACAGAAGTTTATGCACCGGTGGCAAGACTGGAAGCCATTCGTCTGTTTCTAGCTTTTGCTGCTCACATGCGTTTCAAAGTCTATCAGTTGGACGTAAAAAGCGCATTCCTTTACGGGAAATTGCATGAAACTATGTATGTATCCCAACCACCGGGTTTCGAAGCTCCAGGGTCTGAGAACAAAGTCTATCTGTTGGACAAAGCTCTCTACGGTCTCCATTAGGCTCCTCGGGCGTGGTACGAGACTTTATCAAGACATCTATTGGAGCATGGGTTCTCGCGTGGCGCGATCGACTCTACACTTTTCATATTGAAGAAAGGGGGAGATTTTCTGATCATGCAAATTTACGTTGATGACATAATTTTTGGTTCTTCAAATGAAGAATTGTGTCGTGAGTTCGAGACAGTGATGAAGTCAAAATTTGAAATGAGCGTGATGGGCGAGTTATCGTTCTTTCTAGGTCTTCAAGTGAGTCAAGAAAAAACCGGGACGTACATGCATCAGACGAAGTATGTCCATGAGATTCTCAAAAAATTTGGATTGGAAGATAGCTTACCCTATGACACGCCTCTCCTGAAAAATCACAAGCTTTCACCCGATAAGGAGAAAGATCCTGAAGTGGATCCGACTCTATATCGAGCAATGATAGGTTTGCTAATGTATCTTACTGCTTCACGACCAAATATTATGTTTTCTGTTTGTTTGTGTGCCAGGTTCCAATCAACTCCGAAAGAGTCTCACATGAAAGCGGTCAAGCGTATCTTCAGATATCTGAAAGGGATGCCTAAGCTTGGATTGTGGTATCCAGCTGAAGGTGGTCTGGATTTGCTGGCGTATGCTGACGCAGACTTCAGAGGGTGCCCGATGAACCGAAAGTCAACCTCTGGCGGCGCACAACTTCTTAGGAACCATCTTGTCTCGTGGCAATGCAAAAAGCAAGTTGTCGTTTCTTTATCCACGTGCGAGGCCGAGTACAATGCTGAATCAAGTTGTTGTGCTCAGGTCTTGTGGATTCAGCAACAAACGAGGGACTACGGTTTGAATTTTACCCGAACTCCTATTCTTGTCGATAACAACTCTGCTATTTCCAAAACTAACAATCCAATTAATCACTCACGCACTAAGCACATAGATGTTAGGCATCACTTCATTCGCGACTGTGCTGAGAAGGGTTTAATAGAAGTGGTTAGGGTAGACACCTTGGATAATCTTGTCGACCTGTTTACGAAGACATTTGATCGGGCTAGATTTGAAAATCTGGTCCGAATGATCGGCATGATCAACCCCGAGTAAAATGCTTTTCAAAACTCACATAGAAACTTTAGTTTATGTTTACTGTACAGTTCTTACCGCTTATCAAAAATTGAAAAACTCCAAAAATATTTTACTTAGTTGTAGGATAAATTTTAATAAAAATACAAAAACATTTGAAAAATATAAAATGAAGTCGTGTTGATATATAAGGGAAATGATAGTACATCGGTTAGTCGTATCTGGTGCAGGATTATAGTAAATATATAAAATTAACCGTTTACTGTAACAGCTTCATTATACGTTGCTTCGGTAGGTTTTACGCGTAAATAAGAACCTGTTTTTGGTATATAAACATAATGAACTGTGTAACTTGTGTGGTACATCTCTCGGATATATGGTCTTGGTACCGTAATTTCGTTTGATAAGTTGCCAAACTTCTGAGATACTAGGTCTTTATCTTTGTTACTCTGGGGTATTATACTTGGTCTTCTGATATTGCGTGAGCAATGGCCTAGACATCGTATAATGCTTTGCTAAGCGCTTCGTTTGTGCGCAAACCCTCTTGGTGGATTTCTTTTCTGCCACAACAATCATCACTGGATGATCTGATCAAAATTGTCATCACCAGATGTACAAACTGCAAAAAAAAAAAAGAAAAAAAATTGCAGAAAAAGATACCAAACAATGGTACACCACCTTTAAAGTCGAGTCTTCATCTCTTTGTCTGTGCGATTGCACTTACCTGAGCTCTCAAGGCATCGCATTTTAGCCGGATACAGAGATTTTTCAAATATACTCACCTGTAAGATGTAATGTTTGGTAGCCTTGCTACGGGAGTATATTCTGAGGTGGGTAAACATAGTTACAATCAGTTATTAACACACTTAATCGCATATCTCGAAAACACTGTTCGAAAGCGTGCTAAAGCTTAAGTGGATCACAATACCGTTGAACGTTTTGAACTGTTCATATCATTCTAAAAGCTTAAACTAAAAAACTATGCTTCTTGTGTTGAATACTGACAAAAAAAAACCGGTATGATCCCTTTGCTCCGATTTCACAAAAAGATAATTAGTGTAAATACGTTCTTAGGTTTAATTCCTTTAATTTAGTCTAAATTGAAAAACAACAAAAAAATTTTGCTTTCTTGTTTCTATGTGTGAGTGATCATTCTGAAAAATACTCTAAGGGTTGTGAACATTCTTTAATAAGGTGTTAAACATCAAGTTAGGTAATCTTAAAATAAATCTTTTCTATAAAAATCAGTCGTGCAAGATCCATTTAAATGTGTGGGTAATTACGTCATTTTAAGGTGTTTCGGTAAATCTGGTTCCAAGTTGTGATATTTTTCCAAAAGTATAAGTTTTGAAGTAACTTGTTCTGAATTCTCGGGTTTTGAAATACAAATTATTAAATGTTGGTTGTTTAATATTTCAATTTTTTGATTCTGGGGTACTGAAATTTATTTTTGGGATCCAGGTTTGGGCCGAGTGTCTCCGGGGTTAAGATTCTTAATCTGGTGTTAAGTGTTTCAGGTCTGGATCATTCATCACAATATGGAAGATTTGAAGAAGTTGTGTGCGTCTAGATCGTTCATCTCAAGATGGAAGATTTGAAGAAGTTAAGATGTCTGCCTTTGCATTCCTTTGAAGAAGATCAACTGTTAGCTGATCAATACATCAAGGTCGTGCAGTTCTGTGTGAAAAAACTAGGCAACAAGTACTCTCAAGCGTTAACGAAGAGAAGATTTTGAGCTTTTCATTGAAGATCCCGCACTGATCAAGGGGGAGTCTGTAAATGCACTTTGGGTGATAAGTGCAGGCTCTCAAATCTTCAAGGGTCCTTTATGCTAATTGTTATAACTTTATGTTATGGTTCGAATTTATGTTGATGTTAATGGTCAGGACTTTGTCCCTCTTCTATAGTCCGAATTTTGGTGTTTTGTTTAGTCAGGGTTTGTATTGTCTTGGGCTTTGGGCCCATGTCCTGACTTTAGTAGTCAGGACTTCCCTTTGTATATATACTCTTAGTGATATGTTATACAGGGTGATTTCTTTGTGGAAAGTCTGTTCTTCAAGAAAACCCTAATCATTGTCACTGTGTGTGAATTGACGGCTACTGTGTGACGTCATTCATCATTCTTGTTCTACACTTTCTTGATCCTATACTTTACATTAGTGATTGCTAGGTGGTTTCTGCACACTTGGTGATTGTTGTTGAGTGAGATCCTTGGGTAGGGGGCCTTACAAAGGGGCTCCCGAATTAGAACGAAAAAGTCACAAAATTCGTGACTCAAGATAATGAAGTAGTGGCCTGATGTTGTTTCATTGGGCGTCATGCGCATGGAAAACTCCTTTATGTTTGATACAAAAAAAATATATTATGAGTCCTCACTTAGTAAAAGCTAATTTTTGTGGTATCTTCAATGTAGGTGAAATGTTTGAAAATAATGAACAGATAGATAAGTCATGAGAAACAATGGGGTGGCTTGAACCGGTAACATGGAAGAAGAAAAGAATTCAAAAGTCGTTCACCAATAATCCGGTTCACTCAATATATTTGTCATTGTTATGTTTACCGTAGGAATTTTATACATATATATATATATATATATATATATATATATATATATATATATATATATATATATATATATATATATATATAGTGGAGGGTTCAAATGAGAAGAAAGTTTTGTAAGAATAAAAAAGAACAAACTTCAACCAATAAGAATGCTTTATTTTACTTCATTTAATTTTTGTATTTAATATGGGTGTAAGGGTATATTGGTAAAATTAGATAGATCATTAATTGTTAGTCTTCTTTTTTATAGCTAACTAAATTAAATTTGTAACTTATTTTCAAAAAAAAATATATCTTTTCAGAGAAGAAAAAATTTAATTTAAGGTGTAGGATAAATTATGAGGTGTGTAGGATGAATTACGAGTTGTGTAGGATAAATTTCAATATGTGTAGAATAAATTTCAAAAACGTGTAGGATAAATTTTGATGTGTCTAGGCAAAAATTTTAGTGTGGAGGATGATAATCTTTATGACTAATTAATTAGTCCAAAAGAATAATAAATGAGATGAGAGAAAACTATTTAATGTTAGGATCAAGAGTGAACAACTTCTTGAGAGTGAACTGAGTGAACTAATCTTGGCCCTTGATCATTTTTTAGATTAAAAGGGTAAGATTGACATTACCCAATATGTTTAATTAAAATCACTTAATTTTCTCATCTCTTAACTTTCTCTCTCTCTCTCTCTCTCTCTCTCTCTCTCTCTCTCTCTCTCTCTCTTATATTTAATTATTTCTCCATTATTTCTTTATCCATAGATTTTGTTTTAATTTTAACTTAAATATTGTTTTTCTTTTATTATCCGTATATATAGATATCATAATACATTGTTTTTAACTTTTTACAATAAACTTTAAAAAATTTCTCTGAGATTGAAATTGTAATTATTTTTTGACATTAATTTTTTTTAATATGTGATGAAGTTATTTATTTTTGCATACATGTGATATGTTTTATTTTCATTAATTTCATAATTTTTATATGAATCTACTCGTGTGCATGCCTAATATACTATATGTTGTTAATATACACATATGTAACCATTTCTAAATATAATACACAGATGTGTAAATGGCTGTACACATGTGTATAAACTAACAGCTATGTATCTTGTATAAACTGATAGTTAGCGAGACTGTACACATGTGTATAAACTAACAGTTGTGTATATTTTATAAATTGATACTAGCGAGACTGTACACATGTTTATACACTAACAACTATGTATCTTGTATATACGGAAACTAGCGAGATTTTAGGGATTTTGATTATATTGTTTAATAAATGCAATTTACAAAAGACACAAATACCCTTCTGTCATTTATTTTAAAGGGGAGTTACAACATTATAATTACAATCTTGCCATTGATTAAAAATCTCTAGATGATGTAATCCAATGGCCCAGATTAGTTCACACACTTCATTCTCAACCTAGTGTTCATTCTAGAACCCTACCCTATATATATATATATATATATATATATAATTTCTCGGTCGAGGCTAATGATATGGTAATGTTATATGCCAAATTCGAGTGGTAAAAAGGCGAAAGTGATCAAGTCTTGGAAGCGAGTCAACTATGGAAAGATTTAGGTGTTGTTTGTTTTTTAGAGGTAAAACGTCTGCATTCTGTGGACCACATCTGCAGACATTTGTATCTAAAGAGGTGGACCAAACCTCTGCAGTCTGCAAGAAGAAGACTGTTTGTTTTTTTTTAACTTCTGCTAGCTGCTGAAATAAACTAAAATATAAATAAACTGATTTTATTTAACTTATTACCAGTTAAGGACATGAAATTAGCTTAAATTCAAGCCTATATTACCAGTTAATGCTGATTAGGTTTTGCTCAGTTATACATACACACATGAAATTAGCTGAAAAATTAAAAAAAAAAAAAAACAAGATGAAAAATGCATCAGTTAGATCCAGAAAGGCATTGCTTAGTTATACATACACACCATAAGAAAACCTACCTCATGGATCTAACTAATCTATCTAATAATCGTTTTATCTATTCTCTTCCTCTTCTATACGCACAAAATCACATAACAAACATCTAGGAGAAAATAATCAGATTGACTCACAAATCGACATAAGGAAAAGCTAATTTGTTAATGAAATTGCGTACAAACAAACACTAATCAATAAATAATATACCTGAATAACGGCGGCGTGGCCGGGGATGACGAGCGGCAGCGTTCCGTCTACAGGGGAGGAACTAGGGCAGCGACGGGTTTCAACGGCGGCAAAAAGAAATCAGGAGAAGAGGGCAGCGACAGGCAAAAAGAAAGAAGAGAAGAGGGCAATGACAGGTTTCGACGGCAAGGGATGAACTAGGGTTTTTTTTTAGGGTGATTGTGTCTTGTGTAGCTGGGAAAAAAGAAATAACGAGAAGAGGTTTGAAGACTCATGTCCACATCTGCCCCAAGAAGAGGTCGCGCATACCTTTTTTAATGAAAGGTTTTTGAGAAAACAAACAGTCTTCAGACCCAAAGATCTGCGCGTGGTATGCGCGATGCAGACATAAGAGGTCAGGAAGCTCTTCTTGAGAAAAACAAACAGCCCCTTAGTGATGATTTGTTCACTAGGTTTTCTTATCGGGTCAAATTGACCTAGTTATTTACAATTTGGAGTTTAACTTCAATGTTTGTTTTAGCTAATCGCTAGTATGTCAATGTAGTAGTTGGCTATGTTGTTTTATAAAAACTTTGGTTATTAAGCAGGTTTTGTCTTCGTAAGGAATGGTTGTTTTGCAAACGGGTCATGGCGAAATTTTCTAAATGAGCATTTGTAAATGTTTTATTAATCCGAATATGTGGATTAATATATTTATGGAATAATAAACATTATTAAGTAAGATAAAAAAAATCTGGGCCTATTTCCGCAAAGTATTTTAATATTGTTTTTAACGAGTCGGGCGTTACACCTTACCTCTATCTCGTAGGAATTAAGAGGTTGTTTTCAGTGAGACCTCCGGCTCGATAGTAGTTTTGTATCAAGCCTTGGACATAAGGCACATAACACTCGGCAATTAAGACAAAGGCCAATTAACCATCCCCCTATTTTAACATTATTTTCACGAAATTAGTGAAATAACGTTAAAATTAGTGCACTTTCACTTTTAACCTCTAAGCGCCCACACATATATATATTATATACGCATACCGCAAGTGGGCGTAATTATCTGTATATAAAAAGCTAAACTAATTTACTTGGTTTTCTTATTGACTAACTTTTTTCTCTATCGCAGCTCCCATGTTTAGGGCGGCCCGTACATAATATACTTAAACTGTAGAATTTTGATTTGGATCTAGACCCTTCACAGAAAAAAGATATCGGCCCATAATAAAGATATCGGTCCACCATTGATTGTAATAGTTTCAAATTGATAATTCTTGTTCAATTCGATAGAACCCTACCACTTTAACAATAAAACAATTGATTTTATTAGATGTTAAACGGTTTTTTTGTCATTCCAGCTTGAATTGGTCGGTGGCAGAGGCTTTTACCTTTTGAAGAGAAGAGCAACGCATAATTTCAAATATGAGGTAGACTGTGATTAATTTGATTAAATTAAAGTCATTCGTCGTTTAAAAAAAGCAAATGTTATAAGGCTTCTAGTAGTAAGCCACATGGTGTAAGATGTGGCACAATACGTATGGAATTTTGTATCACATTGGTGTAAGATGTCAAGTGTTTATGCTTTCCGAGCAAAAGACTTGCTGGACTAACACAAACATGTCCGAGGTAGTATGAAATGGAGGAAATTAGTATACGCAGTAATGCAGGTGACACTGTGGGTACTATGGCGGAGCAGGAATAACCTCATATTCAATGACAAAGAAATACACCTGGATCGGATGACGTATGAAATTAAGCAACTGGGTTTCTTATGGATTGGTAGCCGGTCGACACCGAAAGAAATAACATGGGAGGAGTGGTGTAATTTTAATGTATCAAGGAAATGTTAGTAGATCGATAGTTTAAAATTGGTGTATGTAATTGATGTGGGCTAACATGTTGTTGACCCTTTGGAATAATAAATAAGTTTTGTTGGCTGTTAAAAAAAAAGTAGTAAATCACATGAAAGGCCACTTGTTGGCAGACAATCGGCAGATGATTGACAATTAACTGGCAAACGACAACACCTAAGGTTATTAACTCTATTTAGTTGGCACGTTCAAGTAGAGTAATTCCTTATATCCAGCCAAAGTAAGTCTCTTCATGTTTTGTAAAATAAGTCCCCACAGGGTAAGGGCATCCAAGGGTAGTATCCTTATCCCAACCAATTAAATCATGTCTTGTTAAATTTTTTATAAAGTACTCATTAGCTATAAAACGTTGATGGCGTCTTACCTTTGCCACAGACTATTTTTATTATTTTAATAAAATCAAATGTTAGGTAAAAATTAAACTTTATTAAAATAAAAATATGTAATTCAAAGTAAATGAAATACCGAAATAAAAAATACGAGTAAATGGGTTTTGGTTTTAAAATAAAGGTTTTGAGAGTGGGTGTAATTTAAATGTGAGTGAAAGATAACTATATAACGTTAAAATTGATTTTTTTTTTTTAAATTTGGTCAAATGACCGTTGCCAACGGTTGGAAGATCTCAAACTCCACAATATTGTACACGGGTATGCCTTAAGGCAACACACAACCCGCCCGCCTAACGTGCATGGATGACTGCGGTGTTCTGGCCCGGATTCGAAGCTGGGAGGGGCTTACCCGCATGTGCCCCGCCCCCTTACTTGGCAGATCAAGAAACATTTTAAAGTTGGGGTATTGGATTTTAATAATCCCAAGTTTCACTAATTGGCCGGTAATAATCCCAACTTCAAAAATTGCCTACAACAGTCCCAACTTGTAAGATTTTGGCCACCAATGATCCTTGTCTAACTGGGTTATAACCCAGTTAGTTTTTTGAAGTTTTGAGCGGCGGAGAAGGTCACTAGAGGTTGGAGATGACAAGTGGTGGTCTCCTTTGGTGGTTTCAGAGGTAAACAAGGTCGTCGGAATAAGTTGCAGGTCACCGGAGTTGCGTAGATGGTGGAAATTTTAAACTTTTGAGAAGCGGAGAAGATTACAGGAGGTCGGAGATGATTGGTGGTGGTCTCGTTTGGTGGTTTCAGGGGTAAAACGGGTCGTCGGAATAAGTTGCAGGTCACCAGCCCAACAAGGTTATAACCCAGTTAGACAAGGATCATTGGTGGCCAAAATCTTACAAGTTGGGACTGTTGTAGGCAATTTATGAAGTTGGGATTATTACCGGCCAATTAGTGAAATTTGGGATTATTAAAATCCAATACCCCTTTAAAGTTTGAAAATGTTTTGATATGATAACTGGTATTTTTATAGAAATGTAAATGAATGATGTTTTGAAAAGTTAACTTAGCTGATTCGTTTTAATATGTAATTTCAGGAGAATATAGTCGCCCTCTACTAGCAAGGGATAGAGAGAGAGTGTTGGTAGCATTATCGGGCTATTCTAACCAATAAATTCATGGCAGAATTATTATTTAGTAGTAAATAAAATAAATCATATACGGTTTGATTTTATATAAAATACTAGGTTATAACCCCATTTATTACACGGCTTAAGTAAATAAAAAATCAAATAGTTAATAACGGAGATTTAATAATTAAAAAACGATATTTTAAGACGATTTTCTAATATCCGAACAAAATTTTGTGCCATGTATGATCAAAACTTGTGATGTTTGTCAAGTTTATAAATATGAAAGCATTTGAACCATCGATTAGAAGACAAACGTATCATCTACTTTCTCATGAGTTTTAAAAGTCATGTAAACATACATTTAATAACCTAAGTTTTAGTTAAATAACAGTGGTCTTAATTTATTAGTTCTTAAAAATTATTGAAATGTCGAGATTAGACATATAGCAATTAGCCAATTAGATAAACTTATAGCTACAAAATAACATTTAAATTAATTAGATAAGTATAAATATTGGTAATTATATATAACTTTAAAATTTAAATATCTGGACGTGAGTTGCATCTTAAATGAATGGTTATTTTTGGATAAATTCATTAGTATGATAAATGTAGTTATTATTCTTCTTGCATTTTAAATTACGATTTTGGCCCATGTGGTTATATCACTTTTACCCTTTTAACTCAAAAAAGAATTTTTTAACATCTGAGCCCCCAACGTCAAATGTTAGGGGCCAAAAGGGTTAGAAAAAAGACGTTAGGGGCTCAAACGTTAAAAATTCTTTTTTTTTTTGGCTAAAAGGGTAAAAGTGATAACATGGGCCAAAATCATAATTTACTCTTAAATAATTTGTTAAGCAAGAAAATGGTTCCCTCCACTCTCGTTATGAAAATGCTCAATATTTGTTTCAATTATTAAGATATAATTTTTAACCTAGTAATTAATATAAATAAATAATAAGATATTTTATGAAACTTTATCCGTTATTTTTTAAATGTTTGAAATATATATTAAATTAAATAATAATTATCTATAATTTATATTAAATAATAAAAATTATTTACAATTAAGTAGATGGTTTATCTACAAATTATATTAAATAATAACCAATCTACTTTCGATGATGTTATACTATTTTTTTATTCCGTTAACATTTTATATAATATATATTATTAAATTAAATAATGTTTAGTAGGAGGGTTATTTATAATTTATTAGATGTAATTAAACTAAAATAATAATTATCTATAAGAGATGCCCTAATATGATGACACGTGTCCCTAAAGTGGTTTCTTTTATTATATAGTACTAGCGGTAAGACCCATGTGCAAACACGGGTCGTTTCTTAGAAAACCATGCATAATAAATATAAACGATGAGTATAGTTATATTTATATAGACTTATAAATAAAATAAATAAATAAGTCAGTCAGTAAATACTTAAAGTTTAGATTGTGCTGTGTCTTGTTTTTCTTCCGTAAATGTCTAAAGAACCATTTTGATTATGTAATCTTCTTGAGCCTTGTCTTCTTTTGTTAATTCATCCATCTGCTTTTCTTTCCTTCTTTGATAAAGGATGCTAGCATGTGGAGCAGTGGGTCTCCTGATTGGCAATTTTTGTTGTTTGACTGGAACCACTGCTTCCGGATAATCAGGCTTTTTAGGAGCAGTGGGATCTCTCTTCCTTAACTCTTCCAACTTTTTGTAGGTATCAAACACCTTTTCTTCTCTCCACCTTGTAACCTGGTTACTTGACCCATAATCAGCAGTTATCAGCTCTTCTTTCATTCTTTTCAGTTTCAAGGTCCTTTCAGGTACATTTTTCTTGTAATTGGCCCAAACTGGAGGAGTTTGCTTTACTTTACCTTGTCTTGAATCATCTTTTGAATTATGTCTGTCTCCTCTTGCAGTTCACTGATGGTCCATTCTTTGTAGTGATACTTCTCTCCCTTGTACTTCTTGTATGCCATTATGTATTCAAGATAGTCATTTCTCATGCTTTCATCATCTTTTTCTAATAATTTCTGACAAAGGACTTTTGAGAACTGCTCTAAAGTTCTAACTTTGGTGAGCAAGTATTGATAATTTCTTTGAATCTCTTTGTCAGACTTTCCCTCTATATCTTTTTTAGATATATCCTCTGCTTGTTGGGCCTTTATTTTGAGATATTCTTCTATATTTCTTGGCAAAGGATAACCTTGAACAGATGGGAGTTTCCTCTTTTCAGGATCATCTTCAGAGTAGAAGGATTTGATTTCCTCCTTGACTGCTGGAAGATCTAAAGGATATTGTACTCCTGCAGGGACAATGGTAGTGTTTTGATTGAAGAGTTGAACTGAAGATAATGGAACAGGGTTTGGAATGGTGACAAGAAATAGTTGTTGTGTAGATGTTAGAGTTGGGGAAGTGCCATCTTCCAGTACAATGTTTGTTATCTTTCTCCTTTTGTGATTTGGAGAAGTTGGTGGTGTATTTGTGGGTTGAGTGGCAGTGATTGAAATAGTGGGTATCTGACTAACAGCTGTTGAAACAAATGGTGTTTCAACCACTGTGGTCACTACAACAGTTGATGTGTCAACTGTTGTTTTCTGCTTTTTGGCAGCTGATTTTTGTGGTGGTGATATTGTTTGTGGTATAACAGTGGATTGAGTATGGGTTGATGTAGTAGTGATGGTAGTTGTTGAGATAACATCTGTTGAAACAACTGAAGTACCAACAACTGTTGATACAACATGTGTTTTAACATCTGTTGGTTTGGTCGTTTGATGAGACGAACTTTTGGGGATTTGAGGAGTTTGTTTGGTGGTTTTGGAAAGTGTGGTTTTGGGTTGGCTTACTTTTCTGGTAGGCTGTCTTCTTTTAGGTTTAGAAGTACCCTGCTCTTCAAACCTTTTAGACCCTTTCATGTTTGCCTTTAATGCTGCAAATGCATTTTGAGTCTCATCAATCTTTTTGGAACCATCCGGCCTTGGGATTTCTACCACAAGTTTAGACATTCGATCTGGTGGCATGTATAAACCGTCTTCTTTTCCGTTCTTCCCTTTAGTTTTCTCCACCTTTTTGACATCATCAGGATTTTCAACATAGATGATTGAAGGAGGAGCAGTACCAGTAGTTTGAAGCAGATGAGCTTTAATGGCTTTGATATCTGCTTGAGTATCCTTATACCTAGCTTCCATAACATTTCTGACCATTTGAAGTTGAACTTCATGCTGTTGATCTGCATATTCTCTTTGTTTGTGAAGCAGAGGTTGAAACAAATGCCATAGCTCAGCAGTGGATGGAGCAGATGTTGCAGATGGTGAAGCAGTGGATTTATCCTTTTGAGCTTGTAACAACTGTTGCAGCATAGTTTTGATTTCTGCAACAGATGTGTCAAGTTTATCAACCCTCTCTGTCAATTCTTTGTAGTTTAAACCATCACCCAAGTTAATGGGATCATCTGATTTCCCACCAGTGGTGGTTGTATCAGTGGTTGACTTAGGAAAAGTTTCCCAAAAATCATCCATTGATGCCCTTTGTTCTCGGTACTTGGGACTTCTTTCTTCAGCAGAGCTTACCATCTTAAGGTCACCAGTGTTACATGTAAAAACACCAGTGGACACTATGTTTCCCAAAGAAGAAATTGCCTTCAAGGGAGTCTCACTAATGAAACTACTGTTCAGGTGTAAACCAGTGGGTTCAACACCTGTAGTAGCTGCTCCACTTGAACTACTGACAGGAATTACTTGTAATTCCTGCAGTGTAGCATCCTCAACTGTTGGTGGGCTAGCAGAGATAGAGACACCAGACTCAGTCACTTGTTGTGGTATATTCTCATTGACAGGTGATTGAGAAGAACTGATTTTTATCTGAGCTATATCAAGTGCATCCAACAGTGGTATCATTGATTGTGGTGTTCCTGTTGATACAACCTGATCCTTTTGAGAGGATGCAGGAGGAGTTTTAGGCTCAGGTTGAGATCCTTCTTCCATCTGTTGTGAGGAAGTAGCAGCAGTGGTCTCAGATGACTTTTGTGTTGTCATAGGTGTTACCTCTGGGATCTCGTCTTCCAGATTCACCTTTTTGGTGGGTTTGAGGGGCTTTTGGATAGTTTTCTTTTTGGTCTTTTTGGTCTTTTTGGTGATTTTTGGTGTGGGTTTCACAGATGGGGTTGTGCTTCTGTGATCACCAGGAGCAGTGGGCTCAACAGCAGGGGCCTGAGGAGCAGTTGTTGTTGCTAAATTCTGCTCAGGTACCTCTGTTTGGATTTTTGAAGGTTTTAACAGTCTTATGAATGTTTCAGAAGTTAGACTATTTATTTGAATAGGATTTCCTTGGATAAGGACATGTGCATTATCCTTTGAAAATTTCTTTTGAAGATAAAAACTTAAAAACCTTGGAAACAATAAAAATGATTTTTTATTTACATTCTTAACCATATCATTGAAAATTTCCTAAGAGTAGTTAAAATTTTCTTCAGCCATGATAGCATAGCCTAGGTATTGGATTTTCAATGGTATTTCATTAAAAGCTGTTGTTTTATTTGACACGCACATCAGGAGGGTATGGAATAAAAACCTCGGAGCAGGTGGAAAACTGCCCTTTTCTAAAGTAACCTTTTTCATTTCTTCTTCATACCCTCTCTCAATGAAATCAGTTTGGTACTCTGTTTTTGGGAAAGAGCTTTTACCTGTAAGATCATTGATTTCAAAAACCTCTGAAATCGTTTGAGGTGTGATGACCACTAGAATTCCCCTTATTGATGAAGTAATAGCTAAGGTCTTTTTGTCCTTAGTTTCAAGCTTTGCATTTTTTCCAGAACTCTCGTTGGGTATCCAGGTAGATGGTTTCATTGCAGGTCAACAAATTTTTGTACTTTGAAGATGAAAGTGCATCAATCACGGAATGAAAACCTGTGTTTTTACTTGTTTTTGCAAGAGTACACACGTAGTTATGATGGGTTTTGAATGGAAGATCCATGATAAATCAAAGGTAGTTAAGAACGAAGGAAGAAGATGAGTGATTTGATAGAATTTGGTGAAAACTGCTTTTGAAAGGAATTCGACTCGACAGTCAAAACCCTGTTTGGGGTTTTGATCAGGATTTTATAGGTGGAAAAACTGAATGCTGACGTGGCAGTGGTTACAAAAGATCAACGGCTAAGTACTGTCCACGTGACAACCTCTGATGAAAAATGGATGATAGTTGTTAGGAAACCACTGATGAATCAATATCAGTAGTTTACAGTGATGAAAATGAAAACAGTAGCTGACTATAACTATCAGTAGATAGCCTATCAGTGGATTAAAACACTGAGCTTTAACAACAGTCATTATATAAACAGTAGTTCAAGCATGTTCCTTCTACAAAAAAATATATTTTAACCCAACAATCGTTTCAATCCCCTTCAACCTCCACAAAACACTATTTTAACCCAACAGTGGTTTTAAACCACCATTTTAACCAAACAGCAGTTTCAACCACAGTTTTCTTAACAGTACTTCCAAACATCTGTTTTCATCCATCTGTTGACCAAAGTCAACAGATGTATCAACCACTGTTTTATTTTCAAATATATGTTCCTAATAACAGAGCTTTGATCATTTAAACATACGTTTGCCAATATTACAAGCATTTACACTCTCAAAACTAAATATTTATTTACTTAATTTAAATAACAAACATCATTAATAATTTTAACACAACTAATTATATAAAAACTACAAGTGTCAAACAGAGGTAACTATATAATAAACAAACTTCAAAACAGCAAACAGCAATCAATAGAATACAACATAATAATTCCAAATAAATGGGCGAAACAGCATACAAAGTTCATCCATCTGTTGACTTGGGTCAATAGATGTATCAACCACTGTTTTATTTAGAAATATCTGTTCCCAATAACAGAGCTTTGATCATTTAAACAGACCATTGCCAATATTAAAAGCTTTTACACTCTCAAACATAAATAATCATTTACTTAATTTAAATAATAAACATGATTAATAATTTTATCACAACTAATTATATAAAAACTACAATTGTCAAAACAGCAAACAAAATTCAATAAAATACAGGATCCTAATTCCTAATCAATTGGTGAAACAGTAGTCTCGATAATTAAAGCTCCTTTCGGACCATTGTAGTTGTCAACATGTTGGAGGTATTTCAGAAATTCGTTGCTCAGATCAACTTCAATCATATCCCCCCAGATGCTTGTTATCAGCCACTTGTTGTCTTCAATTATATTAGTCCTTTGGCGCCTATCTACATAATCAACTACACGAGGATTATTGAAAACAAACACCTTCATCCAGCCTTTTTCTTCATATCTGAGTAAATCAGCAGTTAGCTCAGCAGACTTTCCAATAACAATCAAATGCAGCGTCTTTGCGATTGTCAAAAAATGCCCTTGGCAAGGATTAACTACAACACTATCTGGAAAACGAAGCATTCTAAAAGTCTCACTCAGAACGTCAAAAGCAACGATGTTCCTCTCACCTAGTGGATACCAATAATTTGAAACCATAAAATATATGGTTTTATCAGCATAAACTCCTGTAGACCATGAATAACCACTTGAATCATAATTGTTTACGCTACCAAAATTTATTGTTCTCCATGACTCACAACGTCGTGAGTAAACACGAGCAACAGTTACATTACGGTAACATCTGATGTTCAGCACTTTCAGATCATTGAACTGATCAAAATAAATTCCACCAGTATCAAAGTTTCGATCATGATTGTAATTGAAGTAGTCATTAGACAAAACCTTATAGCGCCTGGTAGTTGGATTCCAAAGAATCAGCTGACAGCAAATCCCTTCATTGCAAACTAACAACAAACCATTAAATGACGATAGAATACGTAAGAAGCTAGGGTGGATATTGTTAGGAAAACTTAAGGTTTTGCTTCTAACAACATCCAAATTACCAGCAACTACGTCGTCAACGACAATTGACGTGTCTTTAAAGGAGAGTAGTTTCTTTTGTACTGAATCTCCACCTCGGAGAGCATGCATCATCTGAAATCCATGACTTGACAATTCCCTTTTAAAATTCTTGGAAAGACATTTGAAACGGCCAATATCTTCTGCAGAGAGCCTTGTGAAAATCTCGTCAACAATCACTTGAAACCCAAATTTTTCCATTTTTGCAGTGAACCAATGAGTCTTTGAAAGTAAAAGAAATTTTAATGATATTGATAAACAAAAAACTTTTGAAGATGATTGAGTAGATGGATGAAAACGGTAATATCAAAACCTCTGCCCAATGTATTTTATATACCCCATGAAGGAGGTTATGACTAAATACATCGTCAGACGAAAGAATATGATGCGACAGTCGTTAGGCTTTTAATACATTTACATGGGAAAAATATAAAATTAAACACGTTATTAAATTACAATTAACCTATTCATTTACCTATAAGACGCCTTTATCATAAGACAGAAGTGATTGAGTGACGTGCATTAATTGCAAAGTACATATCCCCAGGCATTTTGAATTTAAAATTACCAGCAATTTCAAAACCACTGCTATGGTATATGTTTTCCAAAGGAAACGTCTGCTAAGTTATACTTTGTTGGCTATGGGCAGTAGTTTGCACTCTTGAATGTGGACCAAACCTTTGACCTTTAAATATAGAGCAGTAGCTTGAAATTAAATGTATTTTAACTCAGATAAAAAGTTGACACATCAGCAATCATCATTTAGTCATAACTCAGATACCAAATCTATTCATTTGGAATACAAAGATATTACGAACATATGTTAAAGCCTCTCCTGTTCGCAACAGTAACAAGTCAAACAGATGTTTAGCAATTGAGAGGAGGACTTCCTTTTTTTTGAAAAGCTCTATTAGGCAACAACAGATGTTGGCACCAGTAGCAAGTCAAACAGTCGTTAGATCAGCAGATGATGATTTAGAGCAGATATTCTCTTTTGACAAACTTTAACTTTGACAGATCTATACACTAACAGAAATAGATAGAACATCAACATAATAATCTAATTAAACTTAGAGACAATTTCACTTCTACATCAAAAGTACCGATTTCACTTCTACATCAAAACTACCGATCTGCAATAATCAGATGATATTAAAAATTACATAATAATACTTATTCAGCTTAAAATTACAACAAAACTTTAAAATCTAACAACACCACCAAGAAATTTACGAACCTAACAGTTCAAATTTAGTGCTTTTAGCTTAAAATTTAGTGCTTTTAGCTTTAAACTCCATCAATGTATATCTTCGACAATCGCCATGAACTCCACGGAAGTACTCAATACATCCAAATCAGGTTTCTAGAAACCTGATCTCTCGTGAACAGACCAAGATGCAGTACAAGAAAACACTTCTTCAGCTGTTGAAGAGTACCCCTGTCCTCACATACTCAATCCTTAACTTTGCTCATAAAGAGCTGCTTTAAACCAAACTTTATGCTTCTTTTAATACAAAAAAGGCAGGAAATACCATTACTCTAGTAAGATAAAATCTTTACTTACAGCAATTGCAGATCCTTTCTTGCGTTTAGTAGGAACTACTACGGATTCTACATCATCATCATCATCTGTCCAAAATCATATATAATCATCATTTAGTCATAAGCAAAAATTATTTTAAATGTACATTTAATAATGTTTCTTTTTGTTTAATTTAACTTTATGCTTCTTTTAATACAAACCTATAATAACCCACAGCAGATTGTATGAATTTCAAACAATTGTGATTAGACTGAAATATAAAGCGAGAATTAGAGTATATCACTTCAAAATTAAAAATTTCAAAACTGGAGTAGCAAAAAACACATACTTTAAACGATGTTGAAACAATGACACTGGAAACAACCGTAGAACTATCATCATCATCTGCAACAGATCATTCACAATCATCATTTAGTCATAACTCAGATAACAAAACTTTAGTAAAAATCAAAATCAAAATGAAAAACAAAACAAAAACAAAAACAAAAATAATCATATATATCACATTACCATGATCAAGGCAAACCATGTAACACCCCGTGTTACCGCATGTCAAAGTCAGAGTCAAAGTCAAGATTGACTTCTTTGACTATAGTTAGTCTATTCTATGTTGGTGTTTCTGTTAGTTGTATTATGTGGAGTAAGTGTTATTAATCAAAGTAATCGAATGTTTATCGACGCGAAACGACTTGCGACTTTGAATCATAGGAAGTAGCAATGCGATAAAGTCAATCAATCAATAATCAAGCTAATCGAATCATCAACGAACTCGAAACTCGAATTACGCGAATTCTAGTGTTAGTATACGTGTGTGTGTGCCTTATGTGTTACTTGTGCATGTTCACTTTATGTGATGTGTGGTAATCAATCGAAACTCGGAACTCAATCGAACTCAATCGAAATCGAATTATGATAAAAGGTAGCGAAAAGATAGTGTGAAATATAGATGCTTGTATCTAGATATAGTGGTTGGGATTAAAAGTAATTTGAATAGGAAACTCTATCGTATTCGTATCATCTTCAATCGAAATCGAAATATCAGAAATCGTCACACCGAACGCTCGAAACAGGCTGTTGATCAATCAGGCTCCTAGCCGATCGAACAGCCCAGCCGATCGGACGGACTGTCCAATCGAGCAGGCTGTCCGATCGGGATGCCTAGCCGATCGGCCAGCCCTTTCCTCTCTGGGAAGCCTATAAATAGCCCTGTCATTGTCATTCTTTCCACTTTTGGAAACTCCCTGACCGACCAGCTCGTGCTCTTCACTATTTCCTCAGATTTCTCTCAATCCCGGTAAGATTTGATCCTAAATCTTGTATTTTCTTGATCTATACACACTCCTACACCTTTCTATCTTTCAAATCTTAACTTTTAACCGTGAAATCATTAAGATTCAAGCATTCTAGGATGATGTCATCATGGTGTTCTTGAAGAACTTCATATTTTGGCCTTAATCCACCAAGAATAGCTTGGATCTAACCGATTTCCACATAAACAAACAAAGATCTACCACAGATCTAAACATATTCACGGTGGAAAAGAGTGAAAGATGGATTTTCCAACTTTCTTTCAACTCTTTTACACTCAATGCCTTTAAACCGGTAGAAACGGAGCTTGAACCCACTCACTAATCACTCTAGTAGTTGTGCGGTTCGAGATTCGGGATTCCATCCACGAGGTTCACCGATTTCGGGTTAAACGTCAAACTACCGTTCCGAATAGTTCACCGGCCGGACTTGGGTGATTCCTGTCCGAGCAGAGGAAACAAGTAAGAACGAAGGTTCCATGGTTCAGCTCGTTGTCAAAATACCTCGATATAACGTCAAGCAATCAGAACGGCCAAGTGTTAGACGAACAGGCCGACCAGGTCAGGATGCTGACCGATCGGACAGGCTGTTCGAAGGAACAGGCCAACCGATCGGACATGTCAGCCGATCGACCAGGCCAGCCGATCGGCTAACACATGGTCCAACACTTTAACAATCTCATGAAGGCTAGTATTGAACGAAGTGTTGTTCGATCGAACTACGGTTTGATTTGAATTACTCTTCGGATCATGAGATACTATGCTTCAATACTTAATCGATTTCCAACTCGTTCGACGTATTGGAGTGCCACTCGAACGAACATGCCGTCCGATCTGGTGACATCCTGCCGAGGACTTATTGCTGAAGTACCTAACCGATCGGGTAAGCCGGCATATCGAACGGCCCGTTCGATCGATCGACCTGAAAGGTAAGGACACTTCAATGTTCTCGAATACTACAACGAAAACTTCAAGAGGACAAACCATCATACAAAAACACATTCTACACAAAGGAAGAAACAATCCACTCGAACAGCCCAACCGATCGAGCCCACCAGCCGACCGAACAGGCTGTCCGAACGGACTGTCAAACCGAACGAACACTCGTATTCGTTTTACGCGTTGCTTGTCGTTATGCTATCGAACTATTCAGGCTAACCCTACTCTCAAGTGCTCCCTTCAATCCATCAATCACTGTGAGTATACTCGATCCTTTTTTGCTTTTAGCACTTTTGGGTGTTACATACGTTACTTATACGAAATCACATTGAACACACTACTCAATCATTTCAAACGCTAACCGTTACCGCATGTATTACGTGACTAAATGAATGCTTGTTGTTATGTTTACATGTGGAATGTTGTCTACCTGCCTTAACGACGATAGTACTATAGTTTGGACTCAGCACCCGTTCGCACGGGGGTTGTTAAGGACAATTACTTGCATGGATTACGGTGGTAATCATGTATTGCGAACTGCCTCGGGCAGTCAACCCGCAGTCATCGGTATCGATATATCCATGTCGATAATAAACATGCTTCGTTTTCCTCTGTGTACGTGCTGGTTATGCGTAAACTATTTCGAACTCTATTATGCTATTAGCAAACTTGTATGCTCACCTTTATATTTCATGTATTGACTTTATTTTAACGTATGTGGTAGGCAATTAGGATGCTTATCTGCTAGGAAGGCGAGCTTAGAATAAGCGTCTGGAGCATAGTTGTCTGTAGATCTTGCAGATTGAGTATCTAAAAGCACTTGAACAATTTTTATATTTAAAATCTGAGTTGTCGGAACAAAATATTTGACTTGATGTTATCTGTAATAATTTGCTTGCTATTTGAGGTACGGTATGGGACGTATTATATAAAATGAATAGTGATAATAATTGTTATGGAAACTTCTGCACAATCTGTTTCGCTCAGTGCCATGCCCCGATGATTCCGCCATCGGTTGGGGTGTGACAAACAACGTATCCCCAAATTTTCTTCTGAAAGTGGGACAGAGAGAGCTTCAGTTTTCTCTTATCCTTACAAATGCCGAGTATTGAGAAGAAGGGATTTAAGGGAGAGATACATTAGAAATGTGGTGTGAAAATACAAAAGTAGAGAACACGTTTATATAAGAAGATGATTGACAGAAGTGAGTGAGTGACATGCATTAATTTAAAATTACATATCCCCATGCATTTTGAATTTCAAATTACCCGCAATTTCAAAACATCTGCTGCTAGGTATACGTTTGCCAAAGGAAGCATCTGCTACTTTCTTATAGAAGGGCAGTGGTTTCCCTTTGGAATGTGGGCCAGACTTCTAACATTTGAAAATACACAAGACAGTGGTTTGATAGAGCATTAAATGTATTTTAAAGTGATTTATATATTAGGCTTTATGATGTAATAATGACATAAGAAAAGCCTTGTTGGACATGCTCTCTAGCTGACACATCAGCTTTTCTTATGTCACTTGGATTTCTCCTTTTATAGAAAGTACTAGCGGTAAGACCCGTGTGCAAACACGGGTCGTTTCTTAGAAAATCATGCATAACATATTTTGATAGAAAGTGTAGATAAGTGTATTGATATTGTAATTTTTAGTTTAAGGCTAATAGTGATACCCATCTGTAATTTCTAGTTTAAAGTATAGATAGGTACTGTTATCCACCAAGAAATCAAGATTAGAATTAAAACTTATATAAGCTACATGTGATGTAATTAAATTAACGAATGATGGTAAGTAACTGAGAGAACATGATGAAAGGAAATAGCGTATGAAACCACTGTTTGACCAAAGTCAAACCACTGTTTCTAAAAAAAGTCTGTTTGGAACCAACAGACCAAGCGTATGTCTTAGAGACCTAGTCTATAGTTAGGAACCAACAGACCAAGCGTATGTGCTAAATCCTGCTATTCTTCGCCTATCACTGCACTCGAATTTTCAAATAGAGCCAAGCAATTTAGTCGAGATTAGGTGTTAAAACCGCAAACTCTCGACTAAGTTACTTGCTTGGTATTGTTTTACCAACTTATCAAAAGAGTTTCTTCATTACTTTTTCAATAACGAACGAGGAGAATTATACCAAAACAGGAGTGAAATCCATATTTTGATAAATAATCTCCTCAATTTGACTAAAACAAGGAAGAAATTGCTAAGCCACGGGTGAAACCCAAACCTTGGCAACTTATTCCAACTTTTACTCATCTCACTATAGCCTCGACGGACTCCAACGACCTGAACTCACGAGTATGACCTAGGGAATACGCGCTGAATGCCCAAGAATCGAGGCGGAAGCACGATCCCGAAAGTCGAAATGTGACGACAAGTCTATTAAGAATAGTCGAATCGCTTTGGGTAGTCGATGTCTAGTAGCCGCAGACGATCTAATTCTCGATTTTTGTATTTCTGAGTCGGCAGGTGTCACTCTGACGATTCGTCGATTTTATGTGTTTTATGCATAATTACCTATTTATGTGTTTATGTTTGTGGAGGATTATTCGATTTTTGCTATCACTTCGATCGACACACACGACTCGCATTTGCTCTTCTATCTCAACACGCTAACAAGTCGCTACAAATCTAAACGACATTATGCTACGTTATACGTTTATACTATACTCGACTTGCTATACGATTATACTATACTACTCGGCATGTTATACGCGATCGCTATACGCGAACGACACGCGAACTTGAATAATAGGTTTCCGTATTCTAACTGCCTATGTGATTAAATAGGAATGTGCTTCTATGTTTATGTGTCTCTGTGCTCTACGTGCTTATGTGCTTCTGTGACTACGTGAATCTGTGACTATGTGTTTATGAGATACATGTTTCGACGTGTTCCTGAGCTTTAGTAAGTAGTAGACATGTGAGGTGAGATTCGATTTTGATGTGTCTGAGACCTACGACGATGTCTGTTGCAGACCATGTCGTCATCCGGACACCGAACCCCGCTTATCCGCCAAGAAAAGAGAGACAGACGTCTTGCTGCTATCATCGCCAAGCAAGTGGCAAAAGCTGTGAGCGATGTCTATGAAAACGTCAGCAAATCCTCTGAGGAGTTAAGAACCGAAGCTCCTAAAGATGCTAACAAGAGTGTTTTTAGCTTCGAACAGTTCAAGGCATGCGGACCAAAAGAATTCACCGGAGAAGATGGCCCAACGGCTATGTTTCAATGGTTCGATTCTATCGAAGTCACTCTGCGCCAAAGCGGCTGTCCTGCAAATCTCCATACCCTAAATGCGACCGGCGTTTTCCAGTCCCGAGCTCTAGACTGGTGGACGGCCGAACGAAACAAATGCGGGAATGATGCAGCTTATGAGCTGACTTGGGAAGAGCTGAAAGCCATCATGATGGACGAATTCTGCCCTCCCCATGAACGCCAAAAGCTGGAGGACGAGTTTTGGAACATCAAGCAGAAGGACGGAGACAACGCTGCCTGGCCACTCGTTTCAAGCAGCTTAGCATAATCTGTCCCGACCAAGTCAAGACGCCAGACATGGCCATCAAGAAGTACATTCGAGCTCTACCCGATTATGTTGCCGATTTTGTTCACGCCGCGAAAACCTCATCAATTGAGGAGACTTACTTGCTTGCCGCCGAGATCAATGACAAGCGAGTAAAAGCTAGTTTCTGGGATAAGCCCTCCAAGTCTCTGCATCAGGCCACCACTGTATCGACCGCCGACACCACCATTGCTCAACCATCCAAGTCATCACGCCGCAAGAAGAAGCACAACAACAGCAGCTCCAGCAACAAGAACTGTGCTGTCACTACCACTGCTGCTCCTCTGCAAGCCATACCGGCTCAGCAGCAGTCTCATCATCGACCAGCACCCGTTACTCAAGCGCCGCCAGCAAAGCGTGCTTACACAGGTCCCCACCCGCTCTGCCCGACATGCTCATATCATCATCCGGTGGGACTCGCCTGTCGTTTCTGCGCTCATTGCAACCTTTACGGCCATTTTACTGCCAATTGTCGCTATGGTCCTCGTCAAGCCCCAGTTCAAGCCACTGCTCATCAAGCTCTACTTCCAGCCCCGCAAGGCCAACACGCAGCTCAAGCACCCGCGATCAACGCTCGAGTCTGCTTTGCATGTAGTGACCCTAACCACTTTGCAAACATGTGCCCAAACAGGGTTGTGAAGCAAGAACCCCAACAGCAGCAGCAGCCTCAACAGCAGCAACAAGCAGCACGCGTCAGAACCTTCAACATCAATGCTCGTCAAGCCCAGGCTGACAACAACATGGTTAATGGTACGTTCCTTATGAATGGTATTTATGCATCATGTTTGTTTGATACTGGAGCCGATAACAGCTTTGTGTCATTTGAATTCGAGAAGCTCCTTAGTCGTAAGTGTTCTTGTCTCCCCTCGTCATTCGAAGTTGAAGTCGCTACTGGAAGAACTGTTGCCGTTAATTCTGCTCTTCGTGATTGTACTCTCGAGCTCAACAATCACGTCTTCCCAATCGACCTTATCCCAATGCAGCTCGGAAGTTTTGACATCATAGTAGGCATGGACTTTCTACGCGAAAACCATGCTGAAGTTGTGTGCTTCGACAAAATGATTTGATTCTCGCTCGCGAATGGTGATTTATTATGTGTGTACGGTGAAACTACCTAGAAAGGTCTCAAGCTCATGTCGTGTGTCCAAGCTAGCAAGTATCTCCGCAAGGAATACAGAGCTTTCTTGGCTAACATCGTAGTAGCGGAAAAGGAAAAGAAAAGGAAGACAGAAATAAGAGAAGTTCCAGTGGTCCGTGAATTCCCTCAGGTGTTCCCTGATGATCTTCCCGGATTACCGCCCAGTCGTGATATCGACTTCCACATCGACCTCATTCCTGGAGCTAACCCCATAGCCAAAGCTCCTTATCGACTCGCTCCATCCGAAATGCGGGAACTCTCGAACCAACTCCAGGAATTACTTGAAAAATGCTTTATTCGCCCGAGCACCTCTCCATGGGGCGCGCCAGTCCTTTTCGTCAAAAAGAAGGATGGTTCGTTCAGGATGTGCATCGACTATCGGGAGTTGAATAAGTTAACCATCAAGAACCGATACCCTCTGCCTCGAATCGATGACCTATTTGATCAGCTACAAGGTGCTAAATGTTTCTCGAAGATCGATCTACATTCAGGCTATCATCAGTTGTGCATTCAAGAGGAAGATATACCCTAAACCGCTTTTCGCACTCGATACGGCCACTATGAGTTCGTTGTTATGCCTTTTGGTTTAACCAACGCACCCGCGGTTTTCATGGATCTGATGAATCGCGTGTGTAAGCCTTATCTTGACCGTTTCGTCATCGTATTCATCGACGATGTCTTGATTTATTCCAAGTTGAAATCCGAACACGCGCAACATCTACGTTTGGTTCTCGAGCTACTCCAGGGGAATCAACTCTATGCCAAGTTCTCCAAGTGCGAATTCTGGCTGGAGGAGGTTCAGTTTCTGGGTCACATCGTTAATAGTCAAGGTATTTATGTCGATCCTCCGAAGATTGAAGCAGTTAAGAGCTGGGTTACGCCTAAGAACCCGTCTGAAGTCCATTCTTTTCTCGGACTAGCGGGCTATTATCGACGATTTATCGAACGATTCTCTAAAATCGTTGTGCCGCTTACCGCCCTTACTCATAAAGACAAGCCTTTTGTTTGGGGAACTGAACAAGAGTCTGCCTTTCAAACCCTCAAGCATATGCTTTGCAATGCTCCTGTTCTCACGTTGCCCAACATAAACAACGATTTCATTGTCTATTGTGATGCTTCCAACCTTGGTCTTGGTTGCATTCTCATGCAGCGGGACAAGGTTATAGCTTACGCATCTCGTCAGCTCAAAATCCATGAGAAGAACTATACAACCCATGATCTCGAGCTAGGCGTAGTTGTTTTTGCATTGAAGATTTGGCGACACTACCTGTATGGTACCAAGTGTACGATCTTCACCGATCACAGGAGTTTACAACACATCTTTAATCAAAAAGAACTTAACATGCGTCAACGCCGATGGGTAGACCTTCTTAATGATTACGATTGTGAGATTCGTTATCACCCAGGCAAGGCAAATGTTGTTGCCGACGCGCTCAGCAGACGGAGTTATTTGCTCAGTATTCACAATACTCAAGCCCAACATGACCTCGAAACCCTCATCCGCGAAGCCCAACATGCTTGATTTAATGAACGCACCTTGAAGAAAGAGAGGACTTATCACGATGGAGCTCGGCTTGTAAGCAAATCAAATGGGATCTTCTATTATCTAGACCGAATTTGGATCCCTAAGCGGACCGAATTACGAAAGATTTTAATGGATGAAGCCCACAAATCTCGGTATTCTATTCATCCCTGTGCCGACAAAATGTACCAGGATCTTCGTTACAAGTACTGGTGGCCGGGAATGAAAAGGGATATCGCTCTCTATGTCGGAAGATGCCTGACTTGTGCTAGGGTCAAGGCTAAACATCAAAGGCCCTCTGGCTTACTCGAACAACCGCCAATCCCTATATGGAAGTGGGAGAGTATAGCTATGGATTTCATAACCAAGCTTCCACCCACGTCATCAGGTCACGACAGCATTTGGGTTGTAGTTGATCGTTTGACTAAATCCACCCACTTTTTGCCAATACGGGAAGACTACAAGGTAGAACGACTAGCCCGAGTCTACACCGACGAGATCATTTGTAATCATGTACGCCTCGCGACATCATCTCTGACCGTGATGCTCGGTTTACCTCGCTATTGTGGGAAACGTTTCAAGCAGCTCTTGGTACAACGCTTAACTTAAGTACCGCATTCCATCCTTAAACCGACGGACAGACTGAGAGAACGATCCGTACTCTTGAGGACATGCTCCGTGCGTGTGTCATCGACTTCGGTGGTAGTTGGAACAAATACCTGCCGTTAGTCGAATTCTCGTACAACAACAGTTATCATACCAGCATCCAAATGGCACCATTCGAGGCCCTATATGGAAGAAGATGTCGATCGCCTATTGTATGGCACGATATCGGTCACTCGCAATTAACCGGTCTGGAGCTATTACAAGAAACGACTGACAAAGTCCTCCAGATTCGAGACAACTTGTCGAAGGCCCGGGATAGACAGAAAAGTTACGCCGATAGAAAACGCAAGCCCCTTAAATTTTACGTTGGCGACTACGTACTCCTAGATGTATCACCTTGGAAGGGTGTGGTCAGATTCGGCAAGAAAGGGAAACTAGCGCCTCGATATGTTGGACCTTTTAAGATTCTGGAAAGGATCGGAAAAGTCGCCTACAGACTCGAACTACCGGAGAAACTTAGTAACGTCCACCCAACTTTCCATGTGTCGAACCTCCGAAAGTGTCGAGCTAACCATGATCTGATAGTACCTCTCGATGACCTTCAAGTAAACGAAACGCTACACTTCGTGGAGAAGCCTGTCGAAATCATGGACCGCCAAACCAAGCAACTCAGGCGCTCGCGCATACCTATCGTGAAAGTCCGATGGGAAGGCAAACGAGGCGCAGAGTTCACTTGGGAACTCGAAAACGACATGAAGGCAAAGTATCCGCAGTTGTTCAGGTGAGAGCCTAGAGAGAGAAAGTAGTAAAAGGTGATCCACAGTGCTGTGCAGCTTTCAGCCTAATTTCGGGACGAAATTCCCTAAACAAGGGGAGGCTGTAATACCCCGTGTTACCGCATGTCAAAGTCAGAGTCAAAGTCAAGATTGACTTCTTTGACTATAGTTAGTCTATTCTATGTTGGTGTTTCTGTTAGTTGTATTATGTGGAGTAAGTGTTATTAATCAAAGTAATCGAATGTTTATCGACGCGAAACGACTTGCGACTGTGAATAATAGGAAGTAGCAATGCGATAAAGTCAATCAATCAATAATCAAGCTAATCGAATCATCATCGAACTCAAAACTCGAATTACGCGAATTCTGGTGTTAGTATACGTGTGTGTGTGCCTTATGTGTTACTTGTGCATGTTTACTTTATGTGATGTCTGGTAATCAATCGAAACTCGAATCGAAACTCGGAACTCAATCGAACTCAATCGAAATCGAATTATGATAAAAGGTGGCGAAAAGATGGTGTGAAATATAGATGCTTGTATGTAGATATAGTGGTTAGGATTAAAAGTAATTTGAATAGGAAACTCTATCGTATTCGTATCATCTTAAATCGAAATTGAAATATCAGAAATCGTCGCACCGAACGCTCGAAACAGGCTGTTGATCGATCAGACTCCTAGCCGATCGAACAGCCCAGTCGATCGGACGGACTGTCCGATCGAGCAGGCTGTCCGATCGGGATGCCTGGCCGATCGGCCAGCCCTTTCCTCTTTGGGATGCCTATAAATAGCCCTGTTATTGTCATTCTTTCCACTTTTGTAAACTCGCTGACCGACCAGCTCGTGCTCTTCACTATTTCCTCAGATTTCTCTCAATCCCGGTAAGATTTCATCCTAAATCTTGTACTCTCTTGATCTATACACACTCCTACACCTTTCTATCTTTCAAATCTTAACTTTTAACCATGAAATCATCAAGATTCAAGCATTCTAGGATGATGTCATCATGGTGTTCTTGAAGAACTTCATGTTTTGGCCTCAATCCACCAAGAATAGCTTGGATCTAACCGATTTCCACATAAACAAACAAAGATCTACCACAGATCTAAACATATTCACGGTGGAAAAGAGTGAAAGATGGATTTTCCAACTTTCTTACAACTCTTTTACACTCAATGCCTTCAAACCGGTAGAAACGGAGCTTGAACCCACTCACTAATCACTCTAGTAGTTGTGTGGTTCGAGATTCGGGATTCCATCCACGAGGTTCACCGATTTCGGATTAAACGTCAAACTACCGTTCCGAACAGTTCACCGGCCGGACTTGGGTGATTCCTGTCCGAGCAGGGGAAACAAGTAAGAACGAAGGTTCCATGGTTCAACTCGTTGTCAAAATACCTCGATATAACGTCAAGCAATCAGAACAGCCAAGTGTTAGACGAACAGGCCGACCAGGTCAGGATGCTGACCGATCGGACAGGCTGTTCGAACGAACAACCCAACCGATCGGACATGTTAGCCGATCGACCAGGCCAGCCGATCAGCTAGCACATGGTCCCTCACTTTAACAATTTCATGAAGGCTAGTATTGAACGAAGTGCTGTTCGATCGAACTACGGTTTGATTTGAATTACTCTTCGGATCATGAGATACTATGCTTCAATACTTAATCGATTTCCAACTCGTTCGACATATTGGAGTGCCACCCGAACGAACATGTCGTCCGATCAAGTGACATCCTGCTGAGGACTTATTACTGAAGTACCTAACCGATCGGGTAAGCCGGCCGATCGAAAGGCCCTTTCGATCGATCGACCTGAAAGGTAAGGACACTTCAATGTTCTCGAATACTACAACGAAAACTTCAAGAGGACAAACCATCATACATAAACACATTCTTCACAAAGGAAGAAACAATCCACTCGAACAGCCCAACCGATCGAGCCCACCGGCCGACCGAACAGGCTGTCCGAACGGACTGTCAAACCGAACGAACAACCCGTCCGCTCGAACCTACCGTTCGATCGACCAGGCTGTTCGACCTATCAACACTCGTATTCGTTTTACGCGTTGCTTATCGTTATGCTATCGAACTATTCAGGCTAACCCTACTCTCAAGTGCTCCCTTCAATCCATCAATCACTGTGAGTATACTCGATTCCTTTTTGCTTTTAGCACTTTTGGGTGTTACATACGTTACTTATATGAAATCACATCGAACACAATACTCAATTATTTCAAACGCTAACCGTTACCGCATGTATTACGTGACTAAATGAATGCTTGTTGTTATGTTTACATGTGGAATGTTGTCTACCTACCTTAACGACGATAGTACTATAGTTTGGACTCAGCACCCGTTCGCACGGGGGTTGTTAAGGACAATTACTTGCATGGATTACGGTGGTAATCATGTATTGCGAACTGCCTCGGGCAGTCAACCCGCAGTCATTGGTATCGATAGATCCATGTCGATAATTAACATGCTTCGTTTTCCTCTGTGTACGTGTTGGTTATGCATAAACTATTTCGAACTCTTTTATGCTATTATCAAACTTGTATGCTCACATTTACATTTCATGTATTGACTTTATTTTAACGTATGTGGCAGGTAATTAGGATGCTTATCTGCTAGGAAGGCGAGCTTAGAATAAGCGTCTGGAGCATAGTTGTCTGTAGATCTTGTAGATCGAGTCTCTAGAAGCACTTGAACAATTTTTATATTTAAAATCTGAGTTGTCGGAACAGAATATTTGACTTGATGTTATCTGTAATAATTTGCTTGCTATTTGAGGTACGGTATGGGACGTATTATATAAATTGAATAGTGATAATAATTGTTATGGAAACTTCTGGACAATCTGTTTCGCTCAGTGCCATGCCCCGATGATTCCGCCATCGGTTGGGGTGTGACAAACCACGTATCCCCAAATTTTCTTCTGAAAGTGGGACAGAGAGAGCTTCAGTTTTCTCTTATCCTTACAAATGCCGAGTATTGAGAAGAAGGGATTTGTGGGAGAGATACATTAGAAATGTGGTGTGAAAATACAAAAGTAGAGAACATGTTTATATAAGAAGATGATTGACAGAAGTAAGTGAGTGACATGCATTAATTTAAAATTACATATCCCCATGCATTTTGAATTTCAAATTACCCGCAATTTCAAAACATCTGCTGCTAGGTATACGTTTGCCAAAGGAAGCATCTGCTACTTTCTTATAGAAGGGCAGTGGTTTCCCTTTGGAATGTGGGCCAGACTTCTAACATTTGAAAATACACAAGACAGTGGTTTGATAGAGCATTAAATGTATTTTAAAGTGATTTATATATTAGGCTTTATGATGTAATAATGACATAAGAAAAGCCTTGTTGGACATGCTCTCTAGCTGACACATTAGCTTTTCTTATGTCACTTGGATTTCTCCTTTTATAGAAAGTACTAGTGGTAAGACCCGTGTGCAAACACGAGTCGTTTCTTAGAAAATCATGCATAAGATATTTTGATAGAAAGTATAGATAAATGTATTGATATTGTAATTTTTAGTTTAAGGTTAATAGTGATACCCGTCTGTAATTTCTAGTTTAAAGATAGGTACTGTTATCCACCAAGAAATCAAGATTAGAATTAAAACTTATATAAGTTGCATGTGATGTAATTAAATTAACGAATGATGGTAGGTAACTGAGAGAACATGATGAAAGGAAATAGCATTAGTATGAAACCACTATTTGACCAAAGTCAAACCACTATTTCTAAAAAAAGTCTGTTTGACCAAAGTCAAACCACTGTTTGCAAAACTATGATTTTTAGTGGTTCAAAAGTCTGCTTGACCAAAGACAAACCACTGTTTGACCAATGACAAACCATTGTTTTCTCCACAAAACACTGTTTAACCCAACAGTGGTTTCAAACATATGTTTTCATCCATCTGTTAACCAAAATCAACAGATGTATCAACCACTGTATCAACAGATGTACCAACAACAATGGTTTTAAGTTGATGAGCACTATTTATGAAAAAATAATACAAAATCATATTGAAAAAGTAATACAAAATCATAAAATGACACATGTGTAGTTACTAAATTCACTACTTTACTTTCATCCTTATCACATATGTATCAAATGCATAAGTAGTAAATAATAAACAATACATTAGAAAGACTATAAAAAAGATCAAGTTTAGCAGAGTCACCAACAATAACAGATGTCGCTCGAAGTCGTGCTTCTAGACTAATATTTGGTATCATTTTCAACTCTCCGTTCAATTTTGTTCTTTTATCAGCTGCCGCCTTATCTCTCGCCACATCTATACCAACTACTCCCACCAAAACCGAAAACAGCTCATCTTGCTTTTTTATCAACGCCTCAATTATCTTCACTAACCCTTCTATTTGCTTAACCCATAATGAATTTTATTAGATAAAGCAATTTACATAACTAAACTAATTACCAGGAACAGAACGACGACGTACCAAGTGACTCTAACAAATACTCAAGAGCCTTGCTGTAACATCCGTCAAAATGGAGTTCCCAAAATCCGACCCGTTTTAAAATTCGGATCCTAACCCTTGAAACTCGAAGTCTTAATCGTTGAAAGATTTTTTTTCGTTAATTTGATCTGTTTATAAATAATTTATTTGTTTATTCATTTAATTAAAATTAATTAAGTTTACAATTACAAAGTTTAATTTTTTTTTCTATTTAAACTAGTTAATTGATTTAAAGATTTATATATAACCAAGTTAGTTAGAAATGAGTTTTAAGGTATATAACTAACCAAGTTAAAGTTAACAAGTCTTTATTAGTAAAGCAATTAAGTTGGATTTCTTAACCCTTTGACAAATGCATACTAGCATGGACTCAATGTAATCGTCCCACACTTAACAAATGTTATATCCAATAAACTTTAAATGACCAATAATGTCGTTCTTTTTTTTTTACTTTGCCGCCAAACCAGAACGTGTACAACGACATCCTGTTGTCATCTCCTTTTCTCCTCCAATTCCTTTCTGTTTTAGTTCCTGATTTTACGGGATTGATTGATTTGAATCCGCGTGTTCATTAACAAGTTTCCTTGTTTTCGATCAATCCACCCATCACCGCCACTTTCCAAATTTACACGAGACCTTCAAACGCTATAAATACTGAAACCATTCTTCATTGTTTCACCCTCATATCATTCATTACCATTTCTTCACCCCTCTATTCGAACACCACACCCCTCGACATTCACATACACCAACCTTCTGAACCGCAACTCACTCGAAACCACACGAAAGTTCGCCCGAGAACCGAAAGCCGCCAGAAGATTTCGTCGGATCCATACCAACTTACCGAAACCATCGCCGGGATAACAAAGCCGCTTGAACCGTAGCTGGAGATCGGAGAACAAACCGGAAACCCACCAACTTTGTTCGGTATATTTACTTTATCGATTTATTATATTTTCGTATTAACTCCTTCGAATATTATTCTTTATCATATTAACTGTGAAGAACTCATTATGAAATAAGTGAGTTGTTGCTTGTTGACTGGGTGTTCGGTTGGGTTAATATCAAAAGGAAGAAGATAACATGTCAATGTTACTAAATCAAATAAAAGTCCAACTACACCACATTTTATTTTAACACATATTAGTGGTTGGAACTGTTACCTTGTATGTTAAACATTAAAGAACTTTATAAATAACAATTCATAATTTTAATAAGTTATAAATTCCAATTAGTTAAGGATGTAATTAATTTGTGTACACAATAAACATTAGAAATTATAGTTAACTTACAAACAATAATGAGATCGTTATATGATATTTTCATCTCTAGGTCAATCACTTTTGTTCGTCCTCTTGGTTTCCCAATCTTTACTCGTACGCTCTTACAAGAAAGCGCAACGCAACCAATGTGAGTATACATGACCCATTTTCATTTTACACTTTTTGGGTGCAATATGTATTCCTTATCAAATTACACAATCACGTTAAACATTTTATGCACACTCTATCCATACTCTATGTGATACATTTTAATCATGTTAGACATGTTATGCTACTGTAAACATTCATGACTATGTGTTCATTAACTTTGCAAGCCTCCCCTAACAATGGTAGCGCTATAGGTTGAGAAACGCCCCTCCCGTTATTCTCGCGGGTATTGTTAGGTTAATCTATGTTAAAACCACCCATACTCTTTTGGGTAGACACGTTAATTGCGTTAAACTTTGGTTTGGACACGTAGAGTAACATCGTTTCGAGTATACTGTCAATATGATATTGTATTTCACATTTGGATATGAGCAACATTTTAAACACGTATTATGCTATGTATGAAAACTTGTATACTCGCCAACATGCTTTTGTTGATTTTATTTTAATACATATTGCAGGTTGACTATTCAAGAATCAAGAAACAAGCTAGGATGGCATTAGAAACCCATTTTAGCATTTTAGTTAATGTTGAATTTTTATTTGTTTATTTGAGACAATGTACCTTACTTTAGAATTTAATAAAATGATTTAATTTATATTGTCACATTTAGTGTTATGTTGTTTTGAGCAATTTGTTCGTCTCATCCCGATGTTTTCGCCATCGGTTGGGGTGTGACAGATTGGTATCAGAGCCATAACTATAGGGAATTAGGAAGATTGCTATACTTTTCCCTAGTCTATAGTAGGAATACTCTGATACCAGATTGGTATCAGAGCCATAACTATAGGGAATTAGGAATGCCTTGCCTAGTCTATAGTTTAGGAACTTTTTCACTATGTGTTGCTTAAAACAACTTCCTTTCTACCTCACTTGCTTCTCTCTATTCTTTGGACTTCTAATATACATGCCTTTCCTAAGGCTAACACAATACACACTTGGAAGACACTCTTACAACACAATCGAAATGACTTATCAAGATAAGGGTGATTCCCACACTTGATGATGATTTTCACACAGCTATACTTTGATTTTTGCACGAAATCTACCCTCAAGTTAAGAGTGACATCCAAACCTTGATGGGAGCTTTCCATTTCATATTCCAGTGGACCCTTATCTTAGGATAAGTACCAACCACATTAAGGTACGATGCTATCAAGTTAGAGGTGATACTCGCATCTTGTTTAACTAGTCCCACTCCTCGATTTTCGCTCTCGCCAAGGTTTCGATTTTCCCAATCGATTAAGGACGTGTAGCAACTGGAAGGACAAATATCGTTAGTCGCTCCTCGATGAGAGTATTTGTCTATTAGGCCAAAGCACGTTTCCTTAATTCGAAAAGGACTTCGATTTACTTTGGAATAGTCTTATGTTACGTTCCGTGACAATCCATGTTTTACGTTAAATCTCTTTTATGCTATCTCAATTTTCATGTGTTTTACATTTGTACGATATATCATTTCAATTTTAATACATGCATGCTAATATGTTATACTGGATTCGTGATTACTGGGTTATTCTTATGTGATGAACTTGTCTTTTAACCCACACCTTAACATGTATAGCACTATGCGTAGTGCTATAGGAGTAGCGCCCGCCCGTATTCTAGTGGTCATGTTAAGTCTTTTAATTGCGGTACACGATGGGTTGACCTGTTTATCACATGCCAGTGATACGTTGTATGTCATGTGAATTGTTCTACATTTTTATGCTAATACTCATATTCCCAAAAAATGGAAGCTTATCATCAAGATAGGAGTGATTTCCTTACCTTAACGATTAGCTCCGCTCACTTTTCAACTTTACCAATGAGCTAGGGGTGATTTCTTTACCTCAGAGGCAGTTACCAACTCTTTTTCGTTCTCTTTGAAACTTTATATTTGAACGTTAATTTCAGGCTTGGAGACACGAATCGCACTATCTTCGCAATCTAAAACAAATAATAATAATCTCTCATGAATAAACTAAAATTATGATGCTTTCATTATCTATGTTACACTACGTGAAATTCATGATTGTATGTTATGTGAAACTAATTGAACCTTTTATATGCTATGTGAAACTATATGCTATGTGATGCATTCATGAAAACAAATTCCTTAAACATTATGATCGAGTCCCATCCATTCTATTTTTTCTTCCATTGAATTTTTAAATATCATCTTTTCAAAAGTCTTCTCTTAGATTTCGAGGACGAAATCTCCTAAAGTAGGGGAGACTGTAACATCCGTCAAAATGGAGTTCCCAAAATCCGACCCGTTTTAAAATTCGGATCCTAACCCTTGAAACTCGAAGTCTTAATCGTTGAAAGATTTTTTTTCGTTAATTTGATCCGTTTATAAATAATTTATTTATTTATTCATTTAATTAAAATTAATTAAGTTTACAATTACAAAGTTTAATTTTTTTTTTCTATTTAAACTAGTTAATTGATTTAAAGATTTATATACAACGAAGTTAGTTAGAAATGAGTTTTAAGGTATATAACTAACCAAGTTAAAGTTAACAAGTCTTTATTAGTCAAGCAATTAAGTTGGATTTCTTAACCCTTTGACAAATGCATACTAGCATGGACTCAATGTAATCGTCCCACACTTAACAAATGTTATATCCAATAAACTTTAAATGACCAATAATGTCGTTCTTTTTTTTTTTATTTTGCCGCCAAACCAGAACGTGTACAACGACATCCTGTTGTCATCTCCTTTTCTCCTCCAATTCCTTTCTGTTTTAGTTCCTGATTTTACGGGATTGATTGATTTGAATCCGCGTTTTCATTAACAAGTTTCCTTGTTTTCGATCAATCCACCCATCACCGCCACTTTCCAAATTTACACGAGACCTTCAAACGCTATAAATACTGAAACCATTCTTCATTGTTTCACCCTCATATCATTCATCACCATTTCTTCACCCCTCTGTTCGAACACCACACCCCTCGACATTCACATACACCAACCTTCTGAACCGCAACTCACTCGAAACCACACGAAAGTTCGCCCGAGAACCGAAAGCCGCCAGAAGATTTCGTCGGATCCATACCCACTTACCGAAACCATCGCCGGGATAACAAAGCCGCTTGAACCGTAGCTGGAGATCGGAGAACAAACCGGAAACCCACCAACTTTGTTCGGTATATTTACTTTATCGATTTATTATATTTTCGTATTAACTCCTTCGAATATTATTCTTTATCATATTAACTGTGAAGAACTCATTATGAAATAAGTGAGTTGTTGCTTGTTGACTGGGTGTTCGGTTGGGTTAATATCAAAAGGAAGAAGATAACATGTCAATGTTACTAAATCAAATAAAAGTCCAACTACACCACATTTTATTTTAACACATATTAGTGGTTGGAACTATTACCTTGTATGTTAAACATTAAAGAACTTTATAAATAACAATTCATAATTTTAATAAGTTATAAATTCCAATTAGTTAAGGATGTAATTAATTTGTGTACACAATAAACATTAGAAATTATATTTAACTTACAAACAATAATGAGATCGTTATATGATATTTTCATCTCTAGGTCAATCACTTTTGTTCGTCCTCTTGGTTTCCCAATCTTTACTCGTACGCTCTTACAAGAAAGCGCAACGCAACCAATGTGAGTATACATGACCCATTTTCGTTTTACACTTTTTGGGTGCAATATGTATTCCTTATCAAATTACACAATCACGTTAAACATTTTATGCACACTCTATCCATACTCTATGTGATACATTTTAATCATGTTAGACATGTTATGCTACTGTAAACATTCATGACTATGTGTTCATTAACTTTGCAAGCCTCCCCTAACAATGGTAGCGCTATAGGTTGAGAAACGCCCCTCCCGTTATTCTCGCGGGTATTGTTAGGTTAATCTATGTTAAAACCACCCATACTCTTTTGGGTAGACACGTTAATTGCGTTAAACTTTGGTTTGGACACGTAGAGTAACATCGTTTCGAGTATACTGTCAATATGATATTGTATTTCACATTTGGATATGAGCAATATTTTAAACACGTATTATGCTATGTATGAAAACTTGTATACTCGCCAACATGCTTTTGTTGATTTTATTTTAATACATATTGCAGGTTGACTATTCAAGAATCAAGAAACAAGCTAGGATGGCATTAGAAACCCATTTTAGCATTTTAGTTAATGTTGAATTTATGTTTGTTTATTTGAGACAATGTACCTTACTTTAGAATTTAATAAAATGATTTAATTTATATTGTCACATTTAGTGTTATGTTGTTTTGAGCAATTTGTTCGTCTCATCCCGATGTTTCCGCCATCGGTTGGGGTGTGACACTTGCCTTTGTCCCACTTAATTGTGGGCCTGATCTCCAACACCTACAGCATTTAAATTTAGCAAAAACAATAGTAAGATTTTTGTCTTCCAATATTTAAATTAAAAAGAATTTAAAAATGAATTATGTGAAATGACGTATCTAACCTTCCTTCTTTGGGAGAACCGGAGCTTCGGGTAGTGTTTGAGCACTGATCTCACTTGGGCAGCCAACTCGCTCCATTTCTTCTCTTCAACGCATCGGAAATGCACAGACAAACAAAACTTATTGTTTTCCACTTTTGCCCCTGGTGTCAATTTTGTTTTCTCCATGAGTAATCCATACACCTAAAAACATTAACATTTGTTTCACATAAAGAAAAAACCACAGAAATATATTTTCATTTAAAAAAAATCCAAGAAACCATGAAGAAAGACGCACCTCATCAATCATGGGCAAATATTCACTCGTTCATAGACTCGTCAAGTCCTTACGTAGAAGTTTCCGACAACCGGGTTTAAACGAACTGAATTTGAATCTGAAATGACATTGTTACGCAGACCTGAAAGTTGAATCAGTTCTTTTGCAGAGAGTTGCTTATTTGCAAAACTGTCCAGTCGTCGTTTAGTTCATCCGTAGAACTATTAGTTCACTGAAACACTTTCATTCGTTGTGCAGAATTAAAGAACATATTCGCTGCAGAATCCAGTAATCATTCGCTGCTGAATTGCCCAGAACTAAGATGCATTAACGTTCATTTGCAGAAGTTTATTCGCAGTCCTGAAAGCTCGAGATTCAAGTTTTGTTTGCGCAGTCCTGAAAGTTGGTTCATACGCTGGTATAAACGTTCATTCGCAGATTCAGTAACGTAACTTGTTGACACAGAATTGATCGAAATCTGTCAGTTTAATTTGAGCCTCTACCTCTCAAAAAATGAATAGTTCAAATAATTATTCAAAACATGAACAAAACTTTACCTTAAAACCAATGTTTTCGTAATCGGACAGGGCCAGCCGGTCGGATAGGTGACCGCACCCATCATTGGTTGCTTTTGTACTGCAGAGAATAGGCTGCTGGATCTACATAACCACAAACTGAATTATCAATTTTAATAATTATTTACACTTAAACTAAAATTATTTCTTCAAATATCAAGATATTACTATACATCCTCGCTCAGATTATTCTTTGGTGGTATCAACTACCATGACCATTAAGTGATATTCAAGGGACCACTAATAATGATTGATGAATTTACCGATTACATAAACAACTTATTTTATAATCGAATCAAGTACGTATAATAATGATTGATGAACTTTGTTTTGGTCAAAAATCACACAAGGATAATGCAACCAAACTTTATGTAAACGGGGTATGATGCTTGGTTTATTGAAAAAGTAAAGGATCACTTCAGTATGAAATATGCAAAGACACAATGATTTATACGAGGAAAAAGCCCTTGATCAATGTATGATCTCCGGCATAAAAAACCTCGGGTGATGGCAACTACCGATCACCAAACTTCAATATAAGAAAAATGGTTACAACTTCGGATGATAATGAGCTGAGTACAAGGATCACTATAGTTTCGAGTGTCTAAGCGTGTGAGAACTGTGTTGTGTGTTCTTCCGAGTGGGGAAGAGTGTTATATATACAAGTGTAGATGACCTATTTTAGGTAAAAAGACTAATAATCAGCTCATTACCCCTTTAGAAATAAAAGCAAATCTAGCCTAAATTATCGCCCTTAAATCATGCCAAGTTTCCATATCCTTCACAACGTCCATCTCCGATTAAGCACATGCTATAGTTGTAAAGACGCGTCCTTTGATTGTGATGCTAAGAGCGGATCCTGCTAGATGTCCTGCAAAACATCATTAAATTCAATAAAAGCAACTGTTAGCACGAGGATCCTATGATGGTCCGTGATCCTGATCCTGAAACTCTGCTGAGGATCACTATCTGCCAAAGAAATAAGGATCACTGGTTAGGATCACATGTAAGGATCATGTATTATAAAAATCCAGCCCTAAAAATTGCCCCCAAAATATAAGGAGTGATTTTGTAAATAAATGAGTTATATTTTGCTTTGATCTTATCTGCAACGAACAACTCGGATAACTAGCCGTTAATCTCGAACTAGCCGTTGCAACCCTTACGTCATAGATGTGACAATCCTGCAGATCATCATTATAAATAGGAGATATAGTTAGGATCAATTTGCATTTAAATTTAAGAGCTACTCCCTTTATAATCTCGTCCGAAAGACCGATCAGGTATTCTTCTTCTTTTCTTTCCCTCTCTTACTCTGTTTTCCTTTTTCTTTCTATTCTTCCGCGAATATGTTGCTCCGGAACTCTCCTCACAAGGATCACCAGAGGAATAGCCCTTGAAAGGTCAAGGGATAATTAAAGACTCTCCTACGGAGAGGTGCTGCTTCACTGATGCTCATGTTGATAGGATCCGTCACTGTTTTCCGGCGGATGCTATCTTCAAGTCATTCACTTCCACCGCTCTAAGTGATTTTGTTTCCGACACCTGGGTGGCCTTTCCTGCAACTCCGTTTACCATAGGATATTCATATCCTTTTCCAGCCTTCACCCAATCCTTCTTTTCCTTGACTGGCATGTCTTATATCCAAGCCATGCCGATGATCTGGAGGGTTCTGCATACCCTCGAGAGGATCATCGAGCAGGAGGGAATTGACTTAGGGATGTCGGAGCTGGCTGAGCTATATGATCTTACCACGTTTGGTTCCTGTCGATACTTGTTGAAACGGAAAGCTGGGGAGGATCACCCTGTTTTTAAGGTCACCAAGAATGATACAAATTGGAAGCGACGATTCTTCTTTATTAGGAGGGATACCATCCCTAATGGGAAGGATCTGCCCAAGGAGTGGGCCACTCATGGTAGGATAGAGGATCCTGGAAGGATCACTATCAGACTTGTCTCTTATGATGAGGATCACTAATGTCTTCTTTGTTTTTTGTTTATTGTGCAGCTATCTCCATTGCTCATCCCAAGTTAACCCCTGCTGCAAGAGAGAGGGTTCTAGCTTTCAAGAAGCTTGATCCTGAGACCAGAAGTTTTCAAGTCACCATCCAAGATTCACAAGAAGTATCCTCCGCATCTGCCACAATGTCAAGTAAGTATCCTTACCAAAAAGTAAGTTCTATGCAAGACTGTTAAATTAGTTAGGAAACTTATCTCATTTTGATTGTGTAGGCGCTGGGAAATCTGCTAAGTCTACCAAGTCTGCCTCCAAGTTCGGGATTGATGAACTTGCCAATGTCAAGTCTTCAAGAAAGAAGACTTCTGTTGCCAGTCCCTCTGCTTCGGCTCCTAAAGCACCTGTTAGGGGTAAGGGGAAGAAGAGAAAGACTTCTGAGGATCTCCAAGGATTTCCCCTGCTCCGCCAGCAGTTTCTTGATTATGTTAATGAAGTAAGGATCATTGCCCCTGTTTGCTATCCTACCTGAGTATCCTGTCTGTATATTCTGTTTCTTTGAGGATCACCTGGTCCTGATCTTACCTTTTTCCCTTTTTGCAGAAACTTGCTGAAGTAGAGACCTACCTAGGCCATGTCGAGGATCAGGAAAGCCAAATCGCCGACCTTCAACAAATGGGCGTGTTGAAGGATCTTAAGATAGCTGATCTTGAGAAGGAGCTCCGGGCTACAAAGGATGAGGCTGCTCAAATGTTGATCAACATGGATGGCGAAAAGCAGGAGATCACCCAGGATGCCAAGGTCTCTGCCGCAATTGCTATGTATAAGATACAATTGCAGATGGCTGCGGAGGCTCAGGATCCTGCCTTCGACAAGAGCTCATGGGATGTGGAGGGTTGGAAGGCAAGGCTGGCGGAATTGGAGGACGATGATGAAGCTGAGGATATCCCTATGCTTGAAGGTGGTGATGTTGGCATGGATCAGGGTGGAGAAGCTGGTGGTGAAGGTGCAGCGAAGGTTTGAGCTGCAGGATTGGGCAATGATGGAGATTTCTAGACATAGCCGGAGCCCATTTTTTTTTAAAAATTTGGTAGTGGTTTTTTGTGGTTGTGATGTTTTGAAACAATGATGGTTTGTAACTTTGAACAATAGTTTTTAGGGTTAAGGATCATGGATCCTTTGAACAATAGGTAGGATCGCAAATGGTGGAGGGATCCTCTGTTTGGGGGATGAAGCCATTGTGATCCTGCCGCCTTTAATTTCCTGCACCTGCTAAGACCGCATAGACAATGGACACCCTTTGCCAACCCACGTGGACGGGCCACGTTTTCCTGGTAGAAATGTGGGTTGGTAATTTTGACAACTTTTTGAAAAGGGTTTAAGATCCTTTTGTTAATAATATAACTTTAATCTTTCTGGCTTATCTCGTGTTGTTATCCTTTATTTGTCTTCTTATTTTCCAGTTCGTTTTAGAAACATATTTGTTAGAGTAACAAGAGTTGAGCAAACCATGTTTAAGAAATTTAGGATATGATCCTAGATCAAATATCCTGACACTGAAAATTTTTTGAAGCAATCAATTTCAAGGATCATAGGTTTAGTTGTCAAAGTGTAAGGGTTGTTTTAGTATAATCAAAATAGTCAAGGATCATACCTGAGGATCCAAGTTAGGATCCTAACCTTTAATCAAGATAACCTTAAGTGAAATTTTAACGGATAATAAGGATTAAGGATCCTTATTTATTTAACTTTGAGAACCTGAAAAATGGAACATAACTTGGGACTAAGCCAATGTAAAAGATAAATTAATAGCTGGGGACATGCCCAAAGGATAACTGGGGACAAGCCCAAAGGATCACTGGGGATAAGCCCAAAGGATAACTGGGGACAAGCCCAAAGGATAACTGGGGACAAGCCCAAGGATCGTATGTAAACTAGAGTATGGCCCTTACTGGCGACTATCCAATCTTAGTGACATGAAAATGCCAAAACCTTAGCTAACGTGAAAATGTTAGAAACCTTAGGAACGGATGTATGGTACGTCTACCATTATACGTAGGATCCTAGATATAGCCAGTACGATGAGGTTGTCAGCCCCGGAAGTGGGTACTGGTCCCAAAGACGTGAACTATATCAGGATCATCGTGCGCTGCTGGCGGAAACTGGGGATAATCCCAAGGATAACTGGGGTTGAACCCAAGGATCTGCGGTGCTTTTGAAGATCTTTAACGATATGCTGAAGATACCTGAACTATCATAACTCAAATGGTTCGTGAGAATAGGATGAAGGATACAGGATCCTTATCCTTTGGTAAAAAGTAAGGAAATGTAATAGTTTTAAGATAAGGATATTACCAGAGTAAGGATCACTGACATCACCGGGATCCTTCGAGGATACTTCAATGTAAGGATCACATGCTTGAAGGATCATGTTCACATGAAGTATTTCTTTAAGTGAACAGCATTCCAGGCTCTTGGTAACAAAATTCCTTCCATGGTTAGCAATCTGTATGCCCCCTTTCCTGCTTCAGCTTCAATCAAGTAAGGGCCTTCCCACTTTGGTGCTAACTTCCCGTCGGCAGGATTGATAGTGTTTTGGAATGCTTTTCTCAACACCATATCTCCGACTTGGAACTTCCTTATCCTAACATTTTTGTTGTAAGCACCAGCCATTCTTTGTTGGTAGCTTGCCATCCTTATCCTAGCCATATCCTTGATTTCCTCAATAGTATCCAAATCCTGAGCTAGGATTGTAGCATTCTCTTCAGGATCACGAGCACTTGTTCTAGCAGTTGGGATCACCATCTCTGTTGGGATCACTGCTTCTGCCCCAAATACTAAAGAGAAAGGTGTTTGACCAGTGGCATTCTTGGGAGTTGTCCTATCAGCCCATAGCACATAAGGTAACTCCTCTGCCCATTTCCCCTTCTTGGATCCTAGCTTCTTCTTCAGATTGTTGATGATGATCTTGTTGGATGATTCTGCTTGACCATTGGCTTGTGGATGAACTGGTGTTGATATTATCATCTTAATTCCCCAACTGTCACAAAAGTTAGTGGTTCTGCTTCCAATGAATTGGGAACCATTATCACATACAATTTCAGAGGGAATGCCAAATCTAGTTATAATGTTTCTTTTGATAAAGGATATAACTTCTTTTTCTCTGACTTGAGCAAAAGCTTCAGCTTCTATCCATTTGGAGAAGTAGTCAGTCATGGCAAGCATAAATACTTTTCCACCAGGTGCTTTAGGAAGCTTGCCAACTATATCCATTCCCCATCTCATGAATGGCCAAGAGGATGGTATTGGGTGTAAAAATTCAGCTGGCTGATGGAGGATATTGCTGTGTCTTTGACAAGGATCACACTTCTTAGCATATTCTACAGCATCCCTTTTCATAGTTGGCCAGTAGTATCCTGTTCTAAGGATCCTTGAGAATAATGCTCTGCCCCCAGTGTGGTTTCCACAATCTCCTTCATGGAAGTCTCTCAACACTTCTTCAATTTCAGGATCCTCGATACATCTTAAATATGGTCCTGCAAGAGATCGTTTATACAATACATTTTTCAAAATTGTGAATTGAGATACCTTAATCCTGAAAGCTCTAGGATTTTCTCCCATCGGAATCTCCCCGTATTGCCAGTATCTCATGATTGGTGAGATCCATGATCCTGAATAAGACTGAGCTTCTTCACTAGGGATCACTGCAGTATCCTCTTCTATTTCCATGGCCACCTGATTTTCAATAGCAGGAGCCAGGATATGGATGATAGGGATACTTATGTCTTCTGGAATCTTCAAGGATGATCCTAGGTTGGCCAATGCATCAGCTTCTGTGTTCTCCTCCCTTGGTACCTGTGTTAAGCTGAAAGAGACAAAAGAGAGTGCCAATTCCTTGACTATCTCTAAATATTTGGTTAGTTTTTCTCCTTTAACAGCATAGGATCCATTAAAGTGATTGGTGATCAATAATGAGTCTACATATACTTTAAGATACTTCACCCCCATATCCTTAGCAATTTGTAAGCCAGCAATTAAGGCTTCATATTCAGCCTCATTGTTAGTTGCTTGGAACTCACAGGCTATGGAGTGGGGTATTATGTCCCCCTGTGGCGATTTTAGTAGTATCCCGAGCCCTGTGCCCTTGACATTTGAGGATCCATCAGTGTGTAGTATCCAAGGATCCTTGGTCTCATCCAGCTGCTGGACTTCCAATTCTGCTTCCTTTTGTAGATCACTACTGAAATCAGCCACAAAGTCAGCTAGTGCTTGGGATTTGATGGCTGTTCTTGGCTCATATCTTATATCATGGGCACTAAGCTTTACTGCCCACTTAGCCATTCTTCCTGACATCTCTGGTTTCCTGAGGACATTCTTAATTGGAAAATTAGTTCTAACAACAATAGTATGGGTTTCAAAATAATGCCTTAACTTAGTTGATGCCATGATTAATGCAAGAATAAGTTTTTCGAGGTGTGAGTACCTGGATTCGGCATCAAGTAAACTCTTACTTACATAGTAGATAGGATATTGTGTACCTTCGTGATCCTTAACAAGGACAGCACTTACAGCGGTTGAGGATACCGCCAGATATAAGGATAACACATCTCCTTTTTCGGGCTTTGTTAATGCTGGTGCTGAGGACATATATTCTTTAAGGGCTTGTAAAGCATTCTTATGTTTCTCAGTCCATTCAAACTTCTTGTTCTTCCTTAGGATATCGTAAAATTCTTTACATTTTTCTGAGGATTTTGATATGAACCTATTCAGAGCTGCTATCCTGCCTGTTAGCCTTTGCACATCCTTAGCATTGGCAGGGGATTTGATATTCACCAGTGCTTTAATTTGCTCCGGGCTTGCTTCAATGCCCCTCTGAGTTACCATATATCCTAGGAATTTACCTGCCTTAACACCAAAGTGGCATTTTGAAGGATTAAGCTTCATGTTATAATTATCAAGGATATCAAATGCTTCTTCCAAATCCCTTAGGTGATCCTCAGCTTTCTTTGATTTGACTACCATATCATCTATGTATACTTCCATAGTTTGTCCAATTTGATCTTTGAACATCATATTCACCAGCCTTTGATATGTTGCACCTGCATTTCTTAATCCAAAAGGCATGGCAATATAACAATACAAACCGGTTGGGGTCATAAAGGCTGTATCCTCTTGGTCAGATGGTTCCATCTGAATTTGTTGGAATCCAGATGATGCATCCATAAAGGTCAACAGTTCATGCCCCGCTGTTGCATCCACCATGGAGTCAATGTGGGGTAATGGGAAAGGATCCTTGGGACATGCCTTATTCAGATCAGTGAAATCGACACATACCCTCCACTTTCCGTTTTTCTTTTGGACAACGACCACATTGGCTAACCATTTTGGATATTTTACCTCTCTGATCATACCTGCTCGAAGTAGTCTCTCTACTTCTTCTTGGATAATGGCATTCCTTTCTGGTGCAAACTTCCTCCTTTTTTGATGGATTGGTTTGATAGACCTGTCAATGCCAAGTTTATGAGTTATGATATCCTTAGATATACCTGTCATATCTTCGTGCTTCCATGCAAAGGTAGACTTTCTTCTTTTGAGGAAGGATATCATGTCTTCTTTCATCTTGCCAAGGATCCCTGATCCGATATAGATTTTTGATTCAGGATCACTAGGATCCAAGAGGATTTCGTCCACATCTTGTTCCCTTGCCTCCAAGACATTCCTTGGAGGATACTGTAATTGCTATTGCTCCCTTGGCTTCGAGGTTGGCTTCATGGATGAGGTATAACAATCCTTAGCCTCCTGCTGATCACTGTCGATCTTGATTATCCCCCATGGGCTAGGGAGTTTCACACATTGATGATAGGTGGATGGGACTGCTTTCATATCATGTATCCAGGGCCTGCCAAGGATAACATTGCAATAAGATAAACAGTCAATAACACAGAATTTTTGATAATTATGTAATCCTTCCACGTAAATTGGGAGTTTGATGTCCCCCAGAGTTTTCTTCGTTTCTCCACTGAATCCCACAAGCACGGAGGATCTTGGTGTGATGTCTGATTCTGGGATACCCATTTTCTTCAGAACATCAAGCTGGATAATGTTCACTGAGTTTCCTCCGTCGATAAGGATCCTGCGGATAAAATGGTTAGAGATAAAGAGAGTAATAACTAAACTATCATGATGAGGATCCTGGATGTTAATGCGATCATCCTCATCAAACGTTATCGTCTTTCCTTCTGAGACACTTGATGTTCGAATAGGTCTCTCTCCATTATCCATTTTTGCTTCCTTTGCATGCCTTTTGGCCGCCGAGAAGGATGTACCACAGATGTCTGATCCTCCGGAAATAAAGTTGATCACTTGTGCATTCGCCGGAGGGGCTGGAGCCTTATCAGGGATCCTTTCAGGATCCTGAGTCTTTTGCTTTTTTCTTCCCAACAATTCTTTTAGATGCCCCTTGCTTAACAGATATCCAATTTCTTTTCTTAAAGCTATGCATTCTTCAGTTAGGTGCCCGAAATCCTCATGGTATGCACACCATTTTGTCTTGTCTTTAGTCCCGGATGGTTTATCATTCTTCCTGGGCCACCTAGCTTTTTCTCCTAGATTCTGCATTGCAAGGATTAGTTCATGATTATCAACGGAAAAACAATATTCGGAGATTGGAGGATAATCTTCATCATCCTCTTCTTGGTCAACAGCATGCACATTCTGGTTGTCATTTCTATGGTAGGATTTGAATTTATTGTTCTTGAAGGAGGATCCTTGCTTCTCCTGTTTGGAGGATCCTACTTGTCTCTCCTGGATCCTCTTGTCATCCTCTAGCCGGATGAACCTGAGTGCCCGAGTTCTTACTTCATCTAGACTCCTGCATGGTGTCATAACAAGATCATCATAGAATAAAGAATCCTTAAGCAGTCCCATTTTGAAGGCTTCAACAGCTGTAGCCATATCCAAGTTGGGAATGTCCAAGGATTCTTTACTGAATTTAGTTATATAATCCCTTAATGATTCATTATGACTTTGAGTTACCCTATATAAATCACTAGTTAATCTTTCAAATTTTCTACTACAAGAGAATTGGTTATTGAATAAATTAACTAAATTAGCAAATGAAGTAATAGAGTAAGGGGGAAGACTTAGCAGCCATTTAAGAGCTGATCCAGTAAGAGTGGATCCAAATCCTTTACATAGGCATGCTTCCTTTAGCTTTTCCGGGATTGGATTGATCTCCATCCTCTCCCTGTATTGTGCTATGTGCTCCTCAGGATCCGTTGTACCATCATACAGCTTCATAGTAGGGATATGGAACCTTTTGGGTACCTCTGCATCACAAATTGGTGGTGCAAAGCGAGACACCTTATGGCTTCCATCTGCAATTTCTGGGATAGGCTTGACTACCCCTGGCACACTTGAGATCATATCTTTTAGCTTCTGCAACTCCCTGGCCATAGCATGATTGATACCTGTATCCTGCATGAATCCATGGTTAGTGGTAAGATAATTATTTAAAGTGTTACCTCCCATTGAGTTCAAGTTAGGAACATTGGGTGTGAATCCATATTGCTGGGATTCTGGGATAACGGAGGGACCAGTGGAAGCAATGGTCTGCATTGGAATGAAGTCCCCTTGATGGACATCTAGACTTCCTGTTTGCAAACTTTTTAGGGATCCTGGCATCTGGAAGGATCCTTGTACCTGGGGTGATCCTGGAACGAAGGATCCTTGGACCTGGGATGATCCTGGAACAAAGGAGGATCCTTGGCCCTGGGATGATCCCGGAACAAAGTAGGATCCTTGAAACTGCTGTGCTCCTGGATAGGCTCCTGAATTCATGAAGGATCCCATATGCTGGGGATAGGATCCTGCCGGTTGAAAGTGTGAGCCTGATGCCTGAGTCATTGCTGCCGATCCGAGGTGCAATCCTCTTGATTCTCCCATAATTTGCACGTCTGGGACTCCCGATGGCTGAGAAGTGATTATTGGAGTATCAAAGCTCAGGGATTTGGGCATCAGTGGGGAATGATCCTCTGCCGCTCTCTTTTGTCTTTTGAGATCTCCAATTTCCCTGAGGATCCTTTCATTAGTTTCATCATGCCGCTGCATACGATCCTTCATCTGCAAAATCAAAGTAAATACGTCACTAGTACTGGGAGTATAAGAATTCATAGCAGAAGAAGATGGAGGTTTAGAGAAGGTAGGATTTGGTCTCTTCTCAGCATTTTTCTGGGATCCTGCCGGTGGTGGAGGCAGAGTGTTCTGGGACGAGGTGACTGCAGACATCGCCGTGGACGTATTCTTCAATGATGAAGCCATGTAACTCTTTGAAATGATTTCGAACAAAAGGTTTTCTTATGAATGAAGCACCAATTGCCCCACGGTGGGCGCCAAACTGTTTTGGTCAAAAATCACACAAGGATAATGCAACCAAACTTTATGTAAACGGGGTATGATGCTTGGTTTATTGAAAAAGTAAAGGATCACTTCAGTATGAAATATGCAAAGACACAATGATTTATACGAGGAAAAAGCCCTTGATCAATGTATGATCTCCGGCATAAAAAACCTCGGGTGATGGCAACTACCGATCACCAAACTTCAATATAAGAAAAATGGTTACAACTTCGGATGATAATGAGCTGAGTACAAGGATCACTATAGTTTCGAGTGTCTAAGCGTGTGAGAACTGTGTTGTGTGTTCTTACGAGTGGGGAAGAGTGTTATATATACAAGTGTAGATGACCTATTTTAGGTAAAAAGACTAATAATCAGCTCATTACCCCTTTAGAAATAAAAGCAAATCTAGCCTAAATTATCGCCCTTAAATCATGCCAAGTTTCCATATCCTTCACAACGTCCATCTCCGATTAAGCACATGCTATAGTTGTAAAGACGCGTCCTTTGATTGTGATGCTAAGAGCGGATCCTGCTAGATGTCCTGCAAAACATCATTAAATTCAATGAAAGCAACTGTTAGCACGAGGATCCTATGATGGTCCGTGATCCTGATCCTGAAACTCTGCTGAGGATCACTATCTGCCAAAGAAATAAGGATCACTGGTTAGGATCACGTGTAAGGATCATGTATTATAAAAATCCAGCCCTAACAAACTTACCGGAGAATAAGAGAGAATTGTGACCGATTTGGGAATGATAATCGCTGTTGTTTTTAAAATTACCAACGGGGCGAAGAACAATCCCTGGAAACTCGGTGTCCATTGCTACGTACAGAAAATCATCAACAATACCTCAAATCAATGTGAATTCTTCTTCCAGATTGTCATTCCATACCTCGCGAATCTGAATAGAATCACCTTTTGGCAAAAGCGACATTTCTCAATACGATTGGTATGGGTAAAATTCTGAGCTCCTCATATCCTGGGAAATATCTTGGGTTATATCTTGAATAAATAATAACTGCTTATATCCGAGATGCTCATTCAGGATGTCTATAATATCCTGAATAGTATCCTCAGGATTACTAACGTGTTGAGTGCAGGAGTACGCGTGCAGGTGTACAACGTTTACAAAGACTCTTTCTCCAAGAGACTCGGTCCAAGTCGTTCAAATAGAGACGTTGAAGCCGCATTACCGGGACTACAACGTTAACAATGGAATATTCGGAAGTATCCCATATTTGTAGGAATTTCAGTTTGTATTTGATTACTATAAATAGTGGGTATACCAGATCGAATAGGACATCACAGCTACACTCACTACACTTACACACTTGTTCTCTCGCAATTTGTACTCTCACACAAAGTATTGTAACACTTAGCGATCTGGTCAATATCCTGCACTGTATCCTGATATTTGAAGCAATAGAAGAACTAGGCAGCTGCGATTGTCAGCTCCCGAGGTTTTATGCCGGCGATCTAGATTGATCAAGGGCTTTCCTCGTACATCTCGTGTCAACCCCTTTACTTTTTGCTCATTGTTTGATCGTAGATACAGCTCAATATCATGAGCCGTATCCTGAACACTGTTTTTCCAAACAACATAACCAGCATATTTTCAACACACTTTTTAGCACACTACCTCACTTAACTAATTTGATCACTTAATTGCTTCGGTAATTTTTGACCAAAACAATTTGGCGCCCACCGTGGGGCAAGTGGTGCTCTCTTTACTAAAAATTTTTGTGAAATCGCTAATCAGTTTTCTATTTTCAAAACTTTTTGCCACTTTGTCCATAATGGCCTCAAGATCAAACATGAGTTCCTCTACTGTGTCTGCTATGACTTCTGCTACTACTGGTTCGGTGCTTCCACCACCTCCTCCAAGGACGTTAGCCTCTTCACGACCTCAGGATATTATCCCTACCCGCAGTGTTCAGGAATCTGCTCCCATTCTAGCTTCTAATGATGAAATTCTTACTTTATTTGGAAGTGTGCAGGAACAAATGAGGCAGCAACAGGAAACAAACCAAATGCTGTTAAGGGAGATACAACTCCTGAAGTCCGGCTCGAGCAGACCTGCTGAGAATATCGTCACTCCATTACAGCCCAGAGCTTTGAACTTTAGTTCAGCCGTGTATACTGAGGATAATAGGGGGAATATTGTGCCCAGCCTCCCTCAGAATCCTACTCCTGAGATACCCTCCTCGGTTAGGATGTCAACCGTGAGGAGCTCAGGATATGTTTCGGGATATGGGCAGAATCCTCCGACTGGTAACGTATCTAATAATAATAATGCTATTGCCACTAACAGTGTTGGATCTTTGCAGGATACAACTGTAACGTCAGAATTATCCAGGGAGCTTCAGAAATTAAAGGATATGATATCCAGTGTACCTGGGGTGGTGCACCCAATTCCCGAAGTATCCCAGGATAGCCACAGGATATCTCGGTTCGTGCATCCTATATGTGATGCTGAAATCCCAAAAAGATTTCAGACTCCGAACATTAAGCTTTACGACGGAACCACGGATCCTGAAGAGCATATTGCCCAGTATAGGGAAAGGATGGAGATCAACCCTATCCCTCCGGATCTCAAGGAAGCTTGCCTGTGCAAGGGTTTCGGTTCTACTTTAACAGGATCAGCCTTGAAATGGCTGTTAAATGTTCCTCCACATTCGATTACATCATTTGCCCACTTAGTGAATTTATTTAATAGCCAATTTTCTTGCAATCGGAGTTTTGAAAAACTAACCAGTGATCTTTACAGGATAACTCAAGGACCTCAGGAATCCTTGAGGGATTATGTGAACAAATTCAGCCGAGAATCCTTGGATATCCCACATCTTGATGTTGCAACAGCTGTGCAAGCCTTTAAGATGGGGTTGCAAAAGGACTCTCAGTTCTATCAGGATCTTGTAATGAATCCCTGCAGGAATCTTGACGAAGCTCATAACAGGGCTCTGAGATATATTCGATTGGAGGATGACAAGAAAATGCAAGAAAGGATGAATGCATCCTCAATATACGAATCGACTAACAGGAAATCGGAATCCTCATATAAGCCATATCGCTCCAAGCCATATGGCAGAAATGATTACAAGAGAGTGAATGCTGTTGAAGACGAGGATCCTGAAGAATATCCTGAATTATCTGAATATTGTTTTTCTGTTAATATACCTGAACTAAAGTATGCTATGCAGGGTTTGGGAGATAAAGCCAGGTGGCCACGGAAGAATCAACAAAAAGCTGATTGGAAGGATAAATCCAAATGGTGTGCCTTCCATGAGGATTTCGGACATATTACGGAAGATTGCATTGCTTTGAGGAGGGAAATAAGCTATCTTCTGAGCAAGGGATATCTAAAAGATCTCTTGGGCAGAAAAAAGAACAAAGGACAGGATACTGAAAAGGATCCTGAGCGAGCGGCCTCACCTCCCCCAGATGCCAAGATAATCAACTTTATCTCGGGAGGATCCGATATTTGTGGGACTTCGTATTCAGCGGCAAAGAGACATGCAAAAGAAGCTAAGGCTGAGAGGGGAGACAAACCTATCAAGATGACTACCCTCACAACTGACAAAATGATCACATTTGACGCTGATGACAGGGATACTGTCCAGGATCCTCACCATGATGCTCTGGTAATAACGTTATATGTGTCTAACCATTTTGTACGCAGGATACTGGTTGATAATGGCAGTTCCGTCAACATAATACAACTGGAGACTCTGAAGAGAATGAATGTGTCTCCGATGGATATCACTTCGAAGTCTACTGTGCTCGTTGGTTTCAGTGGAGAAGCTAGGAACACAGTGGGAGAGATAAAGCTGCCCGTATATGTCGAAGGACTCAACAAGATGCAACGTTTCTGTGTGATGGATTCTCTATCCTGCTATAACATCATCCTAGGAAGACCATGGATCCACGATATGAAGGCCGTACCATCGACATATCACCAATGCATCAAGATCCCTACCCCTTCGGGGGTTGTCAAGATCGACAGTGATCAGCAAGAGGCAAAAGAATGTTATTCATCCTCAATGAAATCCTCGACCAAACCGAGTGCAGCATAGCAATTAAAGATGCAGGCCCAGGATATCGTGGAGAATCCGGAGCAGGATGTGAAGAAAGTTATCCTGGATCAGGATAATCCTGATATCTCGGTGCTCGTAGGGACCAATATCCCTCAGGATATTGAAGAGCAATTAACTAACTTTCTGAAATGCAGGATGTCAACATTCGCATGGAAGCATGAGGACATGACAGGTATATCTAAAGACATTATTACTCACAAGCTTGGAATTGACAGGTCATTCAAGCCTATACAACAAAAGAGAAGGAAATTCGCCCCTGAGCGGAATGCAATTATCCAAGAGGAAGTTGAAAGATTATTGAAGTCCAGGATGATTAGAGAAGTCAAATTCCCTAGATGGCTAGCAAATGTGGTAGTGGTTCAAAAGAAGAATGGGAAGTGGAGAGTCTGTGTAGACTACACAGACCTGAACAAAGCTTGTCCAAAAGACCCATTCCCTCTGCCTCATATAGACTCGATGGTGGATGCCACTGCCGGTCATGAAATGTTGACCTTCATGGATGCATCCTCAGGATTCCAGCAGATTCAAATGGAACCTTCGGACCAGGAGGATACTGCTTTCATGACACCAACAGGTATTTACTGTTATACTGCTATGCCTTTCGGTTTAAAAAATGCAGGTGCAACGTACCAGAGATTGGTGAACATGATGTTTAAAGACAAACTGGGGGACACCATGGAGGTGTACATTGACGATATGGTGGTCAAATCCAAGAAAGCTGAGGATCATCTTCAGGATATTAAAGGAGCATTCGATATCCTGGACCAGTATAATATGAAACTTAATCCTGCAAAGTGCCATTTTGGAGTGGGGGCAGGAAAGTTTTTAGGATACATGGTGACAAAAAGAGGGATAGAGGCAAGCCCAGAGCAGATCAAAGCTATCTTGGATATAAAGTCACCCTCGAATATGAAGGATGTTCAATGATTAACAGGACGAGTGGCAACCTTGAATAGGTTTATTTCAAGATCCTCGGAAAAGTGTAAAGAATTCTATGATATCCTGAAAAAGAATAAGAAATTTGAATGGGGCGAGAAGCATGAAGCAGCCCTGCCGGATTTGAAGCAGTATCTCTCAACCGCGCCTCTATTAATGAAGCCTGAGGATGGTGAACCATTATCCCTGTATCTGGCAGTATCAGGAAATGCAGTAAGTGCAGTACTCGTAAAGGATCACGAAGGTCAGCAGTATCCTGTTTATTATGTTAGCAAAAGTTTGTTAAATGCGGAAACTAGATATTCTCACCTAGAAAAACTAATACTGGCTCTAGTAATGGCATCAACAAAGCTTAGACATTATTTTGAAACGCATAGGATTCATGTTAAAACTAATTATCCTGTTAAGAATGTGCTTAGAAAACCGGAGATGTCGGGTAGAATGGCTAAGTGGTCGGTAAAATTAAGTGCCTATGATTTAATATATGAACCTAGAAATGCAATAAAGTCTCAGGCTCTAGCAGACTTTGTGGCTGATTTCAGTAGTGATATTCAAAATGAAGTAGACCTAGAAGTACAACAATTAGGAGAAAACTTAGAATCCTGGATATTATATACTGATGGTGCATCTAATGTAAGGGGTGTAGGTTTAGGTATACTACTAAAATCGCCACAGGGGGACATAATACCCCAGGCTGTTAGATGTGAATTCCCTGCTACTAACAATGAGGCAGAATATGAAGCTTTAATTGCAGGATTAGAGTTGGCTAAGAATATGAATATCAAGAATTTGCAAGTATATGTTGATTCCTTGTTAATTACTAATCATTTTAATGGAGCCTATGCAGTCAAGGGTGAGAAACTAATTGAATACCTCGGTATTCTTAAAAAATTAGCAGGATATTTCGATATTTTTACACTTGAACAGGTACCAAGAGAGGATAATGCCGAAGCAGACGCATTGGCAAACTTGGGATCATCAATCAGGATACCAGAAGGAATTCCATACCGATATTACATATCCTGTATCCTGCAACGGATCCTCAGCATAAGGAAGTAGCAAGTATTCAAAATCCTGAAGTGGTGTATCCTGAAGAGGATCCTAAATCCTGGACAACTCCAATTATGAGATATCTCAAGGAAGGACATATCCCCGAAGATGAAAATCCTAAGGCACTTAGGATGAAGGTATCACGATTCACTATTATAAATAATATTTTATACAAGAAATCTCTTGCAGGACCATACTTGAGATGCTTGGAGGATCCTGAAGCCAAAGAAGTACTTCAGGATATACATGAAGGGGATTGTTGTAACCATACTGGGGGTAGGTCATTATTTTCGAAAGTACTAAGGACAGGATATTATTGGCCAACAATGAGAAAAGATGCCGCAGAATATGCTCGAAGATGTGATGCATGTCAGAGACATAGTAACATATTGCATCAGCCCGCTGAACCGTTATATCCTATTGTTTCCCCTTGGCCATTTATGAAGTGGGGCATGGATATAGTAGGAAAGTTACCAAAAGCTCTGGGAGGAAAAGTCTTTATGCTAGCAATGACGGATTATTTCTCTAAGTGGGTTGAAGCTGAAGCATTTGTCCAAGTTAGAGACCAAGAAGTAGTATCCTTCATAAAAAGGAATATCCTGACCAGGTTTGGGGTACCAGCCGAAATAATCTGTGACAATGGTTCTCAGTTTATAAGCAAGAGAACTACTGACTTTTGCAAGAGTTGGGGAATCAAAATGGTAACATCTACTCCAGTACATCCTCAAGCGAATGGACAAGCAGAATCCTCAAACAAGATAATTGTCAATAACTTAAAGAAAAGGCTTGGAGCCAAAAAAGGAAGATGGGCAGAAGAATTACCCTTTGTTTTATGGGCTGATAGGACAACGGTAAAGAATGCAACAGGCCAAACCCCATTTTCCTTGGTATTTGGAGCAGAAGCAATGATTCCGACAGAGATGACGATACCCACTGCAAGATCTACCCTAAGTGATCCTGAGCAGAATCCTGAAGCTTTGAGTCAGGATTTAGACACTATAGATGAGAAGAGAGATGCGGCAAGGCTAAGAATGGCAGCATATCAACAGAGAATATCTAGGGCATATAACAAGAACATTAGGACCAGAAGATTTAAGGTTGGAGATTGGGTGTTAAGAAAGGCTTTTCAGAATACTACTAATCCTGCCGATGGCAAGTTAGCTCCAAAATGGGAAGGACCATACGAAGTTGAATCCGAAGCAGGGAAAGGAGCATACAGACTCAAGAATATGGAAGGGGATATGCTACCGAGGTCTTGGAATGCTATACACCTAAAGCTCTATTTCAAGTGAGTTTAGAATTTAATTTCTAACTCAGGATGGTATGAATTCTACCTTTTTAAATATGTTTGGTTTAATTTGTTCTTTGTAACCCAATACTGACTTAAGCATCGGAGGGGTGTTAGCCAAGCTAACACCCACCTTAGTTTACAATTATTTTGCAAGATATGTTTCAGGATACAGCTCCAGGATATGTACTCAGGATAACTCGGAAGATTAGAGGATTGGCCCCCTCTCTCACGGTTAAGGGATACTGATCCCTTCACATGTTTAAAGGTATTCACCTTTCTCCCGAATTGGGTTTAAACACCCCGCCTGGAGCGCAAGTTATTCAGGGATAGTTCAAGGTGGCGGGACCAGTCCATGTAAAAGTGGCTGACAATTTCGTTACTGTTGGCTATATCCTGAATCCTAAAGGTATATGAGGATTGATCACCCTCTCTCACGAAAGGGTATTTTCATACTCTCTAAGGTTTAAAGGTTTTCACCTTTCTAAGTCTTGGAGTTTATACACTCCCGCATGTAGCGCATGAAACTCAGGGTTTATCCCCAGGATATTAAGGGTTTGCCCCAGTATGTTGAGGATTCATTTCAGGATAACAAGGTTTTTGCCTCGAGGTGTTTGGAATTTATTCAAGCCAGAACATGAGTACATTTGCATTTCTGTGTCACATGCAGGGGACATATATTCAAAGGATGGATCCAAGATTATAGCTGTGCACTGGAGACATTCCTAAGGTGGAAGATTAGATTTGACTCTCCAAGAGTCTTTGGTATGATCTTTCCTTTTCTCAAAAGACTTAAGTTTTCTAAGTTATATGGTGATATCCTGACCAGGATATCTCTTAAAATACTAATCAGGATATTCTTAGATGATGTTCCCATAATATTTCCAAGAGTTCTCAAACAAAACAATTTTCATAAGTAAAATTCATGTAATGGATGGAATAAAAGCCAAAAAAGGGTTATATTATTAACATAGCAAAAGATTATGCTCTTGGCTTCGTCTCAAACCGAGACCCATCCACCAAAAGCATAGTTAGTTTTCTAACATATTTACTTAACAAATGAAGGCTTCGTCTTGGAACCCAAGATACCTCCACCTTCACTTGTTAAAAGCATTCAAAATAAACCATACTAACTTATGACCAAGGGCTTCGTCCTGAAACTCAGGATCCCTCCACCTTTGGCCATCATATTGTCTACGTGCAGGAAATTAAAATTGTTCGACAAACAAGAAAAGTAAATTGTTCAAGACATCAACCATCGAATCTAAAAAAGTGGGCTCCGGCCTAAGCATCAATATCCATCATCGCCCACTCAGATGCCCTCACACAGCGGCATCCTCTCCAGCCTTCCCCGGCTTCTCAGCACCAGCATCCTGCCCAGCATCCTCACCAGCATCCTTCTTGTCTCCAGCCTGATCCACCACCTCTGCTGACTTAGAGGACTCACCGACTTCTACAGGGAGTGGCACATCTTTTCCTCCAATCTCCTTCAGTTTGGCCACCCAAGAGTCAACCGGCCAAGCTAGGCACACGAGGCCTGTCTCCTTGGCCTCGTAGGCCATCTTGATGCGGGCTTGTAGCAAGGAGACGATGGCAGAGGCCTTGATCCCTTCTCAGAAAGAAACCATGGCCTGCTCGTGGTCCATTTCTGCGGTGGCAAGTTTGAGCTCAGCCTCTTGAGTGACCTTCTTCATCAAGCTCTCGTAGTGCCGGGACTTTGCTTCAGCAATGGCACCTTGGTCAGCAACAGTGCTTTCAAGCTGCTTGATTCTGGCTTCGTGGAGTGCAACAGTACCGCAGGCATCATTATACAGGTGGAGCAGATGCTGAAGACCCTGCACATTAAATTTAGGTACAGGTTAGATTATATTGATCAGGATATCCTATCAGGATATATGTGCAGGATATGTAGCAGGATATTACCTTGTTGAGGAAGGATGTCATTGGCTCTAAGGAGTCAGAAAAGCTGAGGTCATCATAGGAGAACCCCTCGGAGCCTGGGGCACTGATTTCAGAGCCCTTCCTCTTCTTTGCTGTGGAAGCGCGGGTCCTAGGGTTAGCCCTGGGGGCCGGCAGTGGCTTGGAGCTGGTAGCAGCAGGTGTCTCTTTCTTGACCATAACAGGAATAGGATAACTGTCAAGCTCGTCAAGGTCAAGGAGGATCGGAACTTTGCTGGAGTCTGCACAACAGGGAGTAAAAATTCTTTCCTAAGATATTTCAAATAAGAACATGTATGCAGGATATTGAGCAGGATCCTTACCAGACATGTTAGCACTGGAAAGAGGGCTTGGAGTTGGTGGAGACGGGTTAAAACTTCTTTCAGCTTCAGGAAGGAGTCTGATAGCGTCAATCCTTTTCTGTGAATCTGCAAGAGGAGGTGCTAGCTTCCTAAAATCGGCTGCAAACAAGACAGTAAAAAGAAAGTTGATCAGTTCAGGATATGAAACAAGATACAAAACAGGATCATCCTAAAGCCCTAAATCCTACCCTTTCTCAACCACTGCACTGGATATTCCGTTCCACCAGGGATTGAGTCTCTTTTTACAAAGAAAAACTTGGACTTCCATTCCTCCTCATTCCTGGTGGCACGAAGTACCAGTGGGTCGCTGGAGGTAGAGTAGAACAAAAAACGGCAGGAACCATGGCATCTAAGCCGATATGCTAAGGGGAGGTCATGAACGGAAAGGTCAGGAATATGGTTGTTCTTGATTTGATCAAGAACGAGCAAGACTCGCCATAGCATTGGCATTATTTGACTGAAACAGATTTTTGTAGTATCGAAGAACTCGGTGATGAAATCGGGAAATGGAAACTGTAACCCCAAGGTAAAAGGAAAAGCGTTGAAGCATATCCATTCGTCGGAAACCATGTCTGATCGGATTTCCCGATCAAATGGCCGGAACACCGTCCCTTTCGGGAAGATGCCGGAGGTTTTAAGGGCCGACAGATGTGCGCTGTCAAAGGTGCATATTTCCTTCTCCGGATCCTGGAGAATATTTTGGTGAATAAATGAAGGAGCGGAGTCGCCGGAGCTTGACCTTGTCTGTCTCGCCATATCTTTACCGGAATAGTATAGAGGAAAGAAGTAAGGAGAGAGAGAGAAGGGTTTTACCTTTTTCTTCTTGATAAGGATTAAATGGGGTGAACGAGAGAAGATATAGGGGAGTAATGAGTAGAAATAGGCTGAACGGTTACAAGCGGTCACATCAAGTCCTATCTCTTAATTGCCTCGGTTATTGTGAAAAAATGTAACCGTTAGGACTCAGGATCCTTAACGGCAACATTTTTGGGGACAATTGTTATGGGTAAAATTCTGAGCTCCTCATATCCTGGGAAATATCTTGGGTTATATCTTGAATAAATAATAACTGCTTATATCCGAGATGCTCATTCAGGATGTCTATAATATCCTGAATAGTATCCTCAGGATTACTAACGTGTTGAGTGCAGGAGTACGCGTGCAGGTGTACAACGTTCACAAAGACTCTTTCTCCAAGAGACTCGGTCCAAGTCGTTCAAATAGAGACGTTGAAGCCGCATTACCGGGACTACAACGTTAACAATGGAATATTCGGAAGTATCCCATATTTGTAGGAATTTCAGTTTGTATTCGATTACTATAAATAGTGGGTATACCAGATCGAATAGGACATCACAGCTACACTCACTACACTTACACACTTGTTCTCTCGCAATTTGTACTCTCACACAAAGTATTGTAACACTTAGCGATCTGGTCAATATCCTGCACTGTATCCTGATATTTGAAGCAATAGAAGAACTAGGCAGCTGCGATTGTCAGCTCCCGAGGTTTTATGCCGGCGATCTAGATTGATCAAGGGCTTTCCTCGTACATCTCGTGTCAACCCCTTTACTTTTTGCTCATTGTTTGATCGTAGATACAGCTCAATATCCTGAGCCGTATCCTGAACACTGTTTTTCCAAACAACATAACCAGCATATTTTCAACACACTTTTTAGCACACTACCTCACTTAACTAATTTGATCACTTAATTGCTTCGGTAATTTTTGACCAAAACAACGATTATTCAGATATATTGCAGAGATTCAACATAAACCTATCAAGACCTGGAAAATTACATGACGAATAATCAATAACTAATAATCAACATCGAGTAATTCAACAAAAGAAACATTTCTAGATACAATTATTGAAATCTATTGCAGAATTCAACATAAACCGGTTTCTAACGATTTAAGATATGTAGTTGGAGCATTTCTACTTACTTGAATTTATGCGCTTGTTTATTTGTATTTGTTTCCTTCTCTTTTGTAACACCCCGTGTTTTCGAATGTCAAAGTCAAAGTCAAAGTCCAAGTCGACTTTGACTTCTTTGACTGTAATTAGTCGATTTTGTGTTTTATTGTATTATGTGGAGTAAGTGTTGTCTAAATGAAATGATCGAATGTTTAATCAATGCGACCGATTTACGACTGTGAATAATAGGAAGTAACAATGCGATAAAGTTGATCATTCAATAATCAAGTTAATCAGATCAATCAATCGAACTCGAGACTCAAACTATATGAAACTGGTGTGGTAATACTTACGTGTGTGTGTGTGCGCCTTATGTGTTACTTGTGCACGTTTACTTTATGTTTTGTGTGGTATTCAATCGGATCAATCAAAACTCGAATCGAAACTCGAAAAGCAATCGAACTCAATCGAAACCGACATCGGAACGTGACTTATAGATGATTGTATGTTAGATATAGTAGTTGGGACTGAAAGTAATTTGACTAGGAACTCTATCGTATTCGTATCATCGTCTATCGAAATCGAAATATTGAAAACCGTCGCGAAACATTCGAAAAGGGGTTACTGATCGAACAGGAAGCATCCTGATCGAACAGGCCAGCCGATCAGCTAGCACTTTCCTGGCCAATCGAGCAGGCCATTCGATCGGAGATCCTGGCCGATCGGTTGACACTTTCCTCTTTGGGAGGCCTATAAATAGCCCTGTCATTATCACCCTTTCTATTTTTGGAAAGCTCTGACCGAACCAGCCTTGTTCTTCACCTTTTCTCAGATTTCTCTCAACTCCGGTAAGTTTTCACTCTAATTCTTGTACTTTTTTTATCATTACATGATTCTACACCTTTCTATCTTTCAAAACTTGATTTCTAACCGTGAAATCACCAAGATCTAAGTGTTCTTGGGTGATGTCATCATGGTGTTCTTGAAGAACATCATACTTTGGCCTCATTCAACCATGAATAGCTTAGATCTGACCGATTCCCACATAAACAAACTAAGATTTGTAAGAATCTTAACATTTTCACGGAAGGATTTCCAACTTTCTTCAACATTTTACACTCAAACCTTAAAAAACCGATAGGAACGAAGCTCGAACCAACTAACTAATCATTCCAACGGTTAAAAGGTTCAAGATTCGGATACTATCTACAAGGTTCACCGATTTCGGGTTAAACACCAAACTACCATTCCGAACAGTTCGCTGGCCGGACTTGGGTGATTCCTGTCCGAACCGGTGAAGCAAGTAACCGGTGAAGCAAGTAAGAACCCACGTTCTATGGTTTAACCCGTTGTCAAAGTACCTTAAAAATCATGACAAATAATCAAACAACCAAGTGTTAGACGAAAGGCCGACCAGGTCAGAGCTGCTGGCCGAACGGCTAGGCTGTTCGAACGAACAGCCCAACCGATCAAACATACCAGCCGATCGACCAGGCCAGCCGATCGGCTAGCACATGGTCCCACACTTTTCAAACTTCATGAAGTATGCTATTGACGAAGTGATGTTCGATCGAATATGCTACTCGATTGGTAAACATTACTCTTCGGATCATGAGATACTATGCTTCAACACTTAATCGATTTTGCAACTCGTTCGAAGTACGGGATGCCAGCCGATCGAACAGGCTGTTCGATCAAGTGACATCCTGCTGAGAACTACTTCTGAAGTTCCTAACCGATCGGATAAGCCGGCCGATCGAACAGCACGTTCGATCGATCGACCTGAAAGGTAAGAACACTTCAGTGTTCTCAAATACTACAACGAAAACTTCAAAAGTTCAAACCATCATACACAAACGCATCAGAGGAAGAAACAATCCACTCGAATGGACCAGCCGATCGAGCCTACCGGCCGATCGAACAGGACTGTTCAAACGGACTTTCAAGCCGGTCGAACAGCCCGTTCGATCGAACCTGCTATTCGATCGACCAGGCTATTCGATCCATTTACACTTGTTTGCATATCCGCGTTACTCATTGTTGTGCTATCGAACTATTCAGGCTAACTCTACTCTCAGCGCTCCCTTCAATCCATAACCAATCACTGTGAGTATACTCGAACCCTTTTGCTTTAGCACTTTTGGGTGTTACATACGTTACCTATCAAAATCACAATCAAACACACTACTCAAACTATTTGAACACTAACCGATTGCATGTATTACGTGACTAAGTGAATGCTTGTTTATTATGTTTACACGTGGAATGTTGTCTACCTGCCTTAGCAACGTAGTACTATAGTTTGGACTCAGCACCCGTTCACGCGGGGGTTGTTAAGGACAATTACTTGCATGGATTACGGTGGTAATCATGTATTGCGAACTGTCTAGGACAGTCAACCCGCAGTCGTTGGTATCGATAGGTCCATGTCGATAATTAACATGCATCATTTCCCTCTGTGTACGTGTTGGTTATGCGTAAACTATTTGAACTCTATATGCTATTACTAAACTTGTATGCTCACCTTTACATTTTTATGTATTGACTTTATTTTAACGTATGTGACAGGTGTTTAAGGTATTTGCTTGCTAGGGAAGTGAAGCTAGAATAAGTCTCTAGAGGCCCCCAATAAATAGTTGTCTGTCAAGAACAAGCTGCTAGTGCATAGTTGTCTGTAGATCTTGTCAGTCTGGCTCTTTAGGGGCATTGAACAATATTTTAGATTTATGTCTAATTTGAATCTGAGTTGTCGGAACAGGATTAAATGTTTGGATGTTATTTGTAATAACTTGTTATTTATTCGGGATACGGTATGGGACGTATCACTTTAAACTGAATTTGTATTAATAGTTGTTGTGGAAACTTCTGGACAATCTGTTTCGCTCAGTGCCATCCCCCATGATTCCGCCACCGGTTGGGGTGTGACAGATTGGTATCAGAGCCATAACTATAGGGAATTAGGCTAGACACGACCTAGTCCAGGTCGCTGTCTTAGAGACCTAGACTATAGTCAGGAACCAACAGACCAAGTTTATGTGCTTTATTCTGCAATTCTTCACTATCACTGCACCCGAATAGGTGTGAAAACCGCAAACTCCCGACTGAATTACCTGACTTATGATGATTTTATCCATTTACTCATGCTTATCCTGATATTTTCAATAACATACGGGGAGAATTATACCAAATCAGGAGTGAAATCCCCATTTTGATGAAAATTCCCCTTAGGTTTTCTTAAAACAAGGAAGAAATTTCTAAGCCAGGGGTGAAACCCTAACCTTGGCAAATTGTTCCGAATATTATTTCATCTCACCAAGGCATTCGACGGACTCCAACGACCTGAACTCACAAGTATGACCTAAGGAATGCGTGTTGAATGCCCAAGAATCGAGGCAGAAACACGACCCTTAAAGTCAAAAGTGACGACAAGTCCACTGTGAATAGTCGGATTGCTTTGGGTAGTCGATGTCTAGTAGCCGCAGACAATCTACCTCTCGATTTTATGCGTTTTGATTCTGAGAACCGCAGCCGTGTACTCTGATGACTCGTTGATTTTATGTGTTTCGATGTGCTTTATCTGTTTACGTGTTTATATTTTGGATATTATTCGGTTTTGCTGCCATTTCGATCAACACACACGACTCGCATTTGCTAATCTATCTCAACACGCTAACAAGTCGCTGCAATTCTAGACGACACCATGCTACGATATACGTTATACTATACTCAATAAGCTATACGATTATACGACACTATCTCGATATACTATTCGCGATCGCTATATTCGAATAACTCGCAGAACTTAGATGCAGTCAGGATACTGTATGTGCTACTGTGTGTACATAGGAGAATTACGTGACATAAACTGCATCTGTGATTAAATACCTAGGTGCTTATGTGCTTCTGTGTTTATGTGACTCTGTGCTTTACGTGCCTACGAGCTTACGCGCTTCTGTGCTTACATGTAACTGTGGCTATGTGCCTATGTGTTTATGTGATATGTGTTCCGACGTTTTCCTAAGCTTTAGTAGTCTAGACGTGTGAGGTACGACTTCGTCGTGTTGAGTCCTGTGACGATGTCTATTGCAGACCATGTCGTCGTCTGGATCCCGACACCACCTGACCCGTCAGGAAAAGAGAGATAAGCGACTCACCGCTATCATCGCCAAAAGCGTAGCAAAGGCTGTGAGTAACGTTTATGAAAACGCCAGCAAGTCGTCTGAAGAATCGCGAACAGATGCACCCAAAGATGTCAGCAAGGCTGCTTTCAGCTTCAAGCAGTTCAAAGCATGCGGACCCAAAGAGTTCACTGGCGAAGATGGCCCTACCGCCATGTTTCACTAGTTTGACTCGGTTGAAGTCAAACTGCGCCAAAGAGGCTGTCCTGAGAATCTCCGCACACTCAATGCTACAGGCGTCTTCCAGTCCCGTGCTCTAGACTGGTGGACGGCCGAACGAAACAAGCGCGGAAATGATGCAGCTTACGAGCTAACATGGGAGGAGTTGAAGGCAATTATGATCGACGAATTCTGCCCTCCTCATGAGCGCCAAAAGCTGGAGGACGAGTTTTGGACCATTAAGCAGAAGGATGGAGACAACGCTGCTCTCACTACTCGTTTCAAGCAGCTTAGCATCATATGTCCCAATCAGGTCAAGAACCCGGATCAAACCATCAAGAAGTACATTCGAGCCATGCCCGACTGTGTAGCCGACTTTGTTCACGCCGCCAAGCCAGCAACGATTGAAGAGACTTACCTACTCGTCGCTGAGATCAATGACAAGCGAGTGAAGTCTGGTTTCTGGGATAAGCAAACCAAGTCTCTGCACCAAGCCACCGCAGCACCCACCGACTCATCTACTCAATCCTCCAAGTCATCAAGAAGAAAGAAGAAGAACAACAACAGCAGCTCCAGCAACAAGAGCTGTGCTGCCGCAACAACTGCTACTCTTCTACAAGCTGTACCAGCTCAGCAGCAACGGCACCACCGCTCAGCTCCAGTGATCAATGCACCGCCAGCGAAGCGTGCATACACAGGCCCTCACCCGCTCTGCCCGACATGCTCGTATCATCATCCAGTGGGTCTAGCCTGTCGTTTTTGCGCTCACTGCAACCTTTACGGTCATTTCACAGCGAACTGTCGCATTGGTCCCCGTCAAGCCCCGGTTCAAGCTACTGTCAATCAAGCTCTACTCCCCGCCCCTCAAGGCCAACAAGCAGCTCAAGCACCTGCAGTCAATGCTCGAGTCTGCTTTGCATGTGGTGACCCTAACCACTTTGCAAACAGGTGCCCGAACAGGGTAGTTAAGCAAGAACCCCAGCAGCAGCATGTCACACCCCGATTTCCACGTGTCTCACCAGTGGGCCCGGTGGGGGATTACCGTGACGATGTTGGCAACAATATAGTCAAACCACACAATTATATAAATGCACAGCGGAAGCTTAAAGATAAATATATACTTCAACCTCTGGTTGTAATATCAAATGTATTACAGAAGTCGAATATATCCACAGCGGATCAAAATAATAATAAAATATTGTTCATTCAGATACGGCATCGAGTTTGCGAGACTATTCGTGATGCTTAGGAAGCTAATACCAGCCCATTTCGTATAGTACCTGCACTTAATCTTTTTGGGGAAAATACGTCAGTTTACACTGGTAAATACATTCAACTAACACATTTGAAAATGTTTATTAAAATTGATTTGAATGCACAAGGCACAAACTCTTTTATAACTTGGGAAAATTATTAAAATCTTGTGAACGTTTTACATGTTCTTTTATGCGTTCAGTAGCCCGGGTCGTGCCGGGTTAAAGATTTATAGACACACCACATTGCGTAAAACCGTAGTATAAAAACCAATGGCTACGTCTTTTAATTTAATGTCGACAATATATACCAGGTGTACGCCTACACCGGGATGTCGATGGTCGTGGCCATTTCGTAAAATGATGCCAAGGATATCCGGGACAACGGTCATTAAACCCCCCAAAGGCTTTTAAGAAACAAAACTGTTTAAATGAGCCGATCATATTATTTAATTAACCACCTAAGCGATGGAAAAATATAATGCTCAATCAAGCGGTATTAACATACCGTAACCCAAGCCCATATAGGGGAAATAAGTTAAAGTATTTACCTTTGCAAGTATATATCCTTAGTTCGATTAAATCACCGATAGCTTTTACCGGGGCTCCTAATCTGGAACGAAGGTTTTAATTAACCTCTTAGAATCCTAACGGGTCTTCATATTGGCCGTAGCCTAGACCGGTTGGTTCTGATCTATGAATACGGTTTAATCGCGCGAAAAGGCGAAAACCGTGAATGGAGTGTGATTCTGACCCAACAAGTTCAGAGACTTGTTTTATATGGGTTTATGGTTCACACTCTGGATTTTGGGGTTCAAATAATATTATTTGACCCGTATCGGCTAAATTATGAAAACCAGTTTCATAAGCCGAACCGTGCGCGCAATAGGCGAAACGGTTAACCATGAGAGTCCTACGCTTATTTCCTAGGTCAATATGCCTTAAAGAGGTTGTGGTATCAGTAGGATACCTTCCGTGATGCCCGTAACGAATTTAAGTTGATATTATGCCCCGTAGGGGCTTTTCGGTTATTTTAAAGACTTTTAAAGAGCTTTTCGAGTTCTATAGGAAATCTGAGTTTCCCGAACAGTTTATAAAGTCTAAAATACTTTATTTAATATTTAAAATCAGTAGCAACTGGAATCGGGTCAAAAGACCTTGTAGAACTCAAGTTTTGGCCGGAAAGGGCATATTCGGTATTTACCGAACCGTAGCCATAACCGCAGGTTATGAGCAAGGTAAAAATTATTAAAAATATTTAAAATTCCCAAAATATTAATTTATAACAGTGGGTAAAAGTTTTGGTGACGGAAACTTGGTTCAGATAGGGGTTATGCTAATTGCGCCGTTTATTACAAAAGTTTCTTATAAATGCGCTATTTAGCATAACTCTCATTCTAGACCTCGGATTGACGTGAAACTTTTAAGGACATGCTTATAATTTAGTAAGCAAGGTTATGGTCCGTTCACGTGTCCGAAATACTCGTTTTATTTTTAAAATGGCGTTACGGTCAACCTTTAAGCGTTTGACGGAAATACGCAAAAGACTTTGATAACTCATGAACCGATCACAGGGATTTATACCAACATGTGACCTGGTCCTAAGAGAGTCCTAAGGCATATCTATACCTCACTAAAACGGGTCAGAACTGAAGTCAAAACAAAAGTCAAACTTTCGCGACATTCGGCTCCGAACCGGGTCAATATAGCAAACGGTCGATTCAAACGAGCGCAAACAAGTTTATATACTTATTATCATGTTTTATGAACATCAAAACAGGTTTCATAACGTATACATTACAGATTATGTAGAAAATGGCAAAATGACTTTCTGTTGACTTTTTAAGTGCGCGTTTGACTCGATATTTGACATAGTTAGAGTGGTGATCAGAGGGAACCCTTTTAGGGGTTTATTACCCACATAAATACCAGCTCAAAACTACTTTTGATTCGTCATAAGACTGAACCATCACTGATTTGTTTTAAAGTCAAACCGTATTTACGACGGTTTGGTTTTTAGCTATTTACTAAGGAAATGTGAAACCACAAAGGGTTAGATCACTTACAGAAGCTTGAGAGAAGACTTAAGAACACAGAGGAATGCTTGAGAGCTCTTGAAATGATCAGATGAGTGTGTTTGAGGTGTGGTGAACTTATGAGCCAAGTGTGGCTATTTATAGTGTTTACAAGGCCATTAGATCATCACAACACATGCTACAAGTGATCATGGATGATGGGCAGGTGCCCCTAAGTGATATGGGTCGAGCATAGGGTGCCCATGCCTCATTTATTGGTTGTTGGTCGTTCAAAGGCTCCAAAAGGCAAGTAGTTACAAGTTTTCTGCATCTGGGCGTCCCACGCGGCCCGCATGGGAGTTCCCATGCATTTTTACGCGGGCCGCCTGAGTTTAAGAAATCAGGCGAGTAAATGAGGAGGCTCGCGGCCCGCCTCAACTTATGCCTAAACCTCACGCGGGCCGCGAGAGGTTATATTTTCTGAATTCTTAAATCTTTTGTAATGATTAACAGAATCTGGCAATTAATAACGAAATCTTTCGTAATGATTTACCTGACCTTTCGGGTTTGAAGGGGTAACTTTGCGGTTTGGCCCTCGGTTAATTACGACTAAGGACCTCGTGTTATTTACCCGCATTGTTAAGTCCCCGGTTAGTTTATTAATTATTCAGAAAGCCTTAACTTTCATTATTGACGCTTTTAACCCTTCTCCTACGAATTCGATCGTAACTTCCTCGTTTCATAACGAAACTTCACGAAATTTATATATTATATTTTAGTGAGTGTATAATACCGTTACAAAGCCTTGGGAACGTCAAAGGGTCACTCAGAGGTATAATTAAACATGTTGACATGGTTAACCCCTGTAGCTTGTAATCTCTCACTTTCTTTCGCGTTTCGCTTCTGTACGATCTATGATTTATTCGTTTGAAGGTTCAAGCATTATTTACGGTTACTATACAGTATATTTACCCTTGTTGACATTTATAACCCTCGAATTTATATACTTTCAAGGTTTGTCAAAATTAGTCCTTTATTTAATATCAATGCCACGTGTAAACAAATGACACGTGTTAACACATTATTGGACACAAAAATTCGAGGTGTTACATCCTCACCCCCTTAAAATAAATCTCGACCCGAGATTTACTCAAATAAATAGGGGTACTTTTCTTTCATTGTGTCTTCGACTTCCCACGTATATTCGGGACCTCTACGAGCATCCCATTTGACCTTTACAATCGGTACGTGCTTTCTTCGAAGCTTCTTCACCTGTCGATCTTCAATCGACAAAGGTTTTTCTATAAATTTTAAGCTCTCGTCTATATGCACATCTGTGTGTGGAATCACCAATGATTCATCGGCGAAGCACTTTTTGAGATTGCAGATGTGGAACATATTGTGAATTCCATTGAGCTCTTCAGGCAAGTTCAACTTATAGGCGACTGACCCGATACGTTCAATGACCTTAAAAGGTCCTATGTATCTCGGACTCAGTTTGCCCTTCTTGCCGAAACGCATCACCCCCTTCCAGGGCGATACTTTAAGCAACACCTTCTCACCTACCTCGAAGTGAAGATCCTTACGTTTTGGATCGGCGTAGCTTTTCTGCCTATCACGGGCTTGAGACGTTCCCGGATCTGGACAATCTTGTCCGTTGTTTGGAAAACTATCTCTGGTCCCGATAATTGGACCTCTCCTACTTCCGCCCAACAAACAGGCGATCTGCATTTCCTACCATATAATGCCTCGAAGGGCGCAGCCTTTATGCTGGTGTGGTAGCTATTATTGTAGGAGAATTCGATCAGGGGTAGATTCTTATCCAAGTTACCGCCTAAATCGATTGCACATGCACGAAGCATGTCTTCTAGCGTTTGGATAGTACGCTCACTTTGACCGTCCGTCTGTGGATGGTAAGCCGTACTAAAGTTCAAACGCGTGCCCAAAGATTGTTGGAAACTCTTCCAGAAATGAGACGTGTACCTGGTATCCCTGTCGGAGATAATAGTCACAGGTATGCCGTGTAAGGCTACAATCTTATCAACATAAAGTTGGGCTAACATATCGGAGCTATACGTCTCCTTGATGGGTAGAAAATGAACTGATTTAGTCAGCCTATCGACTATGACCCATATTGTATCGTTTCCTTTCCTGGTTTTGGGTAACTTGGTTATGAAGTCCATAGTTACGCATTCCCACTTCCACTCGGGAAGCTCAGGCTGTTGTAGCAAGCCAGACGGCTTTTGGTGCTCGGCTTTGACTTGAGCACAAGTCAAGCACTTTGCTACATGGGCGGCCACACACTTTTTCAAGCCTATCCACCAATAATTTGCCTTTAAATCTTGATACATCTTGTCAGCACCAGGATGGACCGAATATTTGGAACTATGGGCTTCCTGGAGGATAACCTCTCGTAGTCCTCCATAAATCGGAACCCATATTCGTCCGTTTAATCTAAGGATTCCATCCTTGCTAAGAGTCAACTGCTCCTCAGTTACTCCTAACTTTTCATTAGGATAATTAGCTTCCAACACAGCCTCTCGTTGTGCAGCTAAAATCCTTTCAATTAAATTGTTCTTGACCTCAATGCTTTTGGCATTGATTCGAATAGGTTTTACCCTTTCTTTCCTGCTTAAGGCATCAGCGACCACATTCGCCTTGCCGGGATGGTACCTGATCTCGCAATCATAGTCATTCAAGGTTTCCATCCAACGGCGCTGCCTCATGTTCAACTCCTTCTGGTTGAACAGGTGCTGGAGGCTTTTGTGATCAGAATAAATCACAAATTTAATACCATAAAGGTAATGCCTCCACAATTTTAGTGCAAATACAACGGCACCCAGCTCCAAGTCGTGGGTGGTGTAATTCTTTTCGTGCACCTTTAATTGCCTTGAAGCATAGGCAATCACCTTGCCCTTCTGCATAAGCACACACCCCATGCCCGTGTGTGATGCATCGCAGTAAACTACGAATTCATCTGTACCCTCTGGTAATGTCAGCACAGGTGCGTTGCTTAGCTTTTGCTTCAGTATTTCGAAGGACTCTTGCTGCTTTGGTCCCCAAATAAACTTTTCTTTTTTCTTGGTTAGGGAAGTCAAGGGCGCAGCAATCCTCGAAAAATTTTCAATAAACCTCCTGTAGTACCCTGCTAACCCCAGGAAACTACGGATTTCGGTAGGCGTCTTTGGCTCTTGCCAGTTCATGACCGCCTCTACCTTAGCGGGATCCACTTGGATACCACGCTCACTCACAACGTGACCTAAAAACTGAACCTCTCGTAGCCAGAATTCACATTTCGAGAATTTGGCGTAGAGTTTCTCACGCTGTAGTAATTCGAGAATGCAACGGAGGTGCTTCTCGTGGTCAGCTTGGTTCTTGGAATATATAAGGATATCGTCGATGAAGACTATGACAAATTTGTCCAAATACGGCTTGCAGACGCGATTCATGAGATCCATGAACGCACCCGGTGCATTTGTGAGTCCAAATGGCATCACTAGGAACTCGTAATGACCATAGCGAGTTCTAAATGCTGTCTTATGTACATCCTCATCTCTGACCCTTAGCTGATGATAGCCCGACCTCAAGTCGATTTTCGAGAAATAGCTTGCTCCTTGCAGCTGATCGAATAGATCATCGATCCTCGGCAAAGGATATCTATTCTTTATGGTAACTTTATTTAGCTCTCGATAGTCGATGCACAACCGCATCGATCCGTCCTTCTTCTTTACAAATAGGACTGGTGCTCCCCAGGGAGATGAACTAGGTCTGATAAAACCCTTCGCCAGCAGTTCATCCAACTGGGTCCTCAGTTCTTTCATTTCCGTTGGAGCTAGCCTGTAAGGTGCTCTTGCTATCGGAGCTGCTCCAGGAATGATGTCTATTCTGAACTCCACTTGTCTATCTGGTGGCAAACCAGGTAGTTCTTCAGGAAAAACCTCGGGATATTCAGAAATGACAGGAAGATCCTCGATCTTCGGCTTAGGTTCTTCAATTATCACCTGAGCCATGTAAATTACACAGCCTCTGTTCAAACATCTAGAAGCTTTGAGCATCGACACATCTTCGGGCAGTCCATACTGCGTGTCTCCTCGAATGGTAAGCGATTCACCACTCGGAGTCTTTATCACTATGTGCCTCTTGCCGCAAATGATTTGGGCCTGATTACGGGATAACCAGTCCATGCCTAGAACAATGTCGAAACCCGCTAGTTTGAAGGGAAGTAGAGATAGAGGAAAAGAATGGTTCTTAATGGACATTTCACATCCTTCTAGAACAGTGGAGACGGTTTCTATCGTGCCGTCTGCTAACTCTACCTCGTATTTCATATCTAGGGTTTTGATCGGCATGTTCAATAGTTTACAAAACTTTTGGTCTACAAAGGACTTATCAGCGCCAGAATCGAAAAGTACTCTTGCAAATATATTATTTACGAGAAAAGTACCTGTAAGCACATTGTCGTTCTGTACTGCCTCCTTTGCATCCATGCGGAAGACTCTAGCGTTAGTCTTCTTTGGCTCCTCCGGTTTCCTGGCATTCTTAGGGCAGTTGCTCTTGATATGCCCCTTTTCATTGCAACCGAAGCAGGTTGCGTCCTTGATTTTCTTGCAATCCACAGTCTTATGATCCTTGGACTTGCATAGTCCACAGGAAAAAGTCTTTGGTTGTGACTGTGAATCCGATGCAAACCTGCACTTCCCAGAGTGGGATTTCTTGCAGATTTTGCAGTTGGGCCTTTCACCAGCTTGCCCATCTTTCTTCGCCTCCGACCCCTTTTTGCCATCACTGTTTCCACGGTGCTTTTTCCCTGACCTCCGCGAGGTATCATCCTCACGTTTCCTCTTCTCAGCCTCCTTGCTCCTTAGTGTCCTCAGACGGACAGCATCTAAAGTTAGAGACAAGGAGAGGTCAGTAACTGACCTGAAGGTCGTCGGCCGAGAGGCCTTTACGCTAGCCTTTATTGCAGGCTCTAATCCCCCAATGAAACGGGCGATTCTTCTGGGTTCTGGTGTCACAAGGTATGGGACCAGGCGAGACATCGTATTGAAGCTCGCCAAATATGCCTGGCAGTCCAGGTTTCGTCATTACCAGTGACACAAAGTCAGCCTCGATCTTCTCAACCTCATGCTGAGGGCAGTAGTTTTCCTTAATGAGAGCAATAAATTCCTCCCATGTCATCTTGTACAAAGCAGACTTGCCTGATGCCTGCACCAACGCTCTCCACCACGCCAGGGCCTCGCCCTTAAATGACTGGGACACATACTTCACCACATCCCTCTCTGCACACCCGCTGATGTCCACAATAGTGTCCATCTCATCTAGCCAGGTGATACAATCAACAGCACCTTTCTCCCCTGTAAATTCCCGGGGCTTACAAGATACAAAGTATTTGTAGGTGCAACCCTTAGCATTGGATGCATCAGTATATTCTCTATCGCAATGAACGCTGTTCTCAGTGGACGAGTGTTTGTCGTCATCTTTCTTGGGTTGAGAGGGTGGTTTGGAGTGTGTCTTTGGTTTAGAGGGTGGTTTTGTTACAGATCTGCTATGCGACTCAGTGTATTGGCGGTCAAGAGCTGCCTGAACAGCATTGTCAATCAGAGCCTTAAGCTGTGCGCCTGTCAGATGCACTGGCGCATTGTCGTAGTCATCATCATTAGTATGGCTATTCTCTCCGTTGGGATCCGCCATTGTAACTTGAATCTGTTACAGAAGATAACAAAATTTTAGAAGTTTATTATATAATTGTCTTTCATGACAATTTGTCAACCATGGTAACAGAGACCATATTTGGTTAACTTATTACTCATTAAATCTTAGGATTTGAATATATCCTATTTTAGCTATATCAATAACATTGGCGGCATAAAGCCTAATTACGAGGATGTTTTATATTATTAGCCGAGATTTCAGAGAATCAAAGGCATAGAGATTTGAACCGTAGTTCTTTTATCTCTTTCTGACAGAGAGTCATAGACTACCACTGCCTTTTGTCTTTATAAGACAATTATTATGGCCCATAGGCACTACACCTCTAATGGATGTTTCAATATGGTTGGCCCGTAGGCACTACATCACTAATAGATGTTTTAATAAGATTGGCCCGTAGGCACTACATCACTAATGGATGTTTTAATAAGATTTGATCGCCTTCATTGGTGATTTAACCCACGATTTATAAATCATTTAGTTGGGTTTTTGAAATCCTTAAAGGATTATTGTATAAGAATGACGCGCGTGATCTTAACGAATCACATCTGCCATGATTGTTAACATGCTTGCAGTGGTTAACAGGGAATCTGAATCTTTTAATTAAGTCCTACCATCTTGGCCGGATCTTAACAGACACCAGGCTAGGTTTCACTCTTTAAGATTCTTTATTTAGGCAGATCAATTTAAAAGGAATGGTTTTGATTTATTTCATACATATTAAAACAAAACTCATAACATACATTCCATAATCTCAAATACAATCACATATTGCCCTAAACGGGTCTTTCAAATAGTACATACCTCCATAGAGGTTTAAAATAAGTGACAAGTCCACGCAGGGACTGATATAAGATAGGTGTCCATGCAAGGACTAAAAGATAAGTCCACGTAGGGACTGAAATACGATAAATGTCCACGCAGGGACTTATTTCAAAATAGAAATTACATTAGTACAACTATTAAGGGCTAGTGGTCACGTTTCTTCTTTTTGCCCTTTAATAGGTTCGCTAAGCCCTTGAGAAATCCTCGGTGGCTCTTTTTCTCTTCCTCGAACTCTCTCTCCACACGATCTAGTCGATGGAGTATCTCTTCCTGTTCCGGAGGAGAGAAACGTGGTTGTGGCGCTTGTTGCGGAACTGGAGGTCTGGGAGGTATTGAATACCCATGAGCTGAGTAGTCCGCTGCTCCCATGTTCCCGTGAGCTCCGTCAGGGTAGCGTGCGTTATACCTAGCCGACACCACATATGGGTCGCGCTCATAATTGTAGTTGTATTGTGCTTGTGACGGTTCGAACGGGTTGTAAGCCGTTGGACCCGTGTAAGCGAGTATGGGTTGGTCATACCCAAATGGTGGCGAATTTGGTGCAGCTGGTGCGGAGTTCGCCTCCTGTATAGGACTTGAAGGTCCTTCTTCTTGTAGTAGCGGATAGTGGCTACTACTAGAGTGTCGAGGGGTGCTAAAGTGGATACCCCCTCCTCCTCGTGTGGACATACGAGCATTTGTCCTCCTACGCCTTGGCGGATCAGGCATTACTGGTTGCGCCGGTGGCGGAGGTGGTGGCGTAACTGCCTCAAAGCGTGAATCCTCAGAGGGATCCTGTGGATGTCGCGGTTGTTGTGATGTCTGTTGAGGTGGCGTGTAGTACCACTCATGTCGGTCAAACAACGCTTGGAAACTATCTGGCCCCTGATAGGGTGTGCCATGGAAGGATGACCCGTCAGAGACTTCTATCGGATGCGTGGGCATACCACGAGCAGGTTCTGTTGGATCAGTATCTTCGTCCATGTGATCTTCGGAGAAGTGATCTTGTGGCCCTAATGGAACAAAGCCTGAAGGTTCCTGTATGTAGTCAGCTGGATTAAACTGACCTATGAAGTATGGAGTAGGGTCGTCATAATTCCGGTGCGATACCGAACGTTGTAGAGGTATGAAGGAAGGTTGTGGGTTGTTGGGATCATTTTCTGAGTTTGGCCCAAAGGAGTGCCGGTAGGATGGCGTCGAGCTGTGCGAGGTGGAATGTCTCGCGGGTTCGTAAAGATCTCTTCGCCGTTGTGGTTCTTCGCTCCTTGTCATCGAAGGAGGTCTTGTACCTGACGGTCCAGCTTCATGATCGTGATGTGTCACGATATCTCCTCTGCCTCTTCTTCCCCTTCCTCTTCCTCGGAATATAACAGGTGGCATTTTCCTGCTCCAAAGCTTATTAAAAATCGAAATGAAAATAAAGACAAAAAGGAGTATTAATCCGAATTTGTCCTAAGTTATTGTCTAGACTCAAGTATGTGCAATTGTGTCATTGAGATTAAACACAATAGGATAGTGTTTAATTCGCTCAACGTTGGCTCTGATACCAACCTGTCACACCCCGATTTCCACGTGTCTCACCAGTGGGCCCGGTGGGGGATTACCGTGACGATGTTGGCAACAATATAGTCAAACCACACAATTATATAAATGCACAGCGGAAGCTTAAAGATAAATATATACTTCAACCTCTGGTTGTAATATCAAATGTATTACAGAAGTCGAATATATCCACAGCGGATCAAAATAATAATAAAATATTGTTCATTCAGATACGGCATCGAGTTTGCGAGACTATTCGTGATGCTTAGGAAGCTAATACCAGCCCATTTCGTATAGTACCTGCACTTAATCTTTTTGGGGAAAATACGTCAGTTTACACTGGTAAATACATTCAACTGACACATTTGAAAATGTTTATTAAAATTGATTTGAATGCACAAGGCACAAACTCTTTTATAACTTGGGAAAATTATTAAAATCTTGTGAACGTTTTACATGTTCTTTTATGCGTTCAGTAGCCCGGGTCGTGCCGGGTTAAAGATTTATAGACACACCACATTGCGTAAAACCGTAGTATAAAAACCAACGGCTACGTCTTTTAATTTAATGTCGACAATATATACCAGGTGTACGCCTACACCGGGATGTCGATGGTCGTGGCCATTTCGTAAAATGATGCCAAGGATATCCGGGACAACGGTCATTAAACCCCCCAAAGGCTTTTAAGAAACAAAACTGTTTAAATGAGCCGATCATATTATTTAATTAACCACCTAAGCGATGGAAAAATATAATGCTCAATCAAGCGGTATTAACATACCGTAACCCAAGCCCATATAGGGGAAATAAGTTAAAGTATTTACCTTTGCAAGTATATATCCTTAGTTCGATTAAATCACCGATAGCTTTTACCGGGGCTCCTAATCTGGAACGAAGGTTTTAATTAACCTCTTAGAATCCTAACGGGTCTTCATATTGGCCGTAGCCTAGACCGGTTGGTTCTGATCTATGAATACGGTTTAATCGCGCGAAAAGGCGAAAACCGTGAATGGAGTGTGATTCTGACCCAACAAGTTCAGAGACTTGTTTTATATGGGTTTATGGTTCACACTCTGGATTTTGGGGTTCAAATAATATTATTTGACCCGTATCGGCTAAATTATGAAAACCAGTTTCATAAGCCGAACCGTGCGCGCAATAGGCGAAACGGTTAACCATGAGAGTCCTACGCTTATTTCCTAGGTCAATATGCCTTAAAGAGGTTGTGGTATCAGTAGGATACCTTCCGTGATGCCCGTAACGAATTTAAGTTGATATTATGCCCCGTAGGGGCTTTTCGGTTATTTTAAAGACTTTTAAAGAGCTTTTCGAGTTCTATAGGAAATCTGAGTTTCCCGAACAGTTTATAAAGTCTAAAATACTTTATTTAATATTTAAAATCAGTAGCAACTGGAATCGGGTCAAAAGACCTTGTAGAACTCAAGTTTTGGCCGGAAAGGGCATATTCGGTATTTACCGAACCGTAGCCATAACCGCAGGTTATGAGCAAGGTAAAAATTATTAAAAATATTTAAAATTCCCAAAATATTAATTTATAACAGTGGGTAAAAGTTTTGGTGATGGAAACTTGGTTTAGATAGGGGTTATGCTAATTGCGCCGTTTATTACAAAAGTTTCTTATAAATGCGCTATTTAGCATAACTCTCATTCTAGACCTCGGATTGACGTGAAACTTTTAAGGACATGCTTATAATTTAGTAAGCAAGGTTATGGTCCGTTCACATGTCCGAAATACTCGTTTTATTTTTAAAATGGCGTTACGGTCAACCTTTAAGCGTTTGACGGAAATACGCAAAAGACTTGGATAACTCATGAACCGATCACAGGGATTTATACCAACATGTGACCTGGTCCTAAGAGAGTCCTAAGGCATATCTATACCTCACTAAAACGGGTCAGAACTGAAGTCAAAACAAAAGTCAAACTTTCGCGACATTCGGCTCCGAACCGGGTCAATATAGCAAACGGTCGATTCAAACGAGCGCAAACAAGTTTATATACTTATTATCATGTTTTATGAACATCAAAACAGGTTTCATAACGTATACATTACAGATTATGTAGAAAATGGCAAAATGACTTTCTGTTGACTTTTTAAGTGCGCGTTTGACTCGATATTTGACATAGTTAGAGTGGTGATCAGAGGGAACCCTTTTAGGGGTTTATTACCAACATAAATACCAGCTCAAAACTACTTTTGATTTGTCATAAGACTGAACCATCACTGATTTATTTTAAAGTCAAACCGTATTTACGACGGTTTGGTTTTTAGTTATTTACTAAGGAAATGTGAAACCACAAAGGGTTAGATCACTTACAGAAGCTTGAGAGAAGACTTAAGAACACAGAGGAATGCTTGAGAGCTCTTGAAATGATCAGATGAGTGTGTTTGAGGTGTGGTGAACTTATGAGCCAAGTGTGGCTATTTATAGTGTTTACAAGACCATTAGATCATCACAACACATGCTACAAGTGATCATGGATGATGGGCAGGTGCCCCTAAGTGATATGGGTCGAGCATAGGGTGCCCATGCCTCATTTATTGGTTGTTGGTCGTTCAAAGGCTCCAAAAGGCAAGTAGTTACAAGTTTTCTGCATCTGGGCGTCCCACGCGGCCCGCATGGGAGTTCCCATGCATTTTTACGCGGGCCGCCTGATTTTAAGAAATCGGGCGAGTAAATGAGGAGGCTCGCGGCCCGCCTCAACTTATGCCTAAACCTCACGCGGGCCGCGAGAGGTTATATTTTCTGAATTCTTAAATCTTTTGTAATGATTAACAGAATCTGGCAATTAATAACGAAATCTTTCGTGATGATTTACCTGACCTTTCGGGTTTGAAGGGGTAACTTTGCGGTTTGGCCCTCGGTTAATTACGACTAAGGACCTCGTGTTATTTACCCGCGTTGTTAAGTCCCCGGTTAGTTTATTAATTATTCAGAAAGCCTTAACTTTCATTATTGACGCTTTTAACCCTTCTCCTACGAATTCGATCGTAACTTCCTCGTTTCATAACGAAACTTCGCGAAATTTATATATTATATTTTAGTGAGTGTATAATACCGTTACAAAGCCTTGGGAACGTCAAAGGGTCACTCAGAGGTATAATTAAACATGTTGACACGGTTAACCCCTGTAGCTTGTAATCTCTCACTTTCTTTCGCGTTTCGCTTCTGTACGATCTATGATTTATTCGTTTGAAGGTTCAAGCATTATTTAGGGTTACTATACAGTATATTTACCCTTGTTGACATTTATAACCCTCGAATTTATATACTTTCAAGGTTTGTCAAAATTAGTCCTTTATTTAATATCAATGCCACGTGTAAACAAATGACACGTGTTAACACATTATTGGACACAAAAATTCGAGGTGTTACACAGCAACAGCAGCCTCAGCAACAGCAGCAAGCAGCCCATGCTCGAACCTTCAACATCAATGCCCGTCAGGCTCAGGCGGATAACAACGTGGTTAATGGTACGTTCCTTGTGAATGGTATTTATGCATCATGTTTGTTTGATACTGGAGCTGATAACTGCTTTGTGTCGTTTGAAATCGAGAAGCTCCTTAGTCGTAAGCGCTCTTATCTGTCCTCGTCATTCGAAGTCGAAGTCGCTACTGGAAGAACTGTCGCAGTTAACTCTGTTCTTCGTGATTGTACTCTCGAGCTCAACAATCACATCTTTCCAATCGATCTTATTCCGATGCAACTCGGAAGTTTCGATATCATAGTAGGCATGGACTTTCTTCGTGAAAACCATGCTGAAGTTGTATGCTTCGAAAAGATGATTCGATTCTCGCTAGCAAATGGTGATCTTCTATGTGTATACGGTGAAACAGCGTCGAAAGGTCTCAAGCTCATGTCGTGCGTTCAAGCCAGCAAGTATCTCCGCAAGGAATACCGAGCCTTCTTGGCCAACATTGTAGTAGCGGAGAAGGGAAAGAAAAAGAAAGTTGAAGTCAAAGATGTTCCAGTGGTCCGTGAGTTTCCTCAGGTGTTCCCTGACGATCTCCCCGGACTACCGCCAAGTCGTGATATCGACTTTCGTATTGACCTTATTCCTGGAGCTAACCCCGTTGCCAAAGCTCCGTATCGACTCGCTCCATCCGAAATGCGGGAACTCTCGAACCAACTCCAGGAATTACTCGAAAAAGGCTTTATTCGCCCAAGCACCTCTCCTTGGGGTGCGCCAGTCCTTTTCGTCAAAAAGAAGGACAGGTCGTTCCGGATGTGCATCGATTATCGGGAGTTGAATAAGCTAACCATTAAGATCGATACCCTTTGCCTCGAATCGACGACTTATTTGATCAGCTACAAGGTGCCAAGTGTTTCTCGAAGATCGATCTACGTTCAGGCTATCATCAATTGCGGATTCAAGAGGAAGACATCCCCAAAACCGCTTTTCGAACCCGATATGGCCACTATGAATTCGTTGTTATGCCTTTTGGTTTAACTAACGCACCCGCGGTTTTTATGGATCTGATGAATCGCGTGTGTAAGCCTTTCTTAGACCGTTTCGTCATCGTGTTTATTGACGATGTCTTGATCTATTCCAAATCGAAGGCCGAACACGCGCAGCATCTACGTTTGGTTCTAGAGTTACTTCAGGGGAACCAACTTTACGCCAAGTTCTCCAAGTGTGAATTCTGGTTAGAGGAGGTTCAGTTTCTAGGTCACATCGTGAATAGTCAGGGAATACACATCGATCCCGCGAAGATTGAAGCCGTCAAAAGTTGGATTACGCCTAAGAACCCGTCTGAAGTTCGTTCTTTTCTCGGACTAGCGGGCTATTATCGACGATTTATCGAGGGATTCTCCAAAATCGCTGTGCCACTTACCGCTCTTACTCATAAAGACAAGCCTTTTGTGTGGGGAACCGCACAAGAATCGGCCTTTCAAACCCTCAAGCACATGCTGTGCAACGCTCCGATTCTTACGCTGCCCGACGGAAGCAACAACTTCATTGTCTACTGTGATGCTTCTAACCTTGGTCTTGGTTGTGTCCTCATGCAGCGAGACAAGGTTATAGCGTACGCATCTCGACAGCTCAAGATCCACGAGAAGAACTATACAACCCATGACCTCGAGCTAGGCGCGGTTGTCTTTGCATTGAAGATTTGGCGACACTACCTGTATGGCACTAAGTGTACAATCTACACTGATCACAGGAGTTTACAACATATCTTCAATCAAAGGGAACTTAATATGCGTCAACGTCGATGGGTAGAACTCCTCAACGATTACGACTGTGAGATTCGATATCACCCAGGCAAAGCAAATGTTGTTGCCGACGCGCTCAGCAGAAAGAATTACGTGCTCAGTATCCGAAACGTTCAAGCCCAGCATAACCTCGAAGCCCTTATTCGTGAAGCTCAACATGCTTGCTTTAACGAGCATACCTTGAAGAGAGAGAGGATCTACCACGATGGAGCTCAGTTAGTAAGCAAATCAGATGGGATATTCTATTATCTGGACCGAATTTGGATCCCTAAGTGGACCGATCTGCGAAAGATTATCATGAATGAAGCCCACAAATCCCGATACTCCATTCATCCGGGTGCTGACAAGATGTACCAGGACCTGCGTTATAAGTACTGGTGGTCGGGCATGAAACGGGATATCGCTCTCTACGTTGGAAGTTGCTTAACTTGTGCAAGAGTCAAGGCTGAACATCAAAGACCTTCTGGCTTACTCGAACAACCGCCGATACCTATATGAAAGTGGGAGAGTATAGCTATGGACTTCATAACGAAACTCCTGCCCACGCCATCAGGTCACGACAGTATTTGGGTTATAGTTGATCGTCTAACCAAATCAGCCCACTTTTTGCCAATACGAGAAGACTACAAGGTGGAACGACTAGCCCAAATCTACACCGACGAGATCATTTGTAATCATGGTACGCCTCGCGACATCATCTCTGACCGTGATGCTCGGTTTACTTCTCGGTTGTGGGAAACGTTTCAAGCGGCTCTCGGTACGTCGCTTAATCTGAGTACTGCATTCCATCCACAAACCGACGGACAGACTGAAAGAACGATCCATACTCTTGAAGACATGCTCCGAGCGTGTGTCATAGATTTTGGTGGTAGTTGGAACAAACACCTGCCACTAGTCGAATTCTCGTACAATAACAGCTATCATGCCAGCATTCAAATGGCACCATTCGAAGCTTTGTATGGAATGAGATGTCGATCGCCTATTGTGTGTCACGAGATCGGTCATTCGCAACTAACCGGTCCCGAGATCCTACAAGAAACGACTGACAAAATCCACCAGATTCGAGACAACTTGGTAAAAGCTCGAAGTAGACAGAAAAGTTACGCCGATAGAAGATGCAAGCCCCTTGAATTTGACGTTGGCGACTACGTACTCCTAAAGGTATCCCCTTGGAAGGGTGTAGTCAGATTCGGCAAGAAAGGGAAACTAGCGCCTCGATATGTTGGACCTTTTAAGATTCTGGAAAGGATCGGAAAAGTCGCCTACAGACTCGAACTACCGGAGGAACTCAGTAACGTCCACCCGACCTTCCATGTGTCTAACCTCCGAAAATGCCTTGCTGATCATGATCTAATCGTACCACTCGACGATCTTCAGGTCAACGAAACCTTAAACTTCGTGGAAAAGCCTGTCGAAATCATGGATCGCCAAACCAAGCAACTCAGGCGCTCACGCATCCCTATCGTGAAAGTTCGATGGGAAGGCAAGCGAGGCGCGGAGTTCACTTGGGAACTCGAAAGCGACATGAAGGCCAAGTACCCGCAGTTGTTTAAATAGATCTGAAGCATCAAATTGGTAAAATGACTCACGGTGATGTGCAGCTTCGAGCCTAATTTCGGGACGAAATTCCCTAAACAAGGGGAGGCTGTAACACCCCGTGTTATCGAATATCAAAGTCAAAGTCCAAGTCAACTTTGACTTCTTTGACTGTAATTAGTCGATTTTGTGTTTTATTGTATTATGTGGAGTAAGTGTTGTCTAAATGAAATGATCGAATGTTTAATCAATGCGACCGATTTACGATTGTGAATAATAGGAAGTAACAATGCGATAAAGTTGATCAATCAATAATCAAGTTAATCAAATCAATCAATCGAACTCGAGACTCGAACTATGCGAAACTGGTGTGGTAATACTTACATGTGTGTGTGCCTTATGTGTTACTTGTGCACGTTTACTTTATGTTTTGTGTGGTATTCAATCGGATCAATCAAAACTCGAATCGAAACTCGAAAAGCAATCGAACTCAATCGAAACCGACATCGAAACGTGACTTATAGATGATTGTATGTTAGATATAGTAGTTGGGACTGAAAGTAATTTGACTAGGAACTCTATCGTATTCGTATCATCGTCTATCGAAATCGAAATATCGAAAACCGTCGCGAAACATTCAAAAAGGGGTTACTGATCGAACAGGAAGCATCCTGATCGAACAGGCCAGCCGATCGGCTAGCACTTTCCTGGCCGATCGAGCAGGCCATTCGATCGGAGATCCTGGCCGATCGGTTGACACTTTCCTCTTTGGGAGGCCTATAAATAGCCCTGTCATTATCACCCTTTCTATTTTTGGAAAGCTCTTACCGAACCAGCCTTGTTCTTCACCTTTTCTCAGATTTCTCTCAACTCCGGTAAGTTTTCACTCTAATTCTTGTACGTTTTTGATCATTACATGATTCTACACCTTTCTATCTTTCAAAACTTGATTTCTAACCGTGAAATCACCAAGATCTAAGTGTTCTTGGGTGATGTCATCAAGGTGTTCTTGAAGAACATCATACTTTGGCCTCATTCAACCATGAATAGCTTAGATCTGACCGATTCCCACATAAACAAACTAAGATTTGTAAGAATCTTAACACTTTCACGGAAGGATTTCCAACTTTCTTCAACATTTTACACTCAAACCTTAAAAAACCGATAGGAACGAAGCTCGAACCAACTAACTAATCATTCCAACGGTTAAAAGGTTCAAGATTCGGATACTATCTACAAGGTTCACCGATTTCGGGTTAAACACCAAACTACCGTTCCGAACAGTTCGCCGGGCGGACTTGGGTGATTCCTGTCCGAACCGGTGAAGAAAGTAAGAACCCACGTTCTATGGCTTAACCCGTTGTCAAAGTACCTTAAAAATCATGACAAATAATCAAACAGCCAAGTGTTAGACGAAAGGCCGACCAGGTCAGAGCTGCTGGCCGAACAGCTAGGCTGTTCGAACGAACAGCCTAGCCGATCGAACATACCAGCCGATCGACCGGGCCAGCCGATCGGCTAGCACATGGTCCCACACTTTTCAAACTTCATGAAGTATGCTATTGACGAAGTGATGTTCGATCGAATATGCTACTCGATTGGTAAACATTACTCTTCGGATCATGAGATACTATGCTTCAACACTTAATCGATTTTGCAACTCGTTCGAAGTATGGAATGCCAGCCGATCGAACAGGCTGTTCGATCGAGTGACATCCTGCTGAGAACTACTTCTGAAGTTCCTAACCGATTGGATAAGTCGGCCGATCGAACAGCACGTTCGATCGATCGACCTGAAAGGTAAGAACACTTCAGTGTTCTCAAATACTACAACGAAAACTTCAAAAGTTCAAACCATCATACACAAACGCATCAGAGGAAGAAACAATCCACTCGAATGGACCAGCCGATCGAGCCTACCGGCCGATCGAACAGGACTGTTCAAACGGACTTTCAAGCCGGTCGAACAGCCCGTTCGATCGAACCTGCTGTTCGATCGACCAGGCTATTCGATCCATTTACACTTGTTTGCATATCCGCGTTACTCATTGTTGTGCTATCGAACTATTCAGGCTAACCCTACTCTCAGCGCTCCCTTCAATCCATAACCAATCACTGTGAGTATACTCGAACCCTTTTGCTTTAGCACTTTTGGGTGTTACATACGTTACCTATCAAAATCACAATCAAACACACTACTCAAACTATTTGAACGCTAACCGATTGCATGTATTACGTGACTAAGTGAATGCTTGTTTATTATGTTTACACGTGGAATGTTGTCTACCTGCCTTAGCAACGTAGTACTATAGTTTGGACTCAGCACCCGTTCACGCGGGGGTTGTTAAGGACAATTACTTGCATGGATTACGGTGGTAATCATGTATTGCGAACTGTCTCGGACAGTCAACCCGCAGTAGTTGGTATCGATAGGTCCATGTCGATAATTAACATGCATCATTTCCCTCTGTGTACGTGCTGGTTATGCGTAAACTATTCGAACTCTATATGCTATTACTAAACTTGTATGCTCACCTTTACATTTTATGTATTGACTTTATTTTAACGTATGTGACAGGTGTTTAAGGTATTTGCTTGCTAGGGAAGTGAAGCTAGAATAAGTCTCTAGAGGCCCCCAACAAATAGTTGTCTGTCAAGAACAAGCTGCTAGTGCATAGTTGTCTGTAGATCTTGTCAGTCTGGCTCTTTAGGGGCATTGAACAATATTTTAGATTTATGTCTAATTTGAATCTGAGTTGTCGGAACAGGATTAATTGTTTGGATGTTATCTGTAATAACTTGTTATTTATTCGAGATACGGTATGGGACGTATCACTTTAAACTGAATTTGTATTAAAAGTTGTTGTGGAAACTTCTGGACAATCTGTTTCGCTCAGTGCCATGCCCCGATGATTCCGCCATCAGTTGGGGTGTGACATCTTTTGCTACTTCAAGATTTTAGGTTTTGTAGACAATCTAACTTTAAGAAGGTTATGCTTTATTTACTGGGTCAAATAGCTTGAGCTAAAAAAGTATGATTAAAAGAAGCAGGTTAAATGCCTCGAATAGGTTAAACAATTCGAAAATTCATTTTAAACTTACTTAGATGTAAACCTTTCACATAATAAAGTTTAAAGTTTTATTGTAAGTAGTATTATATGTAGTTCTTATCCACAGGATCTTCAATTCTAAACACCTAAACTTGATTTTAAAAAGCGTGCGACAGATGCAAAAAAACTCACTCCAGCCTGATGTAAATACAACCAAAGGATCCTCTCGTATGCTCTCGCCTCACCTTGGCTTTCAAGACCAAACGTGTGCTTTATAAACTCAAGCGCCTGAAAATCTGCTAGACTGCTGCTGAGTTAAGCTACTTAAGAATTGCAGTCCGCATAAACTTGGGCCTAGTGATCCAGATTATGAATAAAATATTACAAGTCTAGCATTTGGCTTCGTATTATTTCCACTGAAACTGTTGGTTAAGAAGTGATTTAAAGTGAATAATACACAACATTGCATTCAACAACCCCTTTTGGCAGAGATAGGAAGCTCACCTTCCAAGGTCAGGCTGTTAATCTGTAGTGCCAGAAGGATTAAGGAAGCACACTTGTTTGTAGTCGATAACCGATATATCGCTGATTATAACTGCATAGCACCCAAATATTCAATTAACATATGAATTATGAACACGAACCGCCACCTGATCCATTTTTAGGTCGCTGGAATTTGTAACTTGCACAATGCATAAGTATATAACATATGATGATGTTTTCAGATATAGCAATTACATTAATGCCATAGTGACACTGATATAATAGATGAAGTCAAAATTCAAACTTCAAAGAGGTAAATGCCTTTTTAAAATATATGATTTGAATTTTCGCATCAGATGCGAAAAAACTCACCCCTAACTGATTGGAAACTAACCTTGCTAACAGAATTTCTCAAGAATGGGCCTTGTACTCTTTCTGGCACATGAACAACATGTGTATCACTGAGATAAGAGAACATAACAATATAATATGTGTGTTTAGACCATAAATATCTGAACTGAAGTATCGATGAAAGTTAACAAACGAATTCGAAGTTATAAAATAGATGGCACATATGATATGATAACAACGCACCAGAAAGACTTGAGTTTATGGAACACTCTCGTAATACAAAACCATCAAAGTGATGAAGAAATTACTTGTGATGACACATGTGTAATGAGCACCACATGCAACTTCTTGAGAATATGGTATTCCCCTATCTCAGATGGAGTTGAAAATGTACTTTCAGCTCTTGAGGCCTGCATATAATAATTTAATGCTTCATAATCAATCAGATAAAGAGTGTAATGTTATATATTATACAATTAAAATAGTTCTTATTTGATATGCAATCATGATTCACAACATCTGTTTTTGGCACTTACCAACTTCTGTACTGTTCTTTCCCCAAAAACATATACGGAACCATTTTCTGAAATTCAAAAATTGAAGGCTATGACATCAAATAGTATTAGAGTAACAGGTAAAATAAGAACAGTAATTAGACCTGGGGGAGCCGAATTCGGTTGGTTAATCGCTAGCACAACAGCATCAAATGACACGACAGTTTCAAGTCTTTCTTCGGCAGTACCACAGACGGTACCACCTCCATAGCTTCTTCAACATTCGAACTTGGGGTACACTGGTCAAAGGGTTTGAGTTTAACTTATTCGACGGCAGTGAACAAAGACTCACCTCGATTGAGCTCGTATGCGTTCAAATTAGCCAAGGGCTATCTTGATTTACTAGACTTAGCCGGTTTTAGCACACCTTCAGTGATCGGAATCGGCTTACCAGACGCCGATTTGCCCAGACCACCTTCCACAGCGTCACATTTCTTGTTGGCAGCGGATCTGGAGAGAGAGAAAGTGAGTTTTAGAGAGAGAGGGAGTTGAGAGAGAAATTGATTAGAGAGAGTAATTGATTGAAGAAGATGATATGTTATATATCCGGAGCCATAATTTTGAATTTTGAATTTGGAGCCATAATATTGAATCGTTAAAGGTTTTGAAGTTTGAATTTTGAATCATCAGTTGTTTGATTACAGTGGTTTTGAAGTTTGATTACATTCGTTTGAATGAGCAGACTTTTGAATGGACAATGGTTTTGATTACAGTGGCTTGAATGGACAGTGGTTTTTTTATTACAGAGGTTTTGAATGGGCAGTGGTTTGAATGGACAGACCTTTGGAATCTAAATGTGGGTCAGCTTTGAAATTTAAAGTCTTTATGATGTAATAATGACATAAGAAAAGCATTGTTGGACATGCTCTCTAGCTAACACATCAGCTTTTCTTATGTCACTTGAATTTCTCCTTTTATAGAAAGTATAGATAGATAGATAGATAGATAGATAGATAGATAGATATGTTAGATATTTGTCAATTTAAATAAAGTACATGACAAAATGAAATTATATATTAAAGTAAATAAAATAAAAAGGGACAAAACAAACAATTTTAAATGAACAAAAAGATAGAAACAAAAAAAAAGTTGGTATTCTTCCTTAAATACACAATTATATAAAAATTAAATGGTAAAATTGAGACTCCAACCCAAATTCTCCATCTTTAAATGTAAGCCAATAGTCAACTCATCTAACTTAGCCTTGTTATCATTTTCCACACCAAAATAATTCAAATCTATTATATATAATAAATGAAAGGTGATTTGGGCCACGTATCAACACCAGAGAGCCCCTAAATGCCCTTTTTCCCGCCCAACAGTGCCTTCCCCTTCTTATTTTCATTTATTTACAAACCACTGATTTCATAAACAAGATGGCCCACATTCACTTTTTGAAAGGTCTGCCCACATATACAAAAGGGCAAACCACTGATGAACCACTGCACATATTCAAAATCTTGGCTCCAAATTTAAAATTCAAAATTCAAACCGTATACATATATAGGGTAAAGTTCTTGTACAAATAATCTTAACATACTAAACATACAAATTGAAGGAAAACTCAAAAAGACAAGGTGGCATTTTTGTAATTATCAATAACTATCAAAGTTACTCTACAAATATACCTAAAAAAACCTAACCACTCCCCCCACCCCCCAAAAAAACCTAAACCCCCCACCCCCCAAAAACCTAAAAAAACCTACCCCCCCACCCCCCAAAAACCTAAAAAAACCTAACCCCCCCCCCCCAAAAAAAAAAAAAAAACCTAAAAAAAAACCTAACCCCCCCCCCACCCCCAAAAACCTAAAAAAACCTAACCCCCCACCCCAAAAACCTAAAAAAAACCTAACCCCCCCATCCACCCAAGCTAAAATGCTACAAACTAAACCCCAAAAAACCTAAAAAAATCTAAAAAAATAAAAAAAAAACACACAGATTATTTTATTTTATTTTTTTTAACATTTTTTATTAAAAAATCGCTACTTTTAGTAAACTTTTTTTTTTTTTTTTGCTAACGAAATGTAGCGATTTTTTAATAAAAAATGTTAAAAAAAAATTTGTGTTTTTTTTAGGTATTTTTGGTTGTAACTTTGATAGTTGGTGGTAATTACAAAAATGCCACCTTGTCTTTTTGGGTTTTCCTTCAATTTGTATGTTTAGTATGTTGGCAAAAGATCAAATACAAATAATCTTAACATACTAAACATACAAATTGAAGGAAAACCCAAAAAGACAAGGTGATATTTTTGTAATTACCACCAACTATCAAAGTTACAACCAAAATACCTAAAAAACACAATTTTTTTTTTAACATTTTTTATTAAAAAATCGCTACATTTCGTTAATTTTTTTTTTGCTGCTACTAAAAGTAGCGATTTTTTAATAAAATATGTTAAAAAAATAAAATAAAATAATTTGTGTGTTTTTTTTATTTTTTTAGGTTTTTTGGGGGGTTTAGTTTTTAGCATTTTAGTTTAGGGGGGGGGGTTAGGTTTTTTTTTAGGTTTTTGGGGGTGGGGGGGGGGTTAGGTTTTTTTAGGTTTTTGGGGGTGTGGGGGGAGGGGGGTTAGGTTTTTTTTTTTAGGTTTTTGGGGGGTGGGGGGTAGGTTTTTTTTAGGTTTTGGGGGGGGGGGGTTTAGGTTTTTTTTGGGGGTGGGGGGAGTGGTTAGGTTTTTTTAGGTATATTTGTAGAGTAACTTTGATAGTTATTGATAATTACAAAAATGCCACCTTGTCTTTTCGAGTTTTCCTTCAATTTGTATGTTTAGTATGTTAAGATTATTTGTACAAGAACTTTACCCTTAGTATGTTAAGATTATTTGTATTTGATCTTTTGCCTACATATATATAACCTACATGATTCTGCCGGATTTCTTTTATATTTCAACCCAAACCCCTAATGCTGTGTTCCAGAGATCCACTTAACAGGGGAGGGGAGGGAAAATGGGTTTTTTTTTGCCTGATAATAGTCTTTCCAATTTAGAAAGACATGGAGGGAGGGGAGGGATGAGGAGAGATTTTTAACTCGGGAACACACCCTAAATATCAGAGCTTCTTCTTCACGCTTCTTCTTGCCTGATTCCAAACCCTAAGCAATCCTTTCCTCCATCAGTTCTTCCTTCATCGATTCATCAATATTAATCATAGGTATGTTCTTATTCTACTTCTACATGTATGCTCTGCAGACTATCAAGGTACGATTCGTTCATTTTTTGTTCGTTTTTTTGGTGGGTTTATGGCATGGGGACTGATCTAGCAAAATCCTATTTGTATTTTTAGGGTTTTGAGGTTACATGATTAACAGAAGTGAAGATGGAGTCTCAGGGGTTCTTCTACGTCACAGGTTATGTTTGATTTTTGTAGTGAACATTGTAGCGTGGGTTTTAATTCACAGAGTTTCAATTTTGGTTTGATTTTTATGAACTGGGGTTTTGTTCGGGTTTTGGTTTTGGTCTAACCTTTTTAAGTTCTCTTTTCTAATTGAGAATTTGGATTGACCGTTGCAGGTTGTTTCTGCGTTAATGTTTGGTGATTTTATGTATATGTAGGAGTTTCACACCGTTTGTTGGGGATAATTAGCCTTATGGTTGAGTTTACTATGAAGGATTTAAGATTCCATGGAACCTGTGAGTTATTCTGCTCTGTGCAATCATCAGCATATGCATTTTACTATTTATCTAGCATTTGAAGAAATAATTTAACGTTTTTTTTTGATGTTTTAGGCATTAAAGTTACACTTTATTCGACTTTTGAGCTGTTTGGTCCATTCAACCAGTTTGATTGGTTTACTCTTACCCAAATTCAAAATCAAGATAGAACATAACCCAAACTGACCCACTTGTACATAAGTATGTTAAAGTTTTTTTGTTAACACATTAGTTTTGCTAAAAACTTTATTACTTTTTCATGTTGATTTGTTGTTTACAGCAATGGCAACCAGACTGGAATCAAAACTTCGTTGTGCATCAATTCATATTCTATCTAATACCATGGAAGGTGTGTTTTCTTAATCTTATTTTTGTGATTTTTATTTTACCCTTTTGTTGGTTTTTATTGTTAACTACTCACTAATAGAATCTCTTTTAAAATGTGTTTGCTATGTTGGCTTCAGCTGCAAGAAAACCATTTGTTGCTGCTATTGTCGGGGTTGCTTTAGGTGGCGGATTAGAGGCTGGTTACATCATCTGCGATAGATGGTTAGTAAAAATGACCGTGCTGACCTCGCTGCTCAAGAAACAGGATTGTGAATGGTAACGACATCAGTGACAAAATTACTAGGTTGCTGCCTTGGATGCTGCTGATTAAGGGCCATCATGACGGTTCTAATCAAGCTACTGGTGGAGTGGTGAAGTCTGATAATCAAGACATCAAAGCTGATGCTAGTAATTTGATGTTGCTGGATCTTGGGCCCGTTTACCGAGCTGTACTGCCAGGTGATATCTACGCGGCAGTGAAGGTGTTGGAGAGTGCTAGAGGGATGAGTTCTCCATCCTTGGTATTTACATTAGTATTCATAACTTAACTAGTAGAATATCTATTTAGCAGCTTTTATATTTTCAGCATGACAAAAACAGTGGACTGAATCTGGTCTTTTTGCTATTTTAGTTAAATTGAAAAACCTGATATTGGACTTGCTGATGATGTTAGAGTCACTGTGGCTGCGCCTGCAGCACGTGGGGAACCTAACAATGAACTTTTAGAATTTATGGGCAAGGTATGTTGTTCGCCTTTCTGTAATGTTATATCATTTTGTGGGGTCTAGCTAACTTGATTCTGTAATTAATATAGGTTTTAGGGTTAAAACTAAGTCAGATGACCCTCCAAAGAGGATGGAATAGCAAGTCTAAGCTCCTCGTGGTGAGTTGAAATTAAAATTACTGTTATCGCAGCCATGATATTTTCCACGGGTGTTCACGGCCGAACCAATAACTATGGCTTTGGGGAATGACAAACCAAATTGGCCGAGTTGGTTGAATGGGTCGGCCGGTTTTACTGATATGGCAGTTTAACGGTGCGGCTTTGGTGGTTTGAACTGTTTTTTTTATTGTGTTAAAAAAATTAAAATCATAAACTAAATTATAAAACTTTTACATAACTACGTATTCCAAAAGTAAAATATTTTTAATAACAAAGGTTAAACGATTGGTTCGTTTACATGGCATGTTCCAAGTTTCAAAAGAAACGAACCATTAAACCTTCAAATCGGAAATACCAAATTGTGAACCAAACCGTTTGGATCTCAAACCAGCCGAGTTGCTTCGGTTTGGTCGGCCCCAACTGTTTATGGATGTCCCTAATATTTTCTTGCCTTGCCTTTCTATGAAATAGTTGAGGGATTTCTAGCACCCTAATGTCACTCAATTAAATTTGGTCCATATGATACATCACCAACTACCAAAACTGTTAATTATGTGAATACTCAGGTTTTAATTCATACATTTTGGAGCAGGTGGAAGATTTGACAGCCAGAGAGGTATATGAGAAACTGCTTGAAGATGTGCAGCCTTAAATTCAATCACTCTGTGATTTTAAATCACATGTTTTTTTCTTGATTGTACTCTCAATGTGGATGACTTGTCATCAGACATTAATCATTTCTAACTACTAGAATCTGAATGAATCAATGAAGTGCAGTTAGATTTACAACTTAATCCTGATGATTAGACAGCTTAAGTATATTCCAAGGTTGATCTTGGAATATAAACGCTATTTTGTGTATTCTTCATTTACAAGTATTTTCATGTATCAGTTATTCAAGTTAGCCAGTAAATGTGCTGTGGTACTATGTTGTCGAGTGGCTCCACTGCAAAAAGCCGGAATCGTCATGCTGATAAAGAAAAGAACCAATGACTTAACCCTTGCAATTGGCGACGGTAAGCACCAGTTCTATTATAGTTTATCAGAATGTGGTAAGTACCGATATTTATTGAAAAGAATCTATGTTTCAGGTGCTAATGATGTGTCAATGATCCAAAAGGCTGATGTGGGAATCGGCATCAGTGGCCAAGAGGGCCGCCAAGCTGTCATGGGGTCTGATTTTGCGATGGCCCAGTTCCGGTTTTTGGTCCGCTTTTGTTGGTTCATGGTCATTGGAATTACCAACGAATGGGCTACATGATACTCTACAATTTTTACAGAAATGCAGTGTTCGTCCTTGTTTTATTCTGGTAAAATGACTAATTACTAATTGTTATCCTTTTTATTCTTATTCAACTATATAACAAAAGTCATCCTTTTCTAACCTGTACATGATTATAATATCCTATCTAGGTATGCATTATATATTGCTTTCACGTTATCAACGGCTATTAATGAATGGAACAGTGTATTATATTCTGTAATCTACACATCAGTACCCACAATCGTTGTTGGAATTCTCGATAAAGATCTTTCTAGAACATCTCTGTTAAAGTATCCTCAGCTTTACGGATCTGGACAGAAACAAGAAAGCTACAATGGGAAATTGTTTTGGCTCACTATAGCAGACACTGTGTGGCAAAGTGTTGTGGCTTTCTTTGTTCCCTTACTCGCGTACAGGAAAACCGACGTTGATGGTTCAAGCATTGGTGATCTCTTTCTCTCTCTAAAAATTCAGTTCAATCCAGAACTTTGATTCCATGTAGAATTCGTTATTCTCCAACTTTTCAAGCACTGTTCAATCTGAAGGTATGTAGATCGATTCATCACATTTAAGTTGAATCTGTTACTGTATGATCATCTAATTTGTATGATAGTTTCGTTTCCGTGTAGTTTGTGTAGAAATATTCGATTTGAAAGGTTAAAGCTTGGATTCGATTCAACTTTAGTAGATGTTTCATTGATTTTCATCTTCGTTAGCACATATTTGTTGTCAATTTCACTTTCGTATGAGAAAATTAGCTTATGTAGTTGGAAGCATTGCTTTAGTTGGAAGCAGTGGTTCTGGAATAAGCACAGTGGTTTCCCTCATTGAAAGGTTTTATGATCCTACTTTAGCAGGAAATGCAGGAAATGCAAAACTCTACGATTCCGGATGACAGCAGGAAAGCTGGCTCATTGAACACCGAGAAATCTGAATTTGAATCGACCCACTAAGATCTTTGAAACTGAGTCGCTTTGTTTCGAAACAGTAGTTTGAATCTACCCACTAAGATCAATTGAAATCTCAGGTTTGTTTCGAAACAGTAGTTTGAAACTGAGTCGCTTTGTGTAAGTGAACTCAAATCGGAATATTCATGAATATCTATTTGTCGGATCTGGGTTCGTTCAACAGGTTTGTTTGTTAGTGAAATTCTGTAGTTATTGCTTGCTTAAAACAGTGTTTTAAAAATGTAAATCATAATCTTAATTTTAATTGTATTTTACATAGAACCTATAGTTTTTCAAACAGTGTTTTAATCCGAGGAAAAGTCAAACCACTGTTTTGGGTTAAAACAATGTTTTGAAACCACTTTTCGGTTAAAACAATGTTTGAAACCACTGTTGGGTTAAAACAGTGTTGTTAAAACAGTGTTTCGAAACCACTTTTGGCTTAACAGTGTTTGAAACCACTGTTTTAACCCAAAAGTGGTTTCAAAGCACTGTTTTAACCCAACAGTGGTTTCAAACACTGTTAACCCAAAAGTGGTTTCAAAACACTGTTTTAACCCAACAGTGGTTTCAAACACTGTTTTAACCCAAAAGTGTTTTAACAACAGTTGTTTGACTTTCGTCAAACCGTTCTTTGAAGCATTTTTTTTGGATAATTTTAGAATTCTTAATTCATGTCTGAAGTTGTCTTTAAAATTTGTAGGTGGATGATATGGAAGAAGTAAGAGAGTACTATCAAAGTAGAGAGTGATATCGACCGTCATGAATCATTCTCCTGACGCTTGGGATAATATGCTTTTGAAAGATATTATTGTTAAAGTGGCAAATGTTGAGCTTTATTATAAAGTTGTTCATTTCTACTTGCAAGAGCATCCGGATCTTATCAATGATGTTCTCAATGTTCTTGCTCTATGTGTTGACCATACACGTGTGGTCGATATTATGCGAAAGGTTTGTTCACAACTCTGAAAACTTTTATATCAGATTCTTCTGTCTTCTGATACTGAGTGGTTGACTTAACGAATTACAGGCGGGCCAGCTTCCTCTTGCGAAACCATATATAGTTGCAGTTCAGAGCAACAATGTATTTGCTGTAAATGAGGCATTGAATGAAATATATGTTGAGGATGAAGACTATGATAGATTGCATGAATCTATTGATGTGCATGCCAACTTTGACCAGATTGGTCTTGCACAAAAGGTAAGAGTTTATATCAGTGAGTAACTTCTTTCCGGTTATAATGAATTCTGATGGCGTGCTTTTCTAATCTGATGCAGATCGAGAAACACGAGCTCCTTGAAATGAGGCGTGTGGCGACATATATTTACAAGAGAGTTGATAGATGGAAGCAGTCTATTGCATTGTCCAAGAAAGGCAGGGTGTAAATATATTTTGTTTACTCAATATATTTAACGAAGAAAGTCAGTAGTGTTTCCAGTATGCATATTTGTTTCACGTCCTAAAAATTTGTTAGTACGTAATACTTTTTGTATGATATTAATTATGTATTAACCAAAAATAGTTTTTAATTAACGTAACTTTCTCGAGCCCGGGAAGCAATCCCGGGTAAAAACCTAGTAAAATTTATACATGAAACATATTTTAAAATTTTAAAATTTTAGGCCGCCCACGAGTTCGGGTCTTGGGCCGTTGGCCACCTCACCTATGCCCAAAATCGGGTCTGCCGTACACATATTCAGGGGAGGATCTTATTTAGGGCTAGGGAAGCTCCGACCCCCTCTCGGCCTCTCCCAGTTTTTTCACTTCAACACGAGATCAAATGTGAAGTTAAGTCCCCATGTTGCCAAGTAGACTTTATAATTCACTTTGATCAAATGTGAGACCAAATGGCACATAACATAGTACTGCTGTGTACAATTCAATTATGGTTTGTATATATATTGTAAACTTCTTTGCATAACTTTGTATTCTATAAACACAATGTTGAGACCTAATTATGTTGTTATTGTAAAGGTTAATTAAAACTAGAAAATCAAGATGTCTGCCTTTTATAATTTGTAAATATTACTGCTTGGAGATTTTTATTTCACGTAAGTGTTGATGAGAGGTGTATAGTCTAAGGTTACTTATGAAAATATAAAATAAAATTATGGGATACTTGAGATGTGCATTGACTGTGTGTGGTTAAAGGAGGCTAGTGTTGTTCAAATTGCTTGACAATCGAAACTCACTAGATAGAAAAATCTCAGAATTACACTGATTCGATATCGGCTGACAATCGAAACTCACTAGATAGAAAAATCTCAGAATTACACTGATTCGATATCGGCTCAGTTGAAAACGAGTCGATCGGCTCGGTTTAATTTAAAAACCACCCAATAACGAGCAGAGATAAGTTCGCTAGTGAGCAGCACAAAAGGAGACCCACTTGATCAACTCCTTACGGTACCAATATGAAAGTGGAATAAGATGACTATATGGATTATGTCACCAGATTCCATGAACACACAAAAGGTATGTTGCATTCTGATTCATAGTGGACCCTAGAGGATATGCTTATGCTTATGTAATTGAGTTTAGTGGCATCAATCGATAAGATTTCTTTTATGATAAAATGTAGGATTATTGGATTTTAATAATCTTAACTATTCGCCGTTGGCTTGGCTGTCAATAGTCCCAACTTCAAAAATAACCGCCGGCAGTGCCAACTATTGACATATTGGCCACTGGCCAATGGACCCTAACTAACAAAACCCTAACGTTGTTAGTCTAGGTCGCCGGAAAGCCATTTATGACCAGAAAAATGTTTGTAAAGGTCCGATCTAAGTTTACAAAGAGGTTTGGGACGAGAATGTTAAGTTTTCCGGCCAAAAAGTTGAGTTTTCCGGCCATAAAGAAGTTTTCCGACGAATTCAATAATTGGGGCTTTTACTAAAAAAAGGTTCCTAAAGGTGCGTAATAAGATTACAAAGAGGTTTGGGACGAAAATGTTGAGTTTTCCTGCGAAAAATGAGTTTTCCGGCCAAAAACGTTTTTCCGGCGAATGGAGACAAACGGCGTTTGGGTTCTGTTAGTTAGGGTCCATTGGATGCCAATATATTAATAGTTGGGACTGCCAGTGGTTATTTTTTAAGTTAAGACTGTTGGCGACCAACGACGAATAGTTTGGATTATTAAAATCCAATATTCCTAAAATCTATCACGCATCTATAAAGGTTGGACCTTTTAAAGTAACTAGGGTGTTACACCCGCGCTTCGCGGCGGGAGGACCCGATTTTTTATCCGATACAAAAGTATGTCGACACATGTCTTACATCAAGTGGGAAACTCGATTAGAAAAGTATTTACAAAGTAAAAAGGTTGTCAGTGTGAATGCTAATCAACTTCGGTTTTTAACGACACGTAAATAAAAATAAAGACGTAAAAGTTGATTAAAAAGTATTTAGAAAGTTAGGAGGTTGTAAGAGTCAATGCTGAAAATTAAATTTTATAAGTAAAAAAACAAAACCACAAAAAAGAAAGAAAAAACTTATGCAAGAGTTAAAAGCGTAAAGTTTAAACGTTGATGAAAACTGTAAACTACAAAAGAACTTGGTATTTAAGAAACAACAAACAAAGCATAAGGGCCGAAAACATACATTACAAGAGATGGGAAAAAATACGTAAAAAAACAAAACAAAAAAAATTAGTACAAGGGGTAAAAACGTAAAGTTAAAAAGTTAATGAAAACTGTAAATTGCAAAAGAAGTTGGTATTTAAGAAACAACACACAAAGCATAAGGGCCGAAAACGTAAATTAAGAAAAAAAACTCAAATATTGGTAGAAAAAGAAAAAAAAAAAAAGGAAAAAAATTATAAAAAAAGGCCCCACCCCACCGACATAGCATTTTTATAGTTATACTAATATGTATAAAAGGTAGCCAACGAGAAATGAGATATGAGTTGATGTAACACTTCAAAAATACTATTATGATATTTAACATGATGTGTTGTAACTAGGAATATTTAAGCTAGTTAAATGTTAGTTATCTATTAGTGGACTTAAGTGAGTTATAACCAAATAAAATAACTAGCAAAATGCAAGGGCTGAAAATGAACTTGTTGCAAAGCTAGTTGATTAAAAAAAAAAAGGAAAGAAAGGTGTCTGGCGATCCAAGAGAGAAAGAATACGCCCAAACTCCAAATTGTTAAAATTCAGCAAATTAAAGGATGAATTAAGGACGAATCTAGTGCATGGAACTTCATTATTGATCATCTATACTTGACAATCATATGATATGACATTAGAGTTTTTTTTTCTAAGCTAGTGTTCGTGGAAATAATATTTATCATTTTGGTGTTCATTGAAAACTATTTATTAAAATGGTGTTTCATTGTATTTTGTATTTAGAGAAAAATGCCCGGATAGTCCCTGTGGTTTTGCATTTTTCACCTATAGTCCCCAACTTTCTAAAACTACCTGAATAGTCCCCAACTTTTCATTTTTTGTTTCCGGATAGTCCCTGGGTCTAACTTCAGTTTGTTTTCTCTGTTAAGTGGGTGTGAAATGACCAATTTACCCTTTTCCTTTAAAAGACCAAACCACAGGGACTATTCGGGCATCTTCTTCAAATGGCCTTAGTTCTCTAACCCTAATCTAAATACACACATACATCCACAGACACACCACAACTCAGCCAAACACACCTGCTCCCCTCGAGTTTCTCCGACAAACCCCTCCCCTCTCTGGTGGAATCGGAGACGATGCAGGTGGATTCTCCGACGAATCACCCCTGTTACTCCGACGACCTCACCACCCGCAACCACCCCCTTTTCCCTCGAATTTGCTGGACGGCCGACCACCACCACTGTCCGGTGGCGGCGGCGCCACGAGGCAGAGAGAGACACATGGCGAACTGAGAAGGAATCACGGCGGCGGCAACAACGGTGGTCGCACGGACGGCAGCGACGGCAGTGGTGGCCGCCTCATTTCAGTTTGGTTCGACCCGATTCCGGTGCTGTTCAGGTTCCAGTTTTGATTCGGGCTCTAGCTTGCAACGGCCTACTGCTATTCCCGATACGGGCCTACTTTGTGATCTGTTATGGTCCGATCCGAGCAAAGATGTGAAAGGATGGGGAATAAATGATCGAGGTGTTTCTTACAGTTTTGGTGCTGATAAGGTTTCCGAGTTTCTAACCAAACATGATTTGGATCTCGTGTGTCGTGCTCACCAGGTTACTTTTCTATTTCACGTACACATACTGAGATACATACATAATTTATATTTAATTTTGTGTATGCATCGCATTGCAGGTTGTGGAAGATGGTTATGAATTCTTTGCTGACAGGCAGCTAGTAACTATATTCTCGGCTCCAAATTACTGTGGTGAATTTGATAATGCTGGCGCAATGACGAGTGTCGACGAGAATCTGCTGTGTTCGTTCCAAATTCTGAAGAAGATGCCCGGATAGTCCCTGTGGTTTGGCCTTTTAAAGGAAAGGGTAAATTGGTCATTTCACACCCACTTAACAGAGAAAACAAACTGAAGTTAGACCCAGGGACTATCCGGGAACAAAAAATGAAAAGTTGGGGACTATTCAGGTAGTTTTAGAAAGTTGGGGACTATAGGTGAAAAAATGCGAAACCACAGAGACTATCCGAGCATTTTTCTCTTGTATTTATCTTTTATGTTTTAACCAAGATATTATACTTTGTTTTTTCTTCCTTCAAGCGCTCCATTAAAATGGTGTTTCCTTGTATTTTGTATTTATCTTTTATTTTTTAACCAAGATATTATACTTTGTTTTTTTCTTCCTTCAAGCGCTCCGTTATCATTTTTAATTTTTTTTATAACACCCTTTCTTTGTTCAAAAAATTTAATAATTGTTATTAATCAACTCTTTATAGGTTTTCTAATGGCTATTTTTTCCAAATAGGAATTATAAGAATCATGTTATATAAGTTTATACAATCAAATTAGAAGCATAATTTTTTTAATCGAACACTAAAAGTTGACTAGCTAGTGGTATTAATATCAAATACAAACGAAAATCATACTTCATTTTGTAGTTATGTTGAGCAAGGACTGTCGTTTTTATCTCGATTTTGAATTATATGTGATATCGCATCAACTTGGTTCAGTTTGTAAAACATAGGCAATAGATGATAATTCTTCCGATTCTAATCATACTGAAATTACAAAACGCAACATATATTGTTTTTGTTAAGATATATATGAAATTGAAATCCATATACAACTATAAAACTATGATGTTCAAAATCATTAATATCCTTTATTTTCTCTGTTTTAAATAATTATACATATGGAAATCCAAAAAACAAATTTTAATTCCAAATAAATTGTCAATCGAATATACTCAAAATTCTAACACTACTATAAAATGAAGCATTAGACGATGGCCGATATTTACTTTAGACGGAGTTGATTAGTAATAACCCCATCTTAAAATCAATAACTACATGATCACTAGACCAATTTGATTAAAATATTCAAGAAAATTCAAGATAACCCCGTCTTGACGAATTTAGAAACCTCTTTTTATAACTCAAATCACTCCATCTAATACTTTGTTTTATAGTAGTGTAATGTCAATCGATATTATAACTCAAAATTCTCATGGAAGAAACTTCAGGGGAGATAGTTTACCAGAAGTTCTCCCTTTTGATATTTTTAATTAAAAGAGAATAAATAAATAAATAAACCAAGTGTGAGAGCTAAAAAAGAGTTAGGATTAAAAAAATAGATTGGTTAAATAATAAAAGTATTATAAAAAATAAAAAAAACGATAACCGAACGTCTGAAGAAAAAAAAGTATAATATCTTAGTTAGAAAATAAAATGTAAATACAAAATATAAAGAAACACTATTTTGGTAAATACATTTCAAGGAATACCAAAATGATAAATACTTTTTCCACCAACACTAGTTTAAGAGTAAACTCTATAAAATTATAATAATTAAATGTAGTTGAATAACTAGAAATGTGATTACTAGCAAGTAAAATTGCTAGAATTTTTAGACATCTTGGATAAGAATTAAAAGTAATGCCCACCAAGTTTTTGATGAAATGCCAATATGAGTTTTGATTGTTGTTAGCCCTTGAAATTCAATGAAAGACTTATGAATGATGGTTAATGACCTTTGATGAAAATAACTAAGAATGAATATGTGTCCTAATAGCCACTTGGGTTGAGATCCATAGGCAACTCAAGTTAGGCTTCGGGAAACCAACCCAGAAAGGACGGTCGTCTAAAAGGAAAGTTATAAGATACGTAGCTATATTGTTACATTTTACTAATTTGATGTATTGATAATGACGCTAATGTAAAATACTATTAAGAAGTTGAATCAAAGACCCATTTTGGATCAAGTGGAAATGAGTGTAAATAAACTATCTCAAATGACATGTAAAACCGAAGTACAAATGACCCGCAGGGTCATAGAAGCAGAGGTGTTTCCTAACAAAAAAAAAAAAAAAAAAATCATGGTCATGGACCATGGTGAGAATTGATTAAATGATGGTTTCCACTCGTGGTTGAAGAGAAATATGAGTAATGAACCAAACAGGTTGTGTGTGTTCTATAAGGCCACAAACTATATAACAGACATATAAAACCAAAGTATAAGCGACCCGCGGGGTCGTATAAGCCAAAGTATTGTCCCGTGACACCAACCATAATTTTGATGGTGGTTGGGAGATAATGAGGAAACCTTGATAATGAATGTTGGAGGCTTGAGCTAAAATGCTTAAAGTCTCATAATAGGTCGTTTGGGTGAAACATCAAACCGAAAGATGATATTGGAATGCTAAGGTATTGTCTAAGAAAAACAATCATGATTGCGGTTGTGGTTGGGATAAAATGAGGGAAACTTTGACAAGAATACAGGAGGCATGAGCTAGAATGCTTAATGCCTCCTAACGGGTCGGTTTGGGTAAAAACACCAAACCGAATGAAGTAAGTGAAAATTTAAAGAATCCGGGTCTGGATAGTGGATTACGGGTTTAAAAAAGATGGAAGGGAAAAGGTCCTAAACGAAAAAATTTGAGTTTGGACCAACTTGGGTACAAACCGGGCAAAAATATAAAAAAATGGCTAAGAAAGGGAAAGTTGGAAAACACTTGTAACATTCTGGAAAAGTGCCTCCCTCATGACACGCTGGGGAGAAACCATGCCCCCCCCACGTGGCGCGGGGAGCCCTAAAAAAATTGTTTTCTTGTTGTTTTGAAATGTGTTTGGTTGTTTAACTTGAACGCTAATTGTTTTATTATCGAACTTGAATGCATGACCTATTGAACTAGGTGCTAGTAGAAGCATTGCTTCTCTTATCGGGCCACTAACCGCAATGGTATATCAAGAAATATATATCATGTTAGTTAATTAATACATTGATTTGTACTAGAAGGGTGTTTGCGCGACATGTCGGGAAACACATACATTGTTAGGGTGTGCATTGTTCGGTTGGTTCGGTTATTATCCTTAACCCAAACCGAAGTAAACAATTAGTCAATTTTATTAACCAACTGGTTTTTGGTTAATCAATTGGGTTTATTTGGTTTGATTGATGGTTTTTAGTTTGATTCATTTAATTTCGGTTAATAGCCAAAACCAAACTTGTGCTAAAACTTTTGCTTAGAAATACATGAAATTGAGGTATAAATACATAAAATAGATGTATAAATACATAAACCGGAGGTATAAGATATGAAATACACGAACTGAAGGTATAAGCTAGAAATATATGAAAATATGAATGGTTCGGTTCGGTTGATTTTTGTCGCAGCCCCCGACCCCTGCCCCGGGAGCGGGCGTCGCGAGACACAGAGCTGGTGGTATCGGTGTTTATTAATTTGGCAGCGGAATTGAGACATCTGGACCGTAGTTAGGAAATATTTATCGGAGTTTAAAACACCAAACTTTTATAAATAATAAATAAATGGGATAAAACCCAAGTTTTCATTACAATACATTTGTAGGGATAAACTCTAATTTATTGAAAGTAAAATCTCCTTTCTATTTAGGTAACTTTTATAGCCACATCTTTAAGCCTTCAGTGCTCTCCAGCTGGTTTCTATTAGCTTCACATTAAGTTACCTGAAACGTGTTTTAAAAAGGTTTTATCAGCAAGAAATACTGGCGAGTGCATCCCAGTTTAATCACAACATGTGTTTATAACTTTACAGTATTAAGATTTACAATGTTTATATCTATCCAGTTATTCAATACAGCATTGCTACTGGGCAACCTTTGTCCCCCGTGCTTGCGGTCATGCTACTATTAGCAATAGTAACGAGTGTCAAGTAATGTATACAAAACCCCACATACTGATGATAATTGTAGAATTACAAAAACTTAATCACTGTAAGTATTTTGATAAACATTTAGGGTTTTGTAAAATATTTGAAACAATGACTCACAAAAAGGGTTTACAAAAAGAGAATGTACTCACATTGCTGACTTAGATAATACTATAGTTTCCTAATGGTTCTCCTGTGTAACACCTCGAAATTTTGTGTCCAATAATGTGTTGACACGTGTCATGAGTTTACGCGTGGTATTAAACATTAAATAAAGGACTAAAAGTTGACAAACCTTGAAAGTATGTAAATTCGAGGGTTAAAAATGTTAACAAGGGGTAAATATACTGTATAGTAACCCTAAATGATGCTCGTACCTTCAAACGAATAAATCATGGATCGTGCGGAGCGAAACGCGGAAGAAAGTGAGAGATTACAAACTACAGGGGTTAGATGTGTCAACATGTTTAATTTATACCTCTGAGTGACCATTTGACGAACCCGAGACGTTGTAACAGTAAATTACGCTCACTAGAATATACGATATAAATTTCGCGAAGTTCCGTTTTAAAACGAGAAAGTTATGATCAAATTCGTATGCGAGGGGTTAAAAGCGTCAACAATAAAAGTTAAGGCTTTTCCGATAGTAATTAAACTAACCGGGGACTTAACAATGCGGGTAAAAGTCACGAGGCCCTTAATTGTAATAAATCGAGGGCCAAATCGCAAAGTTACCCCTTCGAAACCGAAAGGTCAGGCTAATCATGACAAAAGATTTGGAAATCTTGATTTACAGGCCTGAGGCGGGCCGCGTTAAAGATCTGGGTAACTTAATGCGGGCCGCAAGCCATCTGTAGATACGGTTCCTGACATTAGGATTCAGGCGGCCCGCGTCCATGTTGCCTGATCCTTAATGCGGGCCGCGTGAAAGTCACAGATGCAGAAAAAATGTTTAACTTGCCTGTTCAGCCTTCTAAACGTCATGAAATGCCCTTAAACCCTTCCAAGAGACCCCTAAACAATCCCTAAACACTTAGGGACACTTGTAGAAAGATTGTGGTCAGTAGTAGACTTGCTTGTCAACAATTTGTGGATCAAAATCCACTATAAAAGGCCATGAAGATGCAACATGTTTCCTCACATCTTCAAGTGCACTTCTGGTCATTCTTGGAGCTCCCAAGCAGGCTCAAGTCTTCACATTTCGTGCATAGGACCTTGGTAAGAATGCTAAACCTTCCTTATTGAGTTATCACTTAGTTTTAGCTTAGAAACCAAACCGTCGTAATTAACGGTTGACTTTACGATAAATCACAAATGGTCCAGTGGTTTATCGAATCGAAGGTAGTTATATGTTGGTAATCATGTGGGCTTTAAACCCCTAAAAGGGCACCCTCTGATTCCCACTCTAACTAGTCCGAATGTCGAGTCAAACGTGCATAGAAAAAGTCAACAGAAATGCTATTTGGCGATTTAATGCATAATCAGTAATATAGATGGCGTGTAACTTGTTTTAACACTCATATAACATGATAACAAGTATATTAATTAATCTAAGCTTGTTTGATCCGACCATTTACTGTTTTGACCCGGTTCGGAGCCGAAAGTCGCAAAACCTTGACTTTTGCTTTGACTTCAGTTCTGACCCGTTAAAGTATGATTTAGACATACCTTAGGACTCTCTTAGGACCAGGTTACATGATGGTATAACCCTCTGTGACCGGTTCGTTGTTTGTCCGAGTCTTTTACACATTTCCGTTAAATGCTTAAAAGTTGACCGTAACGCCCTTTTTAATTTAAAACGAGAATTTCGGACATGTGAAAGGACCATAACCTTAGTTACTAATTTTTAAGCATGTCCCTAAAATTTCACGTCAATCCAAGGTCCAGAATAGGAGTTATGCTAAATAGCGCAAATTACGGAAACTTTAGTAATTAATATCGCAATTAGCATAACGCCTATCTAAACCCAGATTTCGACACCAAACCTTTTACACACTGATGTAAATTAATATTTTGGGATTTTTAAAGATTTTTAATTATTTTTAACCTGCTCATAACCTATGGTTATGGCATCGGTTCGGTAAATACCGAATATACCCTTTTCGGACGTAACTTGAGTTCTACAAGGTCTTTTGACCCGATTCTAGTTACTACTGATTTTAAATAATAAATAAAGTATTTTGGACTTTATAAATGGTTCGGGAAACTCAGATTTCCTGTAGAACTCAGAAACCTCTTTTATAATCTTTAAAATGACCGAAATACCCCTACGGGGCGTAAAAAGGATTTAAACTCGCTACGGGCATTATGGAAGGTATCCTACGGATACCACAACCTCTTTAAGGCATATTGACTTAGGAATCTTGTGTAGGACTCTTACGGTTTACCGTTACACCTTTTGCGCGCACGGTTCGGCTTATGTAACTAGTTTACATAAACTAGCCGAAACGGGTCAAACCTTATTGTTTTGACCTCAAAATCCAGAGTGTGGTCATATTACCCATATAAAACAAGTCTTCAAACTTGTTGGGTCCAAACCACATTCCATTCCTGGTTTTCGCCTTTCACGCGATTAAACCATATTTATCCTTTGAAACTGACCGGTCTAAGCTAAGGCTAAATTAAAGACCCGTTAGGATTTTAATAGGTTATTATAAACCTTCGTTCCAGATTAGGAGCCCAGTAAAAGTACTTGCATTTGCTGTATTTGATTGATACTTTGCTCAGGTAAATACTCTTAACTTATTACCCTATACGGGCTTGGGATACGGTACTGTAAAAGTACCGCTTGGTCGGGTATGTAGTCATTTAAATCGGATTGTGATTAATGGTTTACATAACCCGCTTTATTCTGTATTATTTGATGTATGGCCCTTAGGGTTAAATGACCATGTCCCGGATATCCTTGGCATCATTTTACGAAATGGCCACGACCTAAGCACGGGGTGTAGGCGTACACCTGACAGATGCATTATGTAAAAACTGGTAATCCACTAAAGGAATCTACCTTGTGGGCATTATACCGGTGGCGTGTCAGATAACTTAAACCGGCTCTTCTGACCGGTACTAATGGACGGCAAATAAGTAAATCTGTATACAAGATTATATACAAATAATTGTCCCAAGTTATAAAGATATTTTGTGTCGAAGTGCATTCAAATCAATTTACAAACTCTTTTCAAAACGAGTCAGTTGAGTTGTATTTACCAGTGTAAACTGACGTATTTTCCAAAAAGGTTAAGTGCAGGTGCTAGACGTAATAGGCTGGCTACTCCAGACATCATTACTCAAGTCTCGCAAGCTCTAGATGTCAAAGTCTGTTGAACTATTGTTTCTGTTTTATTATCGATCCGCCTGTGGATCTTTTTACTCTCCGTTGTAATACTGGATATTACTTATATTCGGATTGTAATATATTTTACCTTTTGCTTCCGCTGTGCATTCATATAATTGTGTTGTTTGACTATTATGTTGCCAACCACGTCACGGTAATCCCCCACCGGGCCCACCGGTGAGACACGTGGAAATCAGGGTGTGACAGGTTGGTATCAGAGCCAACACTGAGTGAATTAAACACTAGCCTTTGTGTTTAATCTCAGTTACACAATTGCACATTCTTGAGTCTAGACAAGAACATAGGACGAATTCCATTTCGTTTCATTACTTCCTTGTTATTTTTCTGATTAGCCCTTGCATGGGCAAGTCATGTTCTTCAGTAGTCCTGTTTAGGGCAACCATATACTTGTTTGGAATATTTTAAGGAACGATTATGTTTAAAATATCATTCCTATATTATATAAGATCTACCATTATAATAAGATGGCAAAATCTAAAAAGGACAAGACCTAGCTCATGTGTCATTTTAAAGCAGGGCCAAGATGGTAGTTCCATAATTAGATTCAGATCCTCGTTAACATTCCAATTAAGGATTGTTCTACGTTAATTATTAAAAAGAATCTAAAGAGTAAAACCTAGCCTGAATGTCATTATAGACATGGCCAAGATGGTAGAACCTATCTAAGAGATTCAAAATTTTGTTAAATATCTGAAAGCATATTATCATGCTTGACAAAGTGTGATACGATAAAAATCACATAAGTCATTTTTAAAAGGGTTGTTCTAAATCCCCTTATCTATATAATCATCCCTTATGGATGAAGTGCCCACGGGCCATGACTAACGTCCTCCGAGACTAAAGACAGTGGTAGCTTATGACTCCCTGTCAAGAAAAGGTATTGAACTTTGATTCGAACCTTAATGCCTCGATTCTCTGAAATCATGGCTTGTAAATTAAACTTGTCTACGTGACTAGGCCTTTTGTGCTATTATTAACTTATAATTTAGGATTATGATAAAGATCCAGAACAACTTTATCTTTAACAAATTAACTAAAATGTGTATTAAAAGCATGGTTAATAAATCGTTTAAGAACGATAGTACTGAAGAGGCTTCTAAATAAACTTTGCCCCTATCTTCTTTTTGTAGCAGCGAAGACTACATGGCTGACTCTGACGAGATAAACAGTCATCCTTTGGAAAACCACGATGATAATGATAGGGTTAATATAACCAAAGGAGAGCTTCGTTCACTGATTAACACAGCTATATCTAAAGCTGTAGAAGAACAACTTAAGGAGTATAGTGAGACGCATAGTCGAGCCTCATCTGTACCCCGCTCTAAATCTGCCCCTAAAACTAATTCAGAGCCTCATAACAAGCCGCCCTCTAAAAATGAAGGACCAAAGAAGGATGACGATCGTCATTCATCAAATGAACACAGTGTCCCATCCAGGAAGCCAGTGTTCGATAATGAACCACGTACCAAGTCTTGTACCTATAAGTACTTTGTTTCCTGTAAACCCCGAGATTTCACTGGGGAAAAGGGAGCAGTAGATTGTATAACCTGGTTGGATGAAATGGACACGGTGGTGGACATCAGCGGTTGTGCTGAAAGGGATGTAGTAAAGTATGTATCCCAATCGTTCAAAGGAGAGGCACTGGCATGGTGGAGGTCTCTCATTCAAGCTTCTGGGAAGATCCCGCTCTACAACATGACATGGGAGCAGTTTGTTACTCTCATTATGGAGAACTACTGCCCTCAACATGAGGTCGAAAGAATTGAATCTGATTTCTTATCAATGGTGATGACAAACTTAGATTGTCAAGCTTACCTCACCAGTTTCAATACCCTGTCCAGACTGGTTCCGTACCTAGTAACACCAGAGCCCAAGCGAATTGCTCGCTTCATTGGGGGTTTAGCCCCAGAAATCAAGGCCAGTGTTAAGGCTTCAAGACCTGCTACGTTTAGGTCAACAGCTGATCTCTCCTTATCCCTTACTTTAGATGCGGTCAGGTTAAGATCGCTAAAGAAATCTGAAGAAAGTAAGAGGAAGCGTGAGGATGAATACTCACGAGGGTCAGAGAAGAAGCGCAAGGGAAACACTGATTCTAAGAAGTTTGGGTCTGGAAGGAACAGTCAGCAAACAGAGGAAAAACCAAAGTGCACGAATTGGCAGAGACGCCACTTTGGAAAATGCAGACTTGAATCCAATTCTAATTCAGGAGCACCTGCATGTGGGATATGTAAGTCTAAAGAGCACAAGTCGATAGAGTGCAAGAAGTTAAAAGATGCCACATGCTACAACTGCAATGAGAAAGGGCATATCAAAACCAACTGCCCTAAGTATGCCAAGAAACCTGAAGAGGTCAAGAAGACAAATGCTAGAGTCTTTCGATTGGATGCCAAAGAAGCAATTCTAGACGATAATGTGATTACAGGTACTTTCCTTGTAAATGATGTCTTTGCAAGAGTGCTTTTTGATTCAGGCGCTGATAAGTCTTTCGTAGATCATAAATTTTGCAAATTGCTAAATATGCCTGTTAAAACCTTGAGTATAAACTATGAGGTAGAGTTAGCAGATGGCACCATAGAAACCGTCTCCACTGTGTTAGATGGATGTGTGATATCCATTAAGAACCACTCTTTTCCTCTATCTCTACTTCCCTTTAAATTGGCCGGTTTTGACATAGTATTGGGTATGGACTGATTAGCTCATAACCAGGCCCAAATCGTCTGCAACAGAAAGCAAGTGGTGATAAAGACTCCGTCTGGTGAATCGCTTACCATTCGGGGAGATACCCAGTATAGATTGCCTGAGCAAGTGACTATGCTCAAGGCTTCAAAATGTTTAAAGAAGGGTTGTGCCATCTACATGGCACAAGTGATTATTGATGAGCCTAAACCGAAGATAGAAGACATCCCCGTCATCTCTGAATACCCAGAGGTTTTCCTTGAAGAACTACCTGGTTTGCCACCAAGTAGGCAAGTGGAATTCAGAATTGACATCATCCATGGAGCAGCACCTGTTGCTAGAGCACCTTACAGGTTAGCACCGACCGAAATGAAGGAGTTAAGGACACAACTGGATGAACTGCTAGCTAAAGGTTTCATCAAACCTAGTTCGTCTCCCTGGGGAGCACCAGTCCTGTTTGTCAAGAAGAAGGATGGATCGATGCGTCTGTGCATCGATTATCGCGAGCTTAATAAAGTCACGATAAAGAATAGGTATCCTTTGCCGAGGATCGACGATTTGTTCGATCAGTTACAAGGGGCAAGTTATTTCTCGAAGATTGACTTGAGGTCAGGCTACCATCAACTGAAAGTCAGAGATGAAGACGTACATAAAACCGCATTTAGGACTCGTTATGGTCATTATGAGTTCCTAGTGATGCCTTTTGGGCTCACTAATGCACCGGCCGCATTCATGGATCTCATGAATCGCGTTTGCAAGCCGTACTTAGACAAATTCGTCATCGTTTTCATCGACGACATTCTTATCTACTCGAAGAACCAAGCTGACCATGAGAAACACCTTCGCTGTATTCTCAAACTCCTGCATCATGAGAAACTCTATGCCAAATTCTCTAAGTGCGAATTCTGGCTTCGAGAAGTCCAATTCCTAGGACATGTTGTCAGCGAGCGTGGTATCCAAGTGGATCCCGCTAAAGTGGAAGCTGTCATGAATTGGCAAGAGCCAAAGACGCCTACAGAGATTCGTAGTTTCCTGGGGTTAGCAGGATATTACCGGCGCTTCATCGAAAATTTTTCAAGGATTGTTGCGCCCCTAACTTCTTTGACCAAGAAGAAAGTAAAGTTCATTTGGGGCCCTAAGCAGCAAGAGTCCTTTGATGTTCTGAAGCAAAAGTTGAGCAACGCTCCTGTACTGACATTGCCTGAAGGTACCGAAGAGTTCGTAGTTTACTGCGATGCATCACACACTGGCATGGGATGTGTGCTTATGCAGAGAGGCAAGGTTATTGCCTATGTTTCAAGACAGTTAAAGGTGCATGAAAAGAATTACACCACCCATGACTTAGAGTTGGGTGTCGTTGTGTTCGCACTAAAACTGTGGAGGCATTATCTGTACGGTATCAAGTTTGTGATCTATTCTGATCATAAGAGCCTTCAACATCTGTTTGATCAGAAGGATTTAAACATGAGGCAGCGCCGTTGGATGGAGACTTTAAATGATTATGATTGTGAAATCAGATAACATCCCGGCAAGGCGAATGTAGTCGCTGATGCCTTGAGTCGGAAGGAAAGGGTGAAACCCATCCGAATCAATGCCAAGAGCATTGAAGTGAAGAATAATTTGATTGAAAAGTTGTTAGCTGCACAGAGGGAAGCTGTGTTGGAAGCTAACTATCCTAAAGAAAAGCTAGGAGTAACTGAGGAGCAGTTAACTCTTAGCAAGGACGGAATTTTACGATTAAATGGACGAATATGGGTTCCAATTTATGGAGGACTACGAGAGGTTATCCTCCAGGAAGCCCATAGTTCCAAATATTTTATTCACCCTGGAGCTGATAAGATGTATCAAGATCTAAAGGCAAATTATTGGTGGATAGGCTTGAAAAAGTCTGTAGCCGCTTATGCAGCCAAATGCTTGACTTGTGCGCAAGTCAAAGCTGAGCATCAAAAGCCGTCAGGCTTGCTACAACAGCCTGAACTTCCAGAATGGAAGTGGGAATGTGTAACTATGGATTTTATTACCAAGTTACCCAAGACAAGGAAAGGAAATGATACAATATGGGTTATAGTTGACAGACTGACTAAGTCAGCACATTTCTTACCCATCAAGGAGACTTATAGCTCCGACATGTTAGCCCGGTTATTCGTTGATAAGATTGTAGCCTTACATGGCATACCTGTGTCTATTATCTCCGACAGAGATACTAGATACACGTCTCATTTCTGGAAAAGCTTCCAGCAATCTTTGGGCACACGTTTAAATTTTAGTACGGCTTACCATCCTCAGACTGACGGACAGAGTGAGCGTACTATTCAGACGTTGGAAGACATGCTACGTGCATAAGCGATCAATTTGGGTGGTAGTTGGGATAAGAACCTACCACTAATCGAATTCTCCTACAACAATAGCTACCATACCAGCATTAAGGCTGCGCCCTTCGAGGCATTATACGGTAGAAAGTGCAGATCGCCCGTTTGTTGGGCGGAAGTTGGAGATGTCCAATTATCAGGACCAGAGATAGTCTTCGAAACGACGGACAAGATTGTCCAGATTCGAGACCATCTCAAGGCTGCCCGAGATAGGCAGAAAAGTTACGCAGATCCAAAGCGTAAAGATTTTCACTTCGAAGTAGGTGAAAAAGTGTTGCTTAAAGTATCACCCTGGAAGGGAGTGATGCGTTTTGGTAAGAAAGGCAAGCTAAGCCCGAGATATATAGGACCTTTCGAGGTTATCGAACGTGTCGGGTCAGTTGCCTATAAGTTGAACTTACCTGAAAAGCTCAATGGAATTCACAATGTGTTCCACATCTGTAACTTAAAGAAGTGTTTCGCTGACGAATCACTGGTTATACCGCATACGGATGTACACATTGACGAGAGCTTAAAGTTCATTGAAAAACCTGTGTCAATTGAAGATCGACAGGTAAAGAAGCTTCGAAGGAAGCTCGTGCCTATTGTAAAGGTCAAATGGGACGCCCGTAGAGGTCCCGAATTCACGTGGGAGGTTGAATCCACGATGAAAGAAAAATACCCTTATTTGTTTCAGTAAATCTCGGGTCGAGATTTATTTTAAGGGGGTGAGGATGTAACACCTCGAAATTTTGTGTCCAATAATATGTTGACATGTGTCATGAGTTTACGCGTGGTATTAAACATTAAATAAAGGACTAAAAGTTGACAAACCTTGTGTCACACCCCAACCGATGGCGGAATCATCGGGGCGCGGCACTGAGCGAAACAGATTGTCCAGAAGTTTCCACAACAACTATTATTACAAATTCAGTTAAGTGATACGTCCCATACCGTATCCCAAATAAATAAACAAGTTATCATAGAATACAACTAAACAAATAGTACTGTTTCGACAACTCGGATTTAATTTATTACAAACCAATGTTTAAAAGTACGGCCCAGAGTCATTAAGACTCGTCCGGACAAGATCTACAGACAACTAATGCCATAGATGCTTGATCGAACAACTCCAATGGCTCCATGGCTATAGTTTATTCACTTCTAGAGACCCCTAGGTAGGCTACGACCTACAACTGCTAGATGGGCTCTAAAGCCTTATTATTGCCTCGCTTTCCTAGCAAGTAAGCATCCTAATTACCTGTCACATACGTTAAAATAAAGTCAATACATAAAAATGTAAAGGTGAGCACACAAGTTTGATAGTAGCATATAGAGTTCGAATAGTTTACGCATAACCAGGCACATACACAGAGGAAAATGATGCATGTTAATTATCGACATGGGACCATCGGTACCAACGACTGCGGGTTGACCGTCCGAGACGGTTCGCAATACATGATTACCACCGTAATCCATGCAAGTATTTGTCCTTAACAACCCCCGTGTGAACGGGTGCTGAGTCCAAACTATAGTACTATGTTGCTAAGGCAGGTAGATAGCACTCCACGTGTAAACATAATAAACAGCATTCATTTAGTCAATTAGCACATGCAAGTTGGTTAGCGTTCAAATAGTTTGTGTTTGATTGTGATTTGATAGGTAACGTATGTAACACCTAAAAGTGCTAAAAGCAAAAAGGGATCGAGTATACTCACAGTGATTGATTGTGGATTGAAGGGAGCGCTGAGAGTAAGATTAGCCTGAATAATTCGATAGCATAACGATGAGTAACGCGGAAAAGTAAACAAGTATGGATGGATCGAATGGGTTGGTCGATCGAACGACAGGTTCGATCGGACGGCCCTTCGATCGGCTGGTATATCCGATTGGACAGTCCTGTTCGATCGGCCGGTTGGCTCGATCGGCTGAACCATTCGAGTGGATTGTTTCTTCCTCTAGTGTGTTTGCGTTAGAGGATTGGAACTTTAGAAGTTTTTGTTGCAGTATTTGAGAACACTGAAGTGTTCCTACCTTTTCAAGTCGTTCGATCGAACGGTTCGTTCGATCGGCTAGCTCGCTCGATCGGCTAGCTCACTCGATCGGCTAGGAGCTTCAAGTTAGCCCTCAACTGAAAGTCACTCGATCGAATAGTTTTTTCGATCGGCTGGCATTCTCTACTACGAACAAGTTGCGAAAACGATTAAGTGTTGAAGCATAGTATCTCATGATCCGAACAGTAATGTTTACCCATCGAGTGACCCATTCGATTGAACATTACTTCGTCAATACTATTCTTCAAAAGTTTGGAAAAGTATGACCATGTGCTTAGCCGATCGGCTGGCCCGGTCGATCGGCTGGCATGTCCGATCGGCTGGGCTGTTCGAACAGCCTAGCCGTTCGGCCAGCGTTTCTGACCTGGTCGGCTCTCCGTCTAACACTTGGTTGTTTGTTTATTTGTTATTCTTTCAAGGTATCTTGACAACGTGTTGAACTATGATAACCTTCGTTCCCACCTGTTCCCTTGGCTCGAACAGGAATCACCCAAGTCCGGCCGGTTGAACGGTTTGGGATGTCGGTTTAGAGTTTATCCGGTATCGGTGAACCTTGTTCATAGAACCCGAATCTTGAACCTTCTAAACCATTTGAATGATTGGTTAGTCGGTTCAAGTTTCGTTTCTACCGGTTTGAAAGCATTGAGTGTAAAAGAGTTGAAAGAAAGTTGGAAATCCTTCTTTCAATCCTTTATATTATGAAAATGTTTAGATCCATGATGGATCTTAGCTTGTTTATGTGGAAATCGGTTAGATCTAAGCTAATCATAGTGGAATGAGGCCAAAACATGACGTTCTTCAAGAACACCATGATGACATCACCCAAGAACACTTAGATCTTGGTGATTTCACGGTTAGAATCCAAGTTTTGAAAGATAGAAAGGTGTAGAATCAAGTAATGATCAAGAACGTACAAGAATTAGAGTGAAAACTTACCGGGATTGAGAGAAATCTGAGAAAAGGTGAAGAAGATAGCTGGTTCGGTCAGAGCTTTCCAAAAATGGAAAGTATGACAATGACAGCCCTATTTATAGGCTTCCAAAAGAGGAAAGTGGCAGCCGATCGGCTGGGAACTCCGATCGAGTGGGCAGCTCGATCGGCTGGCAAGGTGCTTAGCCGATCGGCAGGCCTGTTCGATCAGGATGTTTCCTGTTCGATCCGCCACGCACTTTGAGTATTTTGCGACGATTTTTCGACGTTTTGATTCCGACGTATGATGATATGATTTCGATAGAGTTCCTAGTCAAAATACAATCTTCTATAATTCACGTTTCGATGTCGGTTTCGATTGAGTTCGATGGCCTTTCGAGTTTCGATTCGATTTTCGATTGATTTGCTTGAATACCACACCAAACATAAAGTAAGCACGCACAAGTAACACATAAGGCACACACACGTATAATAATACCAAAATTCGCATGATTCGAGTCTCGAGTTCGATTGATTGTTAGATCGGTTTGATTACTGATTGGTTAACTTTATTGCATTGTTACTTCCTATCATTCATAGGCGTAGATCGATTCGCATTAAAACACATTTGATTACTTCGATTCTTGCTGATTACAACACTTACTCCACATAATACAACTAAAACACAGGATTGACTATCTACAGTCAGAGAAAGTCAAAGTTGACTGAGACTTTGACTTTGACTTTGACATTCGAAAACACGGGGTGTTACAGCCTCCCCTTGTTTAGGGAATTTCGTCATGAAATTAGGCTCGAAGGCTACACAACACCGTGATTTACCAATTTGATGCTTCAGATCTATTTATTTAAACAACTGCGGGTATCTGGCCTTCATGTCGCTTTCGAGTTCCTCAGTGAACTCCGCGCCTCGTTTGCCTTCCCATCGGTCCTTCACGATCGGGATGCGAGAGCGCCTGAGCTGCTTGGTTTGGCGATCCATGATTTCGACAGGCTTTTCCACGAAGTGTAGTGTTTCGTTGACCTGAAGATCGTCGAGTGGTACGATTAGATCATGATCAGCAAGGCATTTCCGGAGGTTAGAGACGTGGAAAGTCGGGTGGACGTTACTGAGTTCCTCCGGTAATTCGAGTCTGTAGGCGACTTTTCCGATTCTTTCCAGAATCCTAAAAGGTCCAACATATCGAGGCGCGAGTTTCCCTTTCTTGCCGAATCGGACTACACCCTTCCAAGGTGATACCTTCAGGAGTACGTAGTCACCAACTTCAAATTCAAGGGGCTTGCGTCTTTTATCGGCGTAACTTTTCTGTCTGTTCCGAGATTTTACCAGGTTGTCTCTTATCTGGTGGATTTTGTCAGTCGTTTCTTGTAGAATCTCGGGACCGGTTAGTTGCGAGTGACCGATCTCGTGCCACACAATAGGCGATCGACATCTTCTACCATACAAAGCCTCGAAAGGTGCCATTTGGATGCTGGCATGATAGCTGTTATTGTACGAGAATTCCACCAGTGGCAGGTGTTTGTTCCAACTTCCACCAAAATCTATAACACACGCTCGGAACATGTCCTCAAGAGTACGGATCGTTCTTTCAGTCTGTCCGTCGGTTTGAGGGTGGAATGTAGTACTCAGATTAAGCGACGTACCATGGGCCGCCTGAAACGTTTCCCACAATCGCGAAGTAAACCGAGCGTCGCGATCTGAAATGATGTCGCGAGGCGTACCATGATTACGAATGATCTTGTCGGTGTAGATTTGGGCTAGTCGTTCCACCTTGTAGTCCTCTCGTATAGGCAAAAAGGGGGCTGATTTCGTTAGACGATCAACTATGACCCAAATACTGTCGTGACCTGATGGCGTGGGCGGGAGCTTCGTTATGAAATCCATAGCTATACTCTCCCACTTCCATATAGGTATCGGCGGTTGTTCGAGTAAGCCGGAAGGTCTTTGATGTTCAGCCTTGACTCTTGCACAAGTTAAACAGCTTCCAACGTACAGAGCGATATCCCTTTTCATACCCGGCCACCAGTACTTATAACGAAGGTCCTGGTACATCTTGTCTGCACCGGGATGGATAGAATACCGGGATTTGTGGGCTTCGTTCATGATAATCTTTCGCAAATCGGTCCGCTTAGGGATCCAAATTCGGTCCAGATAATAGAATATCCCATCTGGTTTGCTTACTAACTGAGCTCCATCGTGATAGATCCTCTCTCTCTTCAATGTACGCTCGTTAAAGCAAGCATGTTGAGCTTCTCGGATGAGGGTTTCGAGGTTGTGCTGTGCTTGGATATTTCGGGTACTGAGCACGTAACTCTTTCTGCTGAGAGCGTCAGCAACCACATTCGCCTTGCCTGGGTGGTAACGAATCTCACAGTCGTAATCATTGAGAAGTTCTACCCATCGGCGTTGACGCATATTAAGCTCTCTCTGATTAAAGATGTGTTGTAAACTCCTGTGATCAGTGTAGATTGTACACTTTGTGCCATACAGGTAGTGTCGCCAAATCTTCAATGCAAAGAAAACCGCGCCTAGCTCGAGGTCATGGGTTGTATAGTTCTTCTCGTGGATCTTGAGCTGACGAGATGCGTAGGCTATAACCTTGTCTCGCTGCATGAGAACACAGCCGAGACCAAGGTTAGAAGCATCACAGTAGACAATGAAGTTGTCGCTTCCGTCGGGCAGTGTAAGAATCGGTGCGTTGCACAGCATATGCTTAAGGGTTTGAAAGGCAGTCTCTTGTGCGTTTCCCCACACAAAAGGCTTGTCCTTATGGGTAAGAGCAGTAAGCGGCACAGCGATCTTGGAGAATCCTTCGAAGAATTGTCGATAATAGCCCGCTAGTCCGAGGAAAGAACGAACTTCTGACGGGCTCTTAGGCGTAATCCAGCTTTTGACAGCTTCAATCTTCGCAGGATCGACATGGATACCTCGACTATTCACTATGTGACCCAGAAATTGAACCTCCTCCACCCAGAATTCGCACTTGGAGAACTTGGCATAGAGTTGGTTTCCCTGAAGTAACTCGAGAACCAAACATAGATGTTGCGCGTGTTCGGCTTTCGATTTGGAATAGATCAAGAGGTCGTCGATGAACACGATGACGAAACGGTCAAGGTATGGCTTACACATGCGATTCATTAGATCCATGAAAACCGCGGGTGCGTTGGTTAAACCAAAGGGCATGACAACAAATTTGTAATGGCCATAACGGGTTCGAATAGCAGTTTTAGGAATGTCTTCCTCTTGAATCCGCAACTGATGGTATCCTGAACGTAGATCGATCTTTGAGAAGCATGCTGCACCTTGTAGCTGATCAAACAAATCGTCAATTCGGGGCAAGGGGTATCGGTTCTTGATGGTCAGCTTATTCAATTCCCGATAGTCGATGCACATCCGGAACGACCTGTCCTTCTTTTTGACGAAAAGGACCGGCGCGCCCCAAGGAGAGGTGCTTGGGCGAATAAAGCCTTTTTCGAGTAATTCCTGGAGTTGATTCGAGAGTTCCCGCATTTCGGATGGAGCGAGTCGATAAGGGGCTTTGGCAACGGGGTTAGCTCCAGGAATGAGATCGATACGAAAGTCGATATCACGACTTGGTGGTAGTCCGGGAAGATCTTCAGGGAACACCTGAGGAAATTCACGAACCACTAGAACATCTTTAACTTCAACTTTCTTTTTCTTTCCCTTCTCCGCTACTACGATGTTAGCCAAGAAGGCTCGGTATTCCTTGCGGAGATACTTGCTGGCTTGAATACATGACATAAGCTTGAGACCTTTCGACGTTGTTTCACCGTAAACACATAGAAAATCACCATTCGCGAGCGAGAATCGAATCATCTTTTTAAAGCACACAACTTCAGCATGGTTTTCACGAAGAAAGTCCATGCCTATTATGACATCAAAACTTCCGAGTTGCATCGGAATAAGGTCGATCGGAAAGATGTGATTGTTGAGTTCGAGGGTACAATCACGGAGTACTGAGTTAACGGAAATGGTTCTCCCTGTAGCAACTTCGACTTCAAATGACGAGGATAGATAAGAGCGCTTACGACTAAGGAGCTTCTCGAATTCAAATGACACAAAGCAGTTATCGGCTCCAGTATCAAACAAACATGATGCATAAATACCATTCACAAGGAACGTACCATTAACCACGTTGTTATCCGCCTGAGCATGGCGGGCATTGAGGTTGAAAGTTCGGGCATGGGCTGCTTGCTGCTGCTGCTGAGGCTGCTGTTGTTGTTGCTGCTGCTGGGGCTCTTGCTTGACTACCCTGTTCGGGCATCGGTTGGCAAAGTGGTTAGGGTCACCACATGCAAAGCAGACTCGAGCATTGACTGCTGGTGCTGGAGCTGCTGGTTGGCCTTGAGGAGCAGGGAGTAGGGCTTGGTTGACAGTAGCTTGAGCTGGGGTTTGACGAGGACCATAACGGCAGTTCGCAGTGAAATGACCGTAGAGGTTGCAGTGAGTGCAAAAACGACAATCTAGACCCACTGGATGATGATACGAACATGTCGGGCAGAGTGGGTGAGGGCCTGTGTATGCACGCTTTGCTGGCGGTGCATTGATCACTGGAGCTGAACGCTGGTGCTGCTGCTGTTGTGCTGGTACAGATTGCAGGGGAGCAGCAGTGGTCGCGGCAGCACAGCTCTTGTTGCTGGAGCTGTTGTTGTTGTTCTTCTTCTTCCTTCTTGAAGACTTGGAGGCTTGAGCAGGTGTGTCGGTGGGTGTTGTAGTGGCTTGATGCAGAGACTTGGTTTGCTTATCCGAGAAACCTGACTTGACTCGCTTATCGTTGATCTCAGCGGCGAGTAGGTAGGTTTCCTCGATCGTTGCTGGCTTGGCTGCGTGAACAAAATCGGCTACACAGTCGGGTAGGGCTCGGATGTACTTCTTGATGGCTTGATCTGAGGTCTTGACTTGATCAGGACAGATAATGCTAAGCTGCTTGAAGCGAGCAGTGAGAGCAGCGTTGTCTCCATCCTTCTGCTTGATTCCCCAGAACTCGTCCTCCAGCTTTTGGCGTTCATGAGGAGGGCAGAATTCTTCGATCATGATCGCTTTCAACTCCTTCCATGATAGCCCGTAAGCTGCATCATTCCCGTGCTTGTTTCGTTCGGCCGTCCACCAGTCTAGAGCACGGGACTGGAAGACGCCTATTGCATTGAGAGTACGGAGATGCTTAGGACATCCGCTCTGGCGCAGAGTGACTTCGACCGAGTCAAACCAGTGAAACATGGCTGTTGGACCATCTTCGCCAGTAAACTCCTTTGGTCCGCATGCTTTGAACTGCTTGAAGCTGAAAGCAGCCTTTCTTGAATCCTTGGAGATCTCAGTTCGGGATTCTTCTGACGACTTTCTAGCGTTTTCATACACCTCACTCACAGCTTTCGCCACGGTTTTGGAGATGATAGCAGCGAGACGTCGGTCTCTCTTTTCTTGGCGGGTCAGACGTTGACGGGATCCACACGACGACATGGTCTGCAACAGACATCGTCACAGGACTCAACACAACGTAATCGAATCTCTCCTCACACGTCTACCACTATCTAAAGCTTAGAATCACGTCGAGACACATAAGCACGTAAACACATATGCACAAAACCACAGATGCACGTAAGCACAGAAGCACATAAGCACCAAGTCACATAAGCACGAAAACACGTAATCATTTAATCACAGAAGCAGTCAGAAAACAGAAACCTATCCTTCAAAGTTCGAGTACCGTTTGAATATTGTATCGAATAACCTAACTTAGTCGTGTAGCACAGTATAGTATGATATCGTCTAGCTTTGCGATAGCTGAGTGTCGTTTAGGGATAGAATAATAATGCGAGTTGCGTGTGTCGATTGAAATTTGGTAGCAGAATCGAATAACATCCCGAAATAAAACAGAGAAGCAAATATAAGCACAAAGCAGAAAAGGCACACATAAACACATAAAAATCAACAAGAGTACCAGACGACTTTGTTAAATTCGAAACATATAAAATTGAGAGATAGATTGTCTGCGGCTACTAGACATCGACTACCCAAGACAATTCGACTATTCGCAGAAGACTTGTCGTCACTTTCGACTCTAGAGGTCGTGTTTCTGCCTCGATTCTCGGGCATTCCACACGCGTTCCCTAGGTCATACTTGTTAGTTCAGGTCGTTGGAGTCCGTCGATGCCTTGGTGAGATAAGTAAGTACAGAACAAACTGCCAAGGTCAGGGTTTCACCCCTTGGCTTAGCAATTTCTTCCTTGTTTTTAATGAAAAATAGAGGAAATTATGCATCAAAATATGGATTTCACTCCTGATTTGGCATAATCCCCCTTGTTCGTTGGTAAAAATAATTAGATGAGCATGAATAACGAAATAAAATCGGCATAATTCAGGCAGTTTGGTCAGGAGTTTGCGGCTTTCGCACCTATTCCCAACTAAACCTACCGACTTTTATTTGAAAATTCGAGTGCAGTTATAGGGAAGGATTGCAGAATAAGGCACTTAAACTGGGTCTGATGGTTCCTAACTATAGTCTAGGTCTCTAAGACAGCGACCCGGACTAGGTCGTGTCTGCCTAATTCCCTATAGTTATGGCTCTGATACCAATCTGTCACACCCCAACCGATGGCGGAATCATCGGGGCGCGGCACTGAGCGAAACAGATTGTCCAGAAGTTTCCACAACAACTATTATTACAAATTCAGTTAAGTGATACGTCCCATACCGTATCCCAAATAAATAAACAAGTTATCATAGAATACAACTAAACAAATAGTACTGTTTCGACAACTCGGATTTAATTTATTACAAACCAATGTTTAAAAGTACGGCCCAGAGTCATTAAGACTCGTCCGGAAAAGATCTACAGACAACTAATGCCATAGATGCTTGATCGAACAACTCCAACGGCTCCATGGCTATAGTTTAATCACTTCTAGAGACCCCTAGGTAGGCTACGACCTACAACTGCTAGATGGTCTCTAAAGCCTTATTATTGCCTCGCTTTCCTAGCAAGTAAGCATCCTAATTACCTGTCACATACGTTAAAATAAAGTCAATACATAAAAATGTAAAGGTGAGCACACAAGTTTGATAGTAGCATATAGAGTTCGAATAGTTTACGCATAACCAGGCACGTACACAGAGGAAAACGATGCATGTTAATTATCGACATGGGACCATCGGTACCAACGACTGCGGGTTGACCGTCCGAGACGGTTCGCAATACATGATTACCACCGTAATCCATGCAAGTATTTGTCCTTAACAACCCCCGTGTGAACGGGTGCTGAGTCCAAACTATAGTACTATGTTGCTAAGGCAGGTAGATAGCACTCCACGTGTAAACATAATAAACAGCATTCATTTAGTCAATTAGCACATGCAAGTTGGTTAGCGTTCAAATAGTTTGTGTTTGATTGTGATTTGATAGGTAACGTATGTAACACCCAAAAGTGCTAAAAGCAAAAAGGGATCGAGTATACTCACAGTGATTGATTGTGGATTGAAGGGAGCGCTGAGAGTAAGATTAGCCTGAATAGTTCGATAGCATAACGATGAGTAACGCGAAAAAGTAAACAAGTATGGATGGATCGAATGGGCTGGTCGATCGAACGACAGGTTCGATCCGACGGCCTATTCGATCGGCTGGTATATCCGATTGGACAGTCCTGTTCGATCGGCCGGTTGGCTCGATCGGCTGAACCATTCGAGTGGATTGTTTCTTCCTCTAGTGTGTTTGTGTTAGAGGATTTGAACTTTAGAAGTTTTTGTTGCAGTATTTGAGAACACTGAAGTGTTCCTACCTTTTCAAGTCGTTCGATCGAACGGTTCGTTCGATCGGCTAGCTCGCTCGATTGGCTAGCTCACTCGATCGGCTAGGAGCTTCAAGTTAGCACTCAACTGAATGTCACTCGATCGAATAGTCTGTTCGATCGGCTGGCATTCTCTACTACGAACAAGTTGCGAAAACAATTAAGTGTTGAAGCATAGTATCTCATGATCCGAACAGTAATGTTTACCCATCGAGTGACCCATTCGATTGAACATTACTTCGTCAATACTATTCTTCAAAAGTTTGGAAAAGTATGACCATGTGCTTAGCCGATCGGCTGGCCCGGTCGATCGGCTGGCCCGGTCGATCGGCTGGCATGTCCGATCGGCTGGGCTGTTCGAACAGCCTAGCCGTTCGGCCAGCGTTTCTGACCTGGTCGGCTCTCCGTCTAACACTTGGTTGTTTGTTTATTTGTTATTCTTTCAAGGTATCTTGACAACGTGTTGAACTATGATAACCTTTGTTCCTACCTGTTCCCTTGGCTCGAACAGGAATCACCCAAGTCCAGCCGGTTGAACGGTTTGGGATGTCGGTTTAGAGTTTATCCGGTATCAGTGAACCTTGTTCATAGAACCCGAATCTTGAACCTTCTAAACCATTTGAATGATTGGTTAGTCGGTTCAAGCTCCATTTCTACCGGTTTGAAAGCATTGAGTGTAAAAGAGTTGAAAGAAAGTTGGAAATCCTTCTTTTAATCCTTTATATTATGAAAATGTTTAGATCCATGATGGATCTTAGCTTGTTTATGTGGAAATCGGTTAGATCTAAGCTAATCATAGTGGAATGAGGCCAAAACATGACGTTCTTCAAGAACACCATGATGACATCACCCAAGAACACTTAGATCTTGGTGATTTCACGGTTAGAATCCAAGTTTTGAAAGATAGAAAGGTGTAGAATCAAGTAATGATCAAGAACATACAAGAATTAGAGTGAAAACTTACCGGGATTGAGAGAAATCTGAGAAAAGGTGAAGAAGATAGCTGGTTCGGTCAGAGCTTTCCAAAAATGGAAAGTATGACAATGACATCCCTATTTATAGGCTTCCAAAAGAGGAAAGTGGCAGCCGATCGGCTGGGAACTCCGATCGAGTGGGCAGCTCGATCGGCTGGCAAGGTGCTTAGCCGATCGGCTGGCCTGTTCGATCAGGATGTTTCCTGTTCGATCCGCCACGCACTTTGAGTATTTTGCGACGATTTTTCGACGTTTCGATTCCGACGTATGATGATATGATTTCGATAGAGTTCCTAGTCAAAATACAATCTTCTATAATTCACGTTTCGATGTCGGTTTCGATTGAGTTCGATGGCCTTTCGAGTTTCGATTCGATTTTCGATTGATTTGCTTGAATACCACACCAAACATAAAGTAAGCACGCACAAGTAACACATAAGGCACACACACACGTATAATAATACCAAAATTCGCATGATTCGAGTCTCGAGTTCGATTGATTGTTAGATCGGTTTAATTACTGATTGGTTAACTTTATCGCATTGTTACTTCCTATCATTCATAGGCGTAGATCGATTCGCATTATTACTTCGATTCTTGTTGATTACAACACTTACTCCACATAATAAAACTAAAACACAGGATCGACTATCTACAGTCAGAGAAAGTCAAAGTTGACTGAGACTTTGACTTTGACTTTGACATTCGAAAACACGGGGTGTTACACCTTGAAAGTATGTAAATTCGAGGGTTAAAAATGTTAACAAGGGGTAAATATACTGTATAGTAACCCTAAATGATGCTCGTACCTTCAAACGAATAAATCATGGATCGTACGGAGCGAAACGCGGAAGAAAGTGAGAGATTACAAACTACAGGGGTTAGATGTGTCAACATGTTTAATTTATACCTCTGAGTGACCATTTGACGAACCCGAGACGTTGTAACAGTAAATTACGCTCACTAGAATATACGATATAAATTTCGCGAAGTTCCGTTTTAAAACGAGAAAGTTATGATCAAATTCGTATGCGAGGGGTTAAAAGCGTCAACAATAAAAGTTAAGGCTTTTCCGATAGTAATTAAACTAACCGGGGACTTAACAATGCGGGTAAAAGTCACGAGGCCCTTAATTGTAATAAATCGAGGGCCAAATCGCAAAGTTACCCCTTCGAAACCGAAAGGTCAGGCTAATCATGACAAAAGATTTGGAAATCTTGATTTACAGGCCTGAGGCGGGCCGCGTTAAAGATCTGGGTAACTTAATGCGGGCCGCGAGCCATCTGTAGATACGGTTCCTGACATTAGGATTCAGGCGGCCCGCGTCCATGTTGCCTGATCCTTAATGCGGGCCGCGTGAAAGTCACAGATGCAGAAAAAATGTTTAACTTGCCTGTTCAGCCTTCTAAACGTCATGAAATGCCCTTAAACCCTTCCAAGAGACCCCTAAACAATCCCTAAACACTTAGGGACACTTGTAGAAAGGTTGTGGTCAGTAGTAGACTTGCTTGTCAACAATTTGTGGATCAAAATCCACTATAAAAGGCCATAAAGATGCAACATGTTTCCTCACATCTTCAAGTGCACTTCTGGTCATTCTTGGAGCTCCCAAGCAGGCTCAAGTCTTCACATTTCGTGCATAGGACCTTGGTAAGAATGCTAAACCTTCCTTATTGAGTTATCACTTAGTTTTAGCTTAGAAACCAAACCGTCGTAATTAACGGTTGACTTTACGATAAATCACAAATGGTCCAGTGGTTTATCGAATCGAAGGTAGTTATATGTTGTTAATCATGTGGGCTTTAAACCCCTAAAAGGGCACCCTCTGATTCCCACTCTAACTAGTCCGAATGTCGAGTCAAACGTGCATAGAAAAAGTCAACAGAAATGCTATTTGGCGATTTAATGCATAATCAGTAATATAGATGGCGTGTAACTTGTTTTAACACTCATATAACATGATAACAAGTATATTAATTAGTCTAAGCTTGTTTGATCCGACCATTTACTGTTTTGACCCGGTTCGGAGCCGAAAGTCACAAAACCTTGACTTTTGCTTTGACTTCAGTTCTGACCCGTTAAAGTATGATTTAGACATACCTTAGGACTCTCTTAGGACCAGGTTACATGATGGTATAACCCTCTGTGACCGGTTCGTTGTTTGTCCGAGTCTTTTACACATTTCCGTTAAATGCTTAAAAGTTGACCGTAACACCCTTTTTAATTTAAAACGAGAATTCCGGACATGTGAAAGGACCATAACCTTAGTTACTGATTTCTAAGCATGTACCTAAAATTTCACGTCAATCCAAGGTCCAGAATAGGAGTTATGCTAAATAGCGCAAATTATGGAAACTTTAGTAATTAATAGCGCAATTAGCATAACGCCTATCTAAACCCAGATTTCGACACCAAACCTTTTACACACTGATGTAAATTAATATTTTGGGATTTTTAAAGATTTTTAATTATTTTTAACCTGCTCATAACCTACGGTTATGGCATCGGTCCGGTAAATACCGAATATACCCTTTTCGGACGTAACTTGAGTTCTACAAGGTCTTTTGACCCGATTCCAGTTTCAGATTTTAAATAATAAATAAAGTATTTTGGACTTTATAAACGGTTCGGGAAACTCAGATTTCCTGTAGAACTCAGAAACCTCTTTTATAATCTTTAAAATGACCGAAATACCCCTACGGGGCATAAAAAGGATTTAAACTCGCTACGGGCATTATGGAAGGTATCCTACGGATACCACAACCTCTTTAAGGCATATTGACTTAGGAATCTTGTGTAGGACTCTTACGGTTTACCGTTACGCCTTTTGCGCGCACGGTTCGGCTTATGTAACTAGTTTACATAAACTAGCCGAAACGGGTCAAACCTTATTGTTTTGACCTCAAAATCCAGAGTGTGGTCATATTACCCATATAAAACAAGTCTTCAAACTTGTTGGGTCCAAACCACATTCCATTCCTGGTTTTCGCCTTTCACGCGATTAAACCATAGTTATCCTTTGAAACTGACCGGTCTAAGCTAAGGCTAAATTAAAGACCCGTTAGGATTTTAATAGGTTATTATAAACCTTCGTTCCAGATTAGGAGCCCAGTAAAAGTACTTGCATTTGCTGTATTTGATGATACTTTGCTCAGGTAAATACTCTTAACATATTACCCTATACGGGCTTGGGATACGGTACTATAAAAGTACCGCTTGGTCGGGTATGTAGTCATTTAAATCGGATTGTGATTAATGTATTTACATAACCAGCTTTGTTCTGTATTATTTGATGTATGGCCCTTAGGGTTAAATGACCATGTCCCGGATATCTTTGGCATCATTTTACGAAATGGCCACGACCTAAGCACGGGGTGTAGGCGTATACCTGACAGATGCATTATGTAAAAACTGGTAATCCACTAAAGGAATCTACCTTGTGGGCATTATACCGGTGGCGTGTCAGATAACTTAAACCGGCTCTTCTAACCGGTACTAATGGACGGCAAATAAGTAAATCTGTATACAAGATTATATACAAATAATTGTCCCAAGTTATAAAGATATTTTGTGCCGAAGTGCATTCAAATCAATTTACAAACTCTTTTCAAAACGAGTCAGTTGAGTTGTATTTACCAGTGTAAACTGACGTATTTTCCAAAAAGGTTAAGTGCAGGTGCTAGACGTAATAGGCTGGCTACTCCAGACATCATTACTCAAGTCTCGCAAGCTCTAGATGTCAAAGTCTGTTGAACTATTGTTTCTGTTTTATTATCGATCCGCCTGTGGATCTTTTTACTCTCCGTTGTAATACTGGATATTACTTATATTCGGATTGTAATATATTTTACCTTTTGCTTCCGCTATGCATTCATATAATTGGGTTGTTTGACTATTATGTTGCCAACCACGTCACGGTAATCCCCCACCGGGCCCACCGGTGAGACACGTGGAAATCGGGGTGTGACATCCTGGTTATTATCTATTAAAATTAAACAATGCACACGCGTTAGTAAGATAACCCAAATCACATTAGCCATACAACACAAGACAGAACTCTAACAAACTGAGTCAGACAGAGCCTTGACATGCGTTACGGAGCCCTAGATCAATCGGGTAGGGTAACAAATACGTGATCGGGGGTTATAATACTTACAACGAGGCAAAGGTGCGCTTTTTAGGGGTATAATACCCGAGTGTTTACTCTACTAGAGATTTGAGAGAGAAAAAGAAAATGAACGGTTTGAAGAATGAGGCCGAAGCCTCCTTATATAGCCTGATTGAGAGGCGGCTCACTCCCCGCGATGCTCCACCCCTCTCCCTTCGCGGCCCGCGAGCTAGGCTGGCTAGGGCCTAGCCTTGGTGAGTCAACCCGGTAGTCTTCACATGTTCAAGGACACGTGGCGCCCTGAGGGTTCGCCTGGTGTCACCCCGTCGCACCCCGCGACAGACCTGGGGGACCGGGTCGCGGCCCGCGAGAACTACATATTTTTGTTTTTATTTGATTTTTATTAATATTAATATTATTTAGGGTCATTTCTCATATACGGGGTATACTTTAGGACGTGTAAGAGTGTTTTAAGGGTTTTAGGAGGGTTGTTATAATTTGAGTTAAACAAGGGTACAGAAAAATCCATAATCGGTTTTGGTAAATTCGGGTTTCGGTTAATCAGTTTTCAGTTAATTTAGTTTTTGGTTGATTTTGGTTCGGTTTCGTCTGCTTTGTTCGGTTTTGGTTAAAGATTTGGTTATTGCTCACTCTTAGACACCGTTAATCACCTAACATATCAGTTTTTAAATTTTAAAAAACTATAGTGATACTATACTCAAATTAAAGAGAATAAATACTTGTTTCATGGTTTAACTTTAAAAAAAATATCAACGTTCAAAAAAATTATGACCGTTTGAAAATTATGAGGGTAGTTAGTTTTTTATAAGAGAATAAAATGTAACTATTAACTAATTATCTTTAATTTTGTTAATGATGATGGATGAAAGTATAATTAAGATGAGAAAATTAAAATATAATTTGAAAGATTTATTTACCCCACCTTAGGTTGTAACTTATACATTAAAAAAAAACTAACCTTTGGTATCTTGAATTGCACTGTTCTTATGCATTATATATATAGTATAGATTGATTAGTATGTTGGGAGTGTGTTCTTTTAATGACGATTTGTGTGGTAATATTTTATATTTCAAACTTGTTTGCATTTTCTTCTACTTAGAGGTTCTTTAAAAAAAATATCTTTCTATATTAGCTAATAAACAAAAATCTTTTTTTGGACACGTGTCATTCTTTGGTAATTTCTCACCCTTATTTTCTTATTTATCTCTTTTATTAAATAATAATAATACTATTAAACATCAATTTAACTAAATCTATTTATCTCTTTTGTTTAATTGATTTCTTTTTTAACTCTAAAGTTTCAGTTTTTGCCAATTTAAGTCTAAAGTTTCAATCTTTGGTATTTTACCCCCTTTGATTAATCTGATTTTTCATTTCTAATTCAAAAGTTTTCGTCTTTTGCAATTTAACCCCTTTAATTTTTTACTTTCAATCCAAAACTTTTCATCTTTTGCAATTTAATCTCAACATTTTTTTTTACTTTCAACTTTAGTCTCTTATATACTTTTATCTTTCATAAGTTCTCCGTTTAACGTGTCATTCTAAATTTCCGACTTAACACGCCGCAACGTGCGTGTGAGGTTCAACGTTTTTTCATCTATTTTTTTGCTGTTTGACATGTCCGTCGCAGCGCGTCTATTTTTCCCCATTTGATAGGTTTGTCGCAACGTGCGAGTCAGAGACCGACTTAGTTATTTTTTTTTTCGGTTTTACACACAGGCTCGTGGTCATGTGAGAAACATTTGCCTTTTATCAACATGATATATAACTATTGAATCCCCCGCCACATTGCGGTGGGTGGTAAATCTAGTATATAAACAAACAAAAATATTTATAAGAGGTGTTAAATTTAGAAGTATGTTTCTTATGTCTTTTATAAAAGAAAAAAAATTAAGTGCAACCAATAAAAATATTTGAGTTATATCTCTCACACACATATAGAAGGGTCAGTTTTTAGGGTAAATACAAAAAATATTGCCAATGGCCTATAACATAATTAACATCGGAGAGAAGTGGAAATTTAAGTTTGAGAAAATAGTTCTCAAGTTTGAATTCGATCCCAATCGAGTTTTACTGTAGTGGCATGCGGGTGGTGGGTTTTCTTGAAACTGGATATGATGAGTTTGGGCTATTCAATATTGTCTGTGATCGTGAGCAAATTAGGTTGCCTTTTGCTATTGGGTTACCCAGGGTAGCAAGACTTTTATTTCATTGGTCGTTAAAAAATACAAAAAATTACGAATCGAGGAACATAGAAAAACATGTAAAAAACTTTAACATTTTTACGTAATCTTTTTCGACATGTGTTTTTAGGTAAATGCTCTGAAAAAATATGTAAAATTGATGTTTTATCGTAAATTTTTTTTTTAATAATTTTTGTAAATAATAATATAATATTATATATTCGCCTAAACAAATGGATAAGCCAAGGAGTTAAAGTGGAATTCAAATTGAGTTGTGTCTTGTGAGGAAGTCAAGGAACATGCGTTTGTTGTTATGATCCAGTGCAGCATTCGTGGCATGCTCTTATTAGTTACTTTCCATGTGTGCCCATCTCTAAATCGGATAAGTCGTAAGAACCATAACACGTGGCACCGAGGTTTTCCAACTGAAAACCGCAAGATTACAATCAAAGCCCCCTCAAGTCTACAAAATCTTCTTTTTCATCCTCAAAAGTACAAATGTATTTTAAATTTTTAATAGATGTCACAAAAATAGTATTTTACCCGTTTCGTAGACATTCTAAGTGGAGAAAGAGAAAATATAATAAAATAAGAATAAAAAATTATTTAACTGAATATAGATAGATATAATATAAGGAATCGGATGTAGGGTGTTTTTAAGATTAATAAATTTTAGTAATAAATGTGTTTTTTTATTTAAGTTATATGGATAAAGACAACGATTCCAATGTGAATGCTACAAGCGAGATAAAGACCTTTTGTGCTCCTCGAATCAGTCAGAAATCTACATGGGAAGAAACAACCTATTGAAAAAGTATAAGACTATAAGGGGCTGTTTAGTAGTCTCTTAATGACTATTCAGATGCTACCTTTTAATGGTTTGAAACCTCTGAATGAATAAGAGGTAACCTCAAGTCTGAATGGTTAAAATGTAACATCTGAATGGTAAATCATCACATGTCACATTCTTCTACATTCTCGTTGGTAAATTCTTAATGGTTCTATTAAGAGGTAGCCTCTTAATAACCATTCAGAGGCTACCAAACAGCCCCTAAGAAGTATCTATGGAAACAATTATAACGTGTGAAATTGAAATTGTTGAATAGTTAACGTATTCTATTTGCTAACTAATACAAACCTTTTGTCTTTGTCTAATTCGTCAATTAGTTACAGACAAAAAATTTGTAGACATAACGAATGCAAGTACAAAAATACTTATGTTTTTAGGTATCCTAAATCATCTTTATAAAGATGGTAAATACACTATAGCGAACTTAAACTATATGTCTTTTATTATTAAATATATTCCTTATATTCTATGAAGGGCATCTCTATTTTGAGTGTGATTCGATAGGGTTTTTCCTTGCCTTCTCAACCTGTCTCTCACATATAACTCTCTATATTTTTATACTTGCAAGATAGATATAACGAAAAGAACGTCATAAGGTGGTTCTTGAGGTTTCGGCCTTATGACCCTGTCCAACGAGTTTTTATGGTGTCTACAACCCAAATAACATCTCGGGAGAGTGTTACTTGATGTGTGTTAAGGTTGTAGCACTTAAATCCTCTATGGTTTGATGGGTAATCGAGAAACACATGGTGTAGATCAGTCGGCTAGTTTGTGAATCTTAAAGGATGGTATTAGTGGATAGCAAAGGAAACCAAACACTCTTAGGTGGTCATATGTGGGAAACTGATGATAGAGGTGGATGGTAGGGGTAGAGTTTTGTAAGACTTTAGTAGGTAAGATGTTGAGGAGGTAAGTTGCATGATCTAGGGCATGATGCCAAAAGTTTTACGAGACAGATGCTTGTGTCAAAATGGTGTGCATTATGTTATTGATGGGGAAAATTTTGCGCCCGCCTTTGCTGTTTTGTGAGGATGTATAAGGACAAGGGAAACAAAAAAGCATGCCATTGGTTTTGTAAAATTGATTTAATGGTTGTTGTTGTATTCTTGTCCATTATCACCATAGAAACACTTTATAAAAGTGTTAAATTGGGTTTTAATTAATTAGTTGAATTTAAAAAAGGTGGTGAAAACTTGTGATCTGTGTACAATAGCATATGTCCAAAGGAAGTTGGTTTCATAAGTTGTTATGACAACCATTTAAGGATAGAATCGGAGAAATCCATAAGTTGTTATGAGTAATATCAAAAGGTTAATAAGTACGATTCATAGAATCACGAAATGGAAATTTTATTTGTTTTCCAAACACAGAAGATTGCCAAACATTATAAGTCTTAACAAAATTTGAAAAAAACGGTAAATAAGTTTTTATGACGTAAAATATTAATGTCGGGATATCCAAGACAATGATGCGATGAAGCATTTAGGCATTATCAGTTATTTCCTTGGTATTTTAGTTAAGCATTATAATCGGTCTCTCTTTCTGTTTCAAGAAAAACAAGCATTGGAGATTCCGGAATGAGCATGTTTAGCCCAATGCAACGTAGTGGCTACATCCATTGACACCCAACAAAAGTTAAGCACTAGAGTTGGCACACTCCATGATGATCCTACGAAGTAACAATGCTTTGTAGGTGTCGTATAATATCTTACGTTCATGAGACCCAACATCGCTTACGCCGCTCAACAAGTGTGCATTCACAGGCATGCATCTACCACGGCTCACATGAATGCTCTCAGACAGATGCTCAGATATGTAAAGGTTAAGGTCTCACTTAGCTTACATGTCTGTTCGTATCAAACAACCTCTTTAATATCCTGTACTGGTGTAGATTTTTTTTTTTTTGGGGGGGGGGGGGGGTGTGCCACGATATGAGAAGATCAACCTCTAGTTATTGTGTATACATGGGGGACAACGTTCTGTCATGGTCATCCAACCGTCAACCAATATTATCTCGATCTAGTACTGAGGCGGGATATAGGGGTATTGCAATGTTGTTTATGAAGTTTACTAGATTCGTAACTTTCTTCTTGAGCTTCATACTAATACCATGTATGCTATATTGGTTTATTGTGATAATGTAAGTGCCATCTACCTCTCTGGAAACCGAGCTCAGCATTAGAAAACTAAACATACAGAAATGGACAACCACTTTGTTCGAGGAAGGGTAACTAAAGGGCAGGTTCGCGTGCTTTATGTTCCTTCTAGATATCAGATTGCGGATATTTTAACCAAAGGATTACCAAAGGTTTTCTTTGAAAATTTTAGGTCGAGTCTAAACATTCATGACCCTCCCGTTACGACTACCGAGGTGTATTAGAATCATTAAAATTATTAGAATATATGTAACATATTTGGTCATTAATGTGCATATTCTTGTCACAGATAGATTAGTATAATCACTTGTAATGTCTATATAATCAATTTTCATATCGAATAATAGCAAGAGATTAGTGCCTACTTTCAAGGAAGAAGAGGTAGTGGAACAAACGAACAAGAACGACAAGATCACTTCAAACACGTAGAATCTCCTTTGTTGCACTTATGGTTCACATATATCTTTCATCTATTAATATAGTTACAAAAATTTACTGTCACGATTTTCACTTAAAAAAGTTTATTATTGATAAAAAACTAATTAGCAATAATTCATACTAGGGGGGTTATTTTGGTGAATTTTCATAGTTAAAGGCCAAAAGCAAATAAAAAATACATATCCATGGTATAGGTCATGCATGGGACATCGGATAGATGGTCGCCAACATCCAAAAGGACAAAAAGAAAGTTCCAAGGATAGCTGCAAATCATCATTATATCTGTATATATATTTATTTAAATATATAACCATGCAAGGAAAACATTAAAAACTTATATACCTGCAATCATAGTACTTATTAGTTAATAACATTTATAGTTTGGCTCTATAATAAAACCCTACCAATAAGGTTTCCCTGTACAGACAACTTATGATAAAATGTTTCTGTGCAAAGAAAAAATAATTTTTACATTTAAATTAAACAAAAACCTACTAATCTAAATCACAAATAACAATTTAAACAATTAATATTACATTATTCAAAGTGTTGTTTTCCCTAGCCTTGTTTTCTTTCTTTTAAGCTGCGTAACCATGATTTTCTTTATTACAACAATTTATTATATGTTTAGAACTAGGTTAGAACCCTGTGTAATACATGGGTTGAATAAATATAATTTTATATATCAAATAATAAGAAAATATCTTTAAAAACCCCGTTTACTACACGGGTTCAATAAATGTAATTTTATATACCAAATCATAAAAAAATATTTTTTTAAAAACCTCCTTTATTACATAGGTTGAATAAATGTAATTTTATATATTAAATAATAAAAAAATTATATCTTTAAGAACCCCGTGTATTGTACGAGTTGAGTAAATTTAATTTTATATATTAAATAATGAAAAAAGTTACATTTTTAAGAACTTTATGTATTGTATGGTTTGAACACATGTAATTTTATATACCAATCAAAAAGTTATATCTTGTTATATCTTTATAAACCCTGTGTATTATACGGATTGAATAAATCTAATTTTATATACCACACAATAAAAAAAGTTATATTTTAAAAACACGGTGTATTACACGAGTTGCATAAATGTAATTTTGTATAGTAAATAATAAAAATATTATATCTTTAAAAGACCTCGTAGAATCAAATAAAAAATTATATCTTAAAAAAACTAACGGATATACTCGATATATGATGGATGGGATGATTGCAGTGATCATTCTTATAAATGTCACGTAAACATAGTGAATACCGAATTTGAGTTGAGAGTTGAACACGAAAATAAAAGTATAGAACTAATAAATATTGATTAATGTTTTTGTTTAGACCGTGGAGTATGGTGGGGCGGGGGTTTGGGACATGGGTTGACACGTGGATTATGGGGCACTCAATACCGAAACCCAAGTTCATAGGGGTATGGTGGGCGTGGCTGGGGTGGCGTGGCCAAGCCACATCATTTTTTAATATATATATATATATAGGGAGAAGATCATGCGAGAACCACCTCTTATTGCGAGAACCAATGTAAACACAACCAAAAATGCCTAAAAATAGCTAAAAATCACACAATTTTTTTTTATATTTTTTATATAAAAATCGCTACTTTTCGAAGCCAAAAAAAAAATTTTTTTTTTGGCCACTAAAAGTAGCGATTTGAGCATAAAAAATATTAATTTTTTTTTTTAGATTTTTTTTTTATTTTTTTAGGTTTTTTGGGCGTTTAGTTTTTAGCATTTTAGCTTTGGGGGGGGGGGGGAGGGGGGGGGGTTTAGGTTTTTGGGGGGTGGGGGAGGGGGCTTTAGGTTTTTTTTTTTTTGGGGGGGGGTAGGTTTTTTTTTTAGGTTTTTTGGGGGTTTTAGTTTTTAGCATTTAGCTTGGGGGGAGGGGGGTTTAGGTTTTTTGGGGGGGGGGGGGGGGTGGGGGTTAGGTTTTTTTTAGCTATTTTAGGTTGTGTTGTGTTCACATTGGTTCTCGCGGTTCTCACAATAAGGGTGGTTCTCGCATGAGCCCCTCCCTATATATATATACATATACTAGTCACTTACCCGCGCGATGCGGCGGGAGTGGTATCACTTAAGTTGGTGAGTTTAGGGCTATCTACGGGGATGTAGTTTCCAATGTGGCTTGTGACGACGATGGTGGTAGTGTAGCAGAATGTGATGGTCGGTTGAGGCCTTCTTCAGCGGCGAGAATCAGCGATTTGCGGCGATTGGTGGTTTCGTGATGGCGTTTGGTGGTTATTGTGCGACTCAGGAGAAAACAAAGAAAATTGTTTGATTCTAGTTATGTTACCTGAAATAGACGGACTACCTAGGCTTTTGTTGGTTCAAATTGTGATACAAATTCACAAATAACTAACATTAACTACTATATTGTAAGATGTACAAAACATAGTCAAAAATTTCCCAAACAGTCTTAGGTTTGTAAGAGTCCTTAATCTTGAATTCCTAAGGTTTGGAACTGAAATTTGTCACAAAATAAAGGATTTCCTTCAATTAGTTTCTTAAGTTCAACCAGCATCATACCTCGAGCAGATTTAGTATCTCCATATTTGGATAATTGTTCATTCTCCCTAAAGTAGTGATCTATAAAAGTCAGTCAGCAAAGGCGCGATAGATGATGCTTAATACAAAAATTAAAGTAAGATAAATAAGTTCGTTTACAGACAAATGGTTACAAACAAATCAATCGAGTCGTTAATCAAACGATTAAACGCATAAACAAAACAATAAATATGAATTTGTACATTCTGATACATATCTACTTAGAGGTGGCAGTTTTTTTATTTTTTTATTAGCCATGCCGCTGCGCTCGTTGCGGCTGCCCTCACCGCGCCGCTGCGGCTGCACTTGTTGCGCTCGCATGCTCACTGCACCGATCAAATTTTAGTAAAGTACACGGATGGTAAGCCAGAGACAACTGAGGTGATGGCACCTTGACTGTCAATGACACAGTGCTGAACACTGCTGTTCCCTATTACCCTGCATATACCAAACAAACTTGCGATTAGTTTATGCACAGCTATTCATAATCATTTTATCATGAAATAAGGATACCTGAACAAATGTCTCGCTCGACCAATAGTTTCCCTTGACGCATTATGCAAGGTTCGCTCGGTCCAACAACTCAAGCAAATGTTTTCTATGTTTTTTAGGGGGAAGATGGGTGCTTCTCTCCACAGGGCATACAAGACACAGGTTGTTGGCGGAAGCCCGCCAAATTTAACATATAAAGTTTTTTTATATGTTAAATATGGCGGGTTGCCGCCAATAACCTGTGTTTTGTATGCCCTGTGGAGAGAAGCACCCATGTTCCCCCTAAAATGCAAAGAAAACATTTGCTTGAGTTGTTGGACCGAGCGAACCTTGCACAGGCTCAGTTTTTGCATCACAGCCTCAAACACTTTCAGTTCAGATAGATTACACAGGCTCAGTTTTTGCATCACAGCCTCAAAACACTTTTACTTCAGACAGATTAAGAACACAAGCTCAGCTTATGCATCATAGACTCAACACTTTTAGTTCAGACAGATTAAGAACACAAGCTCAGCTTTCGCATCACAGCCTCAAACACTTTCAGTTCAGACAGATTAAGAACACAAAATCCGGAGTACACAACAAGAGTAATTTGCCACTAAACTTAAACAACCTTTAAAGCATGATGTACGAGTGTTTTAAGCACAAGAAACACATATGTAACCTCACAAGCTCAGCTTATGCATCATAGCCTTAACAGTTTCAGTTCAGACATATTAAGAACAAAGCTCAGCTTATGCATCATAGCCTCACAGGCTCAGCTTATGCATCATAGCCTCACAGGATCAGCTTAATACAAAAATTAAAGTAAGATAAATAAGTTCGTTTACAGACAAATGGTTACAAACAAATCAATCGAGTCGTTAATCAAACGATTAAACGCATAAACAAAACAATAAATATGAATTTGTACATTCTGATACATATCTACTTAGAGGTGACAGTTTTTTTATTTTTTTATTAACCATGCCGCTGCGCTCGTTGCGGCTGCCCTCACCGCGCCGCTGCGGCTGCACTTGTTGCGCTCGCATGCTCACTGCACCGATCAAATTTTAGTAAAGTACACGGATGGTAAGCCAGAGACAACTGAGGTGATGGCACCAAGCAAGAATGACACAGTGCTGAACACTGCTGTTCCCTTTTACCCTGCATATACCAAACAAACTTGCGATTAGTTTATGCACAGCTATTCATAATCATTTTATCATGAAATAAGGATACCTGAACAAATGTCTCGCTCGACCAATAGTTTCCCTTGACGCATTATGCAAGGTTCGCTTGGTCCAACAACTGAAGCAAATGTTTTCTATGTTTTTTAGGGGGAAGATGGGTGCATCTCTCCACAGGGCATACAAGACACAGGTCATTGGCGGAAGCCCGCCAAATTTAACATATAAAGTTTTTTTATATGTTAAATATGGCGAGCTGCCGCCAATAACCTGTGTCTTGTATGCCCTGTGGAGAGATGCACCCATGTTCCCCCTAAAATGCAAAGAAAACATTTGCTTGAGTTGTTGGATAGATTACACAGGCTCAGTTTTTGCATCACAGCCTCAAAACACTTTCAGTTCAGATAGATTACACAGGCTCAGTTTTTGCATCACAGCCTCAAAACACTTTTAGTTCAGACAGATTAATACTTTTACAACTGGAAGACTCAGACATGTAATTGAGAGATGAACACAACTACGGGTAAAGCCATGGCTGCAACACACGGTTGCAAAGTGAGAACTATGCAACCTGGATATTGCCCCGCCAAGATGCTACTCGGATCTCCTATGTACCCTCAAAATACAATCATCACAGTCTATTGTGTTATGTAACCCCGCTTTAAAGCATGATGTACAAGAGTAATTTTCCACTAAACTTAAACAACCTTTAAAGCATGATGTACAGCTGTTTTAAGCACAAGAAACACATATGTAACCTCACAGGCTCAGCTTATGCATCATAGCCTTAACAGTTTCAGTTCAGACATATTAAGAACACAAGCTCAGCTTATGCATCATAGAGTCGACAGGCTCAGCTTATGCATCATAGAGTCGACAGGCTCAGCTTATGCATCATAGCCTCACAGTTGAGTGTAGTTGAGTGTTAGTTCAACTGAGATAAACTTACAATTTGAAAGTTTAATTCGTCTCAGTTGAGTGTAGTTGAGTGTTTGTAGAGTGTTGATACATCTGAAGTATTTATAGAGACTGAAGCAAGCATGTGGTCTTTCACACAGTGTTTATAGAGACTGCAGCAAGCAAGCAAGCTGTCTTAAGTGTTTGACCATAAAAAAAAGATCAATATCAGTCAGTAAATCAAATCTGAGAGTTCATAATGCCCACCTTGTCACACCCCCAAAATCCACCTGCGGATAACACCCGCTTCGGGGGCGTGACTGACCAGGATCCAGCCACCAATTATACCGAATACTTAAGTTGATAACAAAAGTAATACTTACTATTCATAAGCTTAGCAAACATTAAGTTCAGAGTTTAAAGTTTTAATTTCCAAAAATAGTATTAAGTAGCGGAAGCATAAATAAAGTAGTAGTTAAACAAGTCCATGGTCCAAAATAAGGTAACACCCAACACAAGGGTGAACAGACACTACACGTTCCCAAGCAGCAAGCTCCTTCGTCACGGGTTACCTGCAAAGCATGCAGTAAGGGGTCAACAATAATGCTGAGTGAGTTCACTAGTTGTCCAGTTTTAATTTCCAAAAACTTTGTTTCACCGGTTAATTTATCCGTTTATACATGCCCTGGGGAGCTACCCCAAAAGTTAGCGACTAAACTGTTTTTCCAATACCGAACACTAGGTAACCGTTGCGTATCCGCAGGATGCCCCGATGTCAATGTTCTATCATCATTGACGGATTTCTGAGTACATTAGTTCACGACCGTCCCAAACCAGGGCACGGTGTGAGGCTGGTAAACACCTAAATAGCGCTATCAACTAATAACCCGCTCGCCTAACCCGGCGACTAATCGGTATTTGTAGTAGGGACTTGAGTGATAGAGTTTCGTTTAGTGCCGTTAGTTGCAATCCGTATAAACAGTAATTAACCAAAAGGTTTCCCAATACCCGGGAAGGAAAGGTAAGTTTTGTTCCCAATAACTAGGGAAGGTATGTAAATGGTATCCCCTTTTACCAGGGGATAGGGTTGTTAGTCTCGTGTCCCAAACCACCGGGACGCATGCTTTTAAGTTGTGAACTCACCTTGGGTTGCTCGGTAGGTTTAGGTTACTTGTCAATCACGTTGGTCACCACGTCCTAACATGGTTACCGGTATAGGTCAGGTTCGGTGTACAAGCATTCACGTAAAACACATATAGGCACGTAACTAACACGTATCAAGCATATAAGTAAACAGTGGGTTACTGGGTCGGCCTAAGTAATTAAGCAGTCAACAGCAACACATAATCCAGTCAACAGATAGTCCAAGTTAAACACATATGGGCCCAGTAACCAAAATGAACAGCCCACTCGCAACCAGCTGGTCTCGAGTCGCAACCAGGTGGTTTCGGCTTGTCACGCTGTGGTTGCGAGTCGTAACCGTGGTCTCGAGTCATCATGCTGTGGTTGCGAGTCGCAACCGACGTAGTCTCGAGTCGCAATCACGTGGTTTCGACTTGTCATGCTTTGGTTGCGAGTCGCAACGGTGTGGTTTCGAGTCGGAATGCTGTGGTTGCGAGTCGTATCGCCGTCGTTGCGAGTCGTAATCTGTCACTTTCATGTACACGTGATGATGCAGATATGACAGTCCAAATTGTACCAAGAATTCAGGCCCATATAAGGAAACAACCAATAAGATTTCTACAAACACTTTTCCTCATTTGACCATTAAACCATATAGATCAAACTTTGCCATTTTTTACATCTTCAAACCATATTCAAACAAGTTCATGTAGTGTTCATAGTTTTCTAGGGTTTTTATATCCAACAAAACCATATATTCATGAACCAAAAATCACATATTTTGACAAGATCATGATGCTAAACAAGAAAACATACATTATATAGCCGAAAATCTTATGCTAAACATCATCATTCTTGCAAGAAACAAAGAAGCATAGTGTAGTTGGCTATGAACACTTGTAAACTACCAATATCATGTCATTTTAGTCATGTTAACACATATCCACAAACTTTACAAAACAACCTAGTAATCATGCATAAACCACTAACCAAACATTTCTTAGTTCATACAACATACATACATCTTAAACACAAAAGGAAACACTAACCGGTTATGAAAAGGAGGAGCCGAAAACAAAGAGAAGAGAATGAGAGAAGATGAAGTGTCCGAGTGATCCGAGCTTGACCGAGTCCTTGTCCGAGCTCCTTGCTTGAACCGAAAAGGGGAGAAGAGTGGTGTTGTTGTGGGTTTCTAGTTGAGAGGAAAATAGGAGAAGTGTGTTTGTGTGGTTTGTGTAAAGTGAAGGAAAGTGGGGAAGGTGGGGTATATATATACAAGGGGTGTTTCGGGATGGGTTTGGGGTTTCGACCCAAACCGGTTACGGCCCAAAGGCCCACTCGCAACCGCCCGGTTGCGAGTCATGGTCTCGGGTCGTGGTTTCGGCTCTCATATAAATATATATACAATACATACATACATCGCATATCATGCAAAAATCACGTTTCCATTTAATAATATTTATATATACACACGAAATATTACAAGGTGATCGTTCGGAAAAACCTCGAGTGTCACATTATCCCCAAGTTTTAAGAACTTTCGTCCCGAAAGTTGAAGCAGCCACTGCCAGGCTAGCGTGTTTCAACGGGGTGTCACATCATCCCCCCGTTAGTTTGGAATTTCGTCCCGAAATTCGGTTGTAGCTTCAGTGCTGGGGTTTTCGTTTGGGAATAACTGGGGATACTTGGACTTCATCTGGTCCTCCCGCTCCCAGGTAAACTCTGGGCCGCGCCGTGAGTTCCAACGAACTCGCACAAGGGGTATCTGGCTACGTTTGAGGGTTTTGATCTCTCGATCCGTGATCTCAATCGGTTCCTCAGTAAAGTGTAGCTGTTCATCTATAGTCAGTTCCTTAAAAGGAATTACAAGTGTTTCGTCCGACAAACACTTCTTCAGGTTAGACACGTGAAAAACGTTGTGCACTGCACTCAGCTCTGCAGGCAGGTTCAATCTATAAGCAACCTTACCGATTTTCTCGGTAATTTCGAACGGTCCAACATACCGTGGATTCAGCTTGCCTCGCTTACCGAAACGAACCACACCCTTCCAGGGTGAGACTTTAAGTAGAACCCGGTCCCCGACCTGGAATTCTAACGGTTTTCTACGCTTGTCAGCGTAGCTTTTCTGACGGTCACGAGCTGCCGCCATGCGTTGCCTGATCTGGGAAATCTTTTCCGTTGTATCTACCACTAGTTCCGGGCCTGTGAGTTGACTATCACCAACTTCCGCCCAGCAGAGAGGTGATCGGCATTTACGACCGTACAATGCCTCAAAAGGTGCCGCCTGAATACTAGTGTGATAGCTGTTGTTGTAGGAGAATTCCACCAGCGGCAGATGTTTCTCCCAGTTCTTGCCAAAATCGATCACACATGCCCTAAGCATGTCTTCCAGGGTTTGGATGGTGCGTTCAGACTGCCCATCCGTTTGCGGGTGATAAGCGGTGCTCATGTCCAAACGGGAGCCAAAGCATTTGTGCATAGCTTGCCACAACTCGGAAGTAAAACGAGCGTCTCGGTCAGAAATAATAGAAGTTGGCACCCCGTGCCTAGAGACTACTTCCTTTAAATAGATTTCTGCCAAGGTAGAAAACTTGTCCGTTTCCTTAATGGCCAAAAAGTGTGCAGACTTAGTCAATCGATCTACTATCACCCAAATAGTATCATTCCCGCGTTGTGATCTGGGTAGCCCTGTAACAAAATCCATGGAAATCTGTTCCCATTTCCATTTCGGGATTTCGGGTTGCTGTAGTAGGCCTGCTGGTTTCTGATACTCGATCTTGACTCTTGCGCAGGTCAAACATTTGCCAACATAGGCTGCTATGTGGGCTTTCATGCCAGGCCACCAGTAGGTGGTCCTTAAGTCGTGGTACATCTTATCTGAACCAGGATGTACTGAGTAACGGGACTTATGGGCTTCGTCCATCACAAGTTCTCGTAGATCTCCGTAAAGTGGGACCCAAATGCGCCCTGCCACATAGTAGGCGCCGTCTTCTTTTTGCTCTAACTGTTGTCTTGATCCTCGCAGGGACTCAGCCCTGATGTTTTCCGGTTTCAAAGCTTCAATCTGAGCATTTCGGATCTGGGTAGGGAGACTAGACTGGATAGTAAGTTGTAATGCTCGCACGCGCCGTGGTATAGTGTCCTTTCGGCTGAGGGCGTCTGCCACGACATTGGCCTTGCCCGGATGATACTTGATGGCGCATTCGTAATCATTCAGAAGTTCAACCCATCGACGTTGTCGCATGTTTAATTCCTTCTGCTTGCAGATGTGCTCGAGACTCCTGTGATCGGTGTAAATGGTGCACTTGGTACCGTACAGGTAATGTCTCCATATCTTAAGCGCAAATATCACTGCTCCCAGTTCCAAATCGTGTGTTGTGTAATTCCTTTCATGTGTCTTAAGTTGTCGAGAGGCGTAAGCAATAACTTTCTCGCGTTGCATCAACACGCAACCGAGCCCATGAATAGACGCATCGCAGTAGACCACAAAGTCGTCAGTGCCTTCAGGTAACGAGAGAATAGGAGCACTACAGAGGTTATCCTTAAGCCTCTGAAAAGCAGATTCCTGTGCTTCATTCCACTTGTAGGTGACGCCCTTCTGAGTGAGCGTAGTGAGGGGTTGTGCAATCTTTGAGAATCCCTGAATGAATCTGCGGTAGTAACCTGCCAATCCCAAAAATTGGCGAACTTCAGTCGGAGTCTTAGGGGTAGGCCAATTCTTTATAGAGTCGATCTTAGCTGGGTCGACGTGGATTCCATCCTTGTTAACCACGTGCCCAAGGAAATGGACTTCCCGAAGCCAGAAGTCGCATTTCGAGAACTTGGCATACAGTTGCTCATTGCGAAGGAGTTCGAGGATAAGGCGTAGGTGCTGTTCATGCTCTTCCTGACTTTTCGAGTAGATCAAGATGTCGTCTATAAACACGATCACAAATTTGTCGAGGTAGGGTTTGCATACCCGGTTCATGAGATCCATGAACACTGCAGGAGCGTTGGTCATTCCAAAGGGCATAACGAGGAATTCATAATGACCATAACGAGTTCTGAATGCAGTCTTGGAAATGTCTTCATTACGGACCCTTAACTGATGGTAGCCTGATCGCAGGTCAATCTTGGAATAGTAGCTCGATCCTTGCAACTGATCGAATAGGTCGTCGATTCGAGGGAGGGGGTAACGATTCTTGATGGTAACCTTGTTCAGCTCACGATAGTCGATGCACATTCGGAATGTGCCATCCTTCTTCTTAACAAAGAGTACCGGTGCTCCCCAGGGTGATGAACTAGGACGGATAAACCCTTTATCCAATAGTTCCTGTAGTTGTGTCGAGAGTTCCTTCAATTCTGCGGGGGCTAGACGGTAAGGTGCACGAGCTATAGGCGCTGCTCCGGGAGCTAGCTCGATCTGGAATTCGACCTGACGATGGGGAGGGAGTCCAGGTAGTTCCTCAGGAAATACCTCGGGGTAGTCACGCACTACTGGAAAATCTTCAATCCTCTTTTCCTTTTCCTGCGTGTTGGTAACAAGTGCTAAGATAGCGGTGTGCCCTTTTCGTAAACACTTCTGGGCCTTCAAGAACGAGATAATGCCGGAGATTTCTCCACTTTTGCCACCTTGTACAATGAGGGGTTTGCCAGAACGGCGAGGAATACGAACTGCTTTCTCTTGACAGAGGATCTCAGCGCGTTGCTTGGATAACCAATCCATACCAATAACGACGTCGAAGCTTCCAAGAGTAACAGGGAAAAGATCGACACTAAATGTCTGACCAGACAACTCTAGTTTGCAGCCTTTGACAACATGTGAGGCCTCGATGTTTCTACCATTAGCTAACTCGACGATATGAGGAGAACTTAGTAACGAAAGCGGACGCTTAAGCTTCTTACTAATACGTAGGGATACATAACTAGCATCGGCACCGGAATCAAATAACACAGAAACATAACGATCATCGAGTAGGAACTTACCCGCCACGACATTGGGGTCATTCCTTGCTTCACCAGCTCCAATCACGAAAGCTCTTCCTCTAGCACCATTCCCAGCATTGTTGTTCTGATTGTTGTTCCCAGCTCCCTGATTATTGTTGCGGTTCTGATTCAGTTCAGGACAATCCTTCTTAAAGTGCCCCTCAGCTCCACACTTAAAACATGCCCGGTTGTTTCCCTGCTGCTGTTGCTGTTGGGGTTGCTGCTGGTTCTGTCTAGCTGGGAACTGACTTCTACAATCCTTGGCCTCATGCCCCATTTTGTTACATCGCTGACACTGGCCCTTCACACACTGCCCGCTGTGATGTCGATTGCACTTGTTGCACTTGGGGTGGTTTCCACGATAGCCACCCTGTTGTTGAGCGCCCTTGTTGTTTTCGGTTTTCCTTTGCTGTGCTGGGGCCTGAGTGGGGTTAGCATCCTTGCTTTGACTTCCTTCCCACTTACGCTTGTTGTCACTAGAAGTTCCGACAGTAGCACCGATCCTTTTGGGCAACCTGCCCTCCTCTACGGCCTGATCAGTGAGTTTGTAAGCAAGTCGAACGATCGGCTGAATGGTAGTGTGGTTGGCTGAAGTGACATGGCTTCGAATCTCTGGAGCCAAACCTTTGATGTACAGTTCGATCCTTCGGTACATTGGTCGAGACATGTTTGGGCAAAGAGCAGCATAGTCATTGGACAGCTTGGTGTAAGTTTCAATCTCTGACCCAACCATTTTGAGCTCATAGTACTCATTCTCAAGCTTGTGGATGTCATCCCGGTGACAGTATTCATCCTTAATCATATCCTTGAAATCCTCCCACGCAGTAGCATTTGCAGTTTCCAACCCAAACATCTGAATTTGCGCCTTCCACCAAGAAAGCGCGCTTCCTTCAAGCGTAGCAGTAGCAAATTTCACCCAATTTGCAGGGGGACACTCGCAAACAGCAAAGACAGCTTCAATTTTCTCAATCCAATGCAGAAGACCTATGGCACCCTCAGTGCCGTTGAAAGGGAGAGGCTTGCAATCCATGAAAGTTTTGAAAGTACACACTGGTGGTTGCGCAGGTGCATGCTGACCTGTTCGTGAGAAGCGAAGCGTATAGGTTTAGAGGCGAAAAGTCGATGTGGCGGTAGGATCTAAACATCCTAAAACAACGAGCTTACCTATAGGGTGAGCTGCGAAAGCTGCAGCCACTGTGTTGAGCAGGTTAGTGAACTGAGCCTGCGTCATGTTAATGTTTCCTCTTCCGCGTCCACTCATTGTCTTCATAACCAGAAAACACGGTATGAGTGTGATGTCGTAGTGTAGCGAGAATGAGATAGAAGAGAGAGGTGTGTCTATCCGTTTTAGGCATACTAGTACGTATAGTAAATCAGGAAACATAAAGCAAACAAGTAAACACTGGTCCGAGCTATGAGGTCAAATGTGTCGAGCCTTGCACTTGGAGTGTAGTGTCGTCGCGAGTCACGGGTTATAGTCTGGTTTTCTCCAAAAAGATTTTCCCCCTTTTTTAAAACCAAGTTCACTATAACCAATGGCTCTGATACCAATCTGTCACACCCCCAAAATCCACCTGCGGATAACACCCGCTTCGGGGGCGTGACTGACCAGGATCCAGCCACCAATTATACCGAATACTTAAGTTGATAACAAAAGTAATACTTACTATTCATAAGCTTAGCAAACATTAAGTTCAGAGTTTAAAGTTTTAATTTCCAAAAATAGTATTAAGTAGCGGAAGCATAAATAAAGTAGTAGTTAAACAAGTCCATGGTCCAAAATAAGGTAACACCCAACACAAGGGTGAACAGACACTACACGTTCCCAAGCAGCAAGCTCCTTCGTCACGGGTTACCTGCAAAGCATGCAGTAAGGGGTCAACAATAATGCTGAGTGAGTTCACTAGTTGTCCAGTTTTAATTTCCAAAAACTTTGTTTCACCGGTTAATTTATCCGTTTATACATGCCCTGGGGAGCTACCCCAAAAGTTAGCGACTAAACTGTTTTTCCAATACCGAACACTAGGTAACCGTTGCGTATCCGCAGGATGCCCCGATGTCAATGTTCTATCATCATTGACGGATTTCTGAGTACATTAGTTCACGACCGTCCCAAACCAGGGCACGGTGTGAGGCTGGTAAACACCTAAATAGCGCTATCAACTAATAACCCGCTCGCCTAACCCGGCGACTAATCGGTATTTGTAGTAGGGACTTGAGTGATAGAGTTTCGTTTAGTGCCGTTAGTTGCAATCCGTATAAACAGTAATTAACCAAAAGGTTTCCCAATACCCGGGAAGGAAAGGTAAGTTTTGTTCCCAATAACTAGGGAAGGTATGTAAATGGTATCCCCTTTTACCAGGGGATAGGGTTGTTAGTCTCGTGTCCCAAACCACCGGGACGCATGCTTTTAAGTTGTGAACTCACCTTGGGTTGCTCGGTAGGTTTAGGTTACTTGTCAATCACGTTGGTCACCACGTCCTAACATGGTTACCGGTATAGGTCAGGTTCGGTGTACAAGCATTCACGTAAAACACATATAGGCACGTAACTAACACGTATCAAGCATATAAGTAAACAGTGGGTTACTGGGCCGGCCTAAGTAATTAAGCAGTCAACAGCAACACATAATCCAGTCAACAGATAGTCCAAGTTAAACACATATGGGCCCAGTAACCAAAATGAACAGCCCACTCGCAACCAGCTGGTCTCGAGTCGCAACCAGGTGGTTTCGGCTTGTCACGCTGTGGTTGCGAGTCGTAACCGTGGTCTCGAGTCATCATGCTGTGGTTGCGAGTCGCAACCGACGTAGTCTCGAGTCGCAATCACGTGGTTTCGACTTGTCATGCTTTGGTTGCGAGTCGCAACGGTGTGGTTTCGAGTCGGAATGCTGTGGTTGCGAGTCGTATCGCCGTCGTTGCGAGTCGTAATCTGTCACTTTCATGTACACGTGATGATGCAGATATGACAGTCCAAATTGTACCAAGAATTCAGGCCCATATAAGGAAACAACCAATAAGATTTCTACAAACACTTTTCCTCATTTGACCATTAAACCATATAGATCAAACTTTGCCATTTTTTACATCTTCAAACCATATTCAAACAAGTTCATGTAGTGTTCATAGTTTTCTAGGGTTTTTATATCCAACAAAACCATATATTCATGAACCAAAAATCACATATTTTGACAAGATCATGATGCTAAACAAGAAAACATACATTATATAGCCGAAAATCTTATGCTAAACATCATCATTCTTGCAAGAAACAAAGAAGCATAGTGTAGTTGGCTATGAACACTTGTAAACTACCAATATCATGTCATTTTAGTCATGTTAACACATATCCACAAACTTTACAAAACAACCTAGTAATCATGCATAAACCACTAACCAAACATTTCTTAATTCATACAACATACATACATCTTAAACACAAAAGGAAACACTAACCGGTTATGAAAAGGAGGAGCCGAAAACAAAGAGAAGAGAATGAGAGAAGATGAAGTGTCCGAGTGATCCGAGCTTGACCGAGTCCTTGTCCGAGCTCCTTGCTTGAACCGAAAAGGGGAGAAGAGTGGTGTTGTTGTGGGTTTCTAGTTGAGAGGAAAATAGGAGAAGTGTGTTTGTGTGGTTTGTGTAAAGTGAAGGAAAGTGGGGAAGGTGGGGTATATATATACAAGGGGTGTTTCGGGATGGGTTTGGGGTTTCGACCCAAACCGGTTACGGCCCAAAGGCCCACTCGCAACCGCCCGGTTGCGAGTCATGGTCTCGGGTCGTGGTTTCGGCTCTCATATAAATATATATACAATACATACATACATCGCATATCATGCAAAAATCACGTTTCCATTTAATAATATTTATATATACACACGAAATATTACAAGGTGATCGTTCGGAAAAACCTCGAGTGTCACACACCTAACTGAGCATGCTATTGATTCAATATGTTAAGCAATATAAGAATTCATAATGGCGACTCTTGTATGTATTTCGCAAAAAAAAGTATACCCACCGTAACACCAACATATGTATCTATACTTCTATCTATACTACTTTATAAAGCATATAGGAAGGATAGAATGGTCTTTTGCCACTTTACAACTCTTTAAAGCCCATTGTACAAACCTCTTAAGCACAAGTGTTGAAAACTTGTTTTCAACACCTGATGATACCACGCGGATCTTAGCGGATCTACTTGACCCGGTTTTTGTTTGATGGATCCAATATATTCGTATTATCACAGTTTACAACCACAATTTCATCCGCCGCTCCACATTTCAGTTTTTAGTTTATCTCCAGTGGTAAGTAGTAAAAAAACAAAAAGGACAAAAGTCAAAGAAAAGCTACTGACATGACTTGCTTTTTGAATTGTCTTTGGATTATAAGTTGAAGTTGGATTCTAACTAAACACACTTCACATCCAATACAAATATAACACACATAAGAAACCAAAACAGACCATCATGCTTCATGGTTAAAATAGAATAACAAAGTTAGTTTCTTTAAATACAAAAAAGACCATTATAAAGCACACAAACTATATAGCTTTTAACCTAGATTCTTATTTCAAAATTCGAAACAACAGTAAAACAAAGCCAGTTGAATTTTTATAATATTTCAAATCTGCATAATCAAAACATAAAAACACATATAACTAATTATATCTCCACACACAAAATCTTTAATTTTTCCCCTAAATCCCCTAAAGAATCAAGCTTAAAAATACAAATATAACACACATAAGAAACCAAAACAGACCATCATGCTTCATGGTTAAAATAGAATAACAAAGTTAGTTTCTTTAAATACAAAAAAGACCATTATAAAGCACACAAATTATATAGACTACCAAAGTAATTGGATCAAACCAATCCTAAAAAAACAAAGTAACAGCAAACAGGTCAAACACTTACAAACGGGTCGATCCAATTCCGACTATGTTTATATCTAACGGGTCAAACAATAAATTAGCTAAAAAAATGTGGCAAGCAAGTCAAATAGGTAGACAGCCGTGCAAAGTGTACTTTTAGTACATAAAATTTTTGAATCAGTTTATTCAAAGTAGTATATTATAATAATGATACAAAATCTGTGCTTATATTGGACACCCTAATTATTTATCAAAACCATTCGAAACGTGTTTTGGGTCGACCTGCCCGTAGTTTTGGCCCATTACACAGCCCGCCTAACCGGCCAAGCACCTAGCATGAAGCAATGAGAAAAAGAGCAAAAATCATACCTACTCCCATTGATGTGGGAAAGTTGTTCACCACAAGCAACTTGAAAAGATAGATTGAAATTACTACCTGCAGGAGAAGGGGCAAGAAACAAAAAGCTCATGAACAAATAAATACGTTATACGATGACAACAGGAAAGATGCATTAAATATTAAGTAAATAAAATCGGTAAATACCTTAAAAAACAAACTCCAGTCGCTTCCTTCTGCCAAGATTCTAGCTACATTACCTACTTCATTCCTTATTCAATTGAGCCGCACCATGTTCGACGGTTGAAGCGTGTTAAGCAAACTTCAACCTACAAACCGTAGAGCTGCACAATAAGAGTATCACAATTAGTATAATTCATTGAAAATTAAAAACTGAAAACAAATTATGTGTTTGAACTTTAAACAAAGAGATGGGGTCTCACTTGACTGTCAATGTAGCACCGTATATCCTTCCATAGTCCTGTTGTTTTAAACTTCTCCTGAAATGATGTCGAAATTCCCATTTAATACAAAATTCAATGATTTTTAAAACCTTTAAACGTCAAAAACAAAATCAATTACCCCTAAACCATGTGGGGAATCAGATCGAGATGGCTAGTAGTCGAATCAGCAATTGGATCAAACCAATCCTAAAAAAACAAAGTAACAGCAAAACTACTTTTAATTAGAGAGATTCAAATTTAAATCATATTAAGCGATGACTATTTGGTATGTGCATGCACTCACCATAACTCCCATGTTGAGGCTGTCCGCCAGCCGATTCCTGTATGGTTCCTTCGCCGGTGAGCTTGCAATCGGATTCTCCTTACAAACAAAACCATAATTCAGTAACCGATTAGATCAAACAAAAAGCCCTAATTATGAAACAGAAATTACGTTTTCGTATAATTCATTGAAAATTAAAAACTGAAAACAAATTATGTGTTTGAACTTTAAACAAAGAGATGGGGTCTCACTTGACTGTCAATGTAGCACCGTATATCCTTCCATAGTCCTGTTGTTTTAAACTTCTCCTGAAATGATGTCGAAATTCCCATTTAATACAAAATTCAATGATTTTTAAAACCTTTAAACGTCAAAAACAAAATCAATTACCCCTAAACCATGTGGGGAATCAGATCGAGATGGCTAGTAGTCGAATCAGCAATTGGATCAAACCAATCCTAAAAAAACAAAGTAACAGCAAAACTACTTTTAATTAGAGAGATTCAAATTTAAATCATATTAAGCGATGACTATTTGGTATGTGCATGCACTCACCATAACTCCCATGTTGAGGCTGTAATGATTTTGTTGTAAACTGTGATAATACGAATATATTGGATCCATCAAACAAAAACCGGGTCAAGTAGATCCGCTAAGATCCGCGTGGTATCATCAGGTGTTGAAAACAAGTTTTCAACACTTGTGCTTAAGAGGTTTGTACAATGGGCTTTAAAGAGTTGTAAAGTGGCAAAAGACCATTCTGTCCGCCAGCCGATTCCTGTATGCTTCCTTCGCCGGTGAGCTTGCAATCGGATTCTCCTTACAAACAAAACCATAATTCAGTAACCGATTAGATCAAACAAAAAGCCCTAATTATGAAACAGAAATTACGTTTTCTATATAAATCTCACAGAACATTAAAATAATCACAAAACCAACACAGATCTAAAAGTATTATCACACATCTAAAAGTATTATCATAGATCTAAAAGAATTATCAAAGATTCACAGATCTAAAAGTATTATCACAGATCTAAAAGTATTAAAACAGATCTAAAAGTATTATCACAGATCTGACAAAGCCCTAATGCAAGAAATTAAAATTGGTCCATTCACAGATCTGACAAAGCCCTAATTATCAAACAAAAAGCCCTAATGTTGATCCATTCACAGAACATTAAAATAATCACAAAACCAACACAGATCTAAAAGTATTATCACAGATCTAAAAGTATTATCACAGATCTAAAAGTATTATCACAAATCTAAAAGTATTAAAACAGATCTAAAAGTATTATCACAGATCTGACAAAGATTAAAAAAAAACGTACAAAATAGGGTTAAAAACATGACCTGTTCCATGGATGAAAGGGGAGAAGACGGTGATGGCAAAGACAGGTTCCATGGATGAGCGGTGGAGGTGCGGTGGAGGTGCGGTGGAGGTGCGGTGGAGGTGCTTCAGTTATGCGGTGGAGGTGCTTCAGTTATGCGGTGGAGGATCTAGGGTTTAGAAAGTGAAAGAAATGTGGAGCGGCGGATGAAATTGTGGTTGTAAACTGTGATAATACGAATATATTGGATCCATCAAACAAAAACCGGGTCAAGTAGATCCGCTAAGATCCGCGTGGTATCATCAGGTGTTGAAAACAAGTTTTCAACACTTGTGCTTAAGAGGTTTGTACAATGGGCTTTAAAGAGTTGTAAAGTGGCAAAAGACCATTCTATCCTTCCTATATGCTTTATAAAGTAGTATAGATATACATATATACATGTATATATATACATCTATACATATATACATGTATATATATATATACATGTATATACATGTTTTTAAGGGTTTTGGGTAAAAAAAAATAAAAAAAGCGCCGAGTAGATATTTTAAAAAAAATAAACAAGTTTTGGTGTAACACATGTTACAATATGAATGTAACATGTGTTACACCTAAACTTGTTTATTTTTTTAAAAAATATCTACTCGGCGCTTTTTTAATTTTTTTTTGTCTAAAACCCTTAAAAACATGTATATAACATGTATAAATTTTTTCAAAAAAAAAAAAAAACATCGGGAGCTTTGAGTTTCCCGGGTTTTCTAAATTAAAGTGGGTTTTCTATACATCCTTCTCCTATATATATATATATATAGGGAGAAGATCATGCGAGAACCACCTTTTATTGTGAGAACCGCGAGAATAAATGTGAACACACCAAAAATGCCTAAAAATAGCTAAAAATCACACAAATTTTTTTAATATTTTTTATATGAAAATCGCTACTTTTTGAAGCCAAAAATTTTTTTTTTGACCACTAAAAGTAGCGATTTGAGCATAAAAAATTTTAGATTTTTTTTTTATTTTTTAAGATTTTTTTTTTTGATTTTTTTAGGTTTTTTGGGGTTTAGTTTTTAGCATTTTAGCTTGGGGGAGGGGGGTGGGGGGGTTTAGGTTTTTGGGGGGTGGGGGAGGGGGGTTTAAGTTTTTTTTTTTTTTTTTTTTTTTTGATGGGGGGTTAGGTTTTTTGGGGGTTTTAGTTTTTAGCATTTAGCTTTAGGGGGGGGGGGGGTTAGCTTGGGGGGGGGGGGGGGGAGGGGAGTGTTAGGTTTTTTTTTTTTTGGGGGGGGGGGTGGGGGTTAGGTTTTTTTTTAGGTTTTTTTAGCTATTTTAGGTTGCTCACATTGGTTCTCAAGGTTCTCACAATAAGGGTGGTTCTCGCATGAGCCCCTCCCTATATATCTTATTGTGAGAACCTTGAGAACCAATGTGAACACAACCTAAAATAGCTAAAAAAACCTAAACCCCCCCCCCCCCCAAAGCTAAATGCTAAAAACTAAAACCCCCGAAAAACCTAAACCACCCCTACCCCTAAAACCTAAACCCCCGAAAAACCTAAACCACCCCCCCCCTAAAACCTAAACCCCCCTCCCCCACCCCCCAAAAACCTAAACCCCACCCCCCTCCCAAGCTAAAATGCTAAAAACTAAACCCCCAAAAAACCTAAAAAAATCTAAAAAATCTAATTTTTTTTTTTGATATTTTTTATGCTCAAATCGCTACTTTTAGTGGCAAAAATTTTTTTTTTTGGCTTCTAAAAGTAGCGATTTTTATATAAAAAATATTAAAAAAAAAATTTTTGTGTGATTTTTAGCTATTTTTAGGCATTTTTGGTGTGTTCACATTGGTTCTCGCGGTTCTCACAATAAGAGGTGGTTCTCGCATGATCTTCTCCCTATATATATATATATATATATATATATATATATATATATATATATATATATAAACCATTAAAAACTACATAAACATAAATAATAATTACAAAAAACATAGTATCAAAATAAAAACAATCATTCTTCGTCGTCTTCGTCGGTTTCGAACCCAGGAAACATTGAAACATGATCCACCAACTTAGATCGAAGGTTGTGATGTATATCCCTTGACTTGATCAAAAATTCATTTGTTGATTTATCTTCGTCTGTAACTGTTATGTTATCTGGTTGGGGGTCATCGTCATCATAGTAGGTATCGACCGCTCTACCTTCATCCTCCAAAATCATGTTGTAAAGAATGATACATGCGTACATCACGTTTCCAATCTGATCCTTGTCCCATAGTTGACAAGGCATTGCGAATATTCGCCACCTTTTCTTCAAAACACCGAACGCTCGCTCGATGTCTTTACGTGCAGCCATTTGGACCCTGTTAAACTTTAATCTCTTTGGATCCAGTGGCGGACCCAGAATTTTTTTCCAATGGGGTCCGTTTTTTCGGTGTTTAAAATTTTCATAACAAAACGTTAAAATTTTTGGGTCGTTCCTCGTTCGGTTAGAGCGAGGTTTGAACTAGATTTAAAAAAAAAACAGAAAAAACAAACTATACAAGGATTGAACCCATGACCTCTTGTTGTAAAAGAGAGAGGTTTACCACTACACCAGCTTTCCTTTTCTTTCTATGGGGTCCACCTAATTATATTTATGGGGTCCTAATAAAATTTAATATACCGGATCTACTAATTTTTTAAAAAACATTGGGGTCCGTGGACCCCGATCCTTTCAATGTGGGTCCGCCCCTGTTTGGATCTATGGTACCGTGTCTTGTGAACGATTTTACGAAAACCCCCCACTCTGGGTAAATCCCATCAACTAGGTAGTATCCATACACGTACTCACCCCCGTTTATAAAGAAACTTCCTTTGGGTCCTATACCATTTACCCGATCATTGAAAAGGGGCGAGTGGTTTATGATGGTGATATCGTTATGTGAACATGGCATACCAAAGAACGCATGCCATATCCAAAGACCTTGGGACACAACCGCTTCAAGCATGATGGGTGGCATCCCGTGATATCCACTTGTGTGAGCGCCTTGCCATGCGGTTGGACAAAGTTCCCAAGGCCATTTCATACAATCTAAGCTACCTAGCATCCCTGGTAGCCCATGATAATCGGCGTGATGTTCCAATATTTGTTGCATGTCACCGAATGACGGCTTTCTCAAATATCTTTTCTTATAAAGTTCTAAAATACACGAACAAAAGTTGTGAAGACTTTCTCTAGCTACACGTGCATACATTTTTAAATAGTCATCCATAATGTCCGAACTATTGTCGTACGCTAACTGTCTAAGTGCGGCCGTGACCTTTTGCCACGTACTAAATCCTAATTGCCCGGTTACATCTGGTTTTTGTTGGAAAAAAACATACTTCTCCTCAAGATCCCTAGATATCCTTAAAAATAAGTTTCTACTCATACGAAAACGACGCCTAAACATTTTTTCATCATACTTAGGTTCGGCTGAGAAATAATCGCTTACCAACAAATTGTTAGCGGTGTGCCGTTCACGAGCGATGTACCTCCTCCGTTTAGGTTTCGAAGTCTCTTCCTCATCGTCTTCCACGATTGCTTTCACCACCATCGCGATCGTTTGTAGAAGTATTTCCACACCATCATTAGATGATGATGACGATTCACTTGAACTTGAAGAACTCATGGCAAGATTGTGTTTTATGTGTTTGATATTGTGTGAGAAAAATGCTATATATGGTAGGGTATTTATATAGGAAAAAAGTTTTTTTTTTTTTTTTTTTTTTTTTTTTCTTTTTTTTTATAAAATTCATTCCCAACGGCTAGTCTAAAGGGCTACTTTTCTTGGCCAATGAGATCCCGCCATGTCAAGTTCGTAACCCCGCCCAACGCCCGGGCTGAAACCCCCGCCAAAGGGGCCATGCCGAAACCCAAGCCCACTCGGGGTGGTGACTTGGACGTTTGTACCCAACCCACGCCCCATACCCCATAGTCTTACCCCTTATAAACATTTATGAAATAGGTTCTACCCTTAACTACTTTAGTTTAATAAAATAAATAAATCATTTACATTATATTAATTTATATTTGGTGTACGTCTTTTGTTATTTTCAGGATAAATAATTTTGAAATATAATAAATATTTCAAAATATTATATTATCTCCTATACGAATTGTTTAAATTTATATTAAATTTAATTTTATAATTATCTTTTAATTCATACTAATTATCTATAATTAAGTAGGATATAGAGGAAAAAACTAAAAAATAGATGACTTCAATGAATGACGTGTGTCTTTTTATTGGTTTTTTTTATTATATAGTACTAGCGGTAAGACCCGTGTGCAACACGGGTCGTTTCTTAGAAAATTGCATAACACATATTGATAGAACATATAGATACATGTATAGATATTGTACTAAAACGTGTTATCTTTTACAGCTAAAAGACAACTATAAACATGCATCATCAGTTAATATATAAGATACATATGAGTATTTCCATTGTCCTATCCACAAAAAAAGGAGCACCGACCCATTGACAATGAAACCTGTTTATAGACATAAATACATATAGAACATGTCTAAGAAGCAAAAATAGTACCACCGACGAACCAAATGTACAACCACAAACAATCATGACATGAAACTAAGAGTACTTTATATTTTCACGAAATGCACAACTTTTTTTAACTTCAGCAATTGAGTAGACTTGTGAAACTCTAACGAAAGTTCATCACCAAAAGCAATATTGCAAGATCTCAGATAAGAAGACCATCCAACAATAGCGTAGTTGAATCCAGTATTGGTTTTTTGAGATGTTGTAAACAGTTCCTTGACTTCACATTTGAGATTCTGGATCTTGATAGGCTTAGGATTATCAGTATGCAGATCCAACGCAGAAGATACATCAGATAGCAGATGCTAAAAAACAGAAAATTGAATAGTGAATTTTATAAAATATTGATATATAACTGAAATTGTTGAAATAACGAAACAATGTAACGACTGCAAAAGCTTACAAGCCTGTCTTCAGCATGTGTGGTAAAGTGTAAGACTGATTCTGAAGTGGATGATACTAAACGAACCTTTTGAACTTTACACGGTCTATCAACAGCTTGGTTATCCTCTACAATTGTCTTGCCACGAAGTTTGTGCATCTTTTCAACCTAAGTAAATTAATTTAGAATATAACAACCCTAAATTCTTGAAAATTTATAACTTTCTTTATCAACACAAACTATCTTCTCAACTTAGCTTTAAAATTTAAGACTCAATCATACAGAAGAATATCAATATATCGAGACAATAATAAAATAGACAGTATAAAACTAATAAACGCTTACATTAGATACAACACTTGAAGAGGCAGAAATGTCACGAACAGGAAAATCTTTAGACTGTAGTTGAGGATCGTTAACATCATCAGCTATTTTTACAGAATGAACTTCAGGCTACAACAAAATTTAAAAAAACCTTCTTATACTTATTATACAATAAAATATATGCGTAGGAAATTATAAATTTACAGCATTTTTAACATCTGACTCATCAACCAGACGCGCAATCTTTGAATCAAATAGCCCATCATCAGCAAACTATATTTATAAGAATGATCATATATAAGAAACCATATTTGAAGTCATAATAACATATAAATATTACATGTGTATATATAAATTAAAAATATCCTCAAAAATCGTAAATTGTTTAGAATTACCAACCGAAGCTCCAGTATCCTCATCATCTAAAGCAACTTCGCCGGAATCCAGAACCTGTTTGTGTTTAGCCTAAAAAATGGGATTTCAAAAGTTATTAGCATAATATAATAAAAGTTACTTATCACCATCATGTTATCAAACAATGTATTTTATCATCAAAATTTATACCGCAGCCAATAAATCAAACCCACCATCTCCATAAACTGAATCATCCAAAACAACAACATCAGCTTTCTTGAAGCAAACCTTAGTTCGAGTCTCGGGATGGAAAACGGAAAGCTCAAACGTTTTAGATGCAATCATGGTGAAAAACAACCAAGATTCAACTGCTATCGGAACTTCTTCAATCAATTTTAACCATCCATCAGTAAATCCGCATCTATCTGTCCATCCTTTCATCATCACATACCAAAACCTTTTGCCAACATAGATAATTGCCATCCCATACTCGTAATTTTTACCGTAGAATTGTTTCCAAAATTTTTCAGCAATTAGCTATAGAAGAAGCAAAGGAATAATTAGTGCAGACTTACAAATTTGATATGAACTAATGAGCAATAGAAGTTACAATGGGTTAGTCAACAAAAGTTAAAAGGAGAATTACTCAACAGGGTTAGTCAACAATAGTTACAGTATTTACACACAACCTAACCACTGTTTGGCTATCAACTATTACATACCTCTGTTGCTATCCAACAGAGGTTTCGTAACAACTGTCATCCATTATGTCCAACAGAGGTTGCAACGTGGACAGATCTTAAATATCAGATGTTAGTCAACCGAGGTTAAAATACTTAGTCAGCAGAAGTTAAAAAGGTTAGTCAACAGATGTTAAGATTATAAGGAAACAGACGTTAAAAGGGCAAACAGGTGTTAGCAATTTGTTGAGCTAGCAAAAAATGTTTACAGTAAGTAACAAAATAATATATTGTTACTTACAGTCATGCCAAGTTCATGTCTAATATTTTCTGAAATGTAAGAGTTCTCGTAGACATTTTCTTTAAAACATGAGAAAACGAATGACAAACTTCCAATAGCTTTTACCAATACAGCATCTTTGGTTTTCAAACAACAATCTCTAACAAACTTTATCCATCCATCTGTAAATATACAATGATCATCTCTCTTCCTTACTCGTACTAACCATGATTTGTCACCATCAACTAACTCTACAATTTGACCGTACGTGACCTCCTTGCCCCACAACAGAGTCTCAAAATCAAGTGGTATATTCTGCGATAGTATTTAACAAACATCTTACATCAAAAATTAATGTAGAATCCTAATAGTAGCAAGAAAGTTAAAAAACATACCAAATATATAAAATCATCTTCATTAAGGAATTTTAAAAAGGATGGTGGTTGAATGGATAGATTCATATCTGCAACAAACAATTTAAATTTACAAGTTATAAAGATGAACAACATCCAACAAAAGTCATAGACAAACAACATTATAAAATAAACATCACTAACATCCCTTAAACTAAATCAGCACTTAAAAAACAAAAGTACCAAATATTAACCTGACTATTTGTATAATTACACACTTAAGGTATTATAAAAACAAAGCACAAAATGAAAATCATCATATCTCACAACAGTTAAGCAAATGAGCATCAACCAAAAATTATATGGTTGATTTATCAATCGTAATGTAGAAGACAACATCACAAAGATGCATACACAAATTGTGACAGAGAATGCTATCAGTAACATCATTTAAGTTAATGCAGTACTTAATCGATAAAAGCACACCGGATTACAGCAACTATTATTTGCTTCAACAAAGAATATGAAACGCCGTCAGTGACAAATACATACTTATAACATCAAATAATGATTAATCTAACATTTATAATACAAACAATAAATTCAAAGAAACAATACTTGGTTTTATAGCGTGTAATCTATATTATGCAATAGAACCTTTCCGATTTTGATAAGAAAGTTATTTGAGAAAACTTCCGAATATGTTTTTTGGAGCGTATATTCAATAATGGAGATGAAATGTATATTTAATGAAGTTAATACAGATGTTACATTTACATTGGTTGGTTGAAATTAAGTTTTGTAAAATTTATACTTTACCCCATTTTTCTTTAAAATAATGCAATTTTTGCACGGCAGCAACCACTGCTTGAATATAAATTTAATGTTAAATAAGAAAAACTTATCTATTAATTGATATATTTGTATAATTAAAAATAGTTTTTAAATCCCGATATTAAATATTATTATAAGTTAAATAAATAAACAATTACAAGTTAATAGATAAATATCTTACTTTCAACAATCCCAATACAATCTTACCTCTTCTTCTCCGGTGAAAAAACTCTACAGTTTCTTCTTCTTCAGACTTGACGATCAGAAGTTTAAAGTTTTAGATCAGGTATTTTTTTTGTTCTCTTATGTATTTTACAGGTATGCTTTGACATGTTCCTTTCAGTTTCCTCATTTCAAATTATATAAACATCAAAATCATAATCTACTGATGTTAAAATAGATAAACTTATATGAACTTGTTTTCTTTATTTTATAATAAGATTTATATCGACTTATTTAGTTACATTTTGATTCATTCCATCTAAATAAGAATCTGAAATATTATTGTTTCATAAATATTTGGTTGTATATTTTACGAATGGTTTTAGAATTATTGTATGAACTGCCATGTAGTATTGATAAATTTGTTCTATCAATATTAATTTTGATAAAATATTCTGCAATCAGTTTATAGTACTCATATGTCTGATTTGTAAGTGAATATAGTCTTGGCTGCTGAAAAAAAACTGAAGTTTGAAGGTGACACAAACATGGATATTTGAAAACTTTAATGTCATATAATACTTTTTTATAATACAAGAATATAAATTTCATCTTACACGGTGTTAAATTTATATTGTTGGTTGTAGGGACCATATTGAAGTACACAACATATAAGTTTGGTCCTACAGACTGTTGGATATTTTTTTATACCTTAAATAGAATGCTTTTCAGATACAATTGATTTGATGTTTTAGTATTTAATTGTTATTGTATTTTTTACTTTCAGATGGAGTTTATGATAATTATTAATGTCTCTGAATTGACAGACCTAAATGAGGGATTGGTAAGCTATATTCTTAGAACAAATTAGCTCAAATCACAATTGTATGCTAAAAACTGTATTTATAAAATTAAAGATATATTAAATGTTGTGTATTTTATATACATAGGTACTTCCAAGGATAATGAGTAGCCAATTACCAAGAAAGTGTGAAGTAATAAAGTTGGTTGATTATACGGGATTTAAGTATAAGATTGCAGTACAGAGCATCGGTCATAAAAGTAAGAGGATAAACGGGCCAGAATGGACTCGGTTTGTTGAAACTTATAGAAATAAGAACATAGACAAGCGGTGTTTAAAAAAATTGAAGGAAGTAAAATTTGATATAAATGTTTTGAACAATGAGGGATTGGAGATTAGAAACGATGGCTCGAACCTTGATTATGTTCATGGTTGCTTGACACAGGCTGAAGAAGAAACATACTGCAAGCAGGTTAAAAATTGCTACCTTATTTTTATATATTGCCAGTGTATCTTTTGGGCTGTTGGAAAAACTTCTAATTTATATTTTGTATCCTATATAAAATCTAATATGACATTTCTGAGATGTATGAAAATTATAGCATTTACCACACGATTTGCTGAAGCTATTGTCGGAGAGGAGATTAAAAATTGATAACTTGGTTGCAAAAGTAAATGGACCAAAGCAGAGTAGTAAAGTTGATGTGTATTATGTTTTCTCTCCTGAAAACAAAAAGGGATTGGCTGCTGGTTTTATGGGACCAGGATGGACAACTTTTTGCTTTGAAAATGACATTGAGGAAAGCTGCCAACTGCTGTTTCAATGGATGGGAAGTACTCCTGAAGACGACTTTAACTTCACTGTGAAGGTTTTTAACAAAGACGGGATTGGATTCACGGGGAGACTAAACATCACTGCAGCCGTAGCAATCATCAACACCGCAAAAAGCGTCCACATTATAAAAAACAGTTTGAATACCATGTTATAGAGACACACAGCTTGGTATTTACATATCTACTTTTAATATGGTTGATTTTACTTATAATGTTCGATCTATCTGTTATTACTTAAAGTATATGTTGTTTTGAGTGAATAACTAAAGAAAGAATTTTCCTTTACAGGATATACCAAGGAACTTTGTTCGAGAACACCAGCTAAATGACTACCGTAGAGCTGTGCTGTGTTAGTGCATGCGTCTGTCAACTTCGTCTTGTATCAAGTCTTGTTCTTAAAATGTTAAAACAGGGCACGTAGTTCGAGATTTAGGTAATTCCGCTTGAAATTATGTTTGGTAATTCCGCGTGGAATTAGATTCCGCTTGGAATTCTAATTCTGCTTGGAACTCTCTCAAGCGGAATCACAGGCCTATATATACCCCTTCAAGCGATATTAGTTGGAACGGTTCCGGTTTGTGCAACGAAGTGCTGCCGAAGTGTCGTCTCGCTGTAAATTGTCATCAAATCAATAAAATCGACAGTTAAAGTGATATTCTTGCTGAATTGACCTCAATACGACTGTTTTCGCCTTTCGTATTGAGCATAAACTCTTCTGAACGACTCATTCGGGTCCGTAATCGATCCTACAAGTGGTATCAGAGCTCAGGAGGAAGAGTTCATACCAATTCAGCTGCAATTTCTGATTTCTACACCTTCTTTTTCAAATTGAACTTGATTTTACGGTCAAAATGCCTTGATTTTCAAATATTATGTGCGCATTTGTGTTTTAACAAACCCTAGAAAGTTTCAGAACTAAAAACGGCCTAAAAATTGACCAATTTGACAATTTTCACAGCGAGATGATGATGTCAGCATAATTCCGCACGAAATCAGAGGTTAATTCCGCTTCAAAAGTTTATTCCGTTTGAGTGTTCATACGGAATTAGCTAATTTCGTTTCTGTGGAGTAATTTCATTTGAGAGGTTCACGCGGAATTAGTAATTCCACTTGAAAAGTCTGATCTCGTTTGATAATTCCGCACGGAATTAGAATTTCGTTTGAAAAGGCATAACTTCAAACGAAATTAGGGTAATTTCGTTTCAAGTAATTTTGCTCCAAAGTAATCTCGTTTGAAATTTGTAATTCCGGTTGAAAGTGATTCCGTGTGAAGGGTAATTTCGTTTGAACAGGACTGTTTTGTGAATTTTGAAAAACCGAAACATGGAAGAGGAATTTTATAACGCCTTTGCTACCCCGATTACTGTTACTCAGCAGACAATGTTGGAAAATGAAACGGGGACGATGCAAAAACCGCCTAAGCTCATGAACATTGAGGAATATAAAGGTTGGGAAGGACGTTTTGAAAACTGGGTTCAAGCAAATTATTTAGATACTTGGGAATGTGTCGAGACGAAATATGTTAGACCAACGAATGATGACGAAGAGGAGATTGCGATTAAAGATATGAGTGCTGATGATAAAAAGAAATACAAGAATGAAAAAATGATGTTAAGTCTCTGTGAAAGAAGACATCGTGGTCTTATTGCAACATAATGGAAGTGCTTATTCGATTTGGAAAGCTTTAAGATCAAAGTTTGTTGGTAGTCAAGAGATGGTTAAAAACAAAAAAAATCACTTCTGTATAAAGAGTTTGATCTGTTTTGTGGGTTGAAAAGCGAAAGCACAAAACAAATTATTGAAAGATATTGCAACTTGTTAATGAACATGAAGAGATTGAGCATCAATAAAGACAATGAGGAGCAGATTGAGAAATTAGCAGATGCGTTGCCACACGAATCTTGGGGCACATATCTCATGATGTTAAGGAACAAGAAAGGGTTTAGCAGTCTGACACTGAGCAAGTTCATTGAAAAGATTGAGGCTCAGGAGATGGAACAGAGAAAGATCTCGAGAATGAAAGATTTCGATGGTGAGCAAGACATTGGGCTTTATTACAAAGCAGGGTTGAATGACAAAACTGCCAACATGTCACCAAAGGTTGAAACTGCTTTCAATGCCAAGAGTTCATCTGGAAGCTCATCCAAAGGATCAAACAGCAACACAAGTTTCTCATCATATCCATTATTTGATCCGAACATTTCAACAAAGAAAAATGGCAAGAAGCTTCAATACAACATTGTATTGAATTTTGAAAATGATCAGGAATATTATGAAGAACTTGCCAAAAGCCATATGTCTTTGTTAGGAACTGTGCTGGAGTCGTATGGAAGTTTTGTAGCAGGTCGGATCGGGAATCCAATGCTTACAAAAGAGGATTACGATCAGATTGATGCTGAGGAAATGGAATTGATGGATATTAAATGGTGTTTAGCGAGTGTGTTAAGACGAGCTGAGAAATTTAAGCAGATCACAGGAAGAGATGATTTACGTGACGCTAATGTTTCGACTTTAGGCTTTGATAAATCTAAAGTCACTTGTTTTCGTTGCAGGGAAAAAGGACACTTCAAGAGGGAGTGCACTAATCGTGAAGCAAGTGGAGCTCAAAATCCATTCAACAACAATGATTACTACCGGAAGGCCATTTATCATCAAGTTGCTCAACAACAACAAGAACCACAAGTGGCACATGGTAGAAAAGTGATTGAAGAATCTTCAAAGAGAGCTTGTCTGGTGAATCAAGATGATCAAACAACTTCAACAGGTTTCAATTGGGACAAATATGTTTCAGCTGATGGAAAAGCATGTTTGATAGATCAAGATGATGAAAAATTACCAGAAGGGTTTAGCTGGGAGAATTTCAATTGGGATGACTATGATCCTAACAAGACTTCAATTCACAAAGGTTTTGTTGCTCGAATTGAAGAAGACAGTGATGATGATACTGAGTATTATGCTAAAAGAATGGCACAACATTTGAAAATGATGGCATAAAGTGATAGTGAAGATGAAAAAGCTAAAAAGAAAAAGAAAAAAGGTCAAAACACCGGTTAGCAGTGATGATGAAGATGTTCCGGTGGTTAGAAGAAAAGTGAAAGAAGTTCCAGCTTTCAAAATTGATGAAGAAGCTGATGCAAGGAAGAGTCCGGTGATTTGTGAAAATTGTGAAGCTGTAAAGAAACAAAACAGTACTTTGATTCACAACATGAACAGATTGAAGGAGTCTTATGATGTGCTGAACAAAGCCATGAATATGTACAATGAAACAAGTGAAGAACAGGCAACAACAATGAAGACACTTCAAGGAGCATTAATGATAAAGCAGAAAGTTGTGAACAATTACATCGAGAAGTGTGCTGCTCTAGAACAGAAACTGGAGACTCAAAGAATTGAAACAAAAAGAGTAAATCGTTTGTTAAAAAGTTACTCATGTACTTCTTATGTCATTGACAGGATCTATCCAACTGTTGAAGGCATGAAGGTATTTGAAGATGATGAAGTGACTGAAGAACAGAAGGTTTCTGAAGAAAAGACTCCTGAAAAGAAGAATGAAAAGAAGAAGGATACTAAAGTAAAGACATCTGGTAAGAAACAAGGTGTCAGTTACAACAAGTGTCCACCCCCACTTGAAAATGGATATTCTCCGAGAAATCCAAATTCAGAAAGAGTCAAAAAGGCAACAAACTTATAGTGGGAGTCGGAGTCCTCAGTCAATTTGCCAGAAAATATTGATGTTACTTTCACATCGTCTGACACTGATCAACAATCTCAATTGATGAAGAAAGTGGTGGATCACGTGTTAGATAACGACGAAACAGAGGAGTCAAAGTCGGAGTATATGTCGAAGTCAAAGTCTGAGTCCAGCACTCCAAGTCAAACTGAAAAACAGGGCAAAAGAATTTATAATAATGAATTCCTGTTATTAAAATCTAATTTGGATGACAAAACGTTTAAAGTTGCATATACTTTGAATGATTCTGACAAATTATATTCCGATGAGGAATTTCCAATAAGAGGTGTTAAACAAGAAATGATCAAAAAGGTTTTCAAACTAACAGAAATCAATATTTCTGAAATAAAAGATGTAAATCTTAATGATAAACCTAAAAAATACACCTCAAGAGTTCAACAAAGAGAAAACAAGAAAAAAGGTTACAGTTCTGGTTCTGGTTCTGGTTATCGAAAGAAACCAAAACATAACGGTAATTTCAAAAAGAAAGGTTTAGGATTTATTCCACAAGATAATCATAAAAATGAAAAATATGTTAGAGATTTTAAATCAAAAATGTTTTTTGTTTCAGGTACATCTTCTAAAGAAGAGAAGGAAAAGCTGTTCAGAAAACAGTCAAACAAAGATTTCCTTGCTATGAAGCAAGATGAGATGAAAAATGCTGATCAGATGAAAGAAACGAGAACCTGTTTTCAGTGCAAAACAACTGGTCATATTGCCAGGAATTGTCCCAAGGCAATCCAATCAAAACAGGAAGTGTCTTGTAAACTGAAAGAGAAAGTGATTGAGTTTGAACCACCAATTGAGAGAACTAAACTTTTCAAAAATTCAAAATTTGAAATTGGTGAATGTTCAAACAGATTTTACAAGAGAAGAGCAAGTTTTGATAACCAGAAATAGGTTGTTAAGAAGTCTGATGATAGTTCTAGCAATGATTCTGATTCATCAAAATCAGACGAGCTATCTTCTGGCGATGAATCTGACTCCACAAAGTCAGAGGAGCCACAGGTTGAGGAAAAAGGTGAAAAATCAGTGCCGACTGTGGATGATGTGAACTTTCCACCACTTCGGGCTGAAAATTTTAAGAAGAAAGTTGGTAAAGTTGAAATTTCAAACCAATTTTATTCTGATAAAAAGGTTTTTGATGTTGAAAAAGCCTTTAACCCCAAAGTGAAACACATCTTTGGAAAAATGGTTGACAAAAAAGTCAAAAGGGTTAAAGAGTTCTATGAGAAGAAGATGGTAGGTAAGAAACCGAGTGTTGGTAGCTCGGTATCACCCAAGGCTGGTCAGGCTTGGGTGGACATATTCTTTGAATGAAAAACCTGACTTGCCGGAGCTCCCAGGTTGGTAAGAGTGGAGCATGAATCGGCATCTTTCTATATATTGAGTTTGATTGTGATTATTTACGAGTGGTACAGAGGTTTGTTCTGACAAAATGATTAATCAAGGTCATTAATTTGAACTTGATGTAATCTTCATACAAGTGGTTGAAAAGCAATATAATGAACCCCGAACCTACAAGTGGTTTTAACAAAACTTATTTTTCGGAAAAACCATTTTGATTAAAACAAACTTTAAGTGTTTTGAAATCATAAAGGGAAAATAGTTTGTTGAAAGGGGAAGTTCTGATTGTTTATGCCAAGTGGATAGCGAATTGAAGCAATTCACAACAGTTGTCAATTTTGCTTGTATACAGTAGAAACTCTATAAAATAATACACTTGGGACCACCAAAATTTATTAATTAAAAGAGTTATTAATTAATTGATAAATTAATAATTATTAATTTATATATTAATTAATATTTTATTAATTTATAGTAGAATACTTAGTTTACAAACACCTTTCAAGCTTCCACTTAATTATTGTATACAATGCATGTATATCAAATGAACGGCCCAATTTGAAAGAAACCTTCAATCTCCCACCTAATTATGCTTCTTGTGTTCAATGTATCACTTTATGGACATTAAAAATATTTTCTATATAAATACAAGATCAGAATAGGTTAACACAAACAAATCATACACACAACATGGAATTAATAACAAATCATAAACAAATTATGCACAGTTGTTGACTGATGAAGAAATTATTGAAAGCGTTATTGGAATTAATAAAGGTGATATCGATGAAGAAGATGATGAAAGTTCTACAATGGAGCCCCCTTCGCGAAACGAAGCTATTAAAGCGGCAATCACATTGAACAATTTCTTGTTGAGCTATGAGAAAACAACACCAGAAGTTCTTACCATGCTAAGGAAAATTAGAGACGAGTTTCAAGGGGAAATTGATTTCAACAAAAAACAAAAGACAATTGAGTCATTTTTCAAGAAACCTTCATAAATCATTCATGTAATATGCTATATATAAGGAATTATTAATTTATATTTTATATGGGGTCTAAAGAAATTATCAAAAATGTATTATCTTACAATTTTAGCGAATTATTAATTTAGCACCCTATCCCCAAGTCGGGACCAGCAAAAAATATTATCTTAGAGAGTTTATTAAATAATCGAGTATTAATTTATCGAGTTTCTACTGTAGTTTGCTTTCAAATTTCTTTAAATGTGTTTGCATTTTAGGGGGAGTAAAAATTTCAGAAAATCCAAAAACATTAGAAAATTTGAAAAATTCAAAAACATGATAAAATTCAAAAATGAGTTTTGTTGAGAAAAGAGGAAATGATAGTACATCAGTGGTCTATCACAACATGCTAAAGAATTGGAAAGTCTAAAATGTGATAAACAATCTCACTGTGGATGTGCCAGTAGGTTTTTACACATTTAGTAGATTGTTTTCGAGATATAAACATAAATTTCAAACTTGCTTATCTCGTGGGGAACATTTCTTGGATATATGGGTAACCCCCGAAATCTTGTTTGAAAGGTCCCTCTTTCTGACATACTAGGTCTTTATACTCAGTAATATCTGGGGTATTATCCCGGGACTTCTGATTTGCTTGAAATATAGCGCTGCCCTCAGTACAAAAAATGATGAAACATTGAAAAAAATGCTAATCATGTGCTGTTGAAGAAAAGATTCTCTAAAGGGAACACACCTAAAGTCGAGCCGTCATCTCTCTACTGAACGGAAGTTCTAACCTGAGCTCTCACGGTTTCGCATTTAACCCTTTAACAGATATCATCTAGGTATACTCACTTGTAAGATTGAATATTGGCATTTGGATACGGGAGTATATTCAAGTGGTGAGACACGCGAATAAGTTTAAGTCTATTAAAACACTATCTCGTATCTCGAAACAGTTAAACTTTGCGTGAAAGTTTAAGAGGACCAATATACTGACAATCTAAGTGAATTGTTTAGAACTTAAAATGTTTAAAGCTTAACGGTGTTAGTGATTTGTCTCACAAACTGATATGATCCTCTTTCACAATCTCACAAAAAGATTGTCTGTAAAGATTTCTTTACTGTATTTCATTTTATTAAAAAAATCCAAAAAGATTTTTAGTGTGTTTTAGCATAAATTTTGAAAAAGTCAAAAAGATTTTCGACAACTGGTGTTGGAGAGCTGATTTTCAAAATTCCAAGTGCTAAACATGATGAATATCAATTTGAGGGGGAGTTTGTTTAATATGAGTAAAATTTTGGAAGATTTTGTCTTCAAGTGGTCATCAGAAGGTTTTCTAATATAAAATTATTCTTTGATTGATCGTGTTTCCACAAGTGGTAAGCAGATATCATAAATTTGTCAAATGTTAAATTTGTGAAATTTATTGTGTGGTAGAGATTGTGCAGGTATGAAATCTGAGAATAGCTAGGTTCTGATTCCTGAGGATTCTGTGTTTAGAAAGCCAGGTTTCGATCCTGAGCAAAGTATGAGCCAGGTCATGATCCAGACTGCGATCCCAGCTTATCGAAAGGGGGAGTATGTAGATGCTAAAGAGCCAGGTTATGATTCTGGAAGCCTGTATTCATGCAAGCTGCTGATGAACTTAAGGAATCAAGAGATCTGATCAAGAGAAATAGAGAGAAGCAAGAGCCAAGTTCAGATCCTGGTAAAGGAGTTCGAGGGGAGTCTGTTAGTGCTCGATGGAGAAGAGAAGAGAGAGAGATTTGAGGATGCTTTACAATGTCAGATACTTCAAAGAGAAGCCCGATGACTGATAAAGACTGAAGATGTTGAAGACTCAACAATTAAGACTCGTCAACATTCAAGGGGGAGTCTGTTAGTGCATGCGTCTGTCAACTTCGTCTTGTATCGAGTCTTGTTCTTAGAATGTTAAAACAGGGCACGTAGTTCGAGATTTAGGTAATTCCGCTTGAAGCTTGTAATTCCGCTTGAAATTATGTTTGGTAATTCCGCGCGGAATTAGATTCCGCTTGGAATTCTAATTCCACTTGGAACTCTCTCAAGCGGAATCACAGGCCTATATATACCCCTTCAAGCGATATTAGTTGGAACGGTTCCGGTTTGTGCAACGAAGTGCTGCCGAAGTGTCGTCTCGCTGTAAATTGTCATCAAATCAATAAAATCGACAGTTAAAGCGATATTCTTGCTGAATTGACCTCAATACGACTGTTTCCGCCTTTCGTATTGAGCATAAACTCTTCTAAACGACTCGTTCGGGTCCATAATCGATCCTACAAGTGGTATCAGAGCATTTCTTGTTGAGAAAAGAGGAAATGATAGTACATCAGTGGTCTATCACAACATGCTAAAGAATTGGAAAGTCTAAAATGTGATAAACAATCTCACTGTGGATGTGCCAATAGGTTTTTACACATTTAGTAGACTGTTTTCGAGATATAAACATAAATTTCAAACTTGCTTATCTCGTGGGGAACATTTCTTGGATATATGGGTAATCCCCGAAATCTTGTTTGAAAGGTCCCTCTTTCTGAGATACTAGGTCTTTATACTCAGTGATATCTGGGGTATTATCCCGGGACTTCTGATTTTGCGGAAGCAATGGCCTAATCCCCGTATAATACTTTGCATTTGCTTGAAATATAGCGCTGCCCTCAGTACAAAAAAATGATGAAACATTGAAAAAATGCTAATCATGTTGTAACAACTCTCACTAAAATTAATACTTAGTATGATAATTATCCAATAAGGAAACCCTAATTGAGACACCCAAGTGATTCTGCATAAACCCTAAAATTTCCAGAACAATCGGAATCAGGATCAGGGCCCCTAAAACTCAAAGGGGGTAAACCCTAGCTAACGATTATCAACATAAAACGTTGTTTAATTCTTATTGGTCAAAATCATCAAGTCAGCAAGGCTAGTCCCGAACCTAGGCGCCTATAAATAGAGTGCTTCCCTTACGTACCGTAAGGGATATGGCTTACGGTCCGTAAGCCTGCCAAATTTCGTGTATAAATAGCAGACATTGGCATTCGATTTCTGCTGTTCAAACGACGTTCAATTTCTCAATTGACGTCGAGTTATTCACTGTACAACACACAAATCACTAATTAGTGTAGCGGGGTGCTGCTACGATGCCGGGTATTAACTCGATCGCTGTTCAATTCTTTTCTTTCCGTCAGCTTTTATTTTTGTAAATAATAGCTCGGGATTTTGCCCTCTAAATCCCTAAACTCTGCCCGTTATTAGGGTAATAACTCTAATCACTGGTACGATACTTTATCCGATCGATTATAACTATCCAACGATTGTCTGAGTGCTGCTCAAATTGAGTTATACTTTGTTATTCATCGTGATTTCGACTTGAATGTTTGAGTGCTGTCCGAACTCGGGCTATACTCTGTCATTTGTTGTGAATCCGCTGAATTCTTAAGTATTGCACTTGTAAATCGTTGTGAGGGTTCTATCTCGTGATTATCGTTAAAGTTGAATTGAGTTAATACACTAATACGAGTTCCATTGTGTCTAGAAATTAGAACTCGTAATCAGGAAACTGCTAGAATACTTAATAGTTAAATAAACTTAGCAGTTAAGTTAGCTGAGTAGATTAATTAATCTGTTAATTAAATTAAGTATGATTAATTAATTAGTTAATCAAGATTAATTAAGTTAATCCAGACTAATTAAGCTAAACTAGATTAATTAAGCTAAGTACAATTAATTAAGATTAAGCAGGATTCATTAATCAGCTAAGCAAGATTTATTAAACACCTAAATAAATAAATATACATATATATAATAGATAATATCAAAGGAAGGTGCTAAGAAGGTGTAAGAGGATAGATATAAGTGAATAGGAAGCTTCCTAGAAGATGCATAAGTAACTTCTTAGAAAAGCTATAGGAAACTTCCTAGAACTTTCAAACTTCTTGCCTATAAATAGGAAGCTTAGGAATTCATTTCCTTTGTTCATCTCTTTCTTCTTTTCTCTATACGTTGGTGTTCTAACCAATAATCACCGATGCGATGCTCTGTCCGATCGATTCATGAACCATCCAACGAATACCGAAGTGCTGTGCTTTGTGAATTTCGTTAAACGGAATCCAAAGTGTTACACTTTGTGAAATTCGTTAAGGTTCGAATCTCGTGACTACCGTTAAGGTTTGATTTGGGTTTTACACAAATACGTATTCCATTCTGTTAAACTATATGTTTAACTACCAAGAATACTCCCAACTACACACTCACAATCAAACAAACTATTAAATCATCAGAAGATCCAGAATAATAAAATGCATGCTTAATTATCGGAAGAAGTAGAATCAAGAAGCTTGTTAACTCAATCTTGCATGCTTATAAAGTGAGTCATTCTCTTTTTTATCAACTGTTTTACAAAACTCCAAGTTATTTTCAAAGGTTATAATTACAGGGATTAAGTCTATGTAATCACCAAATTACAGCCGGTATGTGGGGTTTTGTATACATTACTTATTTCCCGTCACACTTGGACAAACGGGTGGCCAAGGGGTGATCTGACCACAGTCACAGACACCATTGGACAAATGGGCTAGCCAATGGATGGTCGAGTGACAAATACTGTGGGTAGTTGGTTTGATATCAGAAACATTGTAATTCCCCTTAATACTGTAGATTATAACAAATGTGTCGTTTTCAGTAAAATGAATGATTCACTCAGTATTTCCTGCTGACAAAACCTTTTTAAAACACGTTTCAGGTAATTACAGTAGATTGGCGTAAGGATTGGATCCGGCACTGAAAGGACTTCAAGAAGTGGCTTATTTTATTAATTAAATTAAATTAAGAAATATTGTTTTTATTAAAAGCTACCTTTGTAAAACATGGAATTTATTCCATCTATTTAAATAAAATCCGGTGTTTCTAAACTCTGATATTTTTCCTAACTCACGGTCCTGATGAAATTTCCGCTGCAATGTTTTTCAAAATAATCACCGGTAACACTGGACTGCTCACGGCACCGATTCCGGCCAGGATGGGGTCGGGGGTCGTGACAGTAAAGGTGGTATCAGAGCTAAGCCACTGCTTTAAGCCTATAAGTGTTGTGATAATAATACTTAAGCTTAAATAAAAAGAGTTAGGAAATTACTGTTAAATGGTAGCACAGCCGATAGCAGTTAGACTTGAACATAAGAAAAGATGCCTTAGTATAAGCTAAGCCACTTGTTTACGCAATTAGGTGTTATAATAATACCTAAAGTTTAAACGAAGAATTAGAAACTTAATATTATCTGATAGAACTCTGAATGATATTTAGACTTGAACTTAAGAATTTTGCCTTAATATAAGCTTCAAGATAAAATTACTTGTATAAGTATAATGTAATGGATAGTGATATGCTATAAGAATGACGGTTAGCAGGTAATAGCACTTAATTGCTATTAATTCTTGCTTATTGATATTACTTGGTTTAGAATAAAGATATGTTATGGAAATATAAATTTCCTTGATTCTGGATAAAAGCCCTAATAAAAGAGGCACTTTTAAAAATCTTCAAAAGATACTATTTATGGGAAATAGAAAATTTTCTCCGGCAAAACTGGGTATAGAGTAGCAGACTCTCCAACTTGTCCGGATATACTGAGATTACCTCTCCGGCGCGAACCGGATAAGACGGGGTACATAGTATGTCAAACAAGTGACAAGATTTCCCTAAATAATATCATGACATGATATCTGATTTGCTTTGGAAATATGAATCTATTATATACATTTAACCCTATGAAAGGTATGTATATTACAACATGTGAAATATATAATATAGATATGTATATCTATAAGGAATTCTAAAAGTCAATTAAGAATAAAGCACAAGCCTATGTATATAGATTTCTTTATCAGGAATCTCTCGCATATATCTTTAATTTCGATGTCAAACATTCTTTCGTTTGATCATCTACCTCGTAACTCGTGCAACGAAATAATACTGGAAACCCATTAAGTTGGGACACCATCAAAAATATATAAGAATTACCAATGCGTTATCATAAATTATTAACGCCATAAATTATGAACGCAAGTAAGAAGCATATAAAGTTGTGCTAATGCACAAGAAAACACATGAAACTTAAATTATACGTCCACAGACGTCAAAGTTTATCACACACAACTTCCAAGGCAAGACCTTTGAAAAATATAAATTAGGCACAATGATACCAATACTAATTCCGTCAGTAAAAGAACTCCGAATCAAAAAGCGGCACTTTGCCACCTGATCTTACAAACGATCAAAATATCGCTGAGGTACGTTGGAATAATATTTCACAACCATCGGTACACAGTCAAATCATTGGCACTACAAAAGAAGTCATCTACCTTTGCAAATCACCTATTTCATTTCATTTCATTCGACATTCTTTGGTAATGTCACTTAACAAAGGTTATCACACGAAATTCCAGATATAGTTCTTATATTTCTTTCGGTACAATTCTGACTTCTGCCTATAAATAAGTTGACTTTCGTGTTTCTACTTCTTTTAATGGTCATCATACCATAAAGATTTCTTTCATAGTAGCAAATATTGATCTATTTCATTTCTTGGTAAATCTATACCGTACACATGCACTGTTTGTTGTACATGTGGTTCATTTGAGTTACGAAAACCATAGGAAGGCTTCATTCCAATTTATTGTTTTATCAAAAGTTCAAATCTCATTTTGCTATACTTGATCTTTGCATTGTAAACCGCGTTTTACAAAGCGATAACTCTTTAATATCGAATCAATGAATTTTTTTGAAAAACTCGATTTTCTTTTGAAGGGTATACATGGTTTCTGTTATGATCATGTCCGAACTTCCTTATTAAAACTCGTTTTATCCAAACCCAGTTAACTTGCTCGCAATACGTATTCAATTCGAAGTCCCATATGATGGATTGAAACCATCATATTCAAAATAGTCCCAACCAGCACTTCAATTCTCTTGAACCATAACATGCTTGTTTAGTCCTCGAAATTCATCAAAATCATTTCTTTGATCACATTTTCACAAATTTGAAGATTGCGCTAATCTAGGATCTAATTATTTATTTAATTATATTGAATCCGCTTTGTTGATTTATTTTATAAAAGCAATCTTAACACAATTGTGTGCTAAGATAATGATCCACCATTTCATGTCCTAATTCCGTAGTCCTTACAACCTCAATCGAGCCTTTCGTGATATTTCTTACCTTATCATCATTGATCGAAAAACATTATATAAACTTAATTGATTATATATAGAAACTTACGATATAGTATTCCTGTATTAAATTTTTTTTTGATAAAACCATTAAGGTAAAGAATTTATATTTTTACGTATAAAATTTTGTTTGAAGTATAAGCATTTATTATTGGCAATTAATATTAGTTTTATTAGTAGTAATAATATATTAAATAGTAATAGTGTTAGTATTATTTTTAGGGCATACGGAGTGGGGAGCGGCAAGCAGCGGCAAACAACTTTACCGTGCGGCAAACACCACCACCAACATGCTTTGCCGCTTCCAAGTTTGCCAAATCGGTGTTCGGTTACCGCGTCGGTGAAGGGAGTGTGTGTGTGGTGGGGTGGGGTCCATTCCAATCTCAACCAATCACACCTTTTTCCTTTTTTTTTAAAAAAATAGTTTACCACTTACCAAGTGTTTAAACCATTGCCAACATTTTTCACCAAAGTTTAAACACTTTTGCCTAATTGACCTGGCGCGCTCTCATTGGTCGGTTTTTTGGTTTGCCACTTTAAAGTGTTTAACCACTCCTTATACCCTTAGATACTAGAGTTATTATCAGGGGCATGTATTGAATAGCCTAGCCTTAGTTAGGCATGGACTGGCCACCTATGCTTAAACAAGGCAGCACTAACCAATATTCAACCATGATAATAACTATTTAATGTATATAAATTAAGTCATCATATTTATTTAATAAATTTCAATTATATATAAAAATATTTTTATATTATATATATAGAAATATATATACTTTGTACTATAAAGAGAAGACATATTTTCATAAAACAATTAAAGGGACGAATAAAATTATCTAAATAATTGTCTAAGTATTCATGAACAAGACATATTATAAATAAATGTTCATCTTGATTAATATTTTATAACCATTAAATACTTATAGAAATATTCTTTTATATATATTAAAATATCAAATGTTATTTACGCAAGCCAATATTTAAGTATGCTTGATATTAAAATAAACATTTATTATTCTACTTTTATGATTTAAAATACCCTAATCTTATAGTTAAACATACTTGATTTTAAAAATGATAATCATGAGTTCTACGATATTGGATAAACCTATTTATAAAACATATATCATTATTTTGTCAAAATTTACCACGGATTTGATATTTTAAACCTATCTATATCTATTTATTATTCTACTTTATGATAACATAAAAGGAAAAGGTATTTAGTAAATCAAAATATCACCTATCTTTAATCAAACATTTTGATTAAAATCATCTGAATACAATTATGTATTAAGACAAAAAAAAAAATACTCTAACTTTATTGTCTTTTCATATATTCTTACAGATCAACCATCACAGCACATTGAATTTCTCATATCATAATTCAATATTTGACAAAACCTTTTCATGTTTTCATTTCATTTTGAACCGATCAATCTTAAGTCTTCCTTAGGTACCAATAAAGTAAGTTTTCTTCTGACAAAAAATTTTATTAATTCCAAAAAGTTCTTCACATTCATTTTAAAAATCTATAGATCATATATCTTTTGGCTTAAACATAATCACCTTGGAAACTATATCATTTCATCGGAATGTCTCATCTTTTGAAATATCCAGATTCGCTTCCTTGAAACTCTCAAATTCAAAAACGGTGAATTTATTCGGTCATCATAGTTATTGAATTCTTTCAATCATTACAAACACTTTGTAGCGTCCAAATAGATTTGTAGCCTGTACTAAACCCTATTCATACGTCATTCGTTTGATTTGTCATATTCTTGGTACAATTATGTACTCAGATTATGATACACTAAACTCTATTGTCCAGTACCATTTAAGTAAACGATATTGGTTTTCGAATAATCATTAACAAATCATTTTCCATACTTCCATTCACAAATAGATATTTATCAATTCAGAACCTTCCTTAATTGATCAAAGAAAATTCATTTCGGATATTGAATCCAATTGTTCCTATAAGTCATTTTTATTTTCAAAATTCATACCCTCAAAATATCCTTTGATTCCATTTCACGATACATTGTTTCTCTTAATTAGAAGAAGAAACATAACCCAAGAAAATATCATAGTCCAAATCTCGAGGACGAGATTTTTATTAAGGTGGGAAGGATGTAACAACTCTCACTAAAATTAATACTTAGTATGATAATTATCCAATAAGGAAACCCTAATTGAGACACCCAAGTGATTCTGCATAAACCCTAAAATTTCCAGAACAATCGGAATCAGGATCAGGGCCCCTAAAACTCAAAGGGGGTAAACCCTAGCTAACGATTATCAACATAAAACGTTGTTTAATTCTTATTGGTCAAAATCATCAAGTCAGCAAGGCTAGTCCCGAACCTAGGCAGCCTATAAATAGAGTGCTTCCCTTACGGACCGTAAGGGATATGGCTTACGGTCCGTAAGCCTGCCAAATTTCGTGTATAAATAGCAGACATTGGCATTCGATTTCTGCTGTTCAAACGACGTTCAATTTCTCAATTGACGTCGAGTTATTCACTGTACAACACACAAATCACTAATTAGTGTAGCGGGGTGCTGCTACGATGCCGGGTATTAACTCGATCGCTGTTCAATTCTTTTCTTTCCGTCAGCTTTTATTTTTGTAAATAATAGCTCGGGATTTTGCCCTCTAAATCCCTAAACTCTGCCCGTTATTAGGGTAATAACTCTAATCACTGGTACGATACTTTATCCGATCGATTATAACTATCCAACGATTGTCTGAGTGCTGCTCAAATTGAGTTATACTTTGTTATTCATCGTGATTTCGACTTGAATGTTTGAGTGCTGTCCGAACTCGGGCTATACTCTGTCATTTGTTGTGAATCCGCTGAATTCTTAAGTATTGCACTTGTAAATCGTTGTGAGGGTTCTATCTCGTGATTATCGTTAAAGTTGAATTGAGTTAATACACTAATACGAGTTCCATTGTGTCTAGAAATTAGAACTCGTAATCAGGAAACTGCTAGAATACTTAATAGTTAAATAAACTTAGCAGTTAAGTTAGCTGAGTAGATTAATTAATCTGTTAATTAAATTAAGTATGATTAATTAATTAGTTAATCAAGATTAATTAAGTTAATCCAGACTAATTAAGCTAAACTAGATTAATTAAGCTAAGTACAATTAATTAAGATTAAGCAGGATTCATTAATCAGCTAAGCAAGATTTATTAAACACCTAAATAAATAAATATACATATATATAATAGATAATATCAAAGGAAGGTGCTAAGAAGGTGTAAGAGGATAGATATAAGTGAATAGGAAGCTTCCTAGAAGATGCATAAGTAACTTCCTAGAAAAGCTATAGGAAACTTCCTAGAACTTTCAAACTTCTTGCCTATAAATAGGAAGCTTAGGAATTCATTTCCTTTGTTCATCTCTTTCTTCTTTTCTCTATACGTTGGTGTTCTAACCAATAATCACCGATGCGATGCTCTGTCCGATCGATTCATGAACCATCCAACGAATACCGAAGTGCTGTGCTTTGTGAATTTCGTTAAACGGAATCCAAAGTGTTACACTTTGTGAAATTCGTTAAGGTTCGAATCTCGTGACTACCGTTAAGGTTTGATTTGGGTTTTACACAAATACGTATTCCATTCTGTTAAACTATATGTTTAACTACCAAGAATACTCCCAACTACACACTCACAATCAAACAAACTATTAAATCATCAGAAGATCCAGAATAATAAAATGCATGCTTAATTATCGGAAGAAGTAGAATCAAGAAGCTTGTTAACTCAATCTTGCATGCTTATAAAGTGAGTCATTCTCTTTTTTATCAACTGTTTTACAAAACTCCAAGTTATTTTCAAAGGTTATAATTACAGGGATTAAGTCTATGTAATCACCAAATTACAGCCGGTATGTGGGGTTTTGTATACATTACTTATTTCCCGTCACACTTGGACAAACGGGTGGCCAAGGGGTGATCTGACCACAGTCACAGACACCATTGGACAAATGGGCTAGCCAATGGATGGTCGAGTGACAAATACTGTGGGTAGTTGGTTTGATATCAGAAACATTGTAATTCCCCTTAATACTGTAGATTATAACAAATGTGTCGTTTTCAGTAAAATAAATGATTCACTCAGTATTTCCCGCTGACAAAACCTTTTTAAAACACGTTTCAGGTAATTACAGTAGATTGGCGTAAGGATTGGATCCGGCACTGAAAGGACTTCAAGAAGTGGCTTATTTTATTAATTAAATCAAATTAAGAAATATTGTTTTTATTAAAAGCTACCTTTGTAAAACATGGAATTTATTCCATCTATTTAAATAAAATCTGGTGTTTCTAAACTCTGATATTTTTCCTAACTCACGGTCCTGATGAAATTTCCGCTGCAATGTTTTTCAAAATAATCACCGGTACCACTGGACTGCTCACGGCACTGATTCCGGCCAGGATGGGGTCGGGGGTCGTGACACATGTGCTGTTGAAGAAAAGATTCTCTAAAGGGAACACACCTAAAGTCGAGCCATCATCTCTCTGCTGAACGGAAGTTCTGACCTGAGCTCTCACGGTTTCGCATTTAACCCTTTAACAGATATTATCTAGGTATACTCACCTATAAGATTGAATATTGGGATCTGGATACGGGAGTATATTCAAGTAGTGGGACACGCGAATAAGTTTAAGTCTATTAAAACACTAATCTCGTATCTTGAAACAGCTGAACTTTGTGTGAAAATTTAAGAGGACCAATATACTGACAATCTAAGTGAATTGTTTAGAACTTAAAATGTTTAAAGTTTAACGGTGTTAGTGATTTGTCTCACAAACTGATATGATCCTTTTTCACAATCTCACAAAAAGATTGTCTGTAAATATTTCTTTACTGTATTTCATTTTATTAAAAAAATCCAAAAAGATTTTTAGTGTGTTTTAGCATAAATTTTGAAAAAGTCAAAAAGATTTTCGACAACTGGTGTTGGAGAGCTAATTTTCAAAATTCCAAGTGCTAAACATGATGAATATCAATTTGAGGGGGAGTTTGTTTAATATGAGTAAAATTTTGGAAGATTTTGTCTTCAAGTGGTCATCAGAAGGTTTTCTAATATAAAATTATTCTTTGATTGATCTTGTTTCCATAAGTGGTAAGCAAAAATCATAAATTTGTCAAATGTTAAATTTGTGAAATTTATTGTGTGGTAGAGATTGTGCATGTATGAAATCTGAGAAGAGCTAGGTTCTGATTCCTGAGGATTCTGTGTTTAGAAAGCCAGGTTTCGATCCTGAGCAAAGTAAGAGCCTGGTCATGATCTAGACTGCGATCCCAGCTTATCGAAAGGTGGAGTCTGTAGATGCTAAAGAGCCAGGTTATGATTCTGGAAGTCTGTATTCATGCAAGCTGTTGATGAACTTAAGGAATCAAGAGATCTGATCAAGAGAAATAGAGAGAAGCATGAGCCAAGTTCAGATCCTGGTAAAGGAGTTCGAGGGGAGTCTGTTGGTGCTCGATGGAGAAGAGAAGAGAGAGAGATTTGAGGATGCTTTACAATGTCAGATAATTCAAAGAGAAGCCTGAAGACTGATAAAGACTGAAGATGTTGAAGACTCGACACTTAAGACTCGTCAACATTCGAGGGGGAGTCTGTTAGTGCATGCGTCTGTCGACTTCGTCTTGTATCGAGTCTTGTGCTTAGAATGTTAAAACAGGGCACGTAGTTCGAGATTTAGGTAATTCCGCTTGAAGCTTGTAATTCCGCTTGAAATTATGTTTAGTAATTCCACGCGGAATTAGATTCCGCTTGGAATTCTAATTCTGCTTGGAACTCTCTCAAGCGGAATCACAGGCCTATGTATACCCCTTCAAGCGATATTAGTTGGAACGGTTCCGGTTTGTGCAACGAAGTGCTGCCGAAGTGTCGTCTCGCTGTAAATTGTCATCATATCAATAAAATCGACAGTTAAAGTGATATTCTTGCTGAATTGACCTCAATACGACTGTTCCCGCCTTTCGTATTGAGCATAAACTCTTCTGAACGACTCGCTCGGGTCCGTAATCGATCCTACATGCTGTCATTTGGTCATGTGATGTTTTTGGTACAGCTGGTTGTTAGGAGAGATCCTAGAAGACCTGACGACAACAACCATCTAGTGATGTATACAAACTGGCAGCGTATCATGGATGAAACGGGAATATCTGTGGGGAAAAAGCTGCGGTTTGAGATAGTCGAAGAAAAAAGTGTAACAGGAGATAAAATACATTTCAAAGTTTGTTGACATAGTCTTTGAACATCTTTTCAGCATTTAATGATTTATGTTTTAGTTGACATGTTTGATGGACAACTTTCTTGTTCGAAAACCAACTTAAGAATGAAGTTATGTAGTGTTAGTATATAAAGTTATATACTTCAAAACTTTGTGGTTTTACCTTTTTATATTTTTCAAGTAACCATTACTATATTTTGCATCTAAACATTACTATTTTCCATTACATTTTGTTGGGATTGAACCCTACTAAAGGAACAGATAATGAAAGCCAAAACCGGTTCACAACAGTGGATTAGTCATAAGCAGCCATTTGCATTAAGCTCTCCCCTTGACAGTGGTTATCTAGCATCTGATAGACTTCAAAACACTGCTCAATAGAACAGCTGCTACTAAAGTACTGATGAAGATTAAAGACTGAAGCTCAATCTACTGATGGATTCCAAGCACTGATGAAGAACTAAAGTACTGCTCGTTCAAGGCCTGATCACCCTTTAAAGAAAGCACTGATGCTCAACATCAGTGCTTAGCATACAACAGTGGAAAGTGAGTCAGTAGTTAGTTATAGCAGTGTCCATGTAATCAGTAGTTAGACATCAGTTGTTATAGATCAGTGGATAGAGTTTGTTAGTTTGTTAGATGTCACTTTCATGGTGACGTCAGCTAAGATACTTCAGTGGTTTGGTTTGCCTATAAATGTAACAGTACCCTGTACTGTTACATTTGATTGACTGAGTGGATTCTTCTCCTCTAGTCCAATCCTTTCATCTTGTGCCATCAACCTTGGAGCATCAGGCTGAGGGGGAGTTTAGTTTGTAAGCATGCTCTGTAAATCTTTTGCTTTGTATTGTAATCATTCGACTTTATGAAAAGCATGTGTTTATCAAAACTATCTTCTTCCTGAATTGTGCTTACAAAGTTTATGTTCATTTCCGCTGCACTTAATGTTTAAATTATGCAAACAAGCACAATTATGAGAGCTTCAGATCCTAACAATTGGTATCAGAGCTCGGACAGTCAAATTCGATCTAACAATCAATTTGACATAACAGTTCAGCTCAAAATTCATTGATACTAAGGTTGTTTGTATTTTGTTGAAAAACAGAGTAACGAGTATGGACGTTCAAAGTTACTATTCAGATACTCTGTTAAACAACCAAGATGTCATAAGACACACAAATTTCACATAACAAGTGATCTCATGCATAAGACATCTATAGTGTTCAGATCTGAAAACATGTCTGATAACTATGGTATAATCATTTCCTTTACAAAATTGATTTCAAGTGTTAATATGAAGTTTGTGTTGTTTCCATCATGTTTGATACTAAAGTGTGAACCTCTGGTAAACAAAAACCTAGTTTCGTAAAAACACTAGTGTTTTTGTTAACATGAAAGGAGGGAAATTAAAACTTTAGTTATCGAATCTTATGTGTTGAAAAACAGGTTGAGAATCCTGTTAAAAGGATCAAATCAACTTTGTTAAGAACACATTAAGAAAATCAGGTGTTAAGACAGACTAAATCATATGTAATGTGAGATTTGACATAAGCATGTGCAAAAATGTCCAAGTCTCTCCAAACATAGCTGTAAAATGATTATGGTCTAAGCATTTCTTCAATAAAATCCTCCCAATAAGTATTTTAGTACTTATGAATGGGAAGGGTAAAAAGGGAAGAAGAAAAATAACAAAACTCAAAAGTGTATTTATCTCAAAACTTTTGAAGTCAAAAGAAAAGTGTATAAATGTAAAACACTTAAGAGTCCAAAATTGGGTGAACAATGGTCATCTAGCAACTGTATGCCTTCATTGATTCAGGGAAGTTCAGGTAACAATAGTATCACCAGTGGTTGAACTTAAAAGAGGACTAGGCAAGTTTATTACTGTCATCACATGGTAAAGTCTATATCAGGACTCTCAAAACCTATGTGTATATGTCTCCTCATTTTTGCAATCAATTGACTAGGAAATGGTCTCAAACAATGGTTATTACAATGTATTTCAAATCATTGACCATATTCTTAAAACTTGAAAATGATGAGACTATGAGTTTTAATTGAAAATATACCAGATCTTTTTTGATGTTGTTTTCAGAATAACCTTTAATTAATTTTTCTTGTAAAGGTTTTTCTCAATAAAACAGGATATATTATTCTTTGTTTTTTTGGAATAATATATTTTGTACTTTTACTTGTTTTTGATAGTAAAAGTATCAATCTCCTGTCAGGATATAGAACCTCTATTTCTGTTGGAGATATTATCCTTAAAAATAGATCAAAAGGAAAAGGTACTAGTGCCAAGGTCATATCAACCTCAAGTTTGTTTTATCACAGATCAAAAATTGATTGCTAACAGATTTTAAACTACTGAGATACTCATGTTCTAATTCAAATAATTAGACGCAAAATGAGTAACCTTAGTAAAAAGGTTCTCATCATCTGGGATACTTAACCACTATCAGGAATTTATAAAAGCTTCAAAACTTGTAATAAACATGTGGCAAAACCTCGAACATAAATTCCTAGAAAAACTGCTGACAAATTAAACTTGATAATTTGCATCTAAAATGTAATTTGTTAAGTATAGCATTCCTTCAGATGTATATCAACAGATGTTGGACATGATATTGTGTTTACACAAGACAAAATCAATTCCCTCATCTAAACAAGCAGATGCTCAAAATTTTGTCAAAAAGGTTCAATCAATGATTGAACTAACAGTTGCTGATGTAATAGTCTTTCAAAACCTCTCCATTTCTCTACCACTGTTGTGCTCAAACATCTGTTCCCTAAATACTATCCACTGCTGAAAGTCAACCCCTGCTCTATCATTTTCCTGATAAGCACTGTTGTATAAAATCAGTGTTGTATCCACTGATGTACTATCCACTGATAGTAAAAATCACCCACTGTTTCATTTGTTACCATTGTAACCACTGATGTTTGTTTCATCAGTGGCTCTCAAAACAACTGTCCTCCATTATTCATCCTTTTATCAGAGGTTGGCAGGTGGTTAGTTTTTAGCCATCAGATCAATATAACCGCTGCCACATCAGTATTCACTTTTTCCCTAAATATAACCCTGATCAAAACCCCAAACAAGGTTTTACACTGTCGAATTGAATTCCAAAAATTCTCTTCTCAAAGCAGTTTCCCACTCTTCATCACAAATCATTCTTTGATCTTCTTCATCAAAATGACGAAATCAAAATCAAAATCATCCTCATCCTCTGTTTCCAAAGACACCACTCAAATGGCCGCTGAACCCATTGAAATCCCACACAAATCCCCTCACAATTACTTGGGTCTACTCACAAAACCCACTACCACCAACACCTTCGATTCCATCATCGACACCTTATCTGCATCAAAGTATAAAACTTTGCTAATAGCAGATGCTCCCATTTACTAACAAACCCAGAGAGAGTTCTGAAAAAATGCTACCCTTGAAAAACAAGAAGACATCGTCATAGCCATCAACTCCTCTATACAGGGTAAAGCGATTCAAATTACTCCACAATCAATCTCATAAGTCTTTAAACTCGATGATCAGAAGGGTAAAACTTCTTTTTCTAAAACCGAGTTGAAACTTGATTTCTTGAAAAGTGGGTATACAGAACAACCAAAAAGAGATACCTTACAAAAAAAGTTTCTTTCCTTCTGCACCTAGGTTTTTATTTCACACTCTTTTGATGTGTGTCTCAAATAAAACAACTGCTTTTAACGAAATACCATTAAAGATTCAATGCCTGGGTTATGCTATTTTAAACAATGAACATTTTAACTATTCCCAGGAGATCTTTAATGACTTGGTAAAAAATGTTGACAGCAAATCATTTTTGCTCTTTCCAAGGTTTCTAAGTTACTATTTTGAACAAAAATTTGGAAAGGAAAATGAAAATTTGCTCAAACAAGGTGTTTATTTTCAAATAAATGGTTTAACACCAAAAACATTCTCTAGAATGTTAACACCTTCAAAAACAAAAGCAGAGGTGCCTGAGCAGAATATAGCAGATAACACTGCTCCTCAGGTATCGGCTGCTGAGCCCACTGCTCCAGGTGATCATAGCAGCACAACCACTGCTTTGAAACCCACACCTGCCATTACCAAAAAGACCAAGAAGAAAACATCCAAAAAGCCCCCCAAACCCAAAGCAAAGGCACCTCTGGAAGATGAGATCCCAGGGCCACTGCCAGTGACAACACAAATGTCACCTATAACCACTGCTGCTACTTCCTCACAGCAGATGAAAGAAAGATCTCCACCTATGCCTCAAACTCCCCCTGCATCCTCACAAAAGGATCAGGTTGTAAACACAGGGACCCCACAATATGAAGCTTTGGATTCAATTGGATCCATCTTCCTCAGTCTTGATCCCAAGGACATATCTCTTTCAACACCTTTATCTTCACCCCTCACATTACCACAATCCATAATAGCTTTGTTGCATGCAGTTGATATAGCACAGACACAAACCAGTTCCTCTCAAACACCTATCACTGAGAGTATACTCCAACAAGTGACTAGGTCTGATGTTTATACCTCTGCTCTCCCAGCAACAACTGAGGAGGTTACACTGCAGGGATTACAAGTAATTCCTGACAGTAGTTCAAGTGGAGCAGCCACTACAAATGTTGAACCCACTGGTTTACATTTGTACAGTGGTTACATTCATAAGACTCCCTTGAAGGCAATTCCTTCCATAGCACCTCGGAGAACCACCAGTGAGTTTGTTATGCCCACTAGTACCTTCAAAAGGCTATCAAATGCTGAAGGAAGAAGACCCCAGTACCAAGAACAAAGGGCATCAATGAATGACTTTTGGGATTCATTTCCTAAGTCACACATTGGTACAACCACTGCTGGTGGGGAATCAGATGATCCCATTAACTTGGGTGATGATTTAAAATATCAGGAATTGACGGACAAAGTTGAAAATCTTGAAACATCAGTTACTGAAATAAAGCATATGGTGCAACAGTTGTTAAAAGCTCAAAAAGCACAATCCACTGCTGTTCCAGCTCAAGCACCTGCACAACCTGCACCTGCTGCAACTGAGCTATGGAATGTATTTCAACCCCTTCTTGAAAAACAAAAACAAATGGCTGATCAGCAGCATGCAATACATGTACAAATGCTGACAAACATGGTGGAATCAAGATTTAAAGATACTCAAGCAAACATCAAAGCTATCAAGGCTCATATACAAAGCACCACTGGAAAAGTTCCTCCCACTATCCTCTTCATGAATAACCCCTTTCTAGATAATGCCAAAAAGGGGGAGAAAATCAAGTGGAAGAAGAAGGGAATTGAGGATGGTGTTTATATTGAACCGGAAAAAGATAGCCTGACTAAAGCTGCCATATCAACACACACCACTTCATCACACACCACCACAACCCCTGCCCTACCACCATCATCATCTATTATCACATCACCGCCACCAAAACCAAACTCACCACCATTACCTCCTACCATAAAGCAGAAGACAACAGGTGTTACAACATCTGTTGTAATGACAACAGTGGTTGAAACACCAGTTGTTTCAACACCTGTTAGTCAGACACTTTCCACCACTCAAATCACTACCATTTCAACACCTGCTCAAAAGCATAAGACACCTACTGACACATCAATAGTTGTAATGACAACAGAGGTTGAAACACCAGTTGTTCCAACATCAGTTAGTCAACCATCCACCACTGATCTCAACATTTCTACATCACAACCAAAATCCCCTTCACCCAAAAAGCTTTACACAAGGAAAAGGAAATTTCAGAAGAATGCTGATGATATACCAGCACCTATTCCTTTATCCTCTACACCTTACAATGTCATCAATCCACAACCACCCACTCAAATATCCTCCACTAGAATTGAATCTGTTGCTGAGAAATATCCACTGGAATTGGAGGCTGTAAAGGATGAAATGAAACAATTCTATACAATATATGATCCTTGGGAAAGAAGATTTCCTTCTCTCATTGGCTTCAGGAATCCATTAAACATGAGTGAGTATCTAAAACTCAAAGCCAGGCAAGCAGATATAAGAGCCAGAATTGAATGCAAAGATCAAGGTGATAAAGCCATTTCTGAAAGAATGGAGTTCTTACTCACAAAGGTCAAAGAAATGGAAGATTATGCAAAAGACCTGAGCAAAGACAAGTCAAATATGCCACCTGATGCTGCCCTACAAAAGGTAATGAGAAAGGAGTTTCTTGAATTCATCATGAAAGAAAAATTTTATCCTGCCAAAGAAGAACAATTCAGTGAATGGCCACTCATTACACTAAAGCATGAGGTGAACAGAATCAAGAGAATTCAAAATGATCCAAGCAAGAAAAAGACAGCTCCAAACTGGAGTAAATACAAGCAGGCCATTGATAAACTCACTTCAGAATACAAGAGAAAGAAACAGGAATTAGTGGATGCAAATAGGGGAACTGCTAAAGCCATAGCAAAATGGACTAAGCAGTATACAGATGAGGCTTATGAAAGGCTGAAAAGTAGGAAAATGACAGATCCTAATGTACCAAAGAAGCCTGAACACAAAAAGCCAAAACAGGTCATTGATCCTAAACCACTGTTCACATCAGCAGATACCACTATCACTGTGTTAAACCAAGAAAAGGGGAAACAATTGACCAGTGCAGAAGAAAAAGAAAAGGAAGCTGAGTACTTTACAGAAGCCATCAAGAAAATGGATCTAAATGAAGATAGCTCAGTGAAACTTCAAAACCTTGTCAAAAAGGTATTGACCAAACCTGCATCACCAAACACTTCAGCAGACATGTCAGCCATTGAGCTTGAATAAAGAAAATGGCAAGTGCTGATTGAACAAGAAGCTGCAGAATACATAGATGCAGCAAATGAAATCATAAAAAAGGCCTTCAATCAAATGTCAGCTGAAAACTCAGAAGTAGCAAAAGGTCAGAGTACTGATCATGCTGAAAACTCTGAACTATCAAAAGCTCAGAGTGCTGATCATGTTGAAAACTCTGAACCAGCAAAAATACTGAGTAATGATCAACAACCTCTCACAAGGCCACAATCCCCTGACTCATCTGTGAATAAACCTCTCCCAAGAAACCCGTTGGGTTCAAAAGTACTAAATTGGATGTCTGATCAAAAGACCCATGTATTGACCCTGATCAGATCTAATGGAGAAGTGAAGCACATATCAAGGAATCAAGCACTAGGCCTGGTGGTAATGACAGATCCTAATGTACCAAAGAAGCCTGAACACAAAAAGCCAAAACAGGTCATTGATCCTAAACCACTGTTCACATCAGCAGATACCACTATCACTGTGTTAAACCAAGAAAAGGGGAAACAATTGACCAGTGAAGAAACAAAAGAAAAGGAAGCTGAGTACTTTACAGAAGCCATCAAGAAAATGGATCTAAATGAAGATAGCTCAGTGAAACTTCAAAACCTTGTCAAAAAGGTATTGACCAAACCTGCATCACCAAACACTTCAGCAGACATGTCAGCCATTGAGCTTGAATAAAGAAAATGGCAAGTGCTGATTGAACAAGAAGCTGCAGAAGACATAGATGCAGCAAATAAAATCATAAAAAAGGCCTTCAATCAAATGTCAGCTGAAAACTCAGAAGTAGCAAAAGGTCAGAGAACTGATCATGCTGAAAACTCTGAACTATCAAAAGCTCAGAGTGCTGATCATGTTGAAAACTCTGAACCAGCAAAAATACTGAGTAATGATCAACAACCTCTCACAAGGCCACAATCCCCTGACTCATCTGTGAATAAACCTCTCCCAAGAAACCCGTTGGGTTCAAAAGTACTAAATTGGATGTCTGATCAAAAGACCCATGTATTGACCCTGATCAGATCTAATGGAGAAGTGAAGCACATATCAAGGAATCAAGCACTAGGCCTGGTGTTGAAGATCTACAAGATCTCCTTGAGCTTACACTGTGTAGGGATGAGGGTGATACAAGTTCTCAGGATTTTGAGCTTTAATTTAAAGAACAAGTTAGGGAACTTCTGATGAGAAATAAAAATCCAGAATAATGAAGGGTTTTGGCATTATCTGTTCCAGGGGGAGATTGTTGGGATTGAACCCTACTAAAGGAACAGATAATGAAAGCCAAAACCGGTTCACAACAGTGGATTAGTCATAAGCAGTCGTTTGCATTAAGCTCTCCCCTTGACAGTGGTTATCTAGCATCTGATAGACTTCAAAACACTGCTCAATAGAACAGCTGCTACTAAAGTACTGATGAAGATTAAAGACTGAAGCTCAATCTACTGATGGATTCCAAGCACTGATGAAGAACTAAAGTACTGCTCGTTCAAGGCCTGATCACCCTTTAAAGAAATCACTGATGCTCAACATCAGTGGTTAGCATACAACAGTGGAAAGTGAGTCAGTAGTTAGTTATAGCAGTGTCCATGTAATTAGTAGTTAGACATCAGTTGTTATAGATCAGTGGATAGAGTTTGTTAGTTTGTTAGATGTCACTTTCATGGTGACGTCAGCTAAGATGCTTCAGTGGTTTGGTTTGCCTATAAATGTAACATTACCCTGTACTGTTACATTTGATTGACTGAGTGGGTTCTTCTCCTCTAGTCCAATCCTTTCATCTTGTGCAATCAACCTTGGAGCATCAAGTTGAGGGGGAGTTTAGTTTGTAAGCATGCTCTGTAATATTTTGCTTTGTATTGTAATCATTCGACTCTATGAAAAGCATGTGTTTATCAAAACTATCTTCTTCCTGAATTGTGCTTACAAAGTTTGTGTTCATTTCCGCTGCACTTAATGTTTAAATTATGCAAACAAGCACAATTATGAGAACCTCAGATCCTAACACATTTCCCGGTCGCTCAACAAAAAGAAATATAAGACTCAAAATTAATAAAATAGTATACAACTTGTAATTACAAATAACAGTGTTTTAAAAATCTGCTCCTACCAAAGGGATAAACTCAACATCTGTTTCGCTAAACTTTGCAAACCAAAACGTCTGTTGAAGACAACCACTGTTGAAAGAAAGTCTGTTAAACCAAACAACCTCAGCTCATGAGCCAAACAAACTCTGCTGATGAACGAAAAGGTCTGTTAAGACAAAGACTGCTGAAGCAAAGGTCTGCTAAAGAGAACCTCTGCTGATTAAGCCAAATGTATGATGAACCTAAGTTCTGCAGTGGACCAACAGATATTGCACAATTCAACAGAAAATCTATAACATAAGTTCTTTAACAGATGATGATCAATAGCTCATAAGGTCTGTTGAAGCAAAGTCTATCAACAGATGCAAATGTAACTTAGATCCTAACAGTTCTTAGGTCTTTAACAGATGTTAGCACGCTATAACAGTGCTTTGCCTCTAACAGATCCGACCCTAACAGTTTTTCCACTAACCAATTGATTAAATTTTCATTCATTAATCTAACAATAATATACAACCCTACTACTTGTCCAGTCCATCAATATCACCAAAAATGTATATAATGTATAATAACAATATTATATAACAAACAAAACGTTAAATTTACTTGATATTCAAAGCGTAGACATTACATACCATATTCATCATTGTAGCCCTTACAAACCAAACTTTTAACCACAGTTTGTTAAAACAACAGTTAACAGACATAGATAAAAACCACAAGGTTTCTTCAAAAATAAGTGGTTTCTACTTATCTCTCATAAGAATTGTTTTTTCATAAGCATCTAATTGTTAACCTTAGACAACTTCTTCCGGGTTCTTCTCACATTAGTGGATAGCTCACCAACGTTGACAACATCAGCATCTTGAGCCATCCGCTTTCCATTGGGACTTGATCCATAATCCTTTTTCAACTTCAACGGCTGAAGAGTCGGCCGTAACAGAGACAGCATCCTTGCAACAGATCACAAAACAACTATTGATCTCATTTAATAAAATAATGAACTCTTTTTAAACATACTAAACATACTTTAAAAATAAATACTCACCCTTTAAGTTCGTTCACCAGACACCTAGGAAGATTCTGAAAGGTTAACATCTTTCACCTCAGCTACCTCTTGAGTAACCTAAAGAATCATAATATATGATATCATATAAAAAGTGCAGAATCCAGTCTTTAAAACTCAAAAGAAAAATAAATTGATTGAAAAAGTAATTTTATATGCTACCTCATCGGTATTTTCATCACCATTACCATCTCCACCAACCAACTCAACAGTTATTACTCGATCATCACATGTTTTTTGCACAGTATAAACACGATATTCATTTTTAAGATTGAACTCTGAAACATCAATCTTAAAAGCAGCCTTCTTATTAACTAATCGAAATATCTCATGAGGAAAACATCCAGTATCATTGGCCTTAACCTGCCTCTCTCTTATGTCACTCGCCGCTAATCCAAGAAGCTTCTGAACATCTCTATCAAACATAACAAAAGAAACACTACCACTACACTCTCATCCTGCACCTGGACTTGCACCTTGAACCTGAAATATACACAAATGACTAAGTAAACTACAAAACTATATTCAAATATCAGTCTTAGATTGTTACTTATATAAATATAACGTTAAATAATCATCATTGCTTACTTTGTGGTGATCGATGTACATTCACTATGACATTTGGGACAAACCAAAGAAGTCGCATGCAATCGAACAATATCATCTGAAACATTTTCAACATTCTGCAAGTATTCAGTTTTACCCATCACCTTCTTGAAACACTTACGACAGGCAGCATAAAACCAACCATACTCTTCTTGCACAATCTTAATTATCGCAACCACAACACAAGACATTTCCTGTAGAAACAATATATGAACTTGTAATCACGGGTTTGACAAACATGCAGGTGAAAAACCAAACAACTAACCAAACTATATAAAAAGATGTGAAACCTTTTCTATCTCACTAATCTCATCAACATGTTTCTTCACACCATCAGTTACAAATTCTTTATGCAACGGAAAAACACTCTGAGACGATACTATTGTTTGAGAAGTAGAACCACTCCCTTGTCTAAACTTCAGTATAAGCCTTTTGAATACAACAAGTGATTAGAATTAGTATACAAATAACATGAAACCAAGTATTTGACTTGAACATCTATATACAATAGAAATTACATTGACAAATTACCTCCTCCTTAGCTCATTAACTTCATCAATTTCTTCACTCAGAAAAATTCGTGTTGCAAACTTATCACTTTGAACAGTATATTCACCTACATGCAAAAGTATATAGATATTTAATGTATACCTGTCTTTATATTACTAGAAATAAACAGTATAGTTATGATTTGCAGAAAGTAACAAAAATACATTTCCATTCCTTACACTTTCCATGTTGTATAACAGCCATCACATGCTCATGAGGTGGGATTTTAGAAATGAAGTCCTTAATCTACAGAGCATAATCATTCCACACAGTAGACCGCAAAACCTTACCCCTACATGAAAAGAATATTCATATGACGATATACTAAAGACTAATTTATGACCATTTCTTTACAAATCTCTAATATCAAAACCAAATTGAATGAATAAAAACACAAAATCAAAGGAAAATTATGACATTTATTAAAGTAGCAAATGAGCCATAAATTAACTAACGTATTCACTAAGAAAAAAACTGTTGATCTCATTTATTACCATGATTCAGCATTAGATACAAACACTATAGATCTCATTTATTAGCATTACCATGATCCCACATTAAATACTAATATTCTTCATCTTATTTATTAACATCATTAAATACAAACAATGATCAGTACATGACTGCACATGTAAACAACAACTTACTCCAAGTCTTCAATATCGGAATTGATCTTCTTAGTCTCCTTTGGATGTCGATCAAAGATTTCAAGATCTCCACAACAAACCACAGATCCAGCAACATCTATATGATCACATTATACAAGAATATAATAAAACTCTCTAATATTATACAAGCAAGACATTATTACAAAAATATACACTACCAACACTCAAAGCGTTTAACGCCTCTCCTTGAAGAATATCTTCATAAGCTCTGAAGTTGAAACCATACTCAACACCTTACCAATCTCTCACAGGAGTAACAGTTGTGCATCTATAAAATTTGATTTTATAAAGCTGCACTACTACTTTATATAAATCTTTATTCTCACCAACACCAAATTCCGACAGAATCACAATAACATCTTCTTGAAGCTGTCCATCAAAAACAGGTATCAGATGGCTCTTAATACCTGCTTGAATCTTAGCACCCTAAAGAACATTTAAAGAAAGTATCTTCGTAGCATACACCACTACATTCTCTAATAAAATGGAAAAGCAGAGATACAAATTACCTTTTCATCAATGAACATGAGATCCATCTTGTAATCCTGATTCCATTTTTGAATAATTCTCGCTTTCATGTTCCACATATCTTTCCCAGGATTCAAATCGTTAACAAAACTAAGATTGTTACTGTCAACTGATATTGACATGTTTCTAATTCGGAATTCGGATTGTGATTAAATTTCAAATTTCAAAATCAGAGAAGATGAAAGCGTGATAAAATATGAAGAGGCAAATGAGAAGAAAAGGCTTATATAAGAAAGATGATTGACAGGAGTTTCTGAGTGACATGCATTAATTGCTAATTACTTATTCCCATGCATTTTTGAATTTAAATTTCCCGGTAATTAGCCTTAAACATCTGCTGATCTAAAAGCATTACGGAGGATAACAACAACTGCTGCTAGGCATTAAAGTAAAGTCACATATAAATGAGCAAATGTTTACCCTGGCAGAGGTTTAGATAGAATTTTAAATAACTTAATACATTAGGCTTTATGATGAAGTAATGACATAAGAAAAGCATTGTTGGACAGCTTCTCTGGCTGACACATCAGCTTTTCTTATGTCACTCAGATTTCTCATTTTATAGAAAGTATAGATAGATATAGATATAGATATAGATGTTTAAACAAATACTTCTTTTACTTAAACTGAATGATACTAATATGATCCTATCTTTTAAATGGAGTAATCATTTTTAAACTTTGGATAAAAAAGTACTTTTTTTTCTTTCTTTCTTTAAAAAAAATCATTTATATAAATAAACTTTGGATATACAAGACAATTTGTAGCGTTGAAAATTAATGAGTGTCATATATAAACATACTAGGTTAGAATCTCGTGTATTACACGGGTTGAATAAATGTAATTTTATATACTAAATAAAGAACAATATATTTTTAAAAACCTCATTTATTACACATGTTGAGTAATATAATTTTATATATTAAATAATAAAAAAAGTTATATCTTTAATAAACCTCGTTTATTGTGCAGTTTGAATAAATGTACTTTTATATACCAAAAAATAAAAAAGTTATATTTTAAAAGAACCCTGTGTATTCACGGGTGAAAGAAATGTAATTTTATATACTAAATAATAAAAAAAAGTTATATTTAGAAAAACTCCATGTATTGTACGGGTTGAATAAATCTAGTTCTACATAGCAAATAATAAAAAAAATGTTATATCTTTAAAAACCCTGTGTATTACACGGGTTTATCTATTGTTAAAAAAATCTTTCTAAATCAAAATGGATTTTTTTATTATTTTTTAAATTAGGTTAATATAATTTCTCATAGTTAACAATAATAACATTAACAATAAATAATATGCATGTTTATCAATGTTAAGTGAAACAATGTTTTTTAGTTTATATAAGACTTTAGGATTTGAAGTTAACTTTATGCCAATAATTTAGAGTTGATAAGATTTATATTAATTTAATTAATATTTAATAATTAATTTAAATTAAATAATAATTATCCACAATTAAGGATGTTCTAGAATAATGATAAGTGTCCCTCCATTGGTTTCTTTTATTATATAGTTAAGATAAGTATGTGTATGATACACATTACACATTACTTATATGAGAGATTTATACAGATAAAATATAGTACGAGAATAAGTAAAGCAAAATAAACTATTCATTTATTTAATCTAAAAAAGTGATATAAATGCAATGCTTAATGTATTTTACAACGAAATTTATACGAGTTGTGAGAACTTAGAGAATCGGTCTTACGAAAAGTTTTTTCAAAAGAACTTTTTAACAAAAATCATAAAAAAAATCAACTTTGCTAAAAAAACCTAGTTTTTTTTTTATTTACAACAGTCGTAAATAGAGATGACTGTGATATCGGTACCAAAAATACCGGTACTGAAAATACCGGTATCGAAATTCGTCAAAACTGGGTACCGGTACGGTACCAGTATTTAAAGGTAAAAGTCGGTATTTTACCGGTAGCGTACAATTCAGGTGCATGGTACACATCGGTATTCCAGTGCATTTCACCCTCTGAGCAATGAGCCCGTAGGCAAGGTCCTTACTATTTTCACGCATGACATGAGGTTGTCTACCTCACTAGTATTTGAACTAGAATGCCAGGCGGAGGAGTGTAACTGCCTTATCGCCATCGTTAGCCATTGGTCGTTAAGGCGTATTCTCAAAATACCTATATCTACTGCTGTGGGTACCGGTACCGAAAAAATTCGGTACGGGAAATTCAGGACTGGTACCCAGTAACAAATGCGCATCCCTAGTCGTAAATGCGTCATCAGCTTTTTACATCATCTGTAAGGGGCCGAAAACACTACTTCGAATTTTTTTTAGGATCGTCTTTGTAATATTATCATCTAGGGGTGTGAAAAAAATGGGGGCAAAACTCGCACAGAAAGACCGAGTTCTCTAAATTCTAACAACTCTTAAAAGTTTACCTTTAATCCGAATGAAATATATATATAGAGAAAGTATAATGTACTTCAAGGCTTAACCTACATTAACATACATGACAAAAAATATAACGTGCGTTATTATCATAGAACGTGCGTGATTATAGTCCCATGCGTGATTATGTGGTCCCATGCGTGATTATGTGGTCCCATGCGTGATTATACACCTGATCCAACGGTTACCATTGTCTCCTACGTGATGTATGATAAGGCTTTTTGTATGTTAACCTTACTCTATAAATATATATATATATATATACTTTCCACCAATCAGATTATACCACCTATACAATATTATTTTAAAACCAAAAGGTTATTTTGGTAATTTACTCATGTCATTTCTATCTGTCTCTGTCTCTTTTAAAGTCTCGCACTTTCTCTCTCTTCACACAAATCTTCATCATCTTCATTTCTCTTATATCTTCTCTCTCTCGAATCTTCATCATCTTCATCTTTTAAAATGAAGAAACTCAAATCTTCATCATCTTCATCTGATGAAGAAACTCTGTTTTCAAACCTTAATAACCCCCTGAACAACCAATACACCTTATTCTCCCCCTCTCGTTTCCTTTTCGGCCATCGGAGTTGGACTCTGACAACTGCCCTCCCTCCTTCTTCACCGTAAGTCCACCACAAACCCCCATGTTTTCATGCGATGAAATCGCGGCCACTATTTTCCAATGATGTCATAGATGATGTTCTCTCTCTCTCATCTCTCATTAGATCTGCCATTTCTCTCTCACCTCTCATCAGATCAATTTTGATGGCGACGAGGGGGTTGTGGTGGTGGGTTTCATGGCGACGATGGTGAAGCGGTGGGTTGTGGTGGTGGGTTTGACGGTGACGGTGGGTGAAGGGGGCGACGGTGGGGTGAAGGGTTGTGGAGAGTGTGGACCCCATTGATGTGTTGGTATGTAATCAAGGGGTTTTTGTGGCGTATGAGCTTGAGAAACAGGAGATTAAGGAGGTTAGGGGAGATGATTGATGTGAAGTTGGTTGGGAGTTTTAATCTGTTAAGGCTGTGTTGCCAGGGATGAAGAGTAGGAGTGATCGAAAGCCGGTTTCGATTGCGTTTATGTCGTCTCAAGCCGGGCAGCTGTGATATTTTGTTAGCTTTAGTTTAACTAGGGTTTATTTTTTGAAGTGAGGGTTTGGTGATGCAATTTGTTGTGATTTAGAATGTGGAATTGCTCTGTGCAGACATATCGGAGCAAGACGTTTTAAATGACCATTATACCCCTCAAAGCCCTAATACCATTGCCCTGTGCAGACATATCATCGTTTTTAAGGCTGCTGATAGTTTGGGTTGTTTCCATGTTTCTGGAAATAGTTGGATACACCAGGCGCTGCTTCATAAACTGTTTTTGATAATGTTCCTGGATTATTTCTGGAAGAGTGTTAGTATAGGCATGCTGCTGCTGAATCTGGGCTGGAGATTTTATCGTCAGTTTGGGAGGGTCAAGTGCTGCCAGTTTCAGCTTCTGTGGCAGTATTTCTTTACCGCCCATCTATGCGCTATGGTTTTATACTTTCATCAAAAAGTGAAAACATCTTATTCGCCAAGAGGCTGTGATGATTTCGCCTAATCCGAGTCAAAATCGGGTCAAGATTTGAGATTTTCCGCAGCTTGGCGCGACAAAATCGGAGGAAGGCAAGTGCGCTTGGAACCTCTGTTTGTATTCATGGTGGTTTAATCCTCTTGTTCTGTTGGGATTGAACCCTACCAGAGGAACAGATAATGAAAGCCAAAACCGGATCACAACAATTGATTCACAATAAGCAGCTGTTTACTATAAGCTTTCCCCTTGACTGTGGCTCCAACATCTGATATACTCCAAAGTACTGCCTTTATCAACATCTGCTGATACTGGAAACTGCTGATCAGATCAAAGACTGATGAAGACTAAAGCTCTGATGCCCAATCTATTGCCTTGAGTCAACCACTGCTGATCATGACAAGTACTGCTGGGTTCACAGCAGTGGAAGGATGCAGCAGCAGTTAGATTCATCTTATGTATTGTATTGTAATATCAGTAGTTAGCATAGCAGAGGTTGTATAGATCAGTAGATAGAGTTTGTTAGTTTGTTAGATGTCACTTTCATGGTGACGTCAGCTGAGATGCCTTAGTGGTTTGGACTGCCTATAAATGTAACAGTACTCTGTACTGTTACATTTGATTGACTGGGCAAGTTCTTCTTCTCATGTCTAATCCTTTCATCTTGTGCAACTAACCTTGGAGCATTAGGCTGTGGGGGAGCTTAGTATTGTAAGCATGCTTGTAATCATTTGCTTTGTAATTCAATCATTCGACTTAATGTGAAGCATTTGTTTATCATACTATTCTCTTCTTTGATTGTGTTTACAAAGTTTATATTTATTTCCGCTGCACTTTACATTATTTCATATTCTCTTAATGAACAAATTATACAAACAAACACAATCATGAGAGCCTCCGATCCTAACAATTGGTATCAGAGCCTGGACAGTCAAATTCGGTCTAACAATCAATTTGACGTAATAGTTCAGCTCAAAATTCATTGATACTAAGGTTGATTGTATTTATTTGAAAAACAGAGCAACGAGAAATCATGTTCAAAATGATTATTCAGATACTCTGTAAAACAACCAAGATGTCATAAGATTCACACATTTCAAACAATAAGTGATGTCATGGACAAATCACCCATAGTTTTCAGATATGAAAACATGTTTAGTAACTATGGTGTGATTACCTTCATTCAAAATTGATTTCAACTGTTGTTATGAAATTTGTGATGTTTTCATCATATTTTATACTAAAGTATGAACCTCAGATTAACAAAACCTATGTTCATACAAACATTAGTGTTTTGCTAACATAGAAAGAGGGAAATAAAACTTTAGTCATAAAATCTTATGTGTTAAAAAGCAGGATGAGAATCCTTAAAAGGACCAAATCAACCCTGTCAAAACACATTAAGAAAATCAGGGGTCTAAACAGTCCAAATCATACGTAATGTGAGGATTGGTAATAAAGCATGTACAACTGTGGCCAGGTCTCTCAAAACATTACTGCAAAATGATTCTGGATTAAGCTTTTCCTCAATAAAATCTCCCAGTAAGTATTTGTGTACTTATGAATGGGAAGGGTAAAAAGGGACGAAGAAAATGAACAAAACTCAAAAGTGTGTTTATCTTAAAACTTTTGAAGCCAAAAGAAAAGAGTATAAACATAAAACACTTATGAGTCCAAATTGGGTAAACAATGGTCATCATGCAACTGTGTGCGTTCATTAATTCAGGAAAAGTTCAGGTAACAATGGTATCTCCAGTGATTGACCTTAAAAGAAGAATTTACAATCAATTGACAAGAAAATGATCCTAAACAGTGGTGATAATAACTTGAGAATGATGTAATTATGAGCTTATTTGTAAAGTTACCAGATCCTTTTGATGTTATTTTCAAAATAACCTTTACTTCTTTTAAAGGTGTTTTTCTCAGATAAAACCAGATATATTATTTTTTTCTATATAATATATTTTGTACTTTTACTCATTTTTTTATAGTAAAAAGTTCATCTCTTATCAGGATGTAATTTCCTTATTTTTGTGTGAAATTACTATTCCTAAAACTGATCAAAAGGAAATGGTGCTCATGTCAAGGTCATATTAAACTCAAGTTTGTTTATCACAGAAAAATTGATTGCAAATTGATTTTAAAACTACTGAGACACTCATGTTCTAGTTCAAATAATTAGACACAAAATGAGTAGCCTTAGTAAAGAAGTTTTCATCATCTGGGATGCTGAACCACTGTCAGGAATAATGTACATGTGGTAAACCTAGAATGTAATTTCCTAGAAAAACTGCTGACAAATTAAACTTGATAATCTACATCTAAAATGTAGTTAAGTATTCCTGCAGAATAACAGATGTTGGACATGATATTGAGCTTACACAAGACAAAATCAATCCCCACATCTGAACAAGAAGATGCTCAAATTTTATTTGTCAAAAGTTCAAACACTGCTGCACTAACAGTTGTTATACTAATGGTCTTCATTTTGTTTTCTACCACTGTTTTTCCTTAACTACTGCTGTGTCTCAAACATCTGCTTTCTAAAAGTATGTCCACTGCTGAAAGTCAACCCCTGCTTTCTCAATTTCTTGATAAGCACTGTTGTATAACATCAGTGTTCTATCCACTGATGTGCTATCCACTGAGAGTTAAAATCACCCACTAATCCATATATTACCGTTGTAACTACTGATGGTTGATCCATCAGTGGCTCCCAAAACAACTGTCCTCCATTATTTACTCTTCCATCAGGGGTTGGCACGTGGTCAGTTTTTAGTCGTCAGATCATTATAACCGCTGCCACGTAAGTATTTACTTTTTCCCTAAAATAAAACCCTGATCAAAACCCCAAACAAGGTTTCACTGTCGAATCGAATTCCAAACATTCTCTTCACAAAGCAGTTTCCCACCCATAAGTCCAAAACATTCTTCGATCTTCTTCATCAAAAATGACGAAATCAAAATCGAAATCAAAATCAAAATCATCTTCTTCATCCGCTTCTAAAGATGCCACTCAAATGGTCGTTGAACCCACAGAAATTCGCTACAAATCCCCTCACAACTATTTGGGTATACTCACAAAACCCACAACCAACAACACCTTCGACTCCATCATTGACACCTTATCTGCGTCGAAGTACAAAACTTTGTTAACTGCAGACGCTCCCATTTATCTACAAACCCAGAGAGAGTTCTGGAACAATGCTACCCTTGAAAAACAAGGAGACACTGTCACAGCCATAAACTCCTCGATACAGGGTAAAAAAAATTCAAATTTCTCCAAAATCCGTTTCAGAAGTCTTTAAACTCGATGATCAAAAAGGTAAAACTTCTTTCTCAAAAACCGAGTTGAAAAAGGATTTCATGAATAGGGGTTATGCAGAGCAACCAAAAAGGGATACCTTACAAAAAGGTTTCTTCCCTTCTGCACCAAGGTTTTTATTTCACACTTTGTTCATGTGTGTTTCTAATAAAACAACTGCTTTTAACGAAATACCATCAAAAATTCAATGCCTGGGATATGCAATTTTAAATAATGAAAATTATAATTATTCCCAGGAAATTTTTGATGATTTGGTAAAAAATGTTGATAGCAAAGCATTTCTGCTGTTTCCAAGGTTTCTAAGCTATTACTTTGAACAAAAATTTGAAAAAGAAGATGCAGAATTGCCCAAACAAGGTGCTCATTTTAAAATAAATGGTTTAATGCCTAAAACATTCTCTAGAATGTTGGCACCTATAAAAACAAAAGCAGAGGTACCTGAGCAGAATTTGGCAGATGAAACTGCTCCTCAGGTATCGGCTGCTGAGCCAACTGCTCCAGGTAATCAAAGCAGCACACACACTGTTTTGAAACCCACACCTGCCACAACCAAAAAGACCAAAAAGAAAAAATCCAGAAAGCCCCCCAAACCCAAAACAAAGGCACCTCTGGAAGATGAGATCCCAGAGTCACTGCCAGTGACAACACAAATGTCACCAATAACCACTGCTGCTACTTCCTCACCGCAGTTGGAAGAAAGATCTCCACCCCTGCCTCAAACTCCTCCTGCATCCTCACAAAAGGATCAGGTTGTAAGCACAGGGACCCCACAATATGAAGCTCTGGACCCACTCGGATCCATCTTCCACAGTCCTGATCCCAAGGACATGTCTCTTTCAACTCCCTTACCTTCACCCCCCACATTAACACCATCCATAATACCTTTGTTGCATGCAGTGAATGTAGCTCAGATATAAACCAGTTCCTCTCAATCACCTATCACTGAGAGTATACTTCCACAAGTGACTGGATCTGATGTCTATATCTCTGCTATCCCAGCAACAACTGAGGAGGTTACACTGCAGGAGTTACAAGTAACTCCTGTCAGCAGTTCAAGTGGAGCAGCCACTACAAATGTTGAACCCACTGGTTTACATTTGGACAATGGTTTCATTCATAAGACTCCCTTGAAGGCAATTTCTTCAATAGCACCTGTGAGAAACACCAGTGAGGTTGTTCTGCCCACTGGTACCCTCAAAAGGTTATCAAGTGCTGAAGAAAGAAGTCCCCAGTAACAAGAACAAGGGGCATCAATGAATGACTTTTGGGATTCAGTTCCTAAGTCACACATTGGTACAACCACTGCTGGTGGGGATTCAGATGATCCCATTAACTTGGGTGATGATTCAAAATATCAGGAATTGACGGGCAGAGTTGAAAATCTGGAGACCTCAGTTGCTGAAATAAAAGATATGGTGCAACAGCTGTTAAAGGCTCAAAAAGCACAATCCTCTGCTGCTCTAGCTCAAGCACCTGCATAACCTGCACCTGCTGCAAATGAGCTATGAAACATGTTTCAACCACTGCTGGAAAGACAAAAACAAATGGTTGATCAGCAGCATACTATACATGTACAAAAGCTGACAAACATGGTGGAGTCAAGGTTTAAAGATACTCAGGTAGACATTAAAGTTATCAAAGCTCATATCCAAAGTGCCTCTGGAAAAATTCCTCCCACTGTTCTTCTCATATCCAAGGTTTAAAAACAGCCACCCCATCTTCACCTCCTGCCAAAAAGCAGAAGACAGCAGATGTCACAACATCTGCTGTAATGACAACAGTGGTTGAAACATTAGTTGTTTCAACAACTGTTAGTCAACCACAAACCACTGCCATCGAAATCACTACCATTCCAACCCCTGCTCAAAAGCAGAAGACATCTACTGACACATCAGTAGTTGTAATGACAACAGCGGTTGAAATATCAGTTGTTTCAACAGCTGTTAGTCAACCACCAACCACTGCTCTCACTATTCCTACATCACAACCAAAATCCCTTTCATCCATAAAGCTTTACACCAGAAAAAGAAAAATTACTCAGGCAAATGAGGACAAATATGATCCAAATGCTGCAAAATATCCACTGGAACTTGAGGCTATAAAAAATGAGATGAGACAGTTCTACACTGAGGATGATCCTTCAAACAGAAGATTCTCTTCACTCATAGGCTTCATAGTCCCAGAAGATATAGATGAATATCTTGAGCTCAAAGCAAGGCAGGCTAAGATAAGATCCAAGATTGAATGTGAAGGTCAAAGTGATGAAGCCATCTCTGAAAAACTGGAATTCTCGCTCACAAAAGTTAAGCAGATGGAAGACTTTGCACAAGAATTAAGCAAAGAAAAAGCTGATCAACGAAATAAATTAAGAAAAGAATATCTTGCTTGTATTATGAAAGAAAGATTCTATCCTGCTGAAGAAAAACAGTTTGAAGAATGGCCAATAGTTGCTTTAAAGCATGAGGCAGATAGGATTGATAGAATCAAAAACGATCCTAGAAAGAAGAAGACTGCTCCAAATTGGAGCAAGTACAAAAAGCTCATAGCTGACCTAACATCTGAGTACAAGAGAAAGAAACAGGAGCTAATGGATGCAAAGGTGGACACTGCCACTGCCATAGCAAAATGGTCAAATCAGCATACTGATGAAGCTTATGAAAGGCTTACGAAAAGAAGGATAACTGTCTCAGACACTTCAAAGAAGCCTGACTACAAAAAGCTTGAACAACAAATTGAAAATCTCAAAACACTGCTCACATCAGCTGATAATCCTACTCTTGTGTCAAACCAAGAAGAAGGAAAATAGTTGTCTAGTGAAGAAGTAAAGGAAAAGGAAGCAGAGTACTTCACAGAAAGCATCAAGAAAATGAGTCTAAAAGAAGAGAGCTCAGTAAGACTTCAAAACCTTTTCAAAAAGGTATTAACCAAGCCTGCATCACCAAGCACTTCGGAAATATCAGACATTGAGCCAGATCAACAAAAGAGATAAGGGCAAATGGAAAAGGAAACTGCAGAAGATGTAGCTGCAGCAAATGATGTCATTGAGAAGGCCCTCAAAAAATGTCTGATAGCTTACAACTTTTCACAAGGCCAACATCTCCAAACTCATCTGGAAATAAATCTCTCCCAAGAAACCCATTAGGATTAAAAGTACTAAAGTGGATGTCTGATCAAAAGACCCACGTATTGACCTTGGTCAGATCCAATGGCGAAGTAAAGTACATATCAAGGAAAGAAGCACTAGGCCTTAGTGTTGAAGATTTGCAGGATCTCCTTGAACTTTCACTGTGCAGGGATGAGGATGACTCAAGTTCCAAGGATTTTGAAGAAGAATTTAAAAGACAAGCTAAGGAACTTTTGATGAGAAATAAAAATCCAGAATAATGAAGGGATTTGGCATTATCTGTTCCAGGGGGAGATTGTTGGGATTGAACCCTACCAGAGGAATAGATAATGAAAGCCAAAACCGGACCACAACAATGGATTCACAATAAGCAGTTGTTTACTATAAGCTTTCCCCTTGACTGTGGCTCCAACATCTGATATACTCCACAGTACTGCCTTTATCAACATCTGCTGATATTGGAAACTGTTGATCAGATCAAAGACTGATGAAGACTAAAGCTCTGCTGCCCAATCTACTGCCTTGAGTCAAGCACTGCTGATCATGACAAGTACTGCTGCCTTTAAACAGTGGAAGGATGCAGCAGCAGTTAGATTCATCTTATGTAATGTATTGTAATATCAGTAGTTAGCATAGCAGAGGTTGTATAGATCAGTAGATAGAGTTTGTTAGTTTGTTAGATGTCACTTTCATGGTGACGTCAGTTGAGATGCCTCAAGGGTTTGGACTGCCTATAAATGTAACAGTACTCTGTACTGTTACATTTGATTGACTGAGCAAGTTCTTCTTCTCATGTCTAATCCTTTCATCTTGTGCAACCAACCTTGGAGCATCAGGCTGAGGGGGAGCTTAGTATTGTAAGCATGCTTGTAATCATTTGCTTTGTAATTCAATCATTCGACTTAATGTGAAGCATTTGTTTATCATACTATTCTCTTCTTTGATTGTGTTTACAAAGTTTGTATTCATTTCCGCTGCACTTTACATTATTTCATATTCTCTTAATGAACTAATTATACAAACAAACACAATCATGAGAGCCTCCGATCCTAACATGTTCCTGTTGTAAAAAAGATCTGAGCCTTATTACTTTTTTAAATTGGTTTTTGTTTTGATTTGTTGTGTGTATTTTGATTTTTGTTTGGTAACGACGCAATTGTTTTTTTTTTTAGTTTTGTTGTCTGGTTAAAATTTAGGGTTTTACCGATTACTTTTCACCGATGGTGCCGGTGGTGCCGTTTTTTATTATATCCTCAGTAAATCGTCATTCTTTAGTTTTTATTATTTGAAACTGTGTCGGACTTGGCAGTGAACGAGGTGACTTTTCACCGATGCCCGGCAACTCACTTTGATGAGTTCGGCGACCTGAGGCGTCTCCCGGTTCAAGCCTTTTGATTGTTAATTGTTCTTTGGCAGTGATAATTGGAAATTTTTTTCCGACAATTGATGAGGATGGTGAGGCAAGGATGGTGGAGGGTAGGTTTTGACCTGCAACCCACTTGCAGCCATTTATTTTTTGGAAACTTTTGAGCCAAACCGTGTTTTTGAGCCAAACTTTTGACCTGCAATTCACTTGCAGCCATGTTGTTGTTTTTATATTTTCAGTCGATGATGATAAGTATTAACTTATCTGAGACACATATGAGTCGTGATTTTGGTTGAGTTTGTTTGTTAAGATTCTCTCTTTAAAACCAACATAAAAAAGTTTAAAACTGGTGAGTAAAAAAAGTTTATAACCTACGCGTAAATAAAGTTTAAAATCGCACGTAACTAAAGTTTAAAACCGCGCGTAAAAAAAGTTTCATACCGGTGCGAAAAAAAAGTTTAAACCCATGCGTAAGAAAAGTTTTAAACCGGCGCGTAAAAAAAAGTTTAAAACTGCGCGCAAAAAAACTTTTATACCGGCGCGTAACAAAAGTTTAAAACCACGCGTAAAAAGGTTGAAAACCGGCGCGTAAAAAAAGTTTAAAACCACGCGTAAAAAAACTTTTATACTGGCATGTAAAAAAATTTTTACACTGGCGCGTAAAAAAACTTTTATACCAGCGCGTAAAAAAACTTTAAAACCGCGCTTAAAAAAAGTTTTACACTGACGCGTAAAAAAAGTTTAAAGCCTCGTGTAAAAGAAGTATAAAACCGCGCGTAAATTTTTTTTACTGTAAATCACATTAATTAAATTATATTGCTTTTTTATTAATTAAATTTTACTGTAAAAATTAAATCAAAATTTTTTGAAGAATTACTCTATAAATTTTAATCAAATCACATTAAATTAATCACATTAATAAATCGTATTAATGACACCAATCATTAATAGATATAATAAAAGATCTAATTGCCCTTATGTCACTATAAAAAATCTCATTAATTAAAACACAATTATTACTTTACTTTATTGTCTTTTAATCTCATTCATCCAAACACCTTTGATCAATGAATTCTTTGTATAAGAGAGGACGGGGCGGTCCAGTGATAATATAACGGGAACATTAATAACGCGTGATACTTTCCAAAATCCCACCCCGCCTCCTTGCTATAACGCGTTATACAGTCACGCGATTCCATTTTCGTTATCTTTATCACGCGTTAATGTTTTGTTTTATGAGGGTATTTGTTGGTTGGGGGGAAATTGTTGGGTGTGGTGATGAGTGATGACCACCCCCACTAAAAAAGGTTGTGAGTGATGGAAAAATGGTCGATGACATGGCGGAACTTGATTGGTGTTTGTGAGTGATAAATTCTATCACTAGTGAACCACCCCCCCTCTCCTAACATATTACAACACAATCATATACAAAAGTCTCCTAAATCTAGAAAGAGTACAAAAACACAATCAATCACAAAATATAACACAATGGATGACAAAATATAACAGAATGGGGAGAAATATAAAAAAACACGATGCCAAATAAAAAAACACAATGATTAGAAACAAAACTTCTAAAATCTACAAGCTAAAATCCAAAAGCGAAAACCTAAAATCTAAGATCGTAGAGTTTGACGAGACGGTTTCAATACCGCTAGAATGAGTTGAATCGGAGTTCGTTTGATACCTTTCCTACGACTTATTATTTTTAAGGAATTATGTTTTTAACCTTTTCTGGACAAATATATCTTATACTAGTTGTGAGACATTTGGAGATTGAGCAGTTGGCTTTATATCTATTATATGATCTATTATATATTATATATTATTATGAATAGTAATTTTATTTTTATAATAATATTCGTTATTATAATAATATTTGTTATTATAATGATTTTATTTTTAGTTAATTTGATATTTTTTAATTTATTACATTACATTACATTACATTTATTATTGACGAATAAGCATGAATAGTAATATCATTTTTATAATAATATTCGTTATTATAATAATATTTGTTATTATAATGATTTTATTTTTAGTTAATTTGATATTTTTTAATAACTTATAATCGTTAATTTTTTTCTCTTAATATTCCCGTATAAGTTTTGTTAAAAATAAACATGTATTCAAAATAGAGTATTTATTTGGTATCATAAAAAGATATGTTAATAAACTGAACAGATTATAACGGTTAGACTTTCTAAAAAACATGCTTCTTTTTTAAATAACATTTGTTCCGTTTCGCGGCGACGCGCGACGTCAACAAATCTAGTAACTATAATTTGTAGCCTTTGTGGTGATATATGCTTTTAAGTTTTAACGGAGTTTCAATATCTGTGTGGGTTTAAACTGTTATAGACTTCAAGTTTCCGGCTAGATATGGGAACCTTACCGACTGACAGATATTTTAAGAAACATCAAACCAGGTTCTTTGGACCCACTAGCAAATATTTGGAGCCTTGTGTTATATTGTAAACCAGGTATGATGGGATCATATATAGCTAGATTGTTCTCTAATAAAGATAAAGTTGTAGATCACCGAATTATATATTAGATCACATTTTATTTCAAACCCGATATATATTTGATAAGATATATATATCCCCAAATTTATAATAATGTGATAATATAATGTTTCATGGTTAGCCTTGAAATGAACCTAAAATATTGATAAATTAGACGACATTGCTTTTTGGACATGTAACTCCTAACCACTAAAACTTGCATTAGTTTTAATAATTATATTAAACCACTAGCATAATGATCATGGGTTTATACGGCCATGTAATTATAGGCGTTTTATGCCAATAATTTCGAGGAGATATATCATTGATATTTACCGAACAGTTGCATATTCCACATGGGAATCCATCAATAACATGTGTAAATTTTAAATTGCTTAATAAGTTAATAAAAAAAAATAGGTGGTTGGAATTCTTAGTAACATAATGCAACGTCAATAATTTTTTTTAACGGTAAATTTGGATTACTGACGAATCACTAGAGTATCGTCGTGTCACTAGCGAAACTACCTGATCATATTCATCTCTACTAGGCAATAATGTCTATACACCAGTTCAAGAGAAAACCTAATAAATTTGGAAAAAAAAACCCCTTGTAAGAATCGAACCTATAACCTAATGATCATAAGCCTTATTCCATCACCATTATACCACTAGGCTATAATGACATGTACAAAACTTCAATAATTGACAAGAGTATTCATAGATAAGTTACATGTGTGAAGTTACATGTGTGGGCGTGCGGCATAAGTGGAATCACATATGACATATAAGTGGAGTCATGTGATAGGAGAAATAAAGATTACTAAAAGATACGGTAAAGATGACAGTTAAATTGTGTGGTATGAGGTGTGAGATCATACCATGCTTTACATGAACATGATAAGCATGTTACAAAATAAAAGATTAGTAAGAACCCAATAAAGATATGATAAGATAAAGATGTCTCACAAATGACAAGTGTTGGGTTCGTAAGCTTTGGTAGCCGGCCTTAATTAATTTGGGCAACCAACCCTAATAAGGTTTTAAGTTCACTTAGTTAACTTGTTGATCAAGTAGTTAACCCTAGCCTCGTTCTGTGAATACACATGATGCAATTGTAATCTTGTGTATCAGTTGTGAGCATTGTATAAAAGTGAAACCCTAGTTGCAACCCGTGGACATAAGTCACCTTGACTGAACCACGTAAATTCTCGTGTTCTTTACTTTCTGCTAGTGTGTGTGTGTCTTTGTTCGCTTCCGCTTGAGTTTACTCTGATTCGATACTTAACAAGTGGTATCGGAGCTTCGGGTTCAGCTAAGCACACAATTATCACAGGAGAGGGAGAGAGTTGTTCGTGAGGTCCAGATCTGTTGTACCACCTCTGCAGACTTGAGTACGACCATTATGGTTTAGGTTTTGTGGGTGTCGGGTTTCCTGTTGCTGTTCCGGTGGTGTTTGGGTGTTTGGTGATTAGGGTTTCGGTTCTTGAAACCTGGTTATTCGCTTCTTTTACAATCGGGTTTGCAGGAGAAGTCGCTGGTTCGAGTGTTTCGGGTTTCTTGTTTATTGAAGGTTGCTTGGGCTTTGGGTGCTTGGTTTCCGTGGGTTTTTTCTTGTTTTCTCATTTGCAATAGCTGAAGACATGAAGTTCTGAATCGAAAAGTTGATTGGTATTGATTTTGCAAGGTGGAGAATGCAAATAGAGGCGTGGCTTGGTGAATGCAATTTGGATATGGTACTAGAAGAAAAACCTGTTGGAATGGATAAAGCTAATGAAACAATTTAGGACTCAAAGGAAAAAAAGGCAAGAAGTAAAATAACATTGACTTTAACGAGGAGCGTAGCCTTTAATATCATGACAGAAAAAACTGATTGTGGTATGATAACAGCTCTGTCAAATATGTATGAGAAGTCGTCTGCTGGTAATAGGGTGTTCTTGACGAGGGAACTGTTCACAACGAGAATGAATAAGGGCTGTCCAATTGTTAATCACATTAACGGGGTCAATTCGATTTTCCAGATTAGCAACTTTGGGCATGAAGTTCGATGATGACATTCAGGCTGTGATTTTGTTATCTTCCTTACCTGATACTTGGTAAGGATTTGTGACAACGGTTACTGAAACTCTGTAGATGCACTTTTGTGTGAATGTGGATCGATTAGGTTTGGCTCAAGAGCGGCGTCACGACATTCCTTCGTCGTGCGTCTAGAAGAACGACACACGAAAAACAACGAGACACGATCAAAAGAGTTGCTAACATGATGACATCATGCTGATGTCATCAGGATCTAAACAAAGTATATGGATCGAAATAGAGAGCCATGTTCAGTAGATATACATATCCATATAATATTAGAACCTATTATAATACAAAGATCGTAATAGACTTTTTTGATATAGTATATTTCGATTACATGCACTTTATTTCGATAAAGATGATATCCATATTTATTTCGATGTAGGATATGTTGTATTTCGTTTGTGTGTGTCTGTTTTGATGTATATCTCTGGTGGTTTGGCTATAAATAGAAGCAGAGGCTCTATTTTAGAAGAGAGAGCACGGTTCAGAGAGTTTGGGCAAAATATTGTAAACATTGTAATGTTAGTCAGCTGAAATTAATACAATTGAGCTTTGAAGTGATATCATCTTGGTATTCATAGTGTTCTTACTTGATTTACATACAAACTTGGAGTCCGCACTTGTTTGTGTGTTCAACAACAAGGAATACGTTGTCTAAGATCCTCCATTTTAGAGACCTGCAAGTGGTATCAGAGCTTTGGCTCATTTCCTTGTTGAAAAACAAGCATTTTTTTAGTGATATTTGAAGTGTTCTTGGACAAACACTAAAACCCATTTTCTTGAATGATAATATGGACTAAAAATGAGTAAAATGAAGTTGTTTGTTGATAATTTTGATTAAAAACTTGCTAACAACTTTGAAGATTGTCAAAAACCTGAATTTTAGTGAGTTTTAGAGTTTAAAATTTGAACTCCATATTTCCGGTGATAAACTTGGCCGGAATTTCTTTCCGGTGATAGTATGTTATTAGTTGACCTGCAAAATGGTTGGTGGGGCAGAATTGTACAAATTGTCTTACCTGCTCAATTTCTGTCTCATCTGTATTTGGATACACTTTAATTTAATTCCTATTTCAAACATCAGTACTCATTCCTTTTCGAATTAGAGTGTGTATCAAATATTTCCCCCATCTATTTCGAACCTTATTTCATGTTTAAAATTGAACAACTATTTCGATCCATTTTGGTTGAATAATTGATTTTGAATATCCATTAATTTGAACAATTTATTTCGAAATTGAACACCTGTTTCGAGCCATCCCAACCACATTTTTATTTTGATCCATTTTTTTATTTCGATCCCAAGGTGTTAATTTATTTTTCGATCCACCACTTTAATTTATATATCGAAATAGAAATTATCTTTCTATCCCAATTCACTATTTTTATTTCGATCCTACTCTTGTTTCAATTCAAGCCTATTTTGATTCCACCCTTTGTCGCCTTGTTAACACAATGCCTTGGTTGATTTAAGTTATAATGAGTACACATCTTTGGGGTACGGGCAATACTCAGAGAATACCCTTTTGGGAGGAACCACCCAAGGCATCCACGATGTTCTCGGAAAACCAATGGGCATTCGTTGCTAATCAAAACCAAAGTATTAGGATTTTATTGGTAAGCGACAATGAAACCGAAAGCGGGAATTGTCCACCAAAGCTTTTTCATATAAACAATTACCCTAGTTGGAAAGGTAGATTTCAAACATACGTTCTTGGGCAGAATATAGAGTTATGGCCTTGTTTTATTAACCCTCTCAATCCAGCAATTGAGGAAGCCGGATCTAATTCTGTAATATTGGAAACTATGTCCGATGACAATAAGAAGGCTTATGATCTAGAGAAAAAGGCTTATGCAATTCTTACCAGGCGCTTGCCCAAAGCATTTATCATCAGTTTATCAGTTGTAAAAATACAAGAGATTTGTGGGAGGCGTTACGTGCTAGAGGTGAAGGAAACACACAGTCTTGAAAGGTCAAGCATGATCTTCTGAACAAACAATTTGAAGGGTGTAGGTGTATGGAAAAGGAATCGCTTGGAGCAATGGCAACTAGATTTCATCACTTCTTGAGTGAAATGTTTGTTTACAGAGTTGAAGTTACTCAGCAAGAAATGGTTGCGAGATTCGCAGATGGTTTACCACTTGAATGGAGTAAATATCTGGAAATTCTCAAAGAGAATGGAAAGTTGGAAAGATTGAGCATTTATGACTTCATACAAAAGTTGGAAAACAAACACGAAGAGGAGGTAAGAAAAGCCAAAAGAGTACATGTTCCTTAGAATCCAGAGATATACTATGGAATCGGTAGTGGTGGTATTCAAGGTGAAACCCAACATGTCAGACCTCAAACTGTGTTGGTGTCAAACTCAAATCCGGTTTGGGTTCAACCGTCTCCAGCTTCAGTTCCACCATTACGTGTTGATCCCTACTCTCCAACACAGCAAGCTTGTATGGAAGTTCATCTAATCCTTATGGCGGATCGATATCTAACCCAAATATAGTCCGTCTTGATACCTTGAACTTCAGCAAATTTAGTGTAGAGGTTTCAAAAGAACACATGGAGCTTCTACACACTTTGGTGAGTTCCTATTGTGGGTTAATATCTGGACAACTTGGCAACATCAATTTAACCAGTGAAGATTATGCGCATATAGATAAGGAAGAGATGGAATTAATTGATATCAAATGGGCTTTTGCAAGTGCGGTGAGAAGAGTAAAGGTTTTTGTGGAAAGAACAGGAAGAACTAGCTTGGAAAGCAAGAAGGATTCTCCATATGGGTTCGATAAAAGGATGGTAACTTGTTTCAACTGCGGAGAAAAGGGGAACTTTAAAAGAGAATGCACGAAGCCCCCACAGCAAGGAATCAGTATCCCTTCAACAGAAATCAAGTAGCTAACAGTGAAAGAGCAATGGTTCCTACAAACAATGCCAACCAGGCGTTGATTGTTCAAGCTAATGAAAGTTGTGATTGGTCCGTATAGTTAGGAAACAGTGGTGGAGGAGGAACTACATGCTACGCCGAAATTTTCAAGAACGGTAGTGATGGGGAATCTTCGTGAAAGATGACTGTTCAGGGTATAGCGATAGTTCAGATGAAGAAGGATCGAGTTCTGGTGAACATAGATTTGAAGATGTTGACACTGAGGTAGATGATGTGAATGGTGAGACTGAATTGACGGATAGCAAGGAAGCAACTTTGGAACAGAAAATTGAAGACTCATCTGATGATTTTTCCAAGCATCAATCAGAAGTTGGATCTTCTACTTCTCGTGCTGCATTCATGGCTCGCTTGGATTGCCAATCCAGTCAGGTAAGTTTCAATAAACCTATCTTGTCTAAGTGTGTTGAATGTATGGTTTTAAAAGGTAAATACCTAGAACTGGAAGGTAAATTCGATCACACCAAGAAACATCATCAGAGTTTGATTGTACATTTGACAAAGTGCATTGAGGCAAACACAACTCTTAAGAAAAACGAAAAGGAATTTAAAACGACAATTGTAACCTTAAAGAAACATGTTTCTGAATTAACAAAGAATGTTTTGAGAAAACAAACAACCATTAACAATTACATAAACATGCTTGAAGAAACGAAAAAGGAGATAGCATGTGCAAAGTGTGAACAAGATACGATCAAACTAAAGTTAGACAGTTACTCCATCTCGAGATATGTTATGGATCATATCGTCGATGTTCAAAAGAAGAAGGGTGATGTAAAATTCATTGGCTATCAGACTTTCCCTCCTCTAGTTAGACACAACTACACCAAAATGTCTGATGACGAGGGTATGCCACATTTTGAACCCACCGTTCCTTTAGATCTTGCTGAATTTATAGCCGGTCTAGGGTTCACTAAGGGTGCATCCTGAAGTCAAAGTCAATCGGATGAAGTCAACGATTCAAAGTCTGTGAATAATCAGAGTCCTCCCATTGTTGAGGATTACGATAGTTCGGATGAAGAGTCAGATGAGGACAAACCTAAGCAGTCAGAAACGGTAACAAAAGAGGAAAACATACCTCTCGAGAATCACATTCTTTGTGATCTACAAGCAAAACCATATGTAACTGCTATGGTCAAACCTATTGAACCTTCTTTTGAGAGTTGTGAAAGCGTGAACTTGCTTTACCACGTCCATTGTATCTGATAAAATATATTTAGATAAGGATTTCCCAATCAAAGATGTCAATCAATCCTTGATTGATAAAGTGTTTGAGGATTCTACTAGTAAGTTTTTGGGTAGTCGAACCCAAGAGCTGTAGTAACTCAGTGTGCTCCTATCCCAAAATCCGAAGTTAGAAAAAAAAACGGGAATCAAAAATTGCAATCTCAAAAAAATCAACGAAAGCAAAGTCATGCTCACCAAGGAAAAGGAAAAGGCAAACAAAGCTAAAATAAGAAGAAGGTTTTGAAAGTGAACTTCGTGAAATCTCGAGGGACTGATAAAATTGAAACTTTTGAAAACAAATCCAACACGGAGTTTGTTATACAAATTCAAATTTTGAAAAGAAATAGTCAAAACAACTACACACAACACACAAACTGTTGTGATGTAAGACCAAGTACCTTAAGATCACGAAGTTCGTCATCAAGCTCTTACAGTTATGATACCCCGAGGTTTGTTGAGCGGAGATCATGCTTTGAATGCGGTGAGTATGGGCACATTGTCAAAAATTGTTCATATCTTACCAAGGGAAAAACAAAAGTTGATGCCCCCATGGTAACAGTTACTATACAAAACCTGTTTCACCAAAACAGGACCCTCGTCTTGTTAAACAACGAGAAATGAAACAGAAAAAGAAACAAAGAAAAGAAGTTGAAAAAGCTTTGAAACGAGTGGTTCTCCAACCACCATCTATTAAAACCAATGTTAAAAATGGAAAACAACAACAGATTTGGAAACCAAAACCGGTAACAGTTTCAGGGGGAGTTCAATCAATTGTGAATCATCGGGAAATCGATGTCACAATTCTTGATGATGCCGGCCGACCCAAGTCAACGAAGGCTTGGGTCCCCCTCTCCAACTGATCTTTGAATGAGTATGCAGGATGTTTCAGGAGGAACTATTGATAATAGTCGGATTGTTGATAGTGGAGCATCCAGCACCTGATCGGTGACACGCAGCTCCAACACATTGATTACATCTGGAGAGTATTGTTTGTTTTGATAGAGAGACGAAAAGAAGAAAATGTCAGGTGAAGGAATGATAAAGAAGTTGAAAACTTCGACAAGATGAAGAACATGCCAAAGTTTGATTGTTATGGTTTTTGATCGGGTTAAGAGGATAGATTCCAACGAAATGTGCGCGCCTGCAGCATGTCTGAAACTTTTCGAAGATTCAAGGCTTATACTTCTCACAAGAAGTCTAAGACTTTCAAGATGAACGTGTAGTGTACATTTCTCTACGGTGTGTTGAAGAAAATGTGTTTGTTGAACAAACCAACCGGGTGTGCGGATACCTTGGAGTGGATTGAACAACCTCACACTACTTCTAAAGGAGAAAGACGAAGACCTTTGCTGGTGCAAAAGTATGTGGAAGACATCATGTATAGACTGACCAATGATGATGTGTACAAGCTTTCCCACATGCTCATTTGCTTCTTACCATCCGGATCCAGAGGTTTATGATCTTGTTGCTATGGAGAGATTTCTCATTTATTTGAAGTAGCTGCAAAATCGACCTTGAAATCCACACCGGGTGGATATCCAATTTGGGAGAGCATAGCAGTTGCAGGATTACGGTTTTGAATTTCTAATCTCTTATATCCTTGTCGATATTTAAGTTGCTTTACGAATTACTAACATCTCGTACAACACTCCTTAACCAGACCCATTGATCTGGCATATCACCTCACACGTGATTGTTTTAATATGAAACTCGTCAATGTTGTTTTGGTCCACACCAATTACCAACGTGCCAACTCATTTTTCCAAAATTCGATAAATCATTTCTGGTTAAATTAATTTTGGTAAACGGCATCGAGGTAAAACATGAGTTAATCCACATCGAGAAATCGTTTTTGTGAATATTTTTCTTGAGAAAATCCAAAAAAGATGTCTTAAAATTTTAAATATAATTTTGAAATTTAGGGGGAGTAAACCCAAATCAGAAAAATATAAAAACATTGAAAAACATCAAAGTTAGTTTCCTGACGAGAAAAAGAGAAAATGATAGTAAATCAGTGGTCTGTCGAAACCTCTTTGAACTTAAAATGAAAAATGATAAGTAGCTCTATATAATATGTATCAGTAAGCTCACAATCATTTTAAAGTGTGTAGGGCGATATAAACATAATCGACTGAAGACTGTGTGGGAAGCGCTCATTGGCCTATGGTCTTGGTACCGAAATTTTGTTTGATAGGTTGCCAAGGTTCTGATACGTGGTCTTTATGCTGTTTATGATCTGGGTATCATGGTTGTTTCTTTTACCGAAAACAACGGGGACGCAAGTCTAGAACTTCCATGATACCATACATACATGTACATACAATACATACATGTATATAATACAAGCTGCATACGACCATCAATAAGTGATAGAAATATCACAGTTACCGCCGAATAAGTGATTCTAAATCACATCTATCGTCCGAGAGTCAAGTTCGTCTCTTTGCCGGTACGATGGTACTAACCTGTTCACGAACTTGCTCTCGTGCCCTGCATGCATTGAAAATCAAGTTCCTCACTAATAAGTGATTTTATCACACAGGGCTTGTATTCATCCATAAAATAAGTGAGTATCTCACATCATATATGTTAAAACAGATGATAATGGTATACTCACCAGTAAGATGGACTCTCGTGCATACCTTGATACGAGAATGTATCGTGAATGGATGAACACAGGTCGGTAAGTATAAATCATACCTAAACGTATCCCCAAGTCATATGATTACATTTGATTATTGAGTTTAAGTGGACAACACTATCGATAATCGTTATATGATGCTTATCTAAATGCTAACTAATTGAACAGGTGTGTTTTGGCATGACCGTACACTGATATGATCGTCTTACACACGAAACTCGCAAAAAGAATGTCTGTAAATATTTATTTATTGCTTTCCGTCTTTACATTTGGAAAATTTAAAAATACCAAGGTGTGTTTTAATATAAATTTTTTAAAAGCCATAAAGATTTTGCTTATATCTTATTTTTGATTGACCAATGTTGGAACTCGAATCTATCCACCTAAAACCTGAATGAAAGCTGGAAAACAATTGCATCTTCGTAAACGGTCGAAGTTGACAAGTTTAGAAAGTTAAAGATATAAAATTGAACAATTTTGAAACTTTCAAAGTGTTGTCGGTTGCTAGTTGACTGAGAGTTGGCCTCTTGTGCGTCGTCAGTTTATATTGTTTAAAGTCAATCCTTAATGAGATTTTCATCTGAAAAATTCTCTAAGATTAGTTAAATCCCGAGTGGTTATTCTTATTACGCGTTTAGCTCTGTTGTGTGTGTAGATGTGGCATTCGAACCAGCTAAAGGCAAAGAAAACGTGTTAGATGACAAGTTGTGGAGTGACGACATGACATGGAGGCGATCAAGATAATTAAAATGATCAAGTTGCAGTTGACCATTCCTCAACACCACAAAGATCTGAAGTTTTGAAGAGCAAAGATTCAAGAGCAACATTCAAAGGGGAGTTTGTTGATGCACCTTCTGATTGTGACACGTGAAGACTTTTGAAGATCCTACAGCGTGAAGAACGAACCAGCAACACCCAATGGGGACTTTGTTGATGCACTTTTGTGTGGATGTGGCTTGGTTCGGTTTGGTTTGGTTCAAGAGCGGCGTCACGACATTCCTCCATCGTGCGTCTAAAAGAATGACACGCGAAACACAAAGAGACGCGATCAAAAGAGTTGCTATCATGATGACATCATGCTGATGTCATCATGATCTAAACAAAGTATATGGATCGAAATAGAGAGTCATGTTCATTAGTTACACATATCCATATAATATTAGAACCTATTATAATATAAAGATCGCAATAGACTATTTCGATCCCATGCACTCTCTTTCGATTCCATGCACTCTATTTCGATAAAGATGATATCCATATCTATTTTGATGTAGGATATGTTGTATTTCATTTGTGTGTGTCTGTTTCGATGTATATCTCTGCTTGTTTGCCTATAAATACCAGCAGAGGCTCTGTTTTAGAAGAGAGTGCACGGTTTAGAGAGTTAGGGCAAACTATTGTAAACATTGTAATGTTATTCTGCTGAAATTAATACCATTGAGCTTTGAAGTGATATTTATCTTGGTATTGATAGTGTTGTTGCTTGATTTACATACAAACTTGGATTCCACACTTGTTTGTGTGTTCAACAACAAGGAATAGGTTGTCTAAGATCCTCCATTTTAGGGACCTACAAACTTTTAGAACAAATTTGAAGTTTGATCAAATCCGGGATAGTGTTTTAGGTGAAGACATTCATCGGAGGAACTCTAGTGGAGGATCTACTTCTGGTATGTTCAGCGTTAGCAGGTTAATAGGTAATAATAAAAGTAGTGGGAGTCGTGAGAAAAACTTGTCTATAGCAAGAAAGAATGTGAGGTGTTGGAACTGTGGTGAAAAAAGGGCATGTTTAAAGCGAGTGTCTTGGTCCTTAGAAAGAGGATGGTAAACAACATGTAAAAAGTGTTGTGTCAGATGGAGAATCTGATGGTGACATACTAGTTTGCTGTGAAGAGTCTACAAACTCTTGGGTTATGGATTCTGGTTCTTCATTTCAGGCCTTGCACAACAAGGAGACGATGGTGAATTTGAAAAAGAAGACTTTGGAAAAGTACAATTAGCTAACGATGATGTTCTTAATGTTACGGGTTTGAGAGATGCTAATCTGAAGACTCCACTAGGCACTACATGAACTTACAAGATGTCAGGGTAATTTTAGGTTTAGCGAAAAAAACAAATTTATGTTAGTTAACTGAATAAACAGGGACTAGATGTTAAGTTTCATGGTGGAATGTGACTGATGGAAATCTTGTTGTTGCCTGTGGGAGGAGACGGGATCGTTGTATTTGGTTGTGGTACCTGTTGAGGGAGTAGCCATTCCTGTCAAGCATAAAGTCTGGTTCACTGAATCTAGTGCTACGAGTTAGTTAAAATTTGGTCAGGGGTCTTAGTTTAAGCTAGTCAGGGGATTTGGTGATGGTGGGAGCTCGGGTTGTGGTCCGAGTACAATCACAAAGAGCTTTTGGGTTTTGAAGACAAAGGTTCCGACTGAAGAAAAATGCTCTCCTGAAAATAGTGGTATTAATTCCCGGTGTATCTCTAGAGCAGGTGGATCGTGTAAGGCGGTTGAGACAGAGAATGGGTCAGTGGCAATTTCAGTCATTGCTAGGTCTGGTAAGATTGTTGGGTTGGAGCTCGAGGGAGTTTCAACTGGTCACTTAGTTACTTAATGAGAGGGGTGGTTGCAACTAGGTGGATATGGCTAGAGTCTTAACTTGTTCTTAGGAACTGAAGGCTTAAAGGACTGGATTCTTAGCTTGTTTCTTAGAACTCGAGGCTTGCAAGACTTAAATGTGAAGATTACTGAAGTTATTGGTGATGGGTTTATTTGGATAGACTTTGTGGACTATGCAAAGCCTTTGAGTGAGAGATGTTGGGTTCGTAGGCTTTGGTAACTGGCCCTAATTAATTAAGGCAACCAACCCTAATTAGGTTTTAGATGCACTTAGTTAACTTGTTGATTAAGTAGATAACCCTAATCTTGTACTATAAATACTAATGCTGTGATTGTAATTTTGTGTAACAGTTGTGAGCATTGAATAAAGTGAAACCCTAGTTCCAACCCATGGACGTAGGTCACCTTGACCGAACCAGGTAAATTCTTGTGCTTTTTACTTTCTGCTAGTGTGTATGTATGTGTTTGTTCGCTTTCGCTTGAGCCTACTTTGACCCGATAATACATACATGATACATGTGAAGACGTAGCTTTGATGGAAATAAAGATAAGAATTTTTTTTAAAAACTATACAAAAAGAAAGATGCAAGTTACAACCATTTTAATAGCTTTGATTATATATTATGATAACTCTTTGTAGTCACTCGAGTTTTACAAACATTTACAGTAAACTAGTAAAATATTTCGTGACCTGTAGTGATACATAACGTTGTAAATTAAACTCGAGTAAAAGTATTGAAATGTAGATAAAAACACCCGTGACGGTATATTTGTAAATCGTAAAAGAAAATTACGTCATTGATTAAACTCGTGTAGAAACATGAACTATCCAATTACTATATAATACAAAAACCAACTTGGGTTATTTCCCCCTATTTAAACATCGCGTCTATCCTTCTCACACCGTTAAAGATTAACCCACTGTTTTATCTTTACGTATCCCACCGTTTAAAGATTAACCCACTTTTCCACTGTTTACTTCATTTGACAAAACACAACCACCAACAAAACTACATCAGATTGATATCAAATCTTCCACCGCCCCGTACATTTAATTCCATCGCTCGAATCCTATGGTCTATCGTTTCAATTTACATTATATGTTTTCAAAAGACAGTTGCATCCGTTGATGTGTATGGGGGGATGGTTGATCTTACGATTTAGACGCACCGACTTTCCGGTAACAAACCGACGCAAACCATGTGAAGACTTGTAGGCATATCAAAGAAATAGTATATAGATACGTTGAAGAATGCAAGGGGCTGAAGAAATTAAAGATGTTAAGAAATGTAGAGTTTTCTTATTAACTATAATAAGATACAAGAAATTCCTCATTATTTGACTCTTTCTAACTTAAATCAAGAAGAACATGATTGATCTTCGAAATCGAAACCATCGTCTACACCGAAACCCTGATTTCGGACTTAAGGCGACGATTTCAGACTTTGGATCGTTCGATTTTGCTTCATTCTCTTTCACTGCAGGCCATGATTGGATGATTTCGGTGTCGACGACACTTTCGATTTTGGTTTGTTCGATGTGAAAGACATTCTACACCTATATTTATTCAGGTTTAATATGTTCATTTTAGTTTTGATTATATGTTGCTTATCATTCAAATTTGGTTTGTTAATGATGAAAATTTTTTTTCCCAATTATCAGTTACATCTGCATAGGGAAAATAATGTTTAAACTAATGATGAAATAACAATTGAATGCGATTGTTTTATGGGAATAGATCATATAACCTCTTTTGTTTAATTTGAACCTAGGCAATCACCACAACATGTTTATTGTTCTTTATTGGTATAATATTATAACATGATTCTTCTTTATTTTTTATTTAATTTAATTTGAACAATGCTAACCTGTTTTGATTTCGAGCGATGGAATTAACTGAGACCAATTGGTTTTTATTTACCGATATTCAAACAATTTGTGGAATCAAACTATCAAAGTCTTTGAAATTTATTACAGTATCTCCACTAAAATTTTATAAATAAATGGTGGGTGTGTATCCAAGTTAAACTTTTAAGTGGTAATTAAATGATAAAAGGAATGTCAACTTTTTTATGGCATGGATATGAGTGATTTAATAGGATGAAGGTGTCACCTTATATTGTGAAATGATATACAAAGGGGAGAGTTTGGGAAATATTTGTATGAGAATCGGGATGATTAAAATAAAAGTCGGGATGCCCTATTTATAGGAACTTATGCATCCCCTTTTTAAGTGTTGTAATGTCTCTCAATTTACACATGTACACGTTGGTTCTTTTATTCAGGTTATTTGGAATTTATTTTTAAACTATACACTGCGATGTGGCCCGACGGTACTCGACATCCCGCCGCAATGCGCGGAACAGAACAAATATTACAAGTTTTATTTTTTTTACTTTTGTTGAATATTTATTTTCATACTTGATTGTTTCTTTCGCAACAAGGATATATACATAAACATGTATTGTCACCCCTATGGTTACAACAAGGATATATATATAAACATGTATAGTCGCCCGTATAGTTACAAAAAGGAAAGAGATTAAGAAAGAGAACTCACGTCCACCTACCTTTTCCTTTATGAGATTATATAGAATTATATATCCTAACGTGTAATACATTATACTCTTTTTATTATTGCCTAACCACCTTAAACTAACATAACATATGTTACAACGTAAAAAAAAACGCGCCGCGTCACACGTAGGCATCACACATTAATGTTATCATCGTAACACGTGTAACGAAGTCACAAACGTGAATTTGCCGCCGCAACGTGCGGCATGAGTTAATATCTAGTTGGATTTAAATTGTACAAAAAATTGGGTCTTTGCATAACGACATCCATGCTATGATTTATTTGGAAAAAAAGGAATGAAATGATCTTCAAGAGGTTCAGAAAGAGGTTGGATAAAACAGTCGAGGAGGTGAAAGCGGGTCTTTATGTTTGGCTGGAAAATAACGCGAGTTTTCATTATATGAAATGGAAGAGATGGTGTAATTTTGATTTAGTTTTGTAAATTGTTGTTGGCCACTTTCTACCATCTTGCTAGGGTGGTTTTTAGTTAACAAAATTTACTCCTTGTTTTATTACAATTAATAAATAAATTTAATAAAATGAATCAGATAAAAGTGTAATTAAACACTATAAAAGAAGCAACTTAAATATGCATATATGTGTTGTAATGCTAGCTTTGGGAGTTTTTCAAAAAAAAAATGAAAATTTTCTTTTTTAACCCTAAAGTTTTAGTGTTTGACAATTTAAGTTTAAACTTCTATCTTTGTTTCATTTTTGACTCTAAAGTTTTAATCTTTAACAATTTACCCTAAAGTTTTATTCTTGGACAATTTAAGTTTAAAATTTTTAATCTTTGTTTCCTTTTTAACCCTAAAGTTTTAATCTTTGATAATTTAAGTTTAAAATTTTAATCTTTGGTAATTTAACCCCTTTGATTAATTTGATTTTTTCTTCTAATTCAAAAGTTTCCATCTTTTGCCATTTAACCACTTTGATTTTTTTTTTACTTATGTGTTGTAATCTTGACTTTGAGGGTTTTTTAAAGAAAAAATGGTTATGCATATGGTTGTTGTAACCTTGGCTTTGGGGTTTTTTCAAAAAAAAATATTGATTTTTTTACTTTTCACCCAAAAGTATTTCATAAATTACTTTTAATCCAAAATTATTTCTTTTTTTACTTTTAACACAAAATTTTTTATCTTGTGCAATCTATCCTCACAACTTTTTTTACTTTCAATTTTGGTCCTTTATAGTTTTCATTTTTTGCAAATTTTTCGCTTTATGCTTCGTTCTAAATTTTGTGACTTAACACATCGTAACGTGCGTCTTTGGTTTAGCGTTTTTACGTTCGTTTTAAATTTTGCGAGTTAACACGACGCAACTTGCGTGCGTGGGTGAACGTTTTTACATCGTCTATTTTTTTCCCGTTTGACAGGTTCAACATAACATGCGCGTCCTAAACCGACTTAGTTATAACTAAAGAATTCCCGCCGCATTGCGGCGGGTCTAATTCTAGTTATTCTAAAATTAAGAAAGTGTTGAAAATAATATCCTATAATATCACATTTGCAATTACTGATGGATTCTTATTAGACTAAAGGGTATGAGGGTTGGGTGAGGCCCGGCTAGGACGGGCGCCGGTCTCCCACACCGCCTCTCTGGGCTTGGCTCGGCACAACCGGCACCTCACCCCCGGGGAAGCCGGTCCCATTGAATTGAAAAGTAGCCGTTGTAACAGCTAATTTAATAAAAAAAAATACTTTTTCAATTTAAATAAATACCTCTATTCCATCCATTTTTATACAATTCTCTCCCATAATACTCCCATTCTTCTCCAATTCTCTTCCTTTTTTATAAAAAAACACTTCATATTTTTTATACAATTTGCTCTAATCATGAATCCATTCAACCCAAACAACCCCAACCCGAATAATCCCAATCCGAACCAACCTAATTTTTTTGAGTCCCGCTTACACTCCGACTATGGATCCTTCGTGGGGGGCTTCGCAATTTCCGTTTTCGGGTTTCCAATAAACACCCAACGCCTTCTCACAAATGTCTCAACTTCAACAAATCATGCAACGCAACACGTTTGAACAACTCCAATCGCAACCGCCAACTTCCCAACCGCAACCCCCGGTTCAACTTGACGATGATGATGAAGAAGTCGTCCCCGAATCGCCATCGCAAGAGCTCAAGCGCAAAAAAAAACAAGGGGAAGGGAAAGAAGGTTGAAAACGTACCCGAAACCGCGCCAAAAAGCGGTTCGAGAGCAAAGGGGAGACCTTGGACGAAAGTAGAGGAGGAGGAGGCGCTAGCAATGGCGTTTGTTAAGTCCTCTACTTGCCCGATAGTCGGTATGAACCAAACTTTTAATTTAAATTTTAAAACATTTATTTTTTATTTTTACTAATGCAATATTTTTTAAAATTTAGGAAACAACCAAACGGGTAGTAGTTTTTGGAAGAAGACAACGGATAGATTTAACACGATTATGGACCATGGTCCGGCTCGTGATATCGAATCCGTCTCGGGCAAGTGGCGTAAAATGAGCAAGGTCATCAATAACTTTAACCAGATTTATAACCAAATTTGCATTTCTCCTCCTAGCGGGAGTAACGACCAGGACATTCTTAACCTTGCTATCGCCAAGTGGGACTCTCAAAATTCAACGCCTTTCCCGCATTTCCGAGCATGGAACATTGTAAGGAAAGAATAAAAATGGAAGCCGGTTCCAAATGAGGTCGCAACGGCCAAACGGACTAAAACTTCCGAGTCCGGAAGTTATAGTGCGGGAGGCTCCACCGCTCGTTGTCAAATCGACATAAACGACTACCCGGAAGATGACGAGGATGTGTTGCCCGTTCACGAGTCGGAACTTCCCACCGGGAGGGACAAAGCAAAAAAAGAAGCGGCCGGAAAGCGAAAAGGGGCCGGCTCGAGTGGAGGTGGCGGCTCGAGTGGAGGTGGGGGCTCGAAGGCATCGTCGAAAATGGACGTGTTGATAAACAAATTCCGTTCGTTCAAAGAGTTCGCCGCCGAAAAATATACTCACAAGAAAACCGTGTCGGCCGACTATGCTCGAGCGGAGGATTTTAGGATTATGAGGTTGGATCTCGACTCGGTTCCGGAGGATGAACGCGAGGTTTATCGGAGGATGAAAGAAGAGGTGAAAAAAATGGACGTCGTAGGTTGTCTAGTTTTTTAATCGTATCGTATCGTAATTTTTTTTTTCGTTTTTTATGTTTTTCGTTTTTAAGATTACTAATTTTTATTTTTAGGAACTGTAATTTTTTTTAATGTTATGAAATGATTTTATTTAGGTTGTTTTATGTTGTAATTTTTAATGTTTTTAAAGTTTTTATTAAATTAACAAAAAAAATAGAAAATTATAAAATAAAAGGTGGGGTAGGCTCATCCTCCACCCCCCTCAAAAGTGAAGGAGGGCATCCCCCACGAGTCGGTGATGTGACGCCTAGGTGGCGGCCCATCCTCGTAGAGATGGACTTCACCATACCCACTAGTCTTAACGTTTATGATATAATTGACTCAGATGATTCACATCTCATTTCTTATTCAAATCATAAAATTTTAGAAAATTTCCTAAAAATATCACTCCAACCCATTACTTATCCATAGAAAAAGTAAAGTGAATTCTCTAAAAATATCACTTATCTTATCCATATATTTTTTTTAAGAAAAGTAACGTGAATTCTTACATTTAAAACCTTTCAAAAAAATTCTTACATTTAAGAAAAATAAAGCAAATCTTATATTTTTATGGAACAAAATAAAGAATGGGATGTGAGAGTGTTTTAAAAAAATTAGAATAAGCTTATGGAGTAGTGATTTTTAATTATATTGTATGACTACATGGATAAAAATGGGATGCGAATGCTTAATTATTTTTAAACACTTGGTTTACTTTTAAGAATTTATTTACTTGGTACTTTTTCCGTATAAATGATCGTGAATAATTCGATTATTTTATTAGAAGTTAAAAAGAAATCAATTAAAATACCAGAGGTTAGAAAATTGAATTATTTTATTTAAAAGTTAAAAAGAAATCAATTAAAACACCAGAGGTTAGAAAGAAAATACCATTTAAGCATCGTAACTGAATATTCAAATGCAACGGAATTTAGTGGTACATATAATTATAAGGGGACTAGGGGTGGTTCACTAGTGATAGAATTTATCACTCACAAGCACCAATCAAGTTTCGCCATGTCATTGACCATTTTTCCATCACTCACAACCATTTTTAGTGGGGGTGGTCATCACTCATCACCACACCCAACAATTTCCCCCCAACCAACAATTCCTCTCACAAACCCAAACTATCACGCGTTAATTTTTCCACGCGTTAAACTTTGAAACAAGCCATCACTCGTTATGTTATATGGTGGCGGTCGAGTTCAACGCGTTATAAACAATCGCGTTATACTATCACGGAACTTTTGGAGACCGCCCCGGGTCCCCTAAGAATTACAATATAATCTAAACTTATGTTTATTAAAAATATATGAAACTATAATATGTCGGGAACAAAGAGCACAAAAATTTATAATGAAACTATTTTATCCTACAACGCTTTAGTGCCGGTAATGATATTTTATACATTTAGAATAACTAGTTGATTTTCCATCCGGGCGTTATGACGGGGATCCAACGTCTGTAAAACACGTGTCGACAACGGCAAGCAGATACCGAATATCAAAACATAGATAAAAATGACGTAGTAATGGTAGTCACTCCGTCCTAAAAAACCGATTTTAAATAATCTAATCAGGGCCGGCTCAAGGGGGAGTGAAATAAAGCAAGAGCTTTAGGCCTTCATTTTCCTAGGGCCTCAAATTCTAAGAAAATAATTATATGTTGGTAATTTTGGCTTTGAGATTGTTAACATTGAGGTTTATGATCTATAATTATGAGTATGCAAAGATGATATATGAATAACAGAATCCATAGTAATTTTTTTCGTTTACAAAAAGGGCCTTAATTTTGCTATTCGCTTTGGGCCTAGAAAAATTTAGAAAATTTTGAGCCGGCCATGAATCTAATATATAACTGTAGCACCCACACGTCCTACACGTTGGAAATTCAGTTGTTTTCAATTCAATTATTACGGTACTAACACATTAAAATATGGATGAGCTCGGTACCGGTAACAACATAGAAAATACCGATCTAAAAAATCATCAGAATTAGGTACTAGTACCGAAAATGCTCGGTACGATACGATATAACATTTGAAGGTAAAAACTAGTAAATACAGGTATAGTGTCAAACTAGTGCCGAACCAAAAGTAACGATTCTAAAAATGCCAAAAGGTGAGTGCCAAATTGGTCACGAAAATGATTCGATATAGTAAATTTGATACCGCTATGATACCGGTTTGATTACAGGATTTGATACTATTTGCTAATCTATACTTTAAATATCCAAGTTAATTTTAGATGTTACAATTCATTCATTACAAAAAAAAAAAAAAAAAAAAGATAAAAAAGAAAGCAAAAGAGATTGTTGTGGGTATAAAACCTCATTAAAGTGAAATACAATTTATTTACCACATGTATGAAAAACAATCTAAACGGTGCAATTTCATGCGGTGCTACGTGCCATGAGCTCAAAGGTGATGTTACTATTCATTACGTTTAATTTTCAATAGAGTAAATTACAAGCTTTGTCCTTTATGTTTGTCTCAAATTTCAGGCCCTATCCTTTACCTTTAAAATTGATGACTTTTGTGCTTAATGTTTGAAAATGTTGCACGTTATGTCCTTTAGGGCAAACCTAGTTATAATTTTCTGTTAAGTTATGTCATGTGCACTGCACACATGAGGGTAGAACGGTCATTTCACCTCAGCTCCCCATATGTGTTTCCCCTCCTTCTAATACCCTGATAACACCCCCAATTCATCACTTTTGTAAATTAGGGCTTAACATCACCCACCAAATTAGGCATTTTAACCTCCTAGTCTCATCACCATCTTCCAACACCGACAAACAAACTGAACAATCTTTGCTCTCTCCTCCAACAACTTTGTACCTGCCACATGGGTTTTCGTCTTCGATCAGTTTAAGGTACTGTGCAGTGGTGATTGGGTGGTCTTCGGTGGAGTAACCGATGGTTCCGGCGACTGATCGAAATAATATTATGAGCTCAAGTACGAGGACGGTGAAGAATATTAGGAGGAGAGTGTGCACGTGGGCAATGAATGTGGATAGTCCCCCATGTTTGTATGTTTGGATTTGTAGAGGATTAAGAGGGATGTTAGGGATGAATGGTTTGTGTGTTTTGTAAGTAGATATTTTATGATTTTATTTTTGTTGTTGTCACAATGGAAGTTCACCATGATTATGGCTGACGAACCCTAATTTGGTGGGTGATGTTGAGCCCTAATTTATAAAAGTGATGAATTGGGGGTGTTATCAGGGTATTAAAAGGGGGGAAACACAAGTGGGGATGTGAAATGACCGTTCTACCCTCATGTGCAGTGCACATAACATAACTTAACAGAAAATTATAACTGGGTTTGCCCTAAATGACATACCGTGCAACATTTTCAAACATTAAGCAGAAAAGTCATCAATTTTAAAGGTAAAGGAGAATGACTGAAATTTAAGACAAACATAAAGGACAAAACTTTTAATTTACTCATTTTTAATATATAGGTAATACAGGAGAACTAATAAGAAGTTAGATACTTAAATTAGTATTTTAAAAATGAAATTATTTAAGTATATTAAAAACTAAAGAATTGGTATAATATATTTTTCATATGTATTAAAATAAAACAGTCAAAAATTGAATTGCATTTATCTTTTCTTAAGACATAATTTACGTTGTTATTAATTACAACTTGCCGCCACAATGAATTTTATATATGTCCATTTAAATTTATAACATATCATATTTTATCAAAATACAAGTTATATAGTATAATATGTAAAAATTTGATACTTTTAACACTTAAAAAGATATATATGAAATTACAATCCTTCTTTACCTTCTATACAAAAAAGAAAAAAGAAAAAAAAAAAAAAAACCTTTCTACTTAGTACTCCACACACACACACCCCTAGTTCCATTTAGTTTCAACTTGTCAACTATTGACCCAAATAATTCAAGTGAGTGGCACCATATTGGTTCATACCAAACAGGTTTCTTATGTGGTCTGTTATTAATAAATAAATACACAAAGGTTATTGGATGCGTTTTATATAATATACTTAAAAAAATTATTAAATAAGATACAAATGCAGAAAAAACTATAGTCACAATTGTTAATATATTTTTGTAACACATGAAAACAATTTTTCTTCCATCACAAATCCCATAACATTTTTTTAGTTCATGTTATTTTATTCTTTATAAACAGAACTGAGCGACTTTATTAAAATAACATAAATTAGAAAAAAAAACATAAAATCAAACACACACACACTTGTACCTTTAGCATTAAACCTTGTACATCCTAGGCTTATAAAACATCAACAGAAGCCAACGGTTGCAGTTCCCCGCCCTCCTTTCACGTGTTGTTCTGCATCTTCTTTTCTTTCTGTTTTGCTATTTTATCCACCATGGACGGCAAAAAGAAAGCAACTTCTTCTTCTTATTCTTCCTTCACAAATGACCTTTTCGGATCAAAAGAATCACCAGCTTCATCTTCCTCTGGTCTCTTTCATTCCATTTTCCCCCCTCCCTCAAAGGTATGCTTACATCGTTTTCATTTTCCGATTCAGTTGTATGAGAAACATATGTGGTTGGTAACAGATCACTATTGAATTTGAATTTTGATCGACAAGTAATTCCGGAGGTTTTGACTTCGTGATTGAATTTTTACGGTGCTTGAAGTGAAGGAAAAGTGTTTAATCGAAAGCCTGTGAAGGTTTGGGCAATTGGTTGCTGATTTAAGAATTTCGAGTTGCTTGTTAACTAAAAGTTACAACTGATCAAAGCCTAATAAATTTTTGTTGTTTGGTGAAACTAGAATAAAATTGTTATAAACGTAAATTAATGTTAAGTATAATTATATATTTCTATGGAAAAAAACAAAATTTATTATTATTATTATTATTATTATTATTATTATTATTATTATTATTATTATTATTATTATTATTATTATTATTATTATTTCATATCTAGCATTCATTTGAAGTTTCCACATCAAGACACCGCACATTTGCTGAAAATATGTTTTTTATTTTTTATTTAATTTATTATTATTAATGTTATTATTTTTCTTTTTGGTAATACGAGGCTTAGTTTGAATTCGGCTAAAAAGTCAATTTGGCTAAAAGGTGTAAAAAATATTTTTAGTCATGTTTTAAATTTATTATACATGGTTTTATACACACATATCATATCATGGCTAAAATTTTGAAACATAATGAATTTAGGCTATATTCATCCATAACCTTCTTCAACCTAACCTTTTAATAAAAAAACTAATTTCTCTCTTTTCCACTTACACAACACAACCCAACCTACCTCAACCTTCTACTCACATTCACAACCCAACCTTTAAAACATTTTTTATTAAATATATATTTTGCTTATTATTTATCCATAAATGTGTTAAAAATAATTACAATTAATATTTTCATTTGACATCGATTTGTTTTAAAAGTAAAATAGATAACAACAATATAAGAAATCTTTTAATAAAAAAAAACACATACATTTATCAAACATATGGAAAAACAAAGATAATGCATTTTTTTATAAAAAAAATTAATTAAAAAACTCGTTTTTGATAAAATTTACATCGATATGTTCACAAAAAAAAAAGTCAAACAATACTGTGTTTTCAGATTTTTTAATAATTAAATATTAAAAAGTTATTAATGAAAATCATGTTTTAGGTAGAATTAATTGTTATAAAACAAAAATGAAAACATAATTATAAAAGTAAACATTCACTAGCCAACGTGTGGCATCTTCAAAATATTAAAAAAATCCCCTACCAAAGTTGACACCACACAACCTGGTCGTGAGATTTAAATGATTTTTTTTTTCACTTTTTGGCCAATCAACCAAGCTTTTGGTCACCAATGGTTGTAGCCTTATAAGACCTTTGGGTGTGGAGGAGTGGAAAGGGGTGTGCGTTGATGTGGCACCTTGACCACAACGTGGAACACCGCCCCCATATGTTGTGGACCATGCGCATGGTTGGTTGGCCCGGAGACCTCCATGATGATGAGGGTTGTCTTGGAAGGTGGGTGTGTGGCGTGGGGGACGACCATTGGGCGAGGTAAAGTGAGTTTTTTATGTTTTTTTTTTATTATTGAATGGGCGTGGAGTTTAGATGTGAAAAGTGGAACCACGTCTCTATGCATGAAAATTGTATAAATATGATGTGACACTGAGGTAGAGAGCGGCTAGCATTAAAGTGAAACCACAACACACATTAAATTTAAAGCATCGTCTTTAAAATCTGTTTACACTTGCACGCAAAATTGACTTTTTAGAAATATATGTATTACTTAACTGAATGTCGATCTTTATATGTCGGTTTCTTTATAGGCTTATATAAGGGACCATATAAAATCTCAAGAGGCCGAGAAGAACTATGATTTTGCATCTAGACAAGGTTAGACCATACGTAAGAGTACCTTATACTTCTATTTTTTATTTTGCGCTGATACGTGACGTGAATTATTATTATTATTATTATTATTATTATTATTATTATTATTATTATTATTATTATTATTACTATTACTATCACTATCACTATCACTATCACTATCACTATCACTATCACTATCAATTGTCAATTGTCGTTGGCGTCGTTGTCGTCATCAGGTTAGTGTGGATATATTCAATTAATATTTTTCTGTTTAATAAATAGAAAGTATATATTCAATATGATTATAAGTTGTATTATTCATGACCAATATGATCTTATAATAGTGGATTAAAAGTTATTTGTAATCAAACATCCTACTTGCGCGCATGTCATGTGTAATCAGTTGCTAGTGAATCTATGTTACCTTACAAGATAAAAGAAAGAACCTTTACTATCTACTAATTATGCTCTTGGTTGACGTATGAACATAAACTCAAAGCCTAGAAAATCAAGAATACATTTTATTTACATTTATGTCTTTATGCATTGAAAAAGTATCTATTCCATACATACTAATGAAAAAAGATACCTACACGGTAAAAGTATATCCATTCCCTTTCTCTTGAATGTCAAATTATTGTATACACATCACTCTTTATCTAAACCGGGCCGAACTGACTGGTCAGACTGATGTGAACCGGCTACATAATCTGTGGGGTTACCTACATTATTCCATTTAGTTTTCAGCTAATCTCTTACAATACATAATTATTTTCCATCCAGCTTCTGTGGATAATGAAGACAGGAGTCCGAATCTAAAGGCGGATACGAGTCCGTTTTATCAGCAAGAAACACCACAACCGTGTCATCTCAGCTCCTCAATATACTATGGTGGTCAAGATATCTACACTAATCCTTGTATTACAAAGAACAACCCTGGACATTCAACAGTAAGTCAATGCAATCATACACTTTATATTTATACAGTTGAAAGTCTACAAAAAGAAAACCCTAATAAGTGTCAAATAGTGGTGGCAATATGGACAAATGGGTAACATCCACTAGAAAGAGTTGTAATTTTCATCAGTCACAAACACTAAAAACTGTTTGTGATTGCAGCAGTACACCAAAGATGGAGAAGATGATGGGCGTGCGTCACGAGGAAACTGGTGGCAGGGTAAGATATGCTACAATCCATAACAAAAGTTGACTGTTTTCAGTAACTTACATTATTGTTATCCTGATTTTAGGATCACTGTATTACTAGGAGTTAGGACCACACTACTATCTATATGACGAAACAAAACTGAGGTTACTAGGTAAGTTTTGTTTTTCAATGCTTGTAACAAATGTGCGTTTACCATTTGCTGACGGTTTCTAACTTTCGTTAAAACCGTTGCTAATACTGCTTTGTGTGGTAGTGTTTGGGCAGTACCCCTCTAAATTTCTAAGATCACATTCATGAAAGAAGCAATGTTGCTTATAGTTGTGGAAATACCCTGCATGATGCGCACGAAAAGATATCGACACTTGTTTTATTAAACATAACTGAATATTTATACTATAATTTTTTAAAGGTTAATGAATGCAAATTATTAGAAAAAAAATTAAAATTAAATAAAAGAAATTATAAAAAAAGACATAAGTTGGTATTCATGCTAGTTGGTTTCTTAAATAAATATATAATAAATAAATATGTTATTCGGTCTAATCTTATTATTTGCAGGTAAGAGTGGAGAAAAAAGGATAGCTCGATGATCTATAGGACAAATGATAGTGTTTCCATATATATTCAGTATCAAATAAAAACTAAATGTTCATTAAAAAATGGAAACACTATTCTTAATGGCTCATTTTAAATGCACATTTGAAAATGGAAGTTAATGCATCCAAAAAGATGCATTAAGATCCAATCTCTATTTGTGCATACGAAATGAATGAATAGTTGGAACAGTTAAAACTAAATATTTAGTTTTTATTAAAACTGTTTATATATGTATAATGTATATGATATGCTGGTCATGTAGCTTTTTTTAGCATAGAATAATCGCTCCTTTGATGGAGATTGTGACTTGAAAGTTGATGTTGCGTGTAAGTTATACTATCTTAATGTTCGATAAGTTCTTAAGTTTTACCAATATCTTATTTTAATTAATGTCAAATCTTGATATTTTATTAGTTATTACGGCCATGTTTGGATGAGCTTATTTTACTTTCTTATTAGGGTGAGGGGGGCACTCCCCTAAGAGGGGAGTCCCCTCTCTTACGCACACCCAATCAGGTTATGCCACGTCAACTCCCCTCTTAAACTTATCTCACACCTCAATTTGATGGCGGCACTCCCCTCTTAGGTGACTTGTTTTTTTTATTAAAAAAAAAAATTCATTGGTTGATTGAATGGGGGGCCCACCTTCTCTCTCCTCCCCTCTTCGGTGCCTTCTCCCCGATCATGGTCCCCGATTTTGGCTCCCCGCCTTGACAGCGGCACTCCCCTCTCGGCAAAAGTGGTCCCCGAAGGTGCCCCGGGTGCCCTTATGACTTATTAACTTCTTGAAAAAGAAGTTTTTGTGAAATGGTTTTTGGGTAAGAGGGGTAGGGGTGGTCATCACTTGTACAAATTCCATCACTCACAACATTCAATCAAGTTCTGTCATGTCATCAACCATTATTCCAACACTCACAACCTTTTTTAGTAGAAATGGTCATCACTTGTGATGAATTCCATCACTCACAACTTTTTTTTTTAAATTGTAAATTAACAATAAAATACTAAAATTATAAATTATAAATTTCATTTAAATTAAAACATACTAGTTCAATTAAACATACTAGAAATATTTTAGATTATAATATTTTAGACTACAATTAAAAAAATATATATAAAGAAACTCTACTCCTCGACCGAATTAGAAAATTCCAAACCTAAAGAACCTACTAGTTCGATTAAATCGTATCTCAACCAAAACTGAGTTTCTTCATCACGTAACTGTTGTTGGATATTTTCGGGAACGTGAACTTGTGTAGGAGGATCCGGCACCCAATCTGGAGATATTGCACGTCCGTATTGTTTAATTAACATATTGTGCAATATGATACATTCATATACTATGCTATGTATTGATTTCTTATTCATCACACGAACCGGTCGGCTTAGAATGCCTCATCTATCCTTTAAAACACCAAAAGCACTCTCAACATCTTTTCTTGTCGATCCTTGCAACTTTTTGAACGCCTTTTCTTTAGCCTCGACAGGAAATGAAGGAGCTTTCACAAAAACAGACCATGATGGGTAGATACCATCCACAAGAAGAAAGCCCCGTCTGTAATATCATCCATTAACATAGAATGGACAGAAGGGTGCGGTACCATCCGTTACGGTTTGGAACAACGGCGACGTGTGCAAAACATTGATGTCGTTATTTGAATCTGGAACACCAAAATATGAATGCCAAAACCATAAATCATTCGACGCCACTTCTTCAAGTATGATGATTGGTCTTGTAACGTCACCCCTAACATACGCCCCTCGCAACTCTCTTGGACAATTTCTCCACTCGATATGTGTACAATTGATGCTACCGAGCATCCCAGGAAAATGCCATCTAGCCTCATGTGCGGCGTAAATACGTGAGATGTCGTGTCTCGTCGGTTTACGTAAAAACTCTTTACCATACAATTTAATGACCGCGTTACAAAAAAATTGCAGACATTCACGCGAAGTTCTGTCCGACATAGCTAGGTATTCATCAAATTGATCGGGAGGGTTACCTGTCGCTAGTTGGCGAATGGCGGATGTGCATTTTTGTATCGACGTGAAACTTGGTTTGCCCCTCGCGTCGTAACCTTCTTGAAACCATTCTTCAGTTGCTTCGATATCTTAAACAATCTTTAAAAATAATTCTTTTGGTAAACGAAACCGATCTTTAAATGTTTCGGCATTATTGTAGACCGGATTCTCCACAAAATAATCATTCATTAACACTTCGTTGACATGTAATCGATCACCATCCACCATTTTCTTCTTTGGGCGGTTCGAACTTCCTTCAAGATCGTTATACACTGACATGAAAAGTCCATTTGTGAAATATGTAGGAAGATCCATTTGTTAAATATGTAGAATGTGTGATATGTGTTTGTGTTTTGGTGTGGGTGAAATGGTATAAAAATTGTGAAGTATATATAGATTGTTTAAAGGTTTTTTTTAATTAAACATAACGTTCAAAAAAACGGTCAAAACATGCAACGGTTGGAAATTTGAAAATTCAATGCGTTGTTTTTATAACACGTTTTGTAATTAACGCGTGAAAGAAAGGGAGTCACGGTGGTGTTTGGTCTTGTTCCACGCGTTGAAAAATTCCATCACGGCAAAAATTCCATCGCCCCGGGTGGCCTAATAAAGTGAAAAGGAGCTTTTTAGGCATTGAAAATAATAAATGTTTTGACTTTTCCAAAAATAAGATAAAGAGGTTAAAAGTCAATAGGAGGTTAAAAGGTCAATAAGAAAAACAGTTTAATTTTTTATGTTTTGGCTATTAACACTTTTTAAACTACAAACATTCACACACCACCTACTTTACAACTCAATATAAAACGACACTCGCTAAATCAAATGTGTTCTGATAGGTTATTTAAAATAAACTATTGTTTGAGTTATTGTTAATCTATGCTTTTCATGGATTTTAATCATGACTTTTTTTGTTGGTCAAGAATGTGAACGTTATTTTATTAGTACGGATTCCAAACAAAAGGAATATAACTAAAACAAGGACGATAAAGAATGAACCTTTTTAAAGGTTGATTAATACGTTTTGAATCACTCAAAAGAACGATCAGAATTATTGAGTTGAAAATTATTCTTAAATGTATGGTATGGTAACACACATGTTTGCCTAGATATATACTTATATAGACGTATATTTATACATATATACGCTCATATGAGTGTATATATTAGGTCCGAGCTAGCTATATTAATTATTTGTTCAGCTTGAATGTGAATCGGGTTTAAAGCTATCAATCATCAGCGTATCCATCTTGCTATAGTTTTGTGCAACGTACTTGTTTTAAGCCCGACATGATGATGAGGCTGGGGACCGTATATACATCCTCTATCACCATCTCTAATTATTCGATAAAACCTATTTTATCAGTTAAGAATAATCATAACACAAGATATTTTTTAGAGTTAAAACTCTTTAAAATTAATTGAAAACTAGTTTTTTTTTATATCGTGCGTTGCGATGATACCGAGCAATTGATAATGTAAAACAAACGTGATTTGAAAATAAAGCATGTTGTTTAGAAAATCAAACCATTAGAACGATTTAGTTTATCATCGTACCGTTTTATTATACCAAATAAATAATTTATTTTGAATATATCCTCGTTTTAACAAAACTTAGAACGGAATGTCAGGGAAATAAATCAAACGCAACTACGTACTTAAGTTTTAAGAAAAAAGTTATATACATAACTTATTAAAAAAGTATCAAACTAATCGATAAATCAAAATATTTTAAAAAAAGAAAAAAACAATTATTAAAAAAGGAAAAGGAAATACATGTTTAAAAAAAAGAAAAATATGTTATTAAAAGTAAATATAATAATAAACAATTATAATATATTAAATAATAAAATAATAAAAAACTATATATTATTATAAAAATAAAGTTACTATTAATGGTCACTTGAAATCAATATATATAATTTATATCTATATATCTAATAAAGCAAACCATTGGGGGACACATGTCACCCAATGGTGCAAGCCAACTAAGCAGACATGTCAGCATCTATGTGGCACACCTCATAGTTGAGGATTGAAGGAGTGTTTCTCATTTACGTTCATCACAATCTATCTCCTCTCAAAACCCGAAATCGAACTCTCTCTCTTTTTTCCTCTCTGATCGAACACGGCGAACATAGGAACTATAATCGATCCAATAATTTTGTTCAAGACTCATAGGATTTGAAGTCAGATCATCTACGGTACTATCTAATTATAGTATTTCATGATCGATTATATGTTTTAATATGGCTAATTTTGCAGGAAATCACATCGGCCGGATCAAATCGGTGATTTTGTGAAGAGGTATAACCAATCTTTTTAGGTAACTTTCTTCATCGACGTTATTCATGCTTCATTCCGATAACCCCATCAGTTACATAAGATTTCGTTTACTTTGATTCGATAATCCCTAAATCTATGTCACAAATTTTAATCAGAGGTATATCGGTTTAATAATGTTGATTATCTTGATCCACATTTGAACTGAATGATATTGTTTGTAATTCTGGTTTAATTTGGGGTTTACAAAATGCAATCTGATATGGGCAAGTTGTTTATTTGTGGGATATCATGGGACACAAATGAAGTGCGTCTAAATGAGTATTTCAGTAGCTATGGCCAGTTTTTGGAGGTTGTGATCATGAAGGATCACATCACTGGCTGGTCTCGTGTTAAACGCGGTTTTAAAAAATAAAATGTGCATTACAAGTTATTAGATCAGGTTTAACTTTTGCTCTGGTTCCGAATACGCCGATTTTAAGATTTTGGAGGATCTAAAAGGTTATTGAAGGCTTTGATCGGAAATTTCTGTTTGGCTGTGGTTGGTTTAAATGGACGATTGTTACACAGAGTCTTTGATGAGTTATCAAAATAAAGCCTATATGTCGCCATGGCGTGACAGATATGGAGGATGGCAGGTTAGCACCTACAACCCCTATTGCAGCCTTGGTGGCTTCTGGCTTGGTCCTTTCGTTTTCTCTTAAGCTGATTAATCTGTTGACTGTTGCCTTTGATATTTTAGTTGGCGATGATGTTCTAGGTCTGATCATTGTTTGACGTGGCATCATAGAGGATGGCATGTGCATTTTTATATGCTTGCAACCTATGGTGCAGCCATGATAGCTTGAGACCTTTGTCTGAGCCTTACCGTGCTGGTATTCATCGACGGTATTCATGCTTGATTCCGATAAACCCATCAGTTATATACTATTTCGTTTTCTTTGATTTGATTTTCAGTTTCAATGTTTTTGTTAGATTGTTCGTTTCTTAGAGATGTGTGTGTGGTTGATGTTGAACAAAATAAAGCCAATATGTCGCCATGGTGTGGCAGATATGGAGGATGGCAGGTTAGCACCTACAACCCCTATTGCAGGCTTGGTGGCTTCTGTCTTGGTCCTTTCGTTTTCTCTTAACCTGATTAATCTGTTGACTGTTGCGTTTGCTATTTTAGTTGGCGATGATGTTTTAGGTCTGATCATTGTTTGACGTGGCATCATAGAGGATGGCAGGTGCATTTTTATATGCTTGCAACCTATGGTGCAGCCATGATAGCTTGAGACCTTTGTGTGAGCCTTACCGGGCTGGTATTCATCGACGGTATTCATGCTTGATTCCGATAAACCCATCAGCTATATACTATTTCATTTTCTTTGATTTGATTTTCAGTTTCAATGTTTTTGTTAGATTGTTCATTTCTTAGAGATGTGTATGTGCTTGATGTTGAACAAAATAAAGCCAATATGTCACCATGGTGTGGCAGATATGGAGGATGGCAGGTTAGCACCTACAACCCCTATTGCAGTCTTGGTGGCTTCTGTCTTGTCCTTTCGTTTTCTCGTAACCTGATTAATCTGTTGACTGTTGCCTTTGCTATTTTAGTTGGCGATGATGTTCTAGGTCAGATCATTGTTTGACGTGGCATCATAGTGGATGGCAGGTGCATTTTTTATGCTTGCAACCTATGGTGCAGTCATGATAGCTTGAGACCTTTGTCTGAGCCTTACCGTGCTGGTATTCATCGACGGTATTCATGCTTGATTCCGATAAACCCATCAGTTATATACTATTTCGTTTTCTTTGATTTGATTTTTCAGTTTCAATGGTTTTGTTAGATTGCTCGTTTCTTAGAGTTGTGTATGTGGTTGATGTTGAACAATTTTTTTTTGTGTTTTTTGGTTTTAAATTCTTTGTCCATTTATTTGTGAGTTGTTGATGTTACTGATTTTCATAGCCGATTAGGGTTTTAATTCATTTATACAGTTTCTTTTTCATGGTCTCTAATTGTCCATTTTGATGTTTGGTTTTTTTATGTGTTTTAGGGTTTTAAAATCTTTGTTCATGTATTGTTATTTGTTGATGTTACTGTTGTTTGTAGCCTATTAGGTGTTTAATTCCTTTGTACTTTTTCTTTCACAGGGTCTGTAATAGTCAATGGTTTTGCTGATGGAGTGTATGTAATGTTGTCGAGGTGTCAGTGATGTTGTCGAGGAGTGTCAGTAAATGCTAATTGATATCATTTCCTTATACTCCTCGACAATGTCACCGACCCCTCTTAAAAATTCCATCAAAACTCTCTCACTGGTTGCTTCTACAACAGAAGGTTTGTTTTTGTTACCTCAATCTGTATCATCTCAACTGTGTTGACTGACCCTGTATGTGTTGTTACATCAAGATTCAATTAGGATTTTTTTTTGTTTTTGAAAATTGATCGATTCAGTTTTGATCACCACAAACGTTTTTTTTCATGTGATGATATGATGGCTAGAGCTGATGTGTTGTTGCAACATGACATAATCGTTGCTGGCTGCCGTTCGCGGCTGTTCTAAGTTATTGTTCTTTGTTGATCAGAGGTTTTTGTTGATTTTTGTTTCAGACAAAATAAAGTTTTTGATTTTTATTGATTTCTGTAGATCCGACCATATTTATCGCAGTTACTAATTTTTGTTGATTTTTTTTTTCATGTGAATCCCTAACTCCGTCATAACGAGCGGAATCCCACCATTCGTCAAGCAACAGAGGTTAGTTAAATCTTATACTTTTTATTATTTTTTTAAAGTTTATCATATATAATTTTATTTATGCTTTCTGTTCAGTTTTTTTAATTAATAATATATTCTGAATGTTTTTTGTGTTATGGTTTTTTTTTAATTAATAATATATTTAATTGATTTTAATTGATATTGTTATTTTTTTGATATATGTAGTCTGCCTTATGCCTTATCTTATTCTTATTAAATTAATAGTGTTTTGGAAAATAGTATAATTTGATTTTTCTGTTATCATTTTCTCAATTTTGCTTTAAAGATATCTTTAATTTCTTTTTAAAACGTCTTTTTTCTATAAACAGATTAATGTTTTTAAGCTTAATTTATGAATTTTAAATTCTAAGTACATTTCTGTAATTAGGCATTGTTTCTAAAATTAGGTTGCCGTTATATTTTTAAAAAAATTTGCTTATTTCCTTTGCAGTTATTGTTAAGTTATTGTTCTTTGTTGATCAGAGGTTTTTGTTGATTTTTGTTTGAAACAAAATCAAGTTTTTGATTTTTATTGATTTCTGTAGTCCCGACCATATTTATTGCAGTTTACTTAATTTATGAAATTTAATTTCTTTTTAAAAACGTTTTTTTTTTCTATAAACAGAGTAATGTTTTTATGCTTAGTTTATCAATTTGATATTATAAGTATGTTTCTGTAATTAGACATTTTTTCTATAATTAGGTTGCCGTTATATTTTTTAATAAATTTAGTTACTTCCTTTGTAGGTATGGTTCCAAATAACTCTTCAACTTCACTCCAATCTTCTTCCAAGAATACCATCGGTTTCCATATAACAATGAAGTTCTTCAGTGTATCTACATATACAGATGCTTTTACATTCTTCACTGTCTTCATCTACATCTACTTTTTCTTGAATCGATTTCTGAATTTCACATATCTCTCTACAAATCTGTAAGTTGTTTTTCTTAAATTCCTTCTTTAATCATTATTCATGTGTTTCTCCTTTTTTTTAATGTGTTTAAACTATGTTTTTGTTTATTTAACCCTAAATCCCATTGGTATTTAAAAATATGTTCATTTTTGCGTTTTAAGATTATGGTTTTGTTAACGAATACATTGTTTCTGCAAAACCCAAAACCGATTTTCATTCAGAATACTTTTTATTTATAATGTATATTTATTCTATAAAGTTTACACGAAACCGTAGGTCCGATTGTTATGAATATCTTTCTTAAGTTCTATTTCAATTTATGTAACATAACTTTTATTGGATTGGGATTGTTAATAACTTTGTGAATGTCATTCAAAAGCATAAATCCCATTGGCATTTTAAAATATGTTGATTAAGGGGTTTTAAGATTATGGTTTTCTTATACAATATGATGTTTATGCGAAACCCTAAAACCGATTTTGATGCAGATTATGATGTATATAGGAAACACTGAATCCGATTGTTATTGAATATATTTTTTTTATGAATTTTTTATTTTGATATGATTCCGTCTATATGTTTTTTTTAGTCTGATTTATTGATTAAGTTTATGTTATACAAACCCTGATTCTGATTGTCATGGAAATTCTTATGATTTTGTTTTTATATCACATGTTTATGTTATCTATCAACTTTTGAGGTCACTTTATCTATATTTGATTATAGGATAATAGTATTATATATTTTAAGGGGTTTTAAATTTTCTTAATTGTCAGTGTAAATTAGTTGGCTACACGATTTTTTATCATGATGTATCATAATGGTTATATCATCGGTTGCCTCCATTTATTATAGATTTTGGAATAAAAGATACTTTTGATGAGGTTTGTTATATATAGATTGTTATTATAACATGTCGTTCACATTGTTTTTTATGTTGTTATTTATAATTTTTTTTAATAATTCATCTGATGTGGTTTGTTTATGTAACCTGTTTTTGTAGGTATTTCATATGGCAGAAAGTTCATCAAGGTATTTTTTGTTCATTTTGTTAGTTTATGTAACATTTCATATGTACTATCTGTGTTTTTTTTTCATGTTTTTGTTTTTTTTTCTCACATTAACATTAACATGTTACACTTTATTAACATCGAAATTTTTAAATCAGTTTCAGAGGACCCTGGTTCTGTAGGCTAATGAATGTAGCAGATGAAGTTATTCCGGTAAATGATAAATCATTACATAAGTTATTTTTGTTCTTTTATTTTCTTATTATTAAATACAGTTTATTATTATTGCATAGTTTATATATTTTCACTGTAATTATAATTAATTTTGCAATTGTTTGTTTTATTAGTCCATTCCAGATGACGTTGCGGTCAAATTATGGGGTGTAGATAAAGGCCCTACAAATGTTATTATACACATTGAAGATGGCCGATTATTAATGTATCTTTAAGCGCTGCTAAAGGAAAGTTATTCTTTTTTCATGGTTGGTCCAATGTTGTAGAACATTTGCGACTAACCAAAGGCTGTTTGGTAGTATTTAATCCTGTAGATTCTACTACGTTTAAATTAACATATTTCGTTGATGGGGTTAGTCGTGGCTCTTTCTGGACGTATCTGCTCCCTCCATCATCTCATTTTTATGTAAGATAAATTCTATTTTTTATTTTTCTTAATGTGTTGATGTATTAATTTACTTATATTAAAACTAATTTGTTTTTTTCTTTTTTTTTTTTTATCATTCTCACAGGTCATTCTTGAATGTATCCTGCCAAAAAATTATGATTATTCATCAAATGATGTAATCTCTACTGTACTTTTAGATAACAAAATGTTTAACGTTGCCATTGAAACGTCTGACGGTAAAGTCGGTTTTACCGTTGGTATTGACGTAATTGTCAGCCAGTTACAGTTGAAGGCTGGTTGTTTTTTGTTATTTACAAAAGCTTTTGGTAATTTTTTCCATTTAAAATTTTTTTGCAAAAAAACGGTGTTGAAATGAATTTTCCTGATGTAGATGTCGATAAGGTAAGTTACATTTTGGTACTTAAATATATATTTTATATATGTTAATGTAATACATGCTATATATTTAATTTGCAGGCTGACGTTGCACCTATCGATGCTGAAAATGAAGTTGATGAACAAATACCTGGTGGTGTTCGTCGTTTTGTTCGTATGGCTTGTGAACGTTATTTTGTAAGTTTTAATATCATTTTACAGACCGCTAAAAAACAAGTGTTGCAATTTTTTGTTACTTAATAAACATTCTTCTTTTAGTTTCATATTTATTATTAATTTTATTTTTACAACAATACAGAGGATTCCTGATCCTGTATCACGGATGGCTAGACTTGATGAAGGTTTAAAAGATATCACCATTAGGCTCATGCATCTAGATCCCCCACAACAATTTACTAACGGTACTAGACGTGAAAGAAAAATCGACGGAGGTTTTCGATACGCGTTAACTAGGTGGAAGAAGTTTATGAAAGCAGCTCGAATTAACGTCCGTGACAGGGTTCATTATTCTTTTGATGAAAATGACCAGGTGTTGAGTGTTGAACTGGTTGTACCTTACGTTAGGCGTAGTCATTAGTTATATGACATTTAGGTCATGTTTTTTGCCTTTCATATGGTAGATATTAACTTTTTTATATGGTTTTGTTGCTTTTTGACATTCGTTATGGTTTTCAATTTCAATTTTTAACATTTTTTGCATCTCTTAACTGTGCTTTTAACCGCTCATTTGTCATGAGTTGAAAGTTTAATCTATCTGTTAAGTAGTCATTTCTTAAATTATATAAATCCTTCACTGATGCTAATGATCTTACTAATTTCTTCAAAAAGTATATTAAACACATTTTTATGTTAATCAATTAAGCATTTAACATGATTTAAAACCATCCGGATCCCATTCTTTGTTTTATCTTTCTCTTTTAGTATGGTGTTGTTATTATTATAAGATAGGATTGTGAACCTTTGCAAGTTTTTAATCATAAAAATTTTGTTCTTACTTCACACCTAATGATAAAATCCACTTTGTTAATAATTTATATAATGTCTGTTTATTTGCATTAGTTTTATTGATACACTTATGATTTATGTAATTTAAATGTAGTTTACAAGGAAGTTATTCCCGACATTTGAAAAGTTTTCTGTTTTTTTCTTCCAATGTATGTATTTGTACACAATATTTCATTTCAAAGTAAATAATATGGTTTTGCATGAATCCGCGCATCGCGCGGGCATTAACCTAGTATGTATATATATATATATATATATATATATATATATATATATATATATATATAATGATGTTCACCAAAAGTATACGTGAATCCGTGAACGGACCACGGTATCATGTTATTACATTTCACTTTATTTTATTATCAATTGTCTTGTATGTTGCACGCACATATTTAATAAAGAAAAGATTTAAAACAAACAAAAATAATATATAAAAATTATGTAACTAATTATTTGTGATGATAAATTAGCTAGAGTTTAATAAACTGTAAAAGGCAAAAACTTTTTACAAACGTTAATATTAGTTATTGAAAAGACTAACTTACCAATTTGGTATTTTTATTCAAAGTTATGAGTAAATATAATATGATTATTACATTTCACTTTATTTTATTATCAATTGGTATTTTTATATCAGTGGTAGCCGCTATATTGTAAGTTATTAGACTTTGGTATTTTTTTTCACCAGCAAAATAGGATTTTATTACTCAATACTGAAAACAATAATCGTACAAAACGTAGCTCTTAACAAGAGATTAAAAGATGAGAAACGAAAATACAGCCTACTTAAACTATCGAAAACATCGGAATGTTAAACGTGTTCCACTGCTCTCATGTTAACCCTCTAAGTTTAGATCTGTTTGAGACCCATAAGAACGACAAAATTTTGATGTCTTCAACTGAACTCTGAATTTGGATACCCTTAGCTTTGAAGATCTCCTCATTTCTCCTAAGCCATAGCACCCAAATTGTTGTGAAAGCAATTGATTTAATGGTTTTCCGTTTTTCTTTCGACCCGTCCAGATTGTTTAGCATATCTATCCATACGAATAAATCTTGTGCTATAGTGAGTTGAGGAGTTTTACACCACAACGCAATAATGGAGCAGATAAACCGAGCAACTTGGCATCTGATGAATAAATGTTGTGGCTCGTCTAGCCCGATATTACACCAGGTGCAACCCTCCTCGATGTTGGGTATACCTCTATGTTTTAGAGCTGTCTTTATTAGTAGCCTCTCGTTGACTGCCCTCCATATTAAGAAATTAACTTTCATCGGGATCCAAGAGTTCCATAAGGATTCGATTGTTGTATTGCCGCCTCCATTATTAAGCCCCATTGTTGCTGCCGAGATATCCGCCAGTTGCTTCTTGAAGTCTTTAACTGTGAACGTGTTTTCCTCGATGCCGATCCATTTCCAGTTGTCATGCCCCACGGTTGGATGGATATTCTGCAGGGCCTGTTGAAGGTCGGCCCATTGGGCCAAATCTGATTCAGACCATGGTTGTCTCTTCCAAGTAACAACCCAAGAACTAGTGCCATTGTCCCAACAATTAGCGATTGAAACCTGTTTGTTAGCTGCCCATTTAAAAACATCCTAGAATGTTTCGCACAGTATCCCTGAATCACTCCAGTTATCCAGCCAGAATCTCGTGTTTTCTCCATTGCCGATCGAAACTCTAAGATGATTGTGGATGTCGAAGCCTTGTTTCATAAGTTCGTGCTGAATGTTAACGATAGTCTTCCAAGGCCCGGGTACAGTTCTGTTGAGTGGTAAGGACTTGTTTCATTTGCCCCTGTGATGAATGGCCTTGATAACATAAATCAACAGCTGGTCTTTGTCTGTTTTGAATCTCCACCACCATTTTGTTAATAATGCATCATTTGTCGTCTTTATGCTTCCAATGCCGAGCCCTCAGTCTTTGGTATACTCTGATAAAAAAAATTAAGGTCACTAAACACCACAAAACTAAAGCAATATATAAAGATAGATATAAGCCTACTCGGTACGGGGTTGTTCCCAGGACGTCGTGGGGCGGCGCCGCCCCCCTCTCCATTTCTTCACCTCAATCGTCGTTGAGATCATCCCGGCCAAGACGATAAAGACGGGCATCCCCCCTCTCACACACACATATACATACAACACACACATATATATATATTTTAGGTCCATCCTCCATTTCCTTAGGTCCATCCTCTTTGTCCCATGCTTACACCCATCCTACGTGGCGCTGACGTGGAGGCCGATCCTCCATTTCCCACACCGAGTAGCCTATTACCCTTAAAGTTGATTTTCAAACCTTGTAATTAATTGTTTTTAAGATAAAATGCATTTAGTTACCACCCTAGAAGGAATTTACATTTTTGGATAAAAATTTTCTAACTGAATTATGAGAAAAAAAAAATATTGGATAATTTTTTAACTGAATTATGAGAAAAAAAAAACAAAAATATATAAATTAGAGAAATAAAATATAATAAACAAAAAATATATATGTATTAAAAAATTATTTGAAGCTAGAATTCAGAGTTAGAAAAAGTACCCGATTCGTTTATACGAATGCATACACCAATCAAATTTTGGATTTTTCCAAGTACAGTTGAAACATTCAAATACACAACCTTAACAAAATAGAACATTCAAATACACAACCTTAACAAAATATCAACAGAAAACATATCATGCAAAACTCTATATTCAACTACCAAGTTTAAACAAGTTTCCTCAATATTATATACGTTCATATCCCTCTTCAAAGAGAATCATTTGGAATTTGGATAACTATTGTGGGTTTTCAAAATAAGTTGTTTTCATATATATATACGGATGATTTTGGTAATTAATTAGTCAAAGTGAAAGAATGCTATGTGATAATTTTTAAAATATGAAAAGTATATGGGTAATTAAGTAATGGAAAAAGAGAAAAAAAAAAAAAAAAAAACTAAGAAAGCACAAAGTACAACCAACAAATATTTGTCCGTTTGTCAGTTTACCTTACCAAGCATCAATATGATATATATGTTCTTGTATTTTTATCCATGTGTCCATTTGTCCGTTTACCGAGCATCGATATGATATATATGTTCTTGTATTTTTATCCATGAAATTTTGTAGATATATATGTGTAAAAATTTTATATATGCTTTGTCATTTTTCTTACATATTTTTGTAGGTGTATTTTGTTGGTATTTAGTTAAATATAATTTTCTATATTTTTACACTAAATACACATAACACATAAGATATACACACAGACACATTTTTATGTGATTTGCTAAATATATATATTTCCCTAATATATATATATATATATATATATATATATATATATATATATATATATATTAAGATTAAAGATCATGTATATTAATTCAAAAGTGTGAGAAGTGTGAGAAATATTGTGGAGATGACATGTGTCCTCAATCTAAATTAATTCAAAAGGGTAAACAAGTAATTTTCTCATTGATTCAATTAATTGATAACCTTCTATAACTGCCACCCTTTATTTTAAGAATACGAATTAATTTATGAATTTGTATTTTTTTTATCGTTTATCAATTATAACTTTCTGAAGATCGCAAAATGAAGGTTTTATAGAGTGTTATATAGTGATGGATGCAGAATGAAGGTTTTATACAATGTTATAGTGTTATATAGTGTTATATTTTCTGGTAGCAGTCTATGATGGAAGTATAGTGTTATATAGTGTTATAGTGTTATATTTTCTGGTAGTAGATCTATGATGGATGTATAGTGTTATATAGTGCTATATAGTGTCATAGTGTTATATTTTTCTAATAGCAAGTCTATGATGGATGTATAGTGTTATATTGTGTTATAGTGTTATATTTTTCTGATAGCATGTCTATGATAGATGTATAGTGTTATATATTTTTATATAGTGTTATATAGTGTTATATAGCGTTATATGGTGTTATATGGTGTTATATATTTCTGGTAGCGGTTACATGTTTCTGGATTTTTAGAATGTCCGGATTTTTAGTGTTAGTTTAAAAATGGATCGCTGGAATTCAGGAGATGTTACCTTATTTGAAACATATAAAATGACACTACTACCCCTACAATTTTCAAATCAGTCCAAATAATTAAAACACAATTTACAATTGGATCCCTATTGATCTCAAGCATTAGATCAAAGATCTAATGGTTTAAAACACTTCTTACACTTCTCACCCGTTAGGCCTTTTTTTTTACCCTATCCTTACCCTATATATTAATATATATTTTATGTTTATGAAACTCTAGTTTCTTAAACTTACACTTTTCACCCAAAACTTTGTAAAATCATGTTTAGTGCTTTAAAACCATTTTTAGCTTTCTAATATCCTTGTTTAATCACACTTATATTTCTTGAAGAATTTACCATATTTTCCCCTAAAATATGGATATTTTTATGTTTTTCAACATGTTTAAATCAAGTGTCAAAACTCAACATAAACATATCTAAACAACAACAAAAACTTTATATATTTCAACAAAGATCTAGAACATAAACTTGTATAAAAGTCTAAATTTTTACAAGTAACCACTTTATAAGTTTATAAAATTTAAAGTTCAAGTGGTTACTAGACTTTTATGCACACTTTTAAACCAAGTTGATGAACATATACTTTTATAATCTTCAAAAGTTTCAAAGAAACTTATAAAAACTTTTAACATACTTTAAAAGAAACATTTCAAGATCCATCATGTTCATCATACTTTTGTTCATGTTTTTTGTTAGATCTACTAGTATTTTTGCTAGATCTATACTTTAACAACTTCTAGCAAGCTTACTAGTTATACTTTCATGACCACACCAAAACCAACACAAGTTCTACCATAAGAACACCTTTGTTATGTGATTTATGTCACTATCCTGTATTTTAAATTTGGGTTTCTCGATGAACAACTTGTACTTTTATGATCTTTACATATTAAGAAACAAGATAAAGAGTAGTAGCTACTTACAACTAGCACTAGTAGTTAGGGATGATTCTTGAAGAAGAAAAGAAGAAGATGAATCTTCAACAAGTGTAAAAGAGCCTCCTTGACTTCTAACTTGCACACGCCTTGAACCACCTTGAATCTTCTTAGAGACCACTTAGAACACTTGATAAAATTTGAAAATATGAAGATGAAGAAGAGAGGTGTTTGGCCGAAAATTTGAGAGAGAAGTGAGGGAGTTTGGTTGGTGACTTTTGTGATGCAAGTGTGAGAATAAGGTTTATGGACCACTGTCTTATAATCTGCTTAATATGATTTAATCCAATGGTTAAATAAAGAGCGTCTTTGATTCTAGTTGACCAAGTGAACAAAGGAAGTTGGGGCCCATTTGGGATGGACAACTTTGGAGGGGGGGGGGGAGGTCTTAATGTTGTTTACAATGTTGTTAAGTGTTTAGGTGTTGAAATGTTGATGTAATTTGCAAGTGTTATGTAGTTATAGTATAATTAAGGTAATTTAAAAGTTTAATGACTTAAACTAGTATTAGGATGTTAAACAATGTTAACTAGTTTACTAGTTTATATTTTGGTAGTTACCGGTTTTTAAGCGGATAAATTTTGCGCTTGCGATTCATGTAACGATCACTCAGGGGACTTTGTTTGCAAATCATTGTTTTGATAACATTAGGGCATACCCAATGCCTTTGATATTATTTATGATGATTAACATCATCTATTGGTCATCTATGGTTTCAACAATTATTAAATTGTTGACCAGTTTATTGTAAATTGCAAGTTTATGGTTTAGATCGGACAAATTAAATGCTTGTAATTTTTCCAGAATGTTTTATCATGTATACTTGTTTCCCAACTTGGGGTTTTATGTATATATCATGTTAGACATGATTATAAGTCCTATACTTAGCGTTTAGGGGAGTACTGGAACGCTCCTGACATGACTAGTCTAACCAGACAATATACCAATGGTCTTTGTAATATTTTGTATCACATCGCAACGCGGCGAATACGATCATGTGATATACAAATGTAAATATATTTCCTGGGATTGCTAGACTTATGAGACTCAATCACATCATAATCAATTCTAATTCACGTAATGGTATATTTAAACAGTGATTAAGTTTATGGAATTACCAGTTATTTTGCAGGTTGTCACATATAAAAAAAGGTTAATTTTAAGTTGGTTTATGTACTAGTTTAAGTTTTAATATTTATAAAAATAAGATAAACTACGATCACGCTACAATTCACGTTGGGCAAGTACACCCTTCGCTGGAGTAATATAGTGATGGTAAGATATCGAGACCGTCCAAGGATACAAAAGTTTTAGTACTGAGTCGTCGATAACATCTAACCAAGTCCAAAAATGGGAATTTATATAAGATAAATAAGAAATAAAAAAAAGAAAAGAAAATAAATTGCTCATGAAGAAATAAATAGGTAGGAATCAATGATAGGAGAAGTGGTATTTAGGATCAACTTACCTCTTGATATCTTGCTAACTAGATTGGGTCATGGGGTCGCAAGGGCTCGATTGTCAGACGAGGTGCTATGTGTGTTAACTCGTATTTTTGTGCAGTATCTGGGTCGGAATCCTAACGCACTCGAACCTTTTACTTTGAATCAGCAGAGAAACGCCACTCGAAGCTGGGATTTAATATTAATTAATTAATTAGTCCAAGGGATATATATTAGTGTCTATTAGTCCATCGGCGAGTCGTCAATTCCCCGAAGGTTGCTACTTATACATACGCATACACACACACATATATATATATTATACATATATACAAAAAGTAACTTAGGTTGCAACTTGCGACGCAATCCTTCGCCCCCACCGCTTCAAAGTTGACCCGGATGAAAAATTGGTACCCTATCAACGTAAGAATAAAAAAAAAATCATTGGCAGTCGTTCATTCCTCTATGCTTCCCTCTTTTTCTATGTTGATTCAATTTCCTGTAATCGAAATCAAAACTGTAGGGTTTATTTAGTACTTGCAAACGGTCTATATTGCACAATCTTGGTCATTGTTGACAACAATATTCTAGGGGTTTTTTTCATTAATTATCATTCGAACTCCTTGATGTCGTCGGTTACAGAGTATCAGGATTGTGGGTATAAGAAGATGCATTTACAAGGTAGGAGATGGCCTGCAAAAGGGACTAAATAAGGCTCGCTTAAGATGTTGGAACAACTTTTGAATTTTATGAGGTTTTGATGACTCCCGTAGTGTATTCTTGTTAGCTCATCTAGATCCCACCTTAAGAACATATGATTGAAAGCCAAAATAGTTCTGCAATATTTTGATCCTTCAATAACAGTGTTTGAACTCATTCTCCCTTCAATGGCAAAGTCATCACACAATTGTTGCTTTCTAAGGTCTGCTACAAGCTAAAGTTTGATGGTTCACAAGGTCTGCCAAACTAAACCGCTGATGAAGACCAAAGTCTGCAGGAAGCAAAGATCTGATCACCCTTTGACTATAGAAGACAAAGTATGCTGGAGAAGGTCTGCTAAGGCTTCAACAGAGGATAGAGCTCATCAGAGGATTGAATCGTCAGATGTTGTAATCAGTGTTTTCCTATGTAACAGTGTTAGAGGTTGTTATAGTTGTTAGATATCATTGTCTAGGTGACGTCAGCATAGATTCCGTAGTGGTTTTCATTGTACTATAAATAGAACAGTGTATGTAGTGTTTTATTTATCACTTCACACACTTGACATTTTGTACGAGCAAACTAAGTGATCTAAGGCTAAGGGGGAGTTTATATTCATGCATACGTGAATCATTGTATTTTCAATCATTCTATTTAAAGTATTCAAGATGAAAGCAAATCTCTCATTGTTTGTGATTTAAAGTTTACTTTCATTCCACTGCAATTATTCCCATCTTTACTATCATCTTCCATTGTTCATCATAATCATTCACAAACAATTCAAACTCAGACCCTAACAATTGGTATCAGAGCATAGGTCAATCAAATTCGATTTAACAATCAATTTGATATAAAAGATCAGCTCAAATCATTGATATCGTTTGTTCGTAGGAAGTTGAAAAACAGAGTAAAAAGTTTAATCATGTTTAAAGTTGTTAAACGAGTCTTTGTAAAACAACCAAAATGTCTCAAAACACACAAGATCCTCATAACACTGGCACCCTGTATAAGCCACCTATGCTTGTCAGATCTGAGTATAATATCTGGCAACGTAGGATGGGTCATGTACTTGCACGGCAAAACACCAGGTGCTGGAAATCGGTTATCTTCAGACCACATGTTCCGATGGTGCCGAGTGCAGAAGATCCCAAGGTCCAAGTACCTAAGAAACCTGAGAATTACTCTGAGCAAGATTTTCAGAAAATTGAGTTAGATGCTAAAGCATTCAGTATAGTTGCTACAGCACTAACCAATGATATCTATGCTGGTCTGTTACACTGTAACAGTGCAAAAGAGTTATGGGATGCACTAAAAGAGCAATTCGGTGGTACAGAAGAGGTCATTGAGAACAACAGAGAAGTGTTAAATCAACAATATGAAACGTTTTGTCATGTCAAAGGAGAGTCTTTAATCCAACAGTTTGAAAGGTTTAGTTGTCTGATTAGTGAGCTAAAACTGGTTAATGTAGAATATGCTAATTCAACTTTAGATAGTAGGTTCCTTAGATCATTACCAGAAAAATGGGACACTATAGCGTTTGTTACTAGAAACTCTGTGGGCTTTAAAGAGATGAGTTTTACTTAACTTCATGGTAGGCTCCTCACTTTTGAGAAAGAGCTTAACTAGAAAAAGAAGTTACAAGAGTCAGGAAAGGTGACTGATGACTACTCTTTCGGTAGTACAACACTTTTTGGTCAGGAAGAATCATTTGGTGGCAGTAAGGATCGGAGTTATGATCATTTCATTGACATAACATCTGGTGGAGCATTCAACTCTGATGCTTACTCACCCAATTATGCTTTCACAGCAAATGGGGAAAACCAGATCTCTGTTAACTTGTCCTTTGAATTAAATGACATTCAACATTTTGACACCACAGATCTGGAAGAAATGGACATTTTACATCAACTTGCCTTGTTGAGTGTGAGAACAAGCAAGTTTTAAAAAAGAACTGGTAGGAAGTTTCCAGGGTTGCATAGGAATTTGAAAGTTGGGTTGGATAAATCAAAGATTAAGTGTTATAAGTGTAATAGGCTTGGTCACTTTGCTAGAGAATGTAGGAGCCAAACCAGTGGTCCTATAATCACACACCCCAGTCCAAGACCTCAAAACACCCAAAACATTGTTCATTATTCCCAATATACCCCTGCTCATCAGATGCAAAAACTGCTCATTTTGCACACCCTGTAAACACTATTCCTGTCCAGTATGTCCAAACCACTATTCCTTAAATTCAATATGTTCAAGCCCCAGCACCCTAGGTCCAAGTGCAACCTTCACCACAAGTTGCACAAACATCTGCTCCGGCAGATGCCAATTAATAGAGCTTCTTTACACAAGGCTTTGTTGATTGGAGCAGCTTACCTGAGGATTTAACTGATGAAAATTTTGCTCTAGTTGCTAATTCTGATAATAAACCTGATGAATTTTGTTTTATAGCTCTAGAGACAATACTAGAAGGGCTTGAATCAGAGGAAGTGGAGTCCAAATCTGAGGTGATGAAAGAAAATGCTGAAACAGATGTTACAAAAGAAAATGTTGGTGAACAGATGTTAGAAGAAAAGGTTGCTGAACCTCTGTTGGAACCTCTGAATGACCCATGGGATTCCAGTATGTGTGTAACGCCTTGCTTTTTAGAACTTCCCATATTTTGAAAGCTCGCCTTGTACTCCATTTATGGAAACTCGTATTCTTTCGTAATCGTATTCCGTTGTCAATCAGTACAAACCAACACTTTCATCATAATAAAAACTTGGTCATTTTACTTAAATTATGCATTTATTATATGTACTCGTTTTATATGCAAGATACATACTTCATTGGTATACGTTCATCTCATGCGCAAACACATACTTGTTTTACTAATAAACTATCGTAAATAAGCGATTTTATACACTTTATACATGAAAATACTTAATTTTCCATCTACCATACTTAATCCCTACTTTTATTCACGTTCTTACTTAATTATATGTGTTTATACCAAGAAATACCTTAAAATTCACTCAAAACCAAACTGCAGGGGTTAAAAGTGTCAAAGTCTTAAAGTTGTCCTAAGGCAGCTCAGGCGACATGTGGAAGATCCATGGTTACCTTCCGCGACGCGCGGGATCCCCCGATCTACAGCCAGCTTTGATTCCTTCACGGATTGGTCCATTTTATCATCCCAACTCCCACCTAACTTCTTTTAAAACACTCTTAAACTCCTAACCCTAATCACCCACTATAAATACAACTTTTCTAACACTCTTTTTCACTTTCCAAACTCATCTAAACACTCAAAGCACTCTCAAATTCTTTAAAACTACAAATTTTGGGCAGATTACAAAGTGAGTTCAAACTCACTTTTCTTCAACTCTTCTTCAACTTTCTTCACCATTTCTTCTTCTACAAAGCTTGGAACACCTCTATGAATGTTTCCACAAGATTATCTTGGTAATCTAAGGTGGAACAACACCATTTTGAGGTCCAAACTTTCTGTTTTGGAAGAATACTTCTTAAACTTTTTTAAAACTATGTTTTCTTAATTTTATCTTGTGCCTACTTGTTCTTGAACCTATCTAAGGTTACGAGGCTTGTTAAGAGTATATTCTTATGAGTTTAAGAGGTGCAAACACCTCTAAACTTTCTGTTTTTGAAAGGGTTTAAGACAACCCACAAGTCTTGAAGTCACATAAATCTACCATATTTCATATGGCAAGAATTATGTTTGATGCAAGTGTGAACTTTGGATGCTTTGGCTATCCTTACTTGTTCCACACCTCAGTTCATGTTTTTATTTGTTAATCCAAGTAGCTTTCTAGTTTCAAAGTAACATAACCCCGTCTAGCCTTCAACACTTAGTTAATGTAACACTCTACTCGTTTTCATAATATTTTATTATAAACAAAGCCTTAGTAAACCAAAACCTTGATTTTTATATGAAACATAAGGAAATTTTGACCAAGTTAACATTCTAGATAAGTACTACTAGTTTAACAACCCCAAAACAAGTATTTAAGTGTTAACTACATAGACATTGTTTGAAACATACTTAAGTAATCGCGGAAGCTTCAAAAGTTCGTGTTCGGTTCTTCAAACATGCTTGATCACCATCCGGAATGTCCCCAATATCACCTAAGGTCAAACCCACATCAAATGTTCGTTTTGATAATGTTAGAATGGGTATAAACAAGTCCCGTGGGTCAAAACAACAAAAATTAAACAATTTTCGGAATCAGGGGGCTAGACGCTACGTCTAGGGGCTAGATGCTACACCTAGCCCCTTTTTTGACAGCAAGTTACTTAAACTGTTGCTGCACATACCCAGCTCAATCTTTTATCAAGTCCCAACTTAAAATTGCCATAACTTACGATCCGTAAGTCCGTTTTTAGTGATTCTTTTTCTTACACGTCCGTAATTAAATTACCGACGTGCCTACCACAATTATTATACCGAAAATCTGGTTTACAGGCTGTATCACTAAAATCTCTATTTAAATATTTGACCCGCTATGTTTACACAAATTTTTCTACCATTACAATAGTAACCTTAAGGCGTTTTTACCCAACATCCGTGGCTTAGTATCACCGGCACTTCATTACCAATCCTATGGCTTCATGCTCTTGTGATTGTCAACGCCAAAAAGCTAACTTTCAACATTAACACTACTTACTACACAATTATTCGACCCGTTTGGCTCATTTATGGAATCCTCCATTATAACGACTACCAAACATTTCTTAGTCGAATCTTGACCTATTAAATCAAATAGTGAACAATATCACTTCGACTAATATTAACCTTTATACGAAAACACTATTGTGAACAATTAACATATCTGATTTACATGATGTAACATAACAAGTTACATACTTGCATAATTCATCAACATTAGTTTCTAACCATAATTACCCATTCCCGGGCTTGTCAACCTTAGCGTATCACGTCCATTCCATGGTTTACGCTTTTATAAATCAATTTTTTTAATGAGTGACGTTTTAGTCACTTTAACACTACAAATTCAACCATTGTTCGACCCGTTTGGTTGTTTAATGGAAACCACCATTTTACAACACACCAAACTTATTCTAACCAATATTTGACCCATTTATTTATCTAGTGATCTCCGTCACTTCAACTAAATACCAACTTCATATATTATGCTAATTTTAAAGTCTACTAACGAAAATACATAATTGAGCATAATGTAACGAAACCGTAGTTACGTACCTTTAGAGCACACCCTTCAAACGCGTATCTCCTCCGGCTTGTCCACTCGACGATCCAGATTCCTTGCCTAAAGAGTTCATTTCACAATCAATTTAGAACCCTTTTTCGCAATTATTAACGCATAATTTGCTATAAAAATCAAATATGCGTTTTCACCCGATTTTTAACATATTAATCCTCACTTAGGCATTTTAACAAACATCTAGCGGCTCTGATTTTTATCTAACTAGAATCAAGTCACAACTTGTTATTTTTGCTAAATTAACATCAATCGGACTATCTCATATAAGAGTTAACATCAATAAATGTGAAATAACTTCACAAATATCTGATTACACTAGAACAATAACCAAAATCCTAGTGTTCATCTAGTTCTACAAAAACCCATTAATCACCTTCAATGGTGTTCATGGATTTTACTAGAACTAAGCATGATTTTAACATATACTTGTCTAGGGTTTACTCCTAGACACTACAATGTTCCTATTTCATCCACCTAACAATCATGCATTAACGATTTTCGAATTTTATAAATTCATTCAGAAATCAAAGTAGAGATTTCCTTCAAGATTCACATACCTTATACCCCCTTGTAGTGGAGATCACCAATCTAAGCTTTAATTTCGTTTTGGAATTGTTCTTTGCCTTCAATTCTTGAGATGTTATGTAACTTAGGGTTTTGAAGATGAGCTTGGGTCGCCCCCTTCTCTGATGATCGACCAGACACACCTTTTTGTGTGTGTTTGGTGTGAGTTATTTGTTTTAATTAAATTAAGTTTCAAGTTTTACAACACAGGCCCCTCAACTTTTGTTTAGTTCTTACATTTAGTGTTTTAACCCACTTATACATCACTACAAGACTTTTATCTAACTAGGTTATTTTTAATCCTAGTTAGTTCACTTGTTTACTCACCGACATTATATTTAAAATAATTGATTTACATTTTTGGGGTGTTACAGTTAACTCTTTCCATGTTGTGGTGGTTCACCCGGGTTAAGATTTACTTGGCTACTTGATGTGTATTAGTTAGTTTCTTTTCTTTCTTGTTATCCATGACCCTCCGAATCATCCTTGTGATGATTTGTGTAGTGGTGAATCATACAATGGGGTGTTCATACCTTCATGCTTGACTTCCATGAACTCTATGAAACTTATGATGGGCTTAGCTTAGGACTAATATTATAATTATATATATATATATATATATATATATATGAACATGGCTGAATTTATGATGATAATCGAGTCATGGTTATTCGTCATAAACTTAGGCTACTTTATCTACGAACCTAAGTCTCACGTTGATGATTCTAATGGGCAAACTAGGACCCATGTAACCACGTACAACTTAGTGTAAAAAATGAGTACTTGGACTAGATATACTTTTATGCCTAACATACTTTTGTACTCAAAATTCTAAATCCCAAATCTAATTACTTCATAAACGTCGTATAACCTTACCTTCGATTCCTTATTCATAAACAACTCGCCACTCATGGATAATCAGAAAACCTTGCAATATTGTGAGTATACTCGACACCCTTTTTACCGTTTTTACACTTTTTGGGTGCTGTAACGCTCCGCTTTTTCATAACTTTCCTTAATTAGAAAGCGTGTTGTGTATTTCTATTTTTGGAAGCTTGTTCCTCTTGTAATCGTATTTCGTTGTATCGTTGTAAATCCGAGGCTATGATCGTAATAAATTCATTATTTCGCGCAACTAATACTTTACTTATTCATGCATGCTTAAACGTTTAATTCATTATGCATTTGATACTTTAATTTGTGATTCTTGTAAACATACGTGCAACTTGCAAGGACATATCATATATACATGATCTATACGTTTCATATACACTTATACATCATTCCACAATCATGAATACGTGATTCACGATTATTATGCTCATTTAGATACTTGGTTACATGTTTGAACTACTTAAATACCTTATAATATGCTTATTATCTCATAACATACCTTTTATGAAACATCAAGGACTAAAATCGTCAAAAATCAAACAAGTCCCATTGCCGGAGGCCGTCGCGCCCCACAACGCCACCCCCTCTACCCGGTCGCGGCCTGCCACACCCCTGAATCCGCAGAAAATTAAGATCAACTCTTGTATTGGTCGGATTTGTGTTTGTAGTTGTGTTTTCTCACCTAATTACATTTATAACTCACCTAACTCAAAACCCTAAACCTCAACTATAAAACCAACCTCTTCCACACTCTTTTCCACTTTACAAACACTCTAATCCACTTTGCAATGTCACACCCCAACCTATGGCGGAATCATCGGGGCGTGGCACTATGCGAATCAGATTGTTCAAGAGAATCCATAACAACTATATTGCGACAGTATTTAATGTATTTATTATCCCATACTAATAAACCATATAATCACATAAGGTATCACAGATTTCTTGTCCTCTCGAACAATACAATCCGACAACGTAGACTTTTAAGTGAGTTTCTAGACTTCCTAGCTTGATTTGATGTAGACTGCAACTAAACCTGCAACATACCTTAAAATAATGTCAATACTAAAGTATTGGCGAGTATACAGGTTTGATATGTAGTAGCATAATAGATTGAAAAGTGTTGCGAATTTCCACATGCATAAACGTAATACACGACATATATACTGACAAAACTGATACTACCAGCTAAGTCCTCGATGCTCGATTCTTCGATGGCATAACTAGACCCCGTCGGGCGCAATAGTACTATACTAGTCGTGGTGGGACGTCACGAGTATAAGTCCTAGCACATATGCAACTAGCATCACGTATATCTATGCATAACAGTTATCCGCAAGTGGTAAATTGATTTATTGAATAGTTCGTTTGATAAGTTCGATCTGTAAGGAACGTATGTTACACCCAAAATGCGATAAAAAGGGTTCAAGTATACTCACAGTGCGTATTTGGTTGGATTGGCGGGATAATGTCTGAGAATGCCCTGATTATAGACTGATCACATGAGCATTTGATGGCGCGTTAAATGATAAGGGAATACACAAAAAAGAATGATAATCAAACAGAAGGCTGGCCCGTTCGGATGGGCTGTCCGATTGGATGGGCTGTCCGATCGGCTAGCCTGTCCGATCGGTTAGCCTGTCCGATCGGTTGGGCTGTCCGATCGGCTGGCCCGTCTAGCTGTATTCGACAATATTTTGAAGGTTTTCGGTGGTTTTGGTCGAGACGTTGCTGTGACGTGTTAAACAACTGAAATTCCGTCAAGTCCGACTTATTTTAACGGCCGAGAATCACCCCGTTTCATCAGAACTGGCCGTTCTTGGCGGTTTTTCCATGTTTAACCCGAAATTGGTTGTCTCATCATTAGGAATCAGATCTTGGACCAACACGACACTAGAAATGAGTAGAAGGTCGGTATAAGTTCCGATTCCACCGTTTTTGAGTGCTTTGAGAGTAAAAGAGTTGAAAGAAAATTGGAAAACTATCTTTCAGTCCTTTTATTCATGATTAAGTGTAGATCCGTTACGAAAATGTTGTTTATTCTTGTGGAAATCCTTCGAATCTGAGTTGTTCTTGGTGGAATGAGGCCAACACTTGAAGTTCATAAGAACTTTATGATGACATCACTCTAGAACACCCCCAAATCCATTGATTTCACGGTTAAAATTTGAGATTCGAAAGATAGAAAGGTTGAGGAGTGCATATAGATCAAAGAAGTACAAGATTTGAGTTGAAAACTTACAAGAAACGCGAGAAATCGAGAGATGAAGGGGTTGGAACGTTTGGTCGAGCAGCAACAGTCACAACAAGTGTGCTTGAGGTAACAATGGGGTATTTATAGGCAAGGAGGAAGGAAAGGAGGGAAGGCTGGTCCGGATCAGATGGCCCGTCCGATCGGCCGGCCCGTCCGATCGGCCGGCCCAGCCGTTCGGCCGGCCCATCCGTCCGGACGGCCTGTCCGTTCGGAGGCATCTCGATCCATGTTTTTGTGCGTTGCGATAGTTTTGGGCGCACATTTTCATTCGTATTCAGTTATTATTTATTTATTTATTATAATTAATCACAAAAAGGGTCGTATATATGTATCTATATATTCAATATTCGGTACGATACTCGAGTTACGCGTGCCTTCGAGTGCGTTCTTCGATGCGATGTGCCACAATGATTATCGGGGTACTACTTGCTCATATTGCCATCATCGTCACGATGGCTGGAGGCATTGTACTCACCCGAAAGTCCTTGTTAGCGTTGATTGTTTACGTTTCGATACCTCACGGCTATCGAGGAGGGTAGAATAGGTCCTCACTCAACGTCATCGTGAGTGTTATTATTTGTGAAAATAGCTTTGTAATAGTGATAGAATATGCATAGTTACTCGAATATACTATGATATAGCGGTGTATCTGATATAGTTACGTTATGATCCGAATCCCTGGTGCTAGGCGTAACGAGTATAACAAGTAGTAACAACGCACGAAAGTGCGTGGTGTTACGGTCTCCCCTACTTTAGGAAATTTCGTCCTGAAATTAATCCATTAGTAAGGTCACGAGAGTTGATGCGATAGAGTATAGCGATTAAATGCGTCAGAGTATGCGGACGATTCCGTGAAGGGTCGTCGAGCGAGAGCGGTGAGAAGATACGATTCGAACAACTAAAAGCGATAACACACACAAAAGTGATTCCGAAGCGTTTTAAACTTACCCATAGTCGATTAATCTTCGAAGACACTTATTTAAGAAAATCTCCTTATGGCGCGGCGCTAACTGCATCGATGTCCACACCGATACTATGGGGAGGGTTTTTGTTAGTTTAATAAAAGATCTTAATTTTACTTATTTTTAAAAGAGTTCGATGGTAAAACTATTTTAAGAAAACTCTCCTATGACGTGGGTTTGAGCTGAACTCGATGTCGAACCGTCGTTTTCGGAAAGATTTCGTTTGATATTGCAAAGGTTTTAAGGAAAACGGGACTTATGAAACTCCCATTGGGCATGGAGCTTAACTGATCCGATGTTTTCTCCACGTTGTAAGGGAATCTCACTTGTCCAAGGCTTTTTAATAAAAATTTTATAAAAATTTGGTTTTTCTTTAACAGTACAGAAATTACTTTACATCGAGCCCCACTTGGCACTTTCCCACGAAAGTTCGTTAATATGATTAAAACACTTATATATAGGAAGTACCAGCGGCGTATCCACCATGCTTTGCCCATATTACTTCTCTTTCATGAGGCGCTGTCACGTGTGCCGATAAGACACAGATAGAATTTCGTTTCCCCCGGTCCAAGCGGTAGGATGCTAGACCGAGTCGTAAATAGAAGCGAGTCGGATTGAGAACAAGGCGTCGATAGCGAGCACGAGTTGTTCGATGACACGAAACATTGATATGGCGTGTTGGGATAGACCACGATCGATAAGCGATGGCGAATGATGTGATTTCGAATGCGAATAATGCGATTTCGATTCGTTCCCACATAAAACCCACATGGCATGTTTCCACAAGAGTTTGCTAATATGGCAAACACTACGTTTCCCATATTAGTTTTGTCTCGTGAAGCAATGTCATGTACCCTAATACTACACAAACTGTGATGATTCCCAAGCGATAAGCGATGATCTGAATAGCGATAAGCAATTTGACACCTAATAAATGATAATTGACAGTTGTTGCGTTGCGAGCGATATGCGATTTGGTTGAGTTGAATACGCCACAAACATTAACTAATATTAGCCCGCATGACCTTTTTCCATGAAAGTCTGCTAATATGGTTAAAACACCACCATGTTTCAGCCCTATTAGTTTTGTCTCGTGAAGCGAGGTCTTGCGTGCTAACATAACTCAGATAACACGAACATCGATAAGTGATAGTGACATGCAATGAGAGTATCAAGGTGATGAGATAGGCGCGAAATGCGTTAAAGCGAAAAGCAGTGAGTGATTTTCGATACTCGTCTAGCGATCCACGATAAGCGATCCACACCAAGCGATAGAGGTTCACACAATAGTCAATAACCAGTGGTAGAGATTGCGAGATCAGCACAAGATGCGATTGCGATTTCGAGCCACATATCGAGTGATTTAGATTGCGAGATAGATCTAGCAAAACTGCGATTGAGTTACGATGTAGACTTACGACCAGTCTTGCGTTGCTCCAATTGCTCTTCGGGGTGAACTTACCCAAGTCCATCGATGTGGCAATTGCGTTGCGTTCGCAGACTTACGAAAAGTCTCGCAGCGATGCGATTTAGTTTTTGTTACGCCTTGCGGTCAATTTGTAGTGTGTCGAAAATAACCATGATAATATAATAGGTCTAATAACGTCCAACTCCACATGGCACTTTCTTCACGAAACTTTGGTAGTATGGTAAAGCACACCTTGCGTTACCCCTACTACTTATGTCCCGCGATTTGGTGTCACGCTTTGTTGACATGGCCAAGACGCTTATATATAAGAAGTACCAGTGACGTATCCACCACGCTTGACCATGCTTTTTAACGTTATGGCACCATTAGAATTCACTACAATCTCCGTGCACTGACCAAAATAATCCCGTGTGCACCCGCGATTAGTCGTTCCTTGCACGTCTATCGTACCTCGTTCTAAGAGTGTTGTGGGGGTAAAATACATTATATAGTACATAGTGTTAACCTATAGATTGTGCGTGAGTATAAGAGAAATAGAATCCACATGTGTCGAAAGATAGAATGAGTTCCACACATAAAAAGAAATTGACGGCGATAAGTCGTATTATTACAACAACATTAAAAAAATAAGGTAACGTTGCTGTAGGGGACTTCTGCGGAGGCTGCGGTTGCTGCTGAAACTCCTCATGGTTGTGGTCCTGTGCGGCAGTGCTGTGTATAATGACCATACCAGTTGCAATTTGTGCAATAGCGACAATTTGCTTCTGGCGGGTGATGATACCATACAGGGGATGAGCTCTGTTGTAGGTGTGCTTCAAGTGGACTGGAACTGCTTGGAGAGGTTCTGGTTGCGATAGCCCAGTTGCCGAGGAGTCTGGGCTCATAGTCTTTCGTTTGCAGCTAGGTTGTGCTTCCTGAGATGATGCAATGTCGTCGGCGGATTCGTCTGGGGATTCGTCGGGGTCATCCTCGGAACAATCCTCAGAGGAACCTTCAGAGGAGTCGTCAGATGAATCATCAGCCGATTCGCCATAGGAATCATCGGAAGAGTTGATGATGATTGCTTCATGAGCCTGTTTGACAGGATTCTTAGAGAAAAATCCGTCTAAGACTTGTTTGCTGTTGATCTCTGCGGCTAGGCGGTAGGTCTCTTCGATGGTAGCAGGTCTTGCAGCTTCGACAAAATCGCCCACACACTCAGGCAAGCCGCGAATGTACTTCGTAATGGCTTTTTCTGAAGTGTTGACTTGGCTTGGGCAGATTATGCTAAGCTGTTTGAACCTTGCGGTGTAGCCAGCATTGTCACCTCCGACTTGCTTGATTTCCCAAAATTCATTTTCTAGCTTTTGGACTTTGTGAGAAGGACAGTATTCTTCCTTCATGAGTTCCTTCAGCTCGTCCCAAGAGAGGGCATAAGCTGCGGAGATCCCACGTTTGTTGCGTTCAGCGGTCCACCAGTCGAGTGCTTGTGATTGAAATACTCCGGTAGCGCAAGTAGTACGGAAACTATCGGGACACCCACTCTGACGAAGGGTAACGTCGATAGAATCGAACCACTGGAGTAGTTGAGAGACACCTGCTTCACCCGTGAACTCCATCGGATCACAGGCTTTGAAGTGTTTGTAGAGAAAAGCAGATTGCGGCGCTTCCGTCTTAGAGTCCTTCGAGGCTCGAGAGTTGCTGAGAGAGTGCACTTGAGCGACAATTTGAGGAATGAGCTTGATAACTTCCTTGGTCACAAGCGAGGCAATCCTCTTATCGGCGCTTCGTTTGGCTCTTCTCCTAGCCATTCGTCTCGAGGTAGAGTTGTGGGAAGGCATCTAGACAGAGAGATATTTGGAATGAGATTCGATCATAATGATTTTGAGTTTTTTTTTGTGATGCGATTGGGCGCGATCAAAACTTGTAACACATAACATATTAGATTCCACATAGGAGCCACATAGGAGACACGAGATTTCCTAGATTCTCACACAATGATTCATTTGTATTTAGATAGAGATAGTTGTAGTTTATACTTACACACATATATTATGGTTTAGAATGCGTGAGGACGCGTTGAGAGAGAGAATGCGAGAGAAAAGCGGGCAATTAGACATTAGTTTTGTTGCGAACATTCGATCTTTGTTTTAGATTGCGATGGCTGTGCGAATTGTGCGTTTTGTAAAACAGGGAGCGAAAATTAATAATCGTGAATTAAACACACATAGAATGTAACTAAGTTCATTGAAGCATAAAATCGATGAGTCGTAGGCTTAGTAAAGTAATCTGAGTGCCTCGGGTGTTTAGGCATCGACTACCCAAAGTAACCCAACTATACCCAACAAGTTCGTGCATGCGCGTTGACCTAGAAGACTGATGCTTCCACTGGGATGCAGCTCATGGCATTCGTCTTCCAAGTCATCGCGTGGCTCGAGTCATTGTTATGGTCGAGTCCTTGGTGAGAGCTTTTCGAAATCATTTTAGAGAGTGGAACGGTTTGTTAGGGTACGGGTTTCACCCCTGACTTAACAGTTTCGTCCCTAATTGTGGTTGTGCTCGTCGAATAAATCCGAGAGTTCCACTAGAAATTCGAAATGGAGACTTTCGTCGAGATGTGGATATCACTCCTAGCTCGACGAAAGGTTCTCGTGCTAGAAAAATGTGCTGAGTGAGCGATCTCATTCGAGAGTTCTTGGTTTTCACACCTGGTCTCGACTGAATCACTCGGTTTCATTATGCGAGTATTTTTGAAAACATGTGCATTGTGTCGGCCTTAGGAAAGGCTAAGTAATATTTCAGCCTTAGGGAAGGCTTCCTTGTGTGAAGCTGTCGTACGCGGTGTTCACACAAAGTTGTTGCTTTTAGCAATTTCAACCGAGAGTATCAAGTAGGCCCAATACAAACCCTACTGGGTTCGTATGAGTCGGCCTGTGGGTACTTAGACTATAGACTAGGTCAATTTCTAAGACGTCGACCCGGACTAGGTCGAGTCTTGCCTAATTCCCTATAGTTATGGCTCTGATACCAATCTGTCACACCCCAACCTAGGGCGGAATCAACGGGGCGTGGCACTATGCGAATCAGATTGTTCAAGAGAATCCATAACAACTATATTGCGACAGTATTTAATGTATTTATTATCCCATACTAATAAACCATACAATCACATAAGGTATCACAGATTTCTTGTCCTCTCGAACAATAGAATCCGACAACGTAGACTTTTAAGTGAGTTTCTAGACTTCCTAGCTTGATTTGATGTAGACTGCAACTAAACCTGCAACATACGTTAAAATAATGTCAATACTAAAGTATTGGCGAGTATACATGTTTGATATGTAGTAGCATAATAGATTAAAAAGTGTTGCGAATTTCCACATGCATAAACGTAATACATGACATATATACTCACAAAACTGATACTACCAGCTAAGTCCTCGATGCTCGATTCTTCGATGGCATAATTAGACCCCGTCGGGCGCAATAGTACTATACTAGTCGTGGTGGGACGTCACGAGTATAAGTCCTAGCACATATGCAACTAGCATCACGTATATCTATGCATAACAGTTATTCGCAAGTGATAAATTGATTTATTGAATAGTTCGTTTGATAAGTTCGATCTGTAAGGAACGTATGTTACACCCAAAATGCGATAAAAAGGGTTCAAGTATACTCACAGTGCATATTTGGTTGGATTGGCGGGATAATGTCTGAGAATGCCCTGATTATAGACTGATCACATGAGCGTTTGATGGCGCATTAAATGATAACGGAATACACAAAATCGAATGATAACCAGACAGAAGGCTGGCTCGTTCGGATGGGCTGTCCGATCGGTAGGCTGTCCGATCGGATGGGCTGTCCGATCGGCTAGCCTGTCCGATCGGATGGGCTGTCCGATCGGCTAGCCTGTCCGATCGGTTGGCCTGTCCGATCGGATAGCCTGTCCGATCGGTTCACCTGTCCGATCGGTTGGGCTGTCCGATCGGCTGGCCAGTCCAGCTGTATTCGACAATATTTTGAAGGTTTTCGGTGGTTTTGGTCGAGACGTTGCTGTGTCGTGTTAAACAACTGAAATTCCGTCAAGTCCGACTTATTTTAACGGCCGGGAATCACCCCGTTTCATCAGAACTGGCCGTTCTTGGCGGCTTTTCCATGTTTAACCCGAAATTGGTTGTCTCATCGTTAGGAATCAGATCTTGGACCAACACAACACTAGAAATGAGTAGAAGGTCGGTATAAGTTCTGATTCCACCATTTTTAGTGCTTTGAGAGTAAAAGAGTTGAAAGAAAATTGGAAAACTATCTGTTAATCCTTTTATTCATGATTAAGTGTAGATCCGTTACGAAAATGTTGTTTTTCTTGTTGAAATCCTTCGAATCTGAGTTGTTCTTGGTGGAATGAGGCCAACACTTGAAGTTCATAAGAACTTTATGATGACATCACTCTAGAACATCCCCAAATCCATTGATTTCACGGTTAAAAGTTGAGATTCTAAAGATAGAAAGGTGGAGGAGTGCATATAGATCAAAGAAGTACAAGATTTGAGTTGAAAACTTACAAGAAACGTGAGAAATCGAGAGATGAAGGGGTTGGAACGTTTGGTCGAGCAACAACAGTCACAACAAGTGTGCTTGAGATGACAAATGGGGTATTTATAGGCAAGGAGGAAGGAAAGGAGGGAAGGCTGGTCCGGATCGGCCGGCCCGTCCGATCGGTTGGCCCATCCAGCCGTTCGGCCGGCCCATCCGTCCGGACGGCCTGTCCGTTCGGAGGCATCTCGATCCTCATTTTTGTGCGTTGCGATAGTTTTGGGCGCACATTCTCATTCGTATTCAGTTATTATTTATTTATCTATTATAACTAATCACAAAAAAGGGTCATATATACGTATCTATATATTCAATATTCGGTGCGATGCTCGAGTTACGCGTGCCTTCGAGTGCGTTCTTCGATGTGATGTGCCACAATGATTATCGGGGTGCTACTTGCTCGTATTGCCATCATCGTCACGATGGCTGGAGGCATGGTACTCACCCGAAAGTCCTTGTTAGCATTGATTGTTTACGTTTCAACACCTCACGGCTATCGAGGAGGGTAGAATAGGTCCTCACTCAATGTCATCGTGAGTGTTATTATTTGTGAAAATAGCTTTGTAATAGTGATATAATATGCGTAATTACTCGAATATACTATGATATAGCGGTGTATCTGATATAGTTACATTATGATCCGAATCCCTGGTGCTAGGCGTAACGAGTATAACGAGTAGTAACAACGCACGAAAGTCATCATCTTCCATATGATGAACTTGTGTGGAAGCTTGGGCTTTCCAAACTAAGTTTCACTCCTTCATTTGAACCTCATTTATGAACACTCTTGTGACTTACTAGAATCAAAGTACCTTAGCCCCGTCTAGCCTTCGACACTTAGGATTACCTTTCCATGCCGTGTTCACACACCCGGGTTATAGTGTACTTGCTCACTTGAGCATTGTTAGATAGGTTTATTTTCTTGTTATTCATGACCCTCCGAACCATCTTCATGGTGGTTTGTGTAGTGGTGAATCATATAATGAGGTTTTAACCTCCATGCTTGACAATACATGATACTACATGATATTCTTGATTAGACTTAGTTGAGGTTATTATTATTACAACTATATAAGTATATAACTATATAATACATGGTTGAATTTGTTATGATAATCAATTTATGATTATTCGTCATAAACCTAGGCCAACGTATCTAAGATTCTAAGATGCTTGTTATGATTCTAATGGGCAATTTGGGACCCATGAAACCACTTAATATAGTATCATAAACGAGCTCTTAGAACTAGATATTATTTTCATACAAAACTTTTTACTGCTTTAAATTCCAAGTTGAATCTTCCATTCTTAATCCTCGAACTTACACACCTTCATTTACCCTTGTAGGGTGACTCGGTGTTCCATCCCCAACTTACTCAACACTTCACGGAATTATCAAGTTTGAAGCTTGCAAAACGTGTTAACTTATCAAAATACACAAATACACACAAACCTACTTTATTCGCTTAATCCGCCATACATGCTATTTGTTATGCTTAAGTTACATGTTAGATTACATACATGCTACTTGTCATTAACTTAGCTAGCCCATCTTAACATATATAGCGCCATAGGAGTAGCACGCCGCCCGTCGGGGTATTGTTAAGCTTATTATACGTAAACGGTCTCGTTCACTTTAGTGGCGAGGGATGCACATAATTCTCGTGGACACTCGGGTTTGACTTTTAGTATCGCATGCTAGTTTAACCTTGTATACAAAATTGCCATGTTGGATTCGAGTAATTCTTTTATACTTATGCTATGTATTTAAAACTTGTGTACTCGCCAATGCTTTTGCGTTGAACTATACTATTAACATGTTACAGGTTGATGATGATGCTCGTGACGAATCTAGTAGGGACGACTTAGAAACACACTTGAAATACTATATTTGAATATTTTACTATGTTAAACTTGTTGGATTTTGTCTTTTGTCTTTTTGATGTTGTATTTGATTTCTTATGTTGTACTTGACAATTTATTATTATGATTGAAATCGGCTTTGAATTAAATTATTATCCCATAGTGTTATGAAGTCTTTGAGCAATCTCGTTCGTCTCACTCCGATGTTTCGCCATCGGTTCGGGTGTGACAGATTGGTATCAGAGCCATAACTATAGGGAATTAGGTACCATACTTTTGACCATTCTTGCTACTTGTTTAAAATGCTTATTCTTTCTATTTGCTGCTTTCTACTTCTTTTGTCTTAATACTTACAACATGTCTTTCGTAAGACATTTTACACAATACACTTTGAAGACTTGAAGACACTCGTAATACAAACGAGACGAGTTCACTAAAATAGGCGTGAAACCCATAATTTGGTGAACGACTCTCACTCTGCTTATCCTATTTTGCACGGAATTACGCCATCAAGTTAGGAGTGAAATCCACATCTTGATGGTAAATTTCCAATTCAAATTCTAGTGGACCCTCGTCAAAGTGTCGAAATTAAGTTTTGACCCGACGAGTACCAACCACACTTAGGGTACGAAATCGCCAAGTTAGGGGTGAAACCCAAATCTTGACGACTAGTCCCATTCCTCGATTTTCAATCCCGCCAAAGTTTCGATTGTTTTCATCAATTAGGGACGTGTAGTAACTGGAAGGGTAAGATACCATTAATCGTTTCTCGGCGAGAGTATCTTACCTATAGGCCAAAGCACGTTTCCCTAATTTGAAAGGACTTTCAATTCACTTTGGAATAGTCGATGTTTCTAAACCCGAAACAATCCCATGTTTTATTGAGCCTCTCTTTTATGTTATCTCAATTTCTATGTGATTTTTAATACTTGTTACCTCGTTCATTTCAAAACCAATACACGATTCGCACGTATCTCGCAATCAAAAACAATAATAATTCTCGTGAACAAACTAAATCTATACTCTTTTACGTGTTCATACCTGTTATACCTTGTGAATACTTGTTGAATACATGCAATTTATGTGAATCATACGTGCTACATGATACTTACATGCTTATACATGCAAAAACCTTAATTTGAATTATGATCAAGTCTCATCCTTTACTTCTCTTTCAATTCCTTAGATGTCTTCCCACAGTATGTCCAAGAAGACCAAGTCCAAGAAGGGTTCTAACTCCAACTCCGACACGATGTCCAAGAAAGATTGCATGAAATTCATGGCCAAGCAAATGGCCAAGATCATACCCGATATCGTTAGCAAGATCCAACCCAACCCTGACTCACCCCATGCCTCCGTCGACTCAAAGGTGGAAACACCCAGAGTGACGTTCCTGTTTAAGTAATTTATGGCCTGTAAACCCCTCGAGTTCACTAGCAAGGATGGTGCCACCGCCCTGCTGACATGGTTCGATGCTATCGAACAAACTTTCCTCTAAAGCGGTTCTCCTGACAACCTGCGAACCCTGAACGCTACAGGGGTATTCCGTTCAAGAGCTCTCGAATGGTGGACCTCTGAGCGTAATACGCGAGGAAATGACGCAGCCCACGCCTTGCCTTGGGCTGAACTGAAGCAATTAATGAAGGACGAGTTTTGTCCTCCCCACAAGATTCAAAAGCTAGAAAATGAATTCTGGAATTTAAAGCAAGTCGGGAACGACAACGCTGGTCTGACGGCGCGCTTTAAACAGCGCAGTGCCCTCTGCCCTGGCCAACTCGACTCTGTCGACAAGGCCATTGCCAAATACATTTGTTGCCTCCCACCTACCATGATGAATCACGTTGTATCTGCGTCCCCCAAAACCCTCGAAGATGTATTCCGTTTAGCAGCCGAACTAAATAACAACTTTGTTCTTCATGAAACTTCTAACAAAACTCCGTCAAAGAATACACACCAAGCTACCACTGACACCATCACCATTGAACCCTCACCCTCCCAATCGTCCAAGAAAAACAAGGGTAAGAAGCGGAAGGCCTGGAGCCAAAACTGTGCGGTTGTTACTCAGCAAAACTCGAAACCTTTACAGTCAATTCCTACTACACTCAGCCCTGTACCACAAAAAAAGGGAAATACACTGGGTCGTATCCCAAGTGTAACCATTGCTCTTACCACCATCCCATTAACACCCCATGTCGCAAATGCGCGAACTATAAAAGGTTGCAAACCCGACCCTTAACCAGGTTCAACCTCAAGTCGCCACTGTACGAGCATGTTTCAAGTGTGGCGATCTTCACCATCTCTCCAACGTTTGCCCCCAGCGCAACCAACCACAACAATAACAGCAACAACAACAACAGCCTCAGCAGCAAGCTCGAGGCATAGCTTTCGTCATCACTGCCGCTCAGGCACAGAACGCTAATGACGTCATAACTGGTACGTTTCTTGTCAACCATGTCGATGCTTCTTGTTTATTTGATACTGGCGTAGATAAGAGTTTTGTATCTATTGAATTCGAACCTATGCTTAAGTGTAAACGCTCTAAGTTACCAAGATCATTCGCTGTCGAAGTCGCAAATGGTAAATCCGTCATCGTCGATTCCGTCCTTTCTAAGTGTTCCTTGAATCTTAATGATCATACGTTTTCGATTAATCTCATACCTATGCAAATGGGTAGTTTTGACGTCATAGTAGGTATGGACTGGCTTAGGCGAGTTTTTGCTAAAGTTGTTTGTTCTGACAAGTTCATTCGTCTTCCTCTTCCTAACGTTGATTCCTTGCACGTCTATGGCGAGAAACCTTCTAAGGGTCTCAAGCTTATGTCGTGTACTCAAGCGAACAAACACTTGCGTAAGGGTTCCTTCACCTTTCTTGCCCACGTTGTGGAAAAGAAGGATAAGGGCTCGAGCATGAGTAATGTTCCTGTTGTACGTGATTTTCCTGATGTGTTCCTTGACGATCTTCCTGGTCCGCCTCCTACTCGTTTTGTTGACTTTCGCATTGATTTAGTGCCTGGTGTTACATCTGTCGCTAAGTCTCCCTGCCGCTTAGCACCCTCGGAAATGCAAGAGCTATCGAGCCAACTTCAAGAGCTTCTAGATAAAGGCTTTATACGCCCTAGTACTTCTCCTTGGGGCGCTCCTGTTTTATTCGTCAAGAAGAAAGATGGATCGTTCCAAATGTGTATTGACTATCGTGAGCTCAACAAGCTTACAGTCAAAAACCGATATCCTCTTCCTCGTATTGATGATCTCTTCTATCAATTACAAGGCGCAACTTGTTTCTCCAAGATTGATCTCCGTTCTGGTTATCATCAACTTCGAGTCCTCAAAGAAGATATACCTAAAACCGCTTTTCGAATGCAATATGGTCATTATGAGTTCATGGTCATGCCCTTTGGTTTGACCAATGCACCTGCAGTTTTCATGGATTTGATGAACCGCGTGTGCAAAGCTTATTTAGAACGTTTCGTGATCGTCTTCATCGACGATATCCTCATCTATTCCAAGACTCAAGAAGAGCACGAGCGACACTTACGTCTTATTCTTCAACTTTTACGCGCTGAACGTCTTTACACCAAATTCTCCAATGTGAATTTTGGTTAAAAGAAGTTCAATTTCTTGGTCACACCGTCAACGAACTTGGTATACACGTTGACCCTACAAAGATTGAAGGTGTGAAGAACTGGATTGCTCCTAAGTCTCCATCTGAAATTCGTTTGTTTCTTGGTCTAGCTGGTTACTATCGTCGCTTCATTTCCAACTTTTCCAAAATCGACGTTCCTCTTACCTCATTGACTCAAAAAGATAAACCTTTTGTTTGGGGTCCTGAACAAGAGGAATCTTTCCAAACGCTCAAGGACATGCTTTGCAATGCTCCCAACCTCCCTCTTCCCGATGGTAATGACGACTTCGTCGTATATTGCGATGCTTCAAACCTTGGTCTAGGTTGTGTCCATGTGCAACGAGACAAGGTTATCGCTTACGCGTCGAGGTAACTCAAAATACATGAGAAGAACTACACTACGCACGGTCTTGAACTTGGTGGAGTTGTTTTTGCCTTGAAGATATGGCGACACTACCTTTATGGTACTAAGTGTGTGGTCTTCACCGACCATAAGAGCCTTCAGCACATCTTCAACTAAAAGGAACTGAACATGCGTCAACGTCGTTGGGTAGAGTTGTTAAACGACTACGACTGTGAAATTCGCTACCATCCAGGTAAGGCGAATGTCGTGGCCGACGCACTTAGTGTGACACCCCCAAAAACACTAAATTTTAAATATAAATATATAAAAACGTGAGTTGGTCATAACCAACGGTGATGTAACTAGGAATAAATAACCTAATTAACTAAATGTTGGTAGATAACTTGGATAATACAAATAAACGCACCTTTTAAAATAACTTTCAAACGTGAGAGACTAAAAGGGGCGAAGATGAAAGATATTTTTAATTAAAACAATTAAAAACCAAAACACATATATGTGTGTGTGTGTGTGTGTGTGTTTTGTCGAGCTATCCAGGAGAACAAGAAGGTTCTCTTCAGGAACCCTAAACTCACAAAATTCAACAAATAAAAGGGAAATCGAGCTAGAAAATTTGGGGCTTTTTCTAAATTCGTGATTACCTAAGCTAGGAGATCACAAGGTATGTCAAATTTTGTCATTTGGTGATATCTTGAATTTATGATGAACACTCATAATCGAAATTCTTGATTGAATGTTGACTGTTTGAGTGATATTGACATGAGTACAAGTCTAGGAACAAACCCTAGATGTAAACTTGTTGAATTTGTGCCATAAGGCTAGTGATCGAAGGATTAACCTTGTATGTGCTAGTGGATTTTATGATAATATGATGAACACATGAATTTGAGTGTTGAATTTGTGATAATTGATGTTATTGTGCAAGTTCTAGATAATCTTCATGAACACTAGACATAAGGTCTTGATTTTGATGTTAAAATTTGTTTAAAAGAATAACCATGAATTAGATAAAAGATGCATAAGAATCTTGCTCGCAAGGTGCTTGTTAAAATGCCTAATGGAATGTTGATATGTCGAAATTATGAAAGAAACGCGTAATTGGCTAATTTGACAAATTACGTTTGATATGGGATAATACGAGTTCTAAACGTGATGTTAATTGAACTCTATAGGCAAAGCGGGTGAATCTTCAAGCAGCCAAGTTGGAACGGACGCGCGCTTGAAGGATAAGCATTAAGGTACGTGACTTGTTGTTTCGTCACATTTTTATAAACAAGTTTAGTCGTAGATATGTTTAATGTTTTAATATAGTGAAAATGGTTGCGTTTGGTATGTCAATAAAGTGATGGATTTCACTTAGACAACTAAACGGGTCAAAATAAAATGATTAGTAAAATGTTGGTTTTAAGTGATTAGAAGGTCAAGAAATAAACCAGTGAATTGGATGTGTAAGTCGAGTATCGGAAACGCTAAATTTAGATTGATGAACTTTAGTTGGAATCGAAACTTAGAGAATTAGAGGTTCTTTAAGTTAAAGACGGAAAATTCGATGCTTGAATCAAGTTAATCAAGCAGATAAAATGCGTATGCAAACCATGTAGTGGGAACAAACGCGCTAGTGTTATTGAGCCCGGAAATGGGTAAAATGAACAAGGCTTTAACCTAGGGATGGCAAAAATACCCTAGCCCGACGGGCATACCCGAAACCCAACACAAATGGGACGGGTATACTCGATACCCGACGGGTATTGGGCCGGGTATGGGATTAGTTTCAAAAAATTCCGCGGGTATGTGTCGGGTATGGGATTAGGTGATACCCGGCCCAATTACCCGAAACCACATACCCGTTTACCCGAACTATATACCCGATCTTATACCCGAAGTTTCCACCTAGCATTCCAACTCTCGTGATGCACAAAGCCATCATAAACATAATAAAACAAAATAGAACAGTTAAACTAGTTTGATTCATATGCATCTATACATAGTATTTTACAACAAAAACTTTAAAATTAGTTCAACTTTACTGAATTCTTTTGAAGCCTGTTGATTAAAAACATGAAAACGGAATGTATTAGACGATGTACATTAGAACTGAACCAATATACATAACCGGCATATATAAAAACTGAAATCATACCTTGAAGATGTTATTCATCAAGCCTAACAGATGCATACATTCATCTCAAACATTCAATAAATAACCTATGGAGAAATTAACAAAATAATATAAAAAATCATAGGCATTTGATCAAATACCTTATAAGCATGTCTAAACAATTAAAACACATGGAAGATTCAATACGACCCCAACCAATTACACGAATATATTTTGAGATCGCTATATACATGGATACATTCTGCACATATACAAAAGCATACATGGATACATTCTGCAACTGACTCGATGTACATCAGAACTGAACCAACATACATAATCGAAATATATAAAAAAATGAAATGATACCTTGAAGGTGTGTATAGCTGCTCTTTCTATCTTTCTACTGTAAATCCCATCACAATGAGTATCTGATCAATATTATCGATTTCATCTTTAATAGCAGCAACAAAACTAACTTAGGGTTGAAATTGGCTTATCATTCTGTTAAGAAAATTGATGGTCTCAACACATAGTTGGGTTTTACCTTCTTTGTCATGACGTTTTAGCATTTCTGACTTTTCAACTGCATTTACCATAGGTTGCATATACTTTAGTACTCTCTTTGCTGGTGATTACTCCAGATAAAAAGATTGCAACTTCCTATAGTATACCACTACATATGCATTATTCATTTTATTAAATTAAATTTATAATTGAAGAAACTTACTGATACCAATAAATACAAATACGTGATCTTGTATAAGACATGAGCTCTACTTTAGACCATGGGGTGTGGGCGTGGGTGGGGCGGCGGTTGCCAAACAACACTGGCTAGACCACGCCAGGCTAGCGTTGGCCATGGCGTTGCCCCGCTGGCGTGGCCTGCGTGGGGATTGAGCCTGGCGTGGGGCGAGGGAGGTTAGGAAAAAACGGCTTAAGCTTTCAATTTCAGAAAAAAAAACCACATGGTAACCCACGCCAGCCTGGTCACGCCGCTACCACACCCCACTTTTTTGGGTATGGACTGTTGGAGCCCACATCTGCCACGTGTCGAGCAATGTCCCCAACCCAAGCTCCTCCACACCCCATAGTCTTAAGGATTTGGATTTAGTCTATACAAGTTCGGGTCAAACTTGGAAACACGTTTAACTAAACGGGTTGTGTTTGAGGTACCCATTTGACCCATTCATTTACTTGTTAGGCCATCCGTAGTCATAAAGCCCCTTTGTGGGCGTTATGCGACACGTGTCGTGCCACGTCACACAGGGGCTTTATGGAGTGTTATGTCACTTAAGGTCGTAGTCATAAAGCCCCTACCCATCATTACCAAATTATTAATTTTCAATTTTTTTATTAATTATAAAAACCCTTAACTATTTTTGATTGGTCAAAGTTTGAAAACCAAACACACATAGCGCCACTATATGCATGGCGCCACCCAATAAAAAAGCCCCTATAACGCCGCCCGCCGTGGTGTTCGGGGCGTTATGGGGCGCTATGGGAGAAAAAAAAAACCAAAAATCACGCCCCACTACAGGGGGTCTTATAAATGTGTTTATGTAACAGTAACTTAAAACTATTTTGGGTAATTTTATCCAAAAGTTCAAAATTATTAAAAACAAATAAGCATGATTTAACATATTTCTTTCAATAAAATAACTTTTCATGTATGACATGATATTCGGGTCCATGTCGTGTTAAAGTCAGGCCGGATTCGTCAAAACATGAACACTACGGATTAACATCCCTAAAAAATCACTATCATTTGATTCGTTTGCATGTATACATAGTATTTTACAGCAAAACAATACATATATTTAGCTCATCTTAAGTGGTCCAAATGCATATTTTCTAACCTACATGAGATAATTTTTATTTCAAAGCCAAAAAAGTTTCTACTTGATGTCCGAAAGTATAATCAGATTGGTACTTTCTGCACAATCATATATTCAGTCTTGATCAACATCATTACCACATGAACTTAAATCACATTATATTAATCATTCCCTTTAACTTCGGTGAATTAAAATATATATATACTAAGAGTATGAGTTGACATTGTTCTTGCCCGAATGTATTGATTGTGACGGCATCGGTCTCATTTTTGAAGAATCCACTGTCATCAAACACAATAACACAGAGGAAAAACAAAACATGTAAGATCATCAAAACATTCAAAATTTGTAAGGAACGACACTACTGATGACAACACTAAAGCAACCAAACAAATCTAAAACTAAACACTGTAAGCATTACATTCTAATACATTTGAATAAATAGAAAAATTGCATCCATATACCTTCAGATGTCTCAAAAGCAATGTCTCCAACTAAAAATTATCTGTAATAAAAAAACATTGAGAAGTTAGTTTTAAAATTTATAAGCTAAAACATAAATTAAGGCTTTTGTGCAAGCGTATCCGAAACCTAAATTCAAAATAAAAAAAAATCCAACATCAAACAAATATCAGAAGCACTGACCTAACAATTAAACAATGGCATAACATATGTTAATTAATGAAAGAGACGAAGAACCGGAGGTTTTCCAAAGTCTGGAACACTAAATTACGGGATCTAACCTCGGGTTTGTCGATCTCCTCGAAAAAGGAACATGCATCTTCAAGTTCGTACACTGAATCTTCGCCGGAACCTCACTGAAGGTGTTGGTGCACTGATGTCTGTTAACTTCGTCTTTAATGAGTCTTGTATTGTATTGTATGTATTAGATCAGGGCATGCAAAACGAGAAAACAGTATTTTAGGGTAATTCCGTACGAAATTATACTTGTGTAATTTCGCACGGAATTAAAGGATCCCAAACGAAATTAATGTTTCATGCGAAATTAGGTAATTTCGCACGGAATTAACTAATTCCGTATGAACATGTAATTTCGTATGAGTTGGGTTCGTGCGGAATTAATTCTCTATAAATACTGATGTTGCCAGTGTCATTTCATACGGAATTAGTGTGTAGAGAGCCGAGGTGCTGCCGGATTTTTGTCAGAACTGTTTGTAAAAGCTCAGGAAATCAGTAATAGAAGAATATTTGAAAGGATCAAGTTGTTTGACATCTTTTACATTGATTTCGCCTTTGTATTTGATGATGAACTACTCAAACTGACTTTTTAGGGTCACCGGACGATCCAACAAGTGGTATCAGAGCTTAGGACGAGGAGTTCATACCAATTCAGCTTGATTTCACTGGATTCTCTCACTTCTACACCTTCTTTTCTGATTTGAACAAAATTTAATGGTTGAAATGGCTTAAAATTCACATATGTCACGTAAACAGTGTGTTAACTAATCCTTGAAAGATTTGGAATTATAATCGATCAAATTGGACAAAAATCTTAATTTCGCTTGAAAAGTTGTTCGAATATGCTGACGTCATCTTAATCTCGTTTGAACCAGACCTAGTAATTCCGCACGGAATTACTCATTGAGTTTAATTTCGTTTGAAAAATTGTTGATCAGTTCACACGAAAGTTAATTTCGTTTGAGAGTTCAAATGGAATATCTAATTCCGCTTCAAAGATATTAATTTCGTTTGAAAGTGACCTAATTCCGCACGGAATTAGATCTGATTGGTAATTTCGTTTGAATTCAGTAATTCCATGTGAAAGGACTGAGTGGGTAATTTCGTTTGTAGCTATTCCACTCAAAGTAATTTCGTTTGAAAGTGCAGTTTTCAAAATTCCAAGAATTTTTCTAAGTGTTTGTTGAATTTTCAGGTACTTGAAAGATGGACGAATTCATGAATCCTTTTAGTGAGATGTATGCCTTTGCTGGAAACACCGGAGATGATACTTCAAGCAACACCAATGAGGACACTCTGAGTGCAAAGAAAACTTTGTCGGATGCTTTAAGTGTGGAGAGTGCATACGGTACATATAACAAACCTCCAAAGTTGATGGCGATTGAAGATTACAGTCGGTGGGCCAAGAAATTTGAAGAATGGTTAAAGGCATTTGCGTATCCCAGCTGGAAAAGTCTAAAGAATGGATACCATGATGGAGGTCAACGTGGTGGAAATCTAACACCAACTGAAGATATAGAGAAATTTGTTGCTGAGCAAAAGTGCATCGCATTGCTGTATCAGTCTGTCAGAGAAGACATAATATCTCTGATTGAGTACAAAAATGCTATAGATCTCTGGGAAAAGTTAAAAGTGAAATGCTTGGGAAGTGTTGAAATAGTAAAAAACAAAAAGAAATTGTTAAGAAAAGAGTTTGATTTATTTGGTTGTTTAAAAAATGAATCTGTTTCTAACATGATTGAGAGATTTGGGCACTTGAAGTTGGAGCTTGCGAGACATGGAATTATATATTCTCGAGAAGAATTAGTCGACAAATTGTTTGACTCGGTGCCAGATGAGATGGATTGGCAATACTTGGCGTTGATGTTGAAGAATACAATTGAATCAGAGAAGCTTACGGTTGATTTGTTGATTGAAAGACTGGAGAGTCACGAGCTGGAAATAAAGAAATCACACAAAGTCAATCATTCTTCATAGCAGCAGAATTTGGAGCTGTACTATCCAAAAAGTATGATTCCTAAGAATGTGTCTCCCAAGACAGCTTTTTCTGCTAAAAATTCCAACACAACAAGTAAAGAGAGTTCAAGCAGTGGTTTTCACAGTGGTTCTTCGTCAACTTCAAGCCAATCTGCATCAAAGAACTTATTTCAATGCAACATTGCTGTGGATTTAAAGAACGCTCAAAACTTCAGCGAGGAATCAGCAAAACAACAGATGGTGTTCTTAGCTTCTGTGCTAGAGTCGTATGAGAGCCTAGTAGCAGGCAAGATAGGCAACACCAACCTAACAAAGGAAGAATACGATCAGATCAATCCGGAAGAGATGGAGTTGATCGATATAAAGTGGTGCATGGCCAGTGCAGTGAGAAGAGCACAGCGTTTCATGGAGATTACTGGAAGAAAGTCTATTGGTGGACCTTCTACCAAGTTAGGCTTTGATAAGTCAAAAGTGACATGTTTCAAGTGTAAACATAAAGGTCATTTTAAAAGAGAGTGCCGAAATGCTTATGCTGATGATTCTGAAAATCCGTTCAGAGAAGATTACTACAAAAGAGCTATCTATCATCAGAACAAATCAGAACCGCCCAGAATGAAGCAGCTTGAGGATAACTCCAAAGAGAAATCCAGAGCTCTCGCTGTGATTCAAGACGACGAAGGTTTTGACTGGAGCGAATTGTTACCAGAGGAGGATGCGGTTGGATATGCGTTTATGGCAAAGTCTATTGAGCATGTTCCTTTTAAAGAAAGCAGAAATGAAAAAGAGAAGTATGTCAACAGAAAGATGAAAGCTCAAACCAGAATGATCAGAATATCTTCTATATTCACTGAAGCTAAAAGGGCGAAGAGATGGGATGCAGACAGAGAATGTTATCTTGACTCAATGGGAAACATTACTGTTGATCCAAAGACCCTCAATCTTGATACCATGATTCAACAAATTGCTGAAGAAGAAGAGGGTTGGCAGAGATTATGGTGGGGAGGGGGAGAAGAAAAAGAGAAAGAGAAAGAAAAAGAGCAGCAGCCAAAGAAGATTGATGATGGGATCATTGATACTTCACAAGATTTCACCGCTGACAACTTCAAGAAGATGGGGCTGATAAGGTTCTTACTGCTAAAGAACTTGAGGTAGATTCTGGTTCTGGAACTGAGTCCAAAGATAAGGTCAGTTCAAATGATACACACGAGTCAGGTAAGAAGATTAAATCTGAGAACGACTGCAAAAATTGCATGAAAGAGTGCAAAGTTTGTAGTACAATCACTTATCTCAGTGGTAAGAAAGTTGAAGATCTGACTAGTAGAGTCAGAAGTGTTGAAGATCAGATCTTAAACCATGATAAATTGTTGAAAGCTTCGAACGACAGATTAAATGAATTAACTGACAAAATTGAAAATGATAAAATTGACAAAGAAAAAGTTAGAAAAGAAAATGAAGAGTTAGTTCTTGAAAATTGTCAGATTTCAGAAAAATTTGAGAAGCTAAAACGAACAGTTAAAGATTCTGATGAAAGAAATGGTAAAACAACTAAGGAAAATCTTCATCTGTCAGGAGTTCTTAGGGTGAAAGAAGAGTTAATCAACCAGCAACTGGATGAAATTGCTAAGTTGAAGCTTCAGTTTCAAGAAGCTGAAATTGAAAATGAACGCATCCAGTTGAAACTAAAAAGTTTTAACTCCGCAAGCTTTGTTTTGCAACACATTGTTCCCAAACCCATCGGGAAAAACAAAGCAGGCGAAGATGTCTTTTCTAATGGAACCGGGGTGGGTTATCATCAAGTTCCACCACCAGTTTTAAACAATTATTCAAAGAAACAATCAGGGTTGGTTAATGATGAAGATGATAATGAAGTGAAACTTCCGGACACGATTGATGTCACATTCACTTCATCTTCTGATGAGGATAGTGTCCAAACTGAAGTTGTGAAAAGTGTGGTTGATAATGTTTTAAAAATCTGAAAGTGATACTACTGAGGAAGATGAATGTTTCTTGGACAATTACATTCCGAAATCAAAGTCCAAAAACAACTTAAATGAAGAACCTAATCTTGTTATGTACAAGATGTTGGGATCGGATAAGTTGTATTCGGATTCTGATTTTCCCCTGGAAAATGTTAATGTTGCTAAATTGACAAATGTGTTCAAATTGGTTGAAATTGATCGGTCTGAAGTAAAAAATTTAAATCAAACAAAAAGGCAAATGAATTTTGAAAAAGATAAAGCTTACTACAAGAAGCCTGTTGTTCCACCACGTTTTTATAACAACAATCGAAACAGATGGTCGGGTGGTTATCAGGGTGGTAAGAATTATCAAAGGAAAAATATTCAAAACAAGAAGTTTGTTGAGAAGAACGTGTTTGTGAACAGTTCAAGTTCACTTTTTGATGAAGAATCTGAGATTTTTTCGAAATCAAACAAAGAGTTCTTTGAGAAGAAGGCTTCACAGCCTCAGTCCGAAGGCACAAGTTGAGTAGTTGATACTCGAACATGCTTCAAATGCAATCAAGTTGGACATATTGCACGAAAGTGTACCAACTTAAAGCCTAAGACTGAAGTTGTGATGAATTCAAGAAAGAAAGATGATGTGAAGGGAAAAGCTCCATTGATTGTTGAGAAAAAGATTTTGAAAAATGAAAATATCAAAGTTAAAACTGAACCTGCTAAAAATGTGGTAACTAAAATTGACAAATTTTATAAGCGGGTTGCATCACCTCAACAAACATGGAAGCCGAAAGTTGTTGAAAAGAAAACAATTTCTCCAAAACCAAAGGTTTCTGAGATGGAAAAACAATCATCTTCTACCACACCGGTAAAGATGAATGTTCCTTTGGATTACTATGTGAAACTTGAGAAAGAAATGCAAAATTCTGAAAAGAAAGATGTTCAAAAGAAAGACCAACCATCTGGTCAACCTCCAAAAGATGAGTTTTTCTTATATAAAAAGGTTGAGGTTGGGTCTGAAGAAAGCCTAAATATGAATGACAAAAATTTTCCGCCACTTTACACTACAAAATCTCACGTCAAAACTGAACTACCTGAGTCAAAAGAGGCTTGGGTAGCATCCAAATCTAACTAAAATGTTTGTGATATGTGCAGGAGCTTCCGAGATCTGTTTTGCGATGGATTATGGATAGTGGAGCTTCTCGACACATGACAGGAAAGACAGCACTGCTGTACGATGTTAGGAATTTCAATGGAGGGTATGTAGGTTTTGCTGGTAATCAAGGAGGTAGGATAATTGGAGAAGGAACATTATCCAATGGGATTGTTACGTTTGAAAGAGTGAATTACATCGCCGAGCTTGAGAATAATCTTCTGAGTATCTCTCAGATGTGTGATAGGATGTATACAACGCACTTCACAGACAAAGAGTGTTTGATCTTGATACCAGGATTTGTTGTTCCCGAAGAATGGATTATCATGAGAGCACCAAGAGTCAATGATTTGTACGTGTTGGACATGAGCGTAGCAACTATAACCACGCGCCAGGCTCATTGTTTTGTGTCATGAGTAACTGAAAAAGAATGTTCGGATTGAACCCTACCAGAGGAACAGATAATGAAAGCCAAAACCGGATCACAACAATGGATTCACAATACGCAGCTGATTACTATAAGCTTTCCCCTTGACTGTGGCTCCAACATCTGATATACTCGAAAGTATTGCCTTTATCAATATCTGCTGACCTACAACTGCTGTTCTAGTCAAGGACTGATCAAGACTAAAAGCCCTGCTGTTCAATCTGCTACCTTGAGTCAAGCACTGCTGATCATGACAAGTACTGCTGGGTTCACAGCAGTAGAATGATGCAGCAACAGTTTTATTCATCTCATGTATTGTAATGCAATATCAGTAGTTGGCAAAGCAGTAGTTGTATAGATCAGTAGATAGAGTTTGTTAGGTTGTTAGATGTCACTTTCATGGTAACGTCAGCTGAGATGCTTCAGTGGTTTGGATTGTCTATAAATGTAACAATACTCTGTACTGTTACATTTGATCGTTTTGAGTGAGTTCTTCTCCTCAATTCAATCCTTTCATCTTGTACAACCAACCTTGGGGTATCGGGCTGAGGGGGAGTTTAGTTATATAAGCATGCTTGTAATCTTTTGATTTTCATTGTAATCATTCAACTTAATGAGAAAGCATGTGTTTATCAAACTATTCTCTTCTTTGATTGTGTTTACAAAGTTTGTATCCATTTCCGGTGCACTTTACATTGTTTTATATTCATTGATTTGTCAAATTCTTACAAACAAGCACAATCATGACAGCCTCCGATCCTAACAAAGAATCACAATTGTGGCATCGAAAGACAGGCCACATTCACCTACGAAAAATGAATCACATGGTGCACAATGATTTTGTTACTGGTGTTCATATAAAAGGATTTCATCTGGAAGGGGAGTGCATTAGTTGCGTCAAAGGCAAGCAAAAGAAAAAGTCACACCCTAAAAAGCAAGTCAATTCAGTCTCAAGACCTCTGGAGAGACTTCACATGGATCTTTTTGGTCCTGTGAATGTCAAAAGTATTACAGGAGATCTCTACTGTCTTGTGGTTACTGACGATTATTCCAGATTTTCGTGGGTGTCATTCTTAAAGACAAAAGATGAGACGTTTGATAGCTTGATGGCGTTGTTCAGAAAAATTGAAAATCTGTACCAAAGGCGTATAAAAAGAATCAGAAGTGATAATGGTACTGAATTCAAGAACAGCAAGATGGAAGAATTTTGTGATGAAAGAGGTATATTGCATGAGTTTAGTGCTCCATACACTCCTCAACAGAATGGAGTTGCAGAACGTAAAAACATGACACTAATCGAAACAGCCAGAACAATGCTTGTTGATTCAAAGTTACTGATAAATTTTTGGGCAGAAGTAGTTGCAGCCGCATGCTATGCGCTCAACAGAGTTCTCACTGTCAAGAAATTCAACAAAACATGCTTTGAGTTGATCAATAACCGCAAACCAAATCTGAAGTATCTTGAACCGTTTGGGTCACCCTGTACTGTTCTAGAGCCTTTTGGAAAGTTTGGTCCGAAGAGTATTGAGGGAATATTCATTGGTTATGCAAGTCCTTTACGAAGAGTCTTCGTGCCAAGTCTGAAGTGGATTATTGAAGCTCACAATGTTGAATGTCAATGTAATACTATGCCTCCCGCAGAATCCTAGAGATTCATGGCGTTATCATTACGACACTTTGTGGGATTCGTTTGACATGATGGAAGAACAAGAAGAAGAAGAAGATTTCTCTGATGAATTGGATATTCTGAGTGAGTATGAATCATCGCAGGAAAGGTTCCCAGTTGAGTATTCTAGGAGACCACGACAAACTTCAAATGACAATGAAGCAGGTCCAAGCAAAGCTGGAGAACATGAAAATATCCAACAAAATGAAGTTGCTCCTGATAATCAGACGGCAGAGAATGATAATCAAGAATCTAAGAACATGCCAATATTTGATCATGGAGATTCAGATTCTGAGGGGGAGCAAATCCAGATTTCAAGTCAAACAAACCCAGTCAGTGAACAAGGTGCAAATCAGAATGTTACTAATCTGGAAGGCGAGGTAGATGTTCCAGGCGAGGTGATGCCAAGAACTCTTTCATACCATCCAGAGGAGTTGATCATTGGATAATTACAATCAGGCGTCCGCACTAGACGACAAATTGACCAAGGCCTTACTTGTTTTTATTCTACAGTAGCACCTTTACAAACTGAGTTATAAGTTGTTTTATTTCGCAGATCGAACCGCGAACATACAAAGAGGCGCTAACTGAATATTCTTGGGTCAATGCTATGCAAGAAGAGTTAAGTCAGTTTGAGAAGTTAGGAGTGTGGAAATTGGTAGATTTGCCTGATGGTCACAGGAAAATCAACACAAAATGGGTGTTTAAGTGTAAAAGGGATGATCGAGGGGTTATTATTCGAAACAAAGCTCGACTCGTAGTCCAGGGATTCAGTCAACAGGAGGATATAGATTTCACTGAAGTGTATGCTCCTGTGGCTCGACTAGAAGCTATCAGAATCTTTCTGGCATTTTCATCGTGGAAAAATTTCAAAGTTTATCAGCTAGATGTAAAATCGGCGTTTCTCTATGGGAAGGTAAAAGAGGAGGTATATGTCGGACAACCACCGGGCTTCACCGATCCAATCCATAGAAACAAGGTCTACTTGCTAGACAAAGCGTTGTATGGTTTACACCAGGCCCCGAGAGCTTGGTACGAGACATTGTCTCAACACCTGTTAGCCAACAGTTTCATCCGTGGAAAAGTGGATGCCACTCTTTTCACCAAAGAGGTCAACGGACATCTTCTGATAGTTCAGATATACGTGGATGACATCATATTTGGGTCAACGAATGAGAATTTGTGCAAAGATTTTGAATCAGTTATGAAGCAGAAATTCGAAATGTCATCGACGGGGGAGATGAAATTCTTTTTGGGTCTACAGGTTGGTCAACTGCCTAAGGGAATTTTCATACATCAGACTTAGTACGTTCATGATATTCTAGAGAAATTTGGGATGTCAGGTTCTACTCCAGCTGCCACCCCTTTAGCGACAAATCATGGGATAAACCCAGATCTCACCGGAGACAGGGTAGATGAAACACTTTATCGCTCCATGATCGGTTCGCTAATGTACCTGACTGCTTCATGACTCGATATTATGTACCCAACGTGCCTCGCAGCAAGATTTCAATCTAACCCGAGAGCTTCGCACATGGTGATTGTGAAAAGGATATTACATTACCTGAAAGGAACTCCATCATTGGGGTTGTGGTATCCAAGAAAAGGCGATTTCACGCTCGAAGGTATTCCAATTCTGATTTCGGAAGCTGCAAAGTTAACGCAAAATCAACAACAGCGGGTTGTCAGTTTTTCAGACCTCGTTTGGTCACCTGGCAATGTAAGAAGCAAACCTCTGTGGCTCTATGCACGTGTGAAGCGGAGTATGTATCTGCTAGCAGTTGCTGCTCTCAGATCTTGTGGATCCAGCAACAGATGCGCGACTACGGTTTGCAATTTCTTAACACCCCTATCTTTGTTGATAATGAGGCCGCATTTAATATTACGAAAATCCAGTACATCACGCTAAAACGAAACACATAGAAATTCGTCATCACTTCATTCGCGATTGTTTCGAGAAGAAGTTGATATCAATTGAGAAAATCCACACTGACAATCAGAAAGCTTATTTACATACCAAAGCTTTTGATAAAACACGTTTTAAATATCTTTTAAAACTGAATGATATGATGCTTTTCTCGGTGTCGGATGGAATCATTGGCGTTGATGAAGGTACTGTTGTAGTTGACGATGAGAAGCAATCTGCAATGGTTTGTCGATTTTTTACTTGTTTTGGTATTTAGGGGGAGTAAATATTTTCAGAAAATACAAAAACAGTAAAAAAATTCAAAAATCCAAAAACATTAGAAAATATCAAAATCCAAAAACAATAGAAAAACTAAAAGAGGGAAATAAAGTGTGTACCTCAGACTAGCGAAACCTATGTTCATATAAACATTAGTGTTCTGCTAACATAGAAAGAGGGAAATAAAGCTTTAGTCAAAATTTCTTATGTGCTAAAAGGCAAGTTGAGAATCCTCAAAAGGACCAAATCAACTTTGTCAAAACACATTAAGAAAATAAGGGGTCAAAACAGTCCAAATCGTACGTAATGTGAGATTTGGTAATAAAACATGTACAAATGTGGCCAGATCTCTCAAAACATTACTTCAAAATGATTCTGGACTATGCTTTTTCAAAATGAAATCTCCCAGTGAGTATTTCTGTACTTATGAATGAGAAGGGCAAAAAGGGAAGAAGAAAATGAACAAAACTCAAAAGTGTGTTTATCTCAAAACTTTTGAAGCCAAAAGAAAAGGAGTATACACATAAAACACTTATGAGTCCAAAGTTGGGTAAAACAATGGTAATCATGCAACTGTGTGCATTCATCAATACAGGAATTGTTCAGGTAACAATGGCATCTCCAGTGATTGACCTTAAAAGAAGAATTTACAATCAATTGACAAGAAAATGACCCTAAACAATGGTCAAAATAACTTGAGAATGATATGATCATGTACTTACTTGAAAAGCTGTCAGATCCTTTTGATGATATTTTCAAAGCATCCTTTAACTATTTTTAAGGTGTTTTTCTCAAATAAAACCGGATATCTTATTTCATTTTTTTAATAATATATTTTGTACTTTTACTCATTTTTGATAGTAAAAAGTTTTCTCGCCGCTCAGGGTGTAATTTCCTTATTTTTGTGTGAAATTACTATCCCTAAATCCGATCAAAAGGAAATGGCACACATGTCATGGTCATGTTAAGCTCAAGTTTGTTTGTCACCGATCAAAAATTGATTGCAAATTGTTTTTGAACTACTGAGATACTCATGTTCTAGTTCAAATAATTAGACACAAATTGAGTAGCCTTAGTAGAAAAGTCTTCATCATCTGGGATGCTGAACCACTGTCAGGAATAATGAACATGTGGCAAAGCCTTGAACAAAGATTTCTGAGATAACTGCTGGCAATTTAAACTTGAGAATTTACATCCAAAATGTAAATTGTTGAGTATAGCATTTCTGCAGAATAACAGATGTTGAACATGAGATTGTGTTTACGCAAAATCAATACCCACATCTAAACAAGCAGATGCTAAAATTATTTGTCAAAAGTCAAAACACTGCTGCACAAACAGTTGTTATACTAGTGACCTTCATTATTGCTTTCTACCACTGTTGTACCTTAAATGCTGTTGTGCCTCAACATCTGCTCTCTAAAGTTTGTCCACTGCTGAAAGTCAACCCCTGCTCCTTGAAAATCTTGAAAAACACTGATGTTCAAAATCATTGTTCTATCCACTGATATACTATCCACTGATAGTAAAAATCATCCAATGCCTCATTTTGTTACCGTTGTAACTACTGATGGTTGATCCATTAGTGGCCGTCAAAACAACTGTCCTCCATTATTTGCTCTTTCATCAGGTGTTGACACATGGTCAGCTTTTTAATCGTCAGATCGTTATAACCGCTGCCACATCAGCATTCACTTTTTCCCTAAAATAAAACCCTGATTAAACCCAAACAGGGGCTCACACTGTCGAATTGAATTCCAAAATTCTCTTCTCAAAGCAGTTTCCCACTCTTCATCACAAAAACTTTCTTCGATCTTCTTCATCAAAAAATGACGAAATCAAAATCGAAGTCAAAATCAAAACCATCTTCTTCTTCCACTCAACAGACGCCACTCAAATGGCCTCTGAAACCACAGAAATTCGTTACAAAGCCCCTCACAACTATGTGGGTATACTCACAAAACCCACAACCGACAACACCTTTGACACCATCATTGACATCCTATCTGCATCAAAGTATAAAACTTTGATAACATCAGACGCTCCCATCTATCTAAAAACCCAAAGAGAGTTCTGGAACAATGCCACCCTTGAAAAACAAGGAGACACTGTCACATCCATCAACTCCTCGATACAGGGTAAAAAGATTCAAATCTCTCCACAATCTATTTCTGAAGTCTTCAAACTCAATGACCTGGAAGGTAAAACCTCTTTTTCGAAAATTGAGTTGAAAAAGGATTTCATAAATAGGGGCTATGCAGAGCAACCAAAAAGGGATACCTTACAAAAAGGCTATTTCCCTTCTGCACCCAGATTTTTGTTTCACACTCTATTGATATGTGTTTCTAATAAAACAACGTCTTTTAATGAAATACCATCGAAAATTCAATGCCTGGGGTATGCAATCTTAAACAATGAAAATTTTAATTATTCCCAGCAAATATTTGATGATTTGGTAAAAAACGTTGATAATAAAGCATTTCTGCTCTTTCTAAGATTTTTAAGCTACTATTTTGAACAAAAATTTGTAAAGGAAGACGCAGAATTGCCCAAACAAGGTGCTTCTTTTAAAATAAACTGTTTAACACCTGAAACATTCTCTAGAATGTTGGCACCAATAAAAACAAAAGCAGAGGTACCTGAGCAGAATTTAGCAGATGAAACTGCTCCTCATGTATCGGCTGCTGAGCCCACTGCTCCAGGTGATCAAAGCAGCACACCCACTGTTTTGAAACCCACACCTGCCACCACAAAAAAAACCAAAAAGAAAACATCCAGAAAGCCCACCAAACCCAAACCAAAGGCACCTCTGGAAGATGAGATCCCAGAGTCAATGCCAGTGACAACACAAAAGTCACCAATAACCACTGCTGCTACTTCCTCACAGCAGATGGAAGAAAGATCTCAACCCTTGCCTCAAACTCCTCCTGCATCCTCACAAAAGGATCAGGTTGTAAGCACAGGGACCCCACAATATGAAGCTTTGGACCCACTCGGATCCATCTTCCACAGTCCTAATCCCAAGGACATGTCTCTTTCAACCCCTTCACCCTCACCCTCCATATTACCACAATCCATGATACCTTTGTTGCATACAGTTGGTATTACTCAGACACAAACCAGTTCCTCTCAAACACCTATCACTGAGAGTATACTCCCACAAGTGACTGGGTCTGATGTTGATATCTATGTTATCCCAGCAACAACTGAGGAGGTTACACTGCAGGATTTACAAGTAATTCCTGTCAGTAGTTCAAGTGGAGCAGCCACTACAAATGTTGAACCCACTGGTTTGCATTTGGACAGTGGTTACATTCATAAGACTCCCTTGAAGGCAATTTCTTCAATAGCACCACTGAGAACCACCAGTGAGTTTGTTTTAACTACTGGCAACATCAAAAGGTTATCAAGTGCTGAAGAAAGAAGTCCCCAGTACCAAGAACAAGGGGCATCAATGGCTGATTTTTGGGACTCTGTTCCTAAGTCATACATTGGTAAAACCACTACTGGTGGGGATTCGGATGATCCTGTTAATTCGGTTGATGATTCAAAATACCAGGAATTGACGAGCAGGGTTGAAAACCTGGAAACCTCAGTTGCTGAAATAAAGGATATGGTGCAGCAGCTGTTAAAAGCTCAGAAAGCCCAATCCACTGCTCCTCCTGCTCAAGCACCTGCTCAATAGGCACCTGCTGTAAATGAGTTATGGACCATGTTCCAACCACTGCTGGAAAGACAAAAGCAGATGGCAGATCAGCAGCATGCTATACATGTTCAAAAGCTGACAAATATGATGGAATCAAGGTTCAAAGATACCCAGGCAGATATCAAAGCTATTAAAGCTCACATTCAAAGTGCCTCTGGAAAAGTTCCCTCCATTGTTCTCTTCATGAATGAACCCTTCCCAGTTAATGCCAAAAAGGGGGAGAAGATCAAGTGGAAGAAAAAGGGAATTGATGATGGTATATACGTTGAGCCAGAAAATAGCCAAACCAAAACTGCAGTATCAACACACACCACATCAACACACACCACCACAACTACTGCTCCACCATCATCTGTGTTTACAGCACCAAAACCATCATCACCATCAAAAACTGCCACCCCATCATCACCTCCTGCCAAAAAGCAGAAGACAGCAGATGTTACAACATCTGCTGTAATGACAACAGTGGTTGAAACACCAGTTGTTCCAACTACTGTTAGTCAGTCACTCATCACCAATCAAACCACTGCCATCACAACCCCTGCTCAAAAGCAGAAGACATCTGCTGACATATCAGTAGTTGTAATGACAACAACGGTTGAAACACCAGTTGTTTCAACAGCTGTTAGTCAACCATCCACCACTGCTCTCACCTCTCCTACATCACAACCAAAGCTCTTCCCCAGAAAAAGAAAGCCAATCTCTGCCGATGAGGACATACATAATCCTAATGCTGCAAAATATCCACTAGAACTAGAAGCTATCAAAAATGAGATGAGGCAATTCTATACAGAGGAAGATCCTTCAAAAAGAAGATTCCCCTCACTCATAGGCTTTATGGCACCAGAGGATATGGATGATTATCTCAAGCTCAAGGAAAGACACGCCAAAATAAGAGCTAAAGTTGAAAGTGAAGGTCTAAGTGACGAGGGCATTGCTGAAAAACTAGAATTCTTCCTTTCAAAAGTAAAGCAAATGGAAGAGTTTGCACAAAAATTGAACAAAGGAAAGGCTGATCAATGAAATAAGTTAAGAAAAGAGTATCTAGCCTACATCATGAAAGAGAAATTCTATCCTGCTGAAGAAAAACAGTTTGAAGAATGGCCAATAGTTGCTTTAAAGCATGAGGCAGAGAGGATTGATAAAATTAAGAATGATCCTAAAAAGAAGAAGAATGCTCCAAATTGGAGCAAATACAAAAAGCTCATTGCTGACCTAACTGCTGAGTATAAAAGGAAGAAAAAGGAGCTGGTGGATGCAAAAATGGATACTGCTGAAGCCATATCAAAATGGTCAAAGCAGCAGACTAATGAGGCCTATGAAAGGCTGAAGAAAAGGAAGATAACTGTTTCAGGCACTTCACAGAAACGTGAACAAATGATGAAGCTTGAAGAGCAGATTGAAAACCTCAAAACACTGTTCAAATCAGCAGATAATCCTACTCTTGTGACAAACCAAGAAGAAGGAAAACAACTGTCTGAAGAAGAGGTTAAAGAAAAGGAAGCTGAATACTTTAATGATACCATCATGAAAATGGGTCTAAAAGAAGAGACTTCAACAAAGCTTCAGAACCTTTTCAAAAAGGTATTAACCAAGCCTACATCCCCAAACACTTCAACAGACATGACAAACATTGAGAGGCAAGAGCGAATTGAAAAAGAAACTGCAGAAGACATAGCTGCAGCAAACAATGTCATTGAACTAGCCTTCAAAAGAATGTCTAAAAGTCTGCAAGTGTTCACAAGGCCAACATCTCCAAACTCATCAAAGAATAAATCTGTCCCAAGAAACCCATTAGGATTAAAAGTACTAAAGTGGACGTCTGATCAAAAGACCCACGTATTGACCTTGGTCAGATCCAATGGTGAAGTGAGGTACATATCAAGGAAAGAAACACTAGGCCTTAGTGTTGAAGATTTGCAGGATCTCCCTGAACTTACACTATGTAGGGATGAAGATGACCTGAGTTCCAAGGAATTTGAAGCTGAATTTAAAAGACAAGCCAAGGAACTTTTGATGAGAAATAAAAATCCAAAATAATGAAGGGTTTTGGCATTATCTGTTCCAGGGGAGATTGTTGGGATTGAACCCTACCAGAGGAACAGATAATGAAAGCCAAAACCGGATGACAACAATGGATTCACAATAAGCAGCTGATTACTATAAGCTTTCCCCTTGACCGTGGCTCCAACATCTGATATACTCCAAAGTACTGCCTTTATCAACATCTGCTGACCTACAACTGCTGTTCTAGTCAAGGACTGATCAAGACTAAAAGCCCTGTTGTTCAATCTGCTACCTTGAGTCAAGCACTGCTGATCATGACAAGTACTGCTGGGTTCACAGCAGTAGAATGATGCAGCAACAGTTTTATTCATCTCATGTATTGTAATGCAATATCAGTAGTTAGCAAAGCAGTAGTTGTATAGATCAGTAGAGAGAGTTTGTTAGGTTGTTAGATGTCACTTTCATGGTGACGTCAGCTGAGATGCTTCAGTGGTTTGGATTGTCTATAAATGTAACAGTACTCTGTAATGTTACATTTGATCGTTTTGAGTGAGTTCTTCTCCTCAATTCAATCCTTTGATCTTGTACAACCAACCTTGGGGTATCAGGCTGAGGGGGAGTTTAGTTATGTAAACATGCTTGTAATCTTTTGATTTTCATTGTAATCATTCAACTTAATGAGAAAGCATGTGTTTATCAAACTATTCTCTTCTTTGATTGTGTTTACAAAGTTTGTATCCATTTCCGCTGCACTTTACATTGTGTTATATTCATTGATTTGTCAAATTCTTACAAACAAGCACAATCATGACAGCCTCCGATCCTAACAAAGAATCACAATTGTGGCATCGAAAGACGGGCCACATTCACCTACGAAAAATGAATCACCTGGTGCACAATGATTTGGTTACTGGTGTTCATATAAAAGGATTTCATCTGGAAGGGGAGTGCATTAGCTGCGTCAAAGGCAAGCAAAAGAAAAAGTCACACCCTAAAAAGCAAGTCAATTCAGTCTCAAGACCTCTGGAGAGACTTCACATGGATCTTTTTGGTCCTGTGAATGTCAAAAGTATTACAGGAGATCTCTACTGTCTTGTGGTTACTGACGATTATTCCAGATTTTCGTGGGTGTCATTCTTAAAGACAAAAGATGAGACGTTTGATAGCTTGATGGCGTTGTTCAGAAAAATTGAAAATCTGTACCAAAGGCGTATAAAAAGAATCAGAAGTGATAATGGTACTGAATTCAAGAACAGCAAGATGGAAGAATTTTGTGATGAAAGAGGTATATTGCATGAGTTTAGTGCTCCATACACTCCTCAACAGAATGGAGTTGCAGAACGTAAAAACATGACACTAATCGAAACAGCCAGAACAATGCTTGCTGATTCAAAGTTACCGATAAATTTTTGGGCAGAAGCAGTTGCAGCCGCATGCTATACGCTCAACAGAGTTCTCACTGTCCAGAAATTCAACAAAACATGCTTTGAGTTGATCAATAACCGCAAACCAAATCTGAAGTATCTTGAACCGTTTGGGTCACCCTGTACTGTTCTAGAGCCTTTTGGAAAGTTTGGTCCGAAGAGTATTGAGGGAATATTCATTGGTTATGCAAGTCCTTTACGAAGAGTCTTCATGCCATGTCTGAAGTGGATTATTGAAGCTCACAATGTTGAATGTCAAGGTAATACTATGCCTCCGCAGAATCCTAGAGATTCATGGCGTTATCATTACGACACTTTGTGGGATTCGTTTGACATGATGGAAGAACAAGAAGAAGAAGAAGAAGAAGAAAAAGATTTCTCTGATGAATTGGATATTCTTAGTGAGTATGAATCATCGCAGGAAAGGTTCCCAGCTGAGTATTCTAGGAGACCACGACAAACTTCAAATGACAATGAAGTAGGTCCAAGCAATGCTGGAGAACATGAAAATATCCAACAAAATGAAGTTGCTCCTGATAATCAGACGGCAGAGAATGATAATCAAGAATCTGAGAACATGCCAATATTTGATCATGGAGATTTCTGAGGGGGTGCAAATCCAGATTTCAAGTCAAACAAACCCAGTCAGTGAACAAGGTGCAAATCAGAATGTTACTAATCTGGAAGGCAAGGTAGATGTTCCAGGCGAGGTGATGCCAAGAACTCTTTCATACCATCCAGAGGAGTTGATCATTGGATAATTACAATCAGGCGTCCGCACTAGACGACAAATTGACCAAGGCCTTACTTGTTTTTATTCTACAGTAGCACCTTTACAAACTGAGTTATAAGTTGTTTTATTTCGCAGATCGAACCGCGAACATACAAAGAGGCGCTAACTGAATATTCTTGGGTCAATGCTATGCAAGAAGAGTTAAGTCAGTTTGAGAAGTTAGGAGTGTGGAAATTGGTAGATTTGCCTGATGGTCACAGGAAAATCAACACAAAATGGGTGTTTAAGTGTAAAAGGGATGATCGAGGGGTTATTATTCGAAACAAAGCTCGACTCGTAGTCCAGGGTTTCAGTCAACAGGAGGATATAGATTTCACTGAAGTGTATGCTCCTGTGGCTCGACTAGAAGCTATCAGAATCTTTCTGGCATTTTCATCGTGGAAAAATTTCAAAGTTTATCAGCTAGATGTAAAATCGGCGTTTCTCTATGGGAAGGTAAAAGAGGAGGTATATGTCGGACAGCCACCGGGCTTCACCGATCCAATCCACAGAAACAAGGTCTACTTGCTAGACAAAGCGCTGTATGGTTTACACCAGGCCCCGAGAGCTTGGTACGAGACCTTGTCTCAACACCTGTTAGCCAACAGTTTCATCCGTGGAAAAGTGGATGCCACTCTTTTCACCAAAGAGGTCACCGGACATCTTCTGATAGTTCAGATATACGTGGATGACATCATATTTGGGTCATCGAATGAGAATTTGTGCAAAGATTTTGAATCAGTTATGAAGCAGAAATTCGAAATGTCATCGATGGGGGAGATGAAATTCTTTTTGGGTCTACAGGTTGGTCAACTGCCTAAGGGAATTTTCATACATCAGACTTAGTACGTTCATGATATTCTAGAAAAATTTGGGATGTCAGGTTCTACTCCAGCTGCCACCCCTTTAGCGACAAATCATGGGATAAACCCAGATCTCACCGGAGACAGGGTAGATGAAACACTTTATCGCTCCATGATCGGTTCGGTAATGTACCTGACTGCTTCATGGCCCGATATTATGTACCCAACGTGCCTCGCAGCAAGATTTCAATCTAACCCGAGAGCTTCGCACATGGTGATTGTGAAAAGGATATTACGCTACCTGAAAGGAACTCCATCATTGGGGTTGTGGTATCCAAGAAAAGGCGATTTCACGCTCGAAGGTATTCCGATTCTGATTTCGGAAGCTGCAAAGTTAATGCAAAATCAACAACAGCGGGTTGTCAGTTTTTCAGACCTCGTTTGGTCACCTGGCAATGTAAGAAGCAAACCTCTGTGGCTCTATGCACGTGTGAAGCGGAGTATGTATCTGCTAGCAGGTGCTGCTCTCAGATCTTGTGGATCCAGCAATAGATGCGCGACTACGGTTTGCAATTTCTTAACACCCCTATCTTTGTTGATAATGAGGCCGTGATTAATATTATGAAAAATCCAGTACATCACGCTAAAACGAAACACATAGAAATTCGTCATCACTTCATTCGCGATTGTTTCGAGAAGAAGTTGATATGAATTGAGAAAATCCAAACTGACAATCAGAAAGCTTATTTACATACCAAAGCTTTTGATAAAACACGTTTTAAATATCTTTTAAAACTGAATGGTATGATGCTTTTCTCGGTGTCGGATGGAATCATTGGCGTTGATGAAGGTACTGTTGTAGATGACGATGAGAAGCAATCTGCAATGGTTTGTCGATTTTTTTACTTGTTTTGGTATTTAGGGGGAGTAAATATTTTCAGAAAATACAAAAACAGTAAAAAAAATTCAAAAATCGAAAAACATTAGAAAATATCAAAATCCAAAAACAATAGAAAAACTGAAAAAGAGCTTGTGTAAAAAGGGAAAATGATAGTACATTGGCTTGACAGTTACGGTACGCTAAACATTTGTAAAGTTTAAAAGCGTTAAATAGTCTCGCTGATGATGTGCCGATAGGTTTTTACACATTTAGTAGGTTTGTTCGGGATATAAACATAAAAAATTCAAGCTTGCTTATTTCGTGGGGAACACTACTTGGATATATAGGTAACCCTTGAAATCTCGTTTGAAAGGTCCCTCTTTCTGAGATACTAGGTCTTTATACTCAGTGATATCTGGGGTATTATTCCGGGACTTCTGATAATGCGGAAGCAATGGCCTAGTCCCCGCGTAATACTTTCTGCATTGCTTGAAACATAGCACCGCCCTCAGCATAAAAAATGATGAAACATTGAAAAATGCTAATCATGTGCTGTAGTAAAAAAGATCCTCTAAAGGGGACACACCTAAACTCGAACCGTCATCTCTCTGCTGAACGGAAGTTCTGACCTGAGCTCTCACGGTTACGCATTTAACCCCTTACAGATATCATCTGTGGTATACTCACCTGTAAGACTGAATATTGGGATCTGGATACGGGAGTACATTCAAGAAGTGGGACACTTGAATGAGTCTAAGTTCTTAAGACACCTAATTCGTATCCTGAACAGATTGAAAATTGTGTGAGAATTTAAGTGGATCCGCATATCGACAATCTAAGCGAATTGTTTAATTCTGAGTATGAAATTAAAGTTTAACAGTGCTTGTGACTTGTCTGATAGCTGATATGATTCCCTAACACGCTCACCAAAAATATGTCTGTAAATAGTTTACTTTCACTGCATTCTATTTCTGTATTTCATTTCTAGTTTTAGAAACTTTATTGAAAATCCAAAAAGATTTTATTTCTGCTTTATTTTCCGACAAACCAGAATAGAATGTTGATTGTCAGATTCTCAAAGTTGAAGCAGATGCAGGAAGTTTCTGGACTGGATGATGAGGAGAGCTTATCTTGATAAAATCTGAGTGTTAAAAAGCCAAAAACAAGTTCATTAATTTGAAACTTGTTATTTTTAGAAAATGTTTGAAAATTGTTGTACTGAATCAGTTTTCATTTTTTCTGGAATCAACCAAGGTCATTAAGTTGGACTTCGTAGATAAATTGAGTAATCAGGGTCATTAATTTGAACCTGAATACTTAAGTGGATTTCTGAAACTGATGTATAGTTTGTAGAAGTTTACGTGTGAATAGATTGTAATGTTATATGTTTGAATAACAGGAATCAAAATCCCCACGGCAACAAAATGTCAAAGTTTGAGCCAGATCACGATCCTAGATTCCAGCTTATCGAGAGGGGGAGTCTTCGAAAGGGGGAGTTTAGATTCTGGATCAACATTCAAAAGGGAGATTGAAGGTAAGAATTTGAAGATAGAAGTTTGAAGGATGCTTTTACAATGACAAAGACAATTCAAGGCATAGAGTGAGAATTCAAGACTAAAGACTGAAGACAGGATGCTAAAGACTTCGTCAACATCCAAGGGGGAGTCTGTTGGTGCACTGTTGTCTGTTAACTTCGTCTTTAATGAGTCTTGTATTGTATTGTATGTATTAGATCAGGTCACGCAAAATGAGAAAACAATATTTTAGGGTAATTCCGCACGAAATTATACTTGTGTAATTTCGCACGGAATTAAAGGATCCCAAACGAAATTAACGTTTCATGCGAAATTAGGTAATTCCGCACGGAATTAACTAATTCCGTATGAACATGTAACTTCGTATGAGTTGGGTTCGTGCGGAATTAATCCTCTATAAATACTGATGTTGCCTGTGTCATTTCATACGGAATTAGTGTGTAGAGAGCCGAGGTGCTGCCGGATTTTTTGTTAGAACTGTTTGTAAAAGCTCAGGAAATCAGTAATAGAAGAATATTTGAAAGGATCAAGCTGTTTGACATCTTTTACATTGATTCCGCCTTTGTATTTGATGATGAACTACTCAAACTGACTTTTTAGGGTCACCGGACGATCCAACAGAAGGTTACCTACTTGTGAGATTAACATAACTCGTCTGATTAAGGTTCATTGATAGTCGATCTATCCAAATAGTGAACATGCAAAATAATAGGGTTTACCGGAAACTTGCCAGAACTTGGTCGGAACCCTAGCAGGTTGACCGTCATCACTGTCGGAGCTATGGCAGCCATCGATCTAACATCCCTCGTCGCTCTCTACTCGTGTACCGTCACAAACCCTGATCGCCATCGTGGATCCGCCACAGCTCAGCCGCGCGCCGCCGTAGCCGGCTCCATCACCTTCGACGCTCTATTTCTCCCCCGCATTCTCTTTCTTTCTTGATCTAACATCCCTCGTCACTCTCTACTCGTATACCGTCACAAACCCTGATCGCCGTCGTGGATCCGCCACAGCTCAGCCGCGCGCCACCATGGCCGGCTCCATCACCTTCGACGCTCTCTTTCTCCCCCGCATTCTCTCTCTTTCTTGATCTAACATCCTTCGTCGCTCTCTACTCATGTACCGTCACAAACCCTGCTCGCCGCCGTGGATCCGCCACAGCTCCGCCACGCGCCGCCGTGGCCGGCTCCATCACCTTCGACGCTCTCTTTCTTCCCCATTCTCTCTTGTTATACAATCTTTATATCTGGGACAGAACACGTGTTTGCTTTGTATACATACACCATCTACTTAAAATTTGCCAAGTATGTATACACTGTTCATTCAGTTGTATTATTAATAGATACTAATTTTCCATTAACCCTTATCTATTAGTGATTTATTTTAGTATGTTCATAATGTGAAAAAATAAATTTTCTTTTAGCATATGTATTTGATGATAGTATTTATATTTTGTATGTTGTGAAGTATATACATATAAGTGTATACATATTATAAAATTATTTTTAATTTATGATAAAACTTATATGTATATAATGTATATTTTAATTTATAATAGTTGTTGCATAAATAAAATTATATAATAATTATGATAGCAAAAAATGTATTTGGGAATCCCAATGTATAACCTTTAACAAACTAATGGGTATAACCGATACCCGTGGGTATACCTGGTACCCGACGGGTAATTACCCGACATATACCCAACGGGTCATAAGAGGCGAGAAAAAGATGTTAAAATCATAACAGGTCGAATAATTTTATAATGGATTTATAAGTTATTAACCTATAAATTAAAATTTTAACGAACACGAAGTGTTAGATACTTAGATAAATGTATTACGAGCGTTTAGAAACAAGTTTCGTGTAAAACAGACTTGAATTGAGCAAGTTATGAGTTAAAATGTGGAAATTGTCATAGCTGGGAAAACGTAGCTCAAAAGAAAGAAACTTTTTGTCGAAACACGCTTGTCGCGCCCCGCGACGCATAAAAGAAAATCAGTTGCGCCCTGCCGGAGCCTGTCGCGCCGTGCGAAGGCTTGGTGTGGTGCCGGTCGCGGCCCACTTGGCCTTATTGAACTGGCAAAAACACTTGTGTTGCTTATTTTGCTTTCCGAATTTGATAAAATATGTTATAAAACTGTCATATCTTACGTTTATGATGGTTTTGTATGTAGGTGATCAGTTTAGACTTTGGGATGAAGATCAAGCGTCGTACAAGAACCGAACGCACGTTAAATGAAGCTTCCGCGTTAATCTTGTTTAGTTTGATGTTTTGAATCAGGTAAACAATTAATAACTGTATTTTAAATGTTTTTTTAATAATGGTGAATACTAGATGTAATGTTTTTGTAAAACGACATTTTTATCGTAAAATGCTAACTATTAATGATGAAGTGTTTATAAAATTAGTATGTGTCTTTCAAGTTGGTAATCAAAGCTCAAGGTTATTGACAAAGTGTGTTCGGTTCGAAGCTTGATCAAACATACGGTAAGAATTAATTATATACGTTGATTTTAAACAAACACTGGGAAAAGTGTATGATTTAAAGTGCATCGGAAAAGTGTATTAATACACTTAAACCCGGAAAATGCACTAAACACGAATGGTTTAAGCAAGTTATAAACTTGGCTAAACCAGACCAAAAATGTATAGAATAACATGATGAAATGTTTATCAGTTTGATGTAAACATTTCAGATTCCAAGATATCGGGTGGAAACGACGATGATGTGGTGCCGGTGATCACCGAACAAATGAAAGAAACGATTGCCGAGGAGGTCGGAAAGGCTATTGAAAACAGTTTGCCCGGGTTTATAGACAGAATTCAGAGCACGATACTATCGGTAGTTGATGAAAAGATAAATGAGTTGAAGGAAAGCTTCAACCAAGCAAAAGAGAAGCATGTCGAGAGAAAAGCTTGTCCGTATAATAAGTTCATGGCTTGCAAACCCCCCGATTTACAACGGGAAGGTTGACCCGATCATATGTCAATGTCGGTTGAGTGACATTGAAGGGGTTTTTGAAAGAACCCACTGTGACATAAGCGACTTTGTAGCTTACGAGACGGGTCAACTGAGAGGGCAAGCGAAGGATTGGTGGGATAACTTGAAGAAGGAACAAGGGGTCGAGGCGACAAGGAACATGACATGGGATGAGTTTAAGGCGCCATTCCTTAAACTTCATAGTCCTAAAGCCGTTATCAATAGGATCAAGGAAGAGTTCATCCAACTGAGACAAAAGGGTGAAACAATAGATAAGATTACGGGTATATTCCTTGATAAGTTGGGATTCTATGATGAGTTGTGACAACTGAAGAGTAGCAAATATATTATTATTATAATATGTTAAGGGCTGAATATCGGGAGTTTATGACTCTCTCAAAGTATGAGACTCTCAAAGAGATTATCAACCCTGCCCGGGAACGGGAGATAGAATTGAAGAAACAAGTGGAGAGAGGGGAAAGAAGGGTATCAGATGCAAATTCAAGCCCCACAAAGAAGTCCAAGATGACGGAATCTTCAAAGAAACCGAATGTGAAAGGTGGATCGCCTAGTTGCAAGACGTGTGGCAAGGCTCACAAGGGCGAATGTTATTTCAAGGATAAACCTTGCGCCATTTGCGGGAAAACGGGGCATGGGGCTTCGACATGCCCGGGTAAAGTGTAGGTTTGCTACAAGTGTTACCAATCGGGCCACAAGAAGTCTGAGTGCCCGGAATTGGTGGGAAAGAATGAAGTGCAAGACACGAAAGCAGAAACCCCAAAATCGAAGACAAGATCCTTTCATCTGACCGCGGCAGAAGCTAAGATTGAACCCGATGTGATTTCAGGTATATTTGCCATAAACTCTATTCCCGCACGCATTTTGTTTGATATGGGTGCGAATAAATCCTTTGTTTCACATGGATTTCTTTGACATCCTTCATTTGTATTAACAAAGTTGCCTATGCCTTTAGAAGTATAAATAGGTAATAATAAGAGTTTCATTGTTTGTGATATGTGTCGCGATTGCAAATTGAGTATCGATGATGAAGAATACTCAATAGACTTGATACCGATGTCGATGGGGGAATTCCAAGTGGTTGTCTGGATGGATTGGTTGTCTGGACATCACGCTAAAGTTGTATGCTTTCGTAAGGAGATAAAACTAACATCTCCGAGCGGAAAGCATATTACTATTTATGGAGAAAAGGGTGGTAATCCCATTGTGTGCTCGATGATGGAAGCACACAAACTCATGAAACATGGATGTAAATCGTATTTGATTTACGCATGTGATTCGAAGAAAGAGTCGCCGAAGATTGGAGACGTACCGGTGGTACGAGAATATGAAGACGTATTTCTGGAGGATCTACCGGGAATGCCATATGAACGTGAAGTGGAATTTGGAATCGAATTGGTTCCAGGTGCAAAGCCGGTAGCTAAGGCACTGTATAGGCTTGCACCATCGGAGTTACAAGGGTTAATGTCGCAGATAGAAGACCTACTTGATAAGGGGTTCATACGGCCGAGTGTATCCCCGTGGGGTGCACTGGTATTGTTCGTGAAAAAGAAAGACGGGAGTATGCGCATGTATATCGATTACTAGGAGTTGAATAAACTTACGGTGAAGAATCAATACCCGCTCCCGAGGATTGACGACCTATTTGACCAACTACAAGGCACGAGTTGGTTTTTAAAAATCGATTTAAGGTCGGGGTATCATCAGTTGAAAGTCAAAGAAGAAGATGTACCGAAGACGACTTTCCGTACACGGTACGAGCATTATGAGTTCCTTGTGATGTCCTTTGGGTTAACGAATGCACCTGCGACATTCATGGACCTCATGAACCAGGTTTGCAAACCCATATTGGATAAATCGGTGTTAGTGTTCATCGATGATATTTTGGTGTATTCGAGGAATGAAACGGATCACACTCGTCATTTACGAGAAGTGTTAGAGACGCTTAGACGAGAAAAGCTCTATGCGAAATTCTAGAAATGCGTGTTTTGGCTACAAGAAGTGCAATTCCTTAGGCACATCATTAGTGTCGATGGAATACTAGTCGATCCATCCAAAAAAGAAGTTGTGTCTAATTGGAATCCTCCGAAGAATCCTTCGGAAATCAAAAGCTTTTTAGGGCTTGCGGGATATTATCGGAGATTCATACAAGATTTCTCCAAGATCGCTTCGCCATTTGTAATAACTCTCGCAAAATTTTCTATTTTTGATTCCAAAAAGGGCACATTAAGAAACCCTAATTAAAACCCCAAGCGGTACAGTACGACCCTAAATTTGAAAAACGCCCGAAACCAGCAACAGGCCCCCCTAAAACTTTAGGGGGGGTCCCGTAATTGATATTATCCGTTCACAACAATATTAAAACACGTAATTTCGAAAATTATCGATTCACCAGGGCTATGCTGGACACAAGGCAGGCCTAGGCTAGGTGGCCTAGCCCCGCGACACGCGCCAGGTACCCTGGCAGCCGGCGCGACACGCGGGCGGGGTCAAAATCCAGTATATAACTCAGGGCTGTGGCACTTGCATGAAATGTTTGTTACGACGAAAAAATAAGCTACATACGTTTAGTTATACGTTGTTTCTTTGAAAAACAATCACAATCCCAAACCTCTGCTACGATAACAGGGTAATAACTCGATCACTGCTACGATACAATGTCCGATCGATTAAAACCAATCCGATGGATGTTTACGTGCTTCCCACATTGGGCTATACTTTGTCATTCAGGGTTTCGATCTCGTGAAATTATCGTAAATGTTGAATTAAGTTACTAACCTAGTTTTGTTTGCAGTTTTATTTATCTAGGTTTACCCGCTTAATCAGTAGGCTACCTGTGATCGTTTAGATCTGCAATGTGAGTCATTCTCTTTTTATTAAACTGTTTTACAAAACCTCAAGGTTATTTTCCAGTTATAATTATAGGGATTAAGTCTTTGCAAATCTTTAATTACGGGCAGTAAGTGGGTTTTTGTATACATTACTACTGTATTATCACTTTTAGGTGGGCGAACCTAAATCGTGATACACGTCACTTTTGGGTGACAGGACCCAATAGTGATATGACCACAGTCACAGATCCGGTCGAGTGACAACTGGACCAGATAATTATAAGATAGGGGCAATTGTAATCGATCTTAATACTGTGAATTATAACAATGTGTCTCTTGTACAAATTGAATGCACTCACCAGTATTTTCCGCTGACCAAACCTTTTTAAAACATGTTTCAGGCAATTTACTGTGAATAAGGAGAAGTGTCGCGTAGCACTCCAGCTTGAACAAAGTGGCTCAGTAAATAAATAAACATGTTTTCTGTAATCAGGGAATTTCCCAGTGAAATTCCTTTACTGTAAAAATACGGGGTTTGTCCCGATATAAATAATAAAATAATCTGGTGTTTTCCGTTTTAAAAGATCCTGTCAAAAGTTTCCGCTGTCAAATAACCACTAATACCACGGGTTTCTGTCCCGCGGCTTCCGAACCAACAAACCGGGTCGAGGGCCATGACACCATTAACCAAGTTAACTCACAAGGATGAGAGGTTTATCTGGAGTGTTGAAAATGAAAAATCCTTTCAAACACTCAAAGAAAAATTGACCCATGCTCTGGTATTAACTTTACCGGACGGCGTAGATGATATGGTAGTATATTCCGATGCGTTGCATTTGGGGCTTGGGTGTGTTTTGATGCAACGGGGTAAGGTTATTGCCTACACCTCGAGACAATTGAAAGTTCATGAAAAGAAATACCCTACGCACGATCTGGAATTGGCGGCACTGGTATTCACTTTAAAAATTTGAAGGCACTACTTATACGAAGTGAAGTGCGCAATATTTACCGACCACAAGAGCCTGAAGTATTTCTTTGATCAAAAGGAATTAAATATGAGACAGAGGCGTTGGTTAGAGACGGTGAAAGATTACGACTGTGAGATACATTATTATCCCGGAAAAGCCAATATAGTGGCAGATGCGTTGAGTCGAAAAGAAGATTATTCTCCCATTCAAGTGCGCTCAATGCAATTGATAGTGACCTCGGGTTAACTTGAACGAATCCGAGAGGCACAAGTCGAAGCGGTAAAAGAAGAGAACTAGAAGAAGGAGCGAATAGTGGGCCAACTAAAAGATTTGGTGGATAGTAATAACGGGTTGAAAACCCGTTTCGGTATAACATGGTTCCCAAATTCATGTGGTGTTAAAAAGCTTCTACTCGACGAAGCTCATAAGTAACGTTATTCTATTCATCTGGGGGCGACTAAGATGTACCGTGATTTGAAACAAAACTATTGGTGGCCCGGAATGAAGAGAGATGTAACCAAATATGTGGAGAAATGCTTAACTTGTTTACAAGTAAAAGGAAAGCACAAGAAGCCTTATGGTAAACTTCAACCGTTAGACATTCCGGTGTGGAAATGGGAACATATCACCATGGATCTACTAACTAAACTACCGAGAATAACTCGTGGATTTGACGCCATCTGGGTAGTTATAGATCGACTGACGAAAAGCGCTCACTTCATTCCGATTCGTGAGACTTATACATCTGAGAAGCTGTCGAAGGTATATACGAATAAGATCGTGTCCGATAGGGATACTCAGTTTACTTCAAACTTTTGGCGTGATTTCCAAGAACAAATGGGTACTAAGTTATTTATTAGTACCGCATACCATCCTCAAACGGATGGGCAAAGTGAAAGAATGATTCAAACGTTGGAAGACATGCTACGAGCATGCATCATTGATTTTGGAGGTAGCTGGGATGTCTATCTACCTTTAGTCGAATTTTCATATAATAACAGTTACCATTCTAGCATCTGGATGGCCCCGTACGAAGTGGGTCCTCGTGAACTTCCCCACAAAGATACAGTTCAACCACTAACGAGAAAATTGATATGGTTCGAGCTCATTTGAAAGCGGCTCAAGACCGACATAAATCGTATGCTAATAAAAGACGAAGTCGATCGAGTTTCAAATTGGTGATAGAGTATGCTCAAAGTGTCTCCATGGAAGGGGATTATCCGGTTCAGGAAAAGGGGAAAGTTAAGCCCAAGGTTTATTAGGCCATTTAAAATCATCGAACGAGTGGGTAAAGTAGCCTACCGACTGGAATTACCGGAGGAGTTAAGCGGAATACATAACACTTTTCACGTTTTGCACCTCCGAAAGTGTTTACTTTAGCCGATGAAACGGCTTACATCCGCTATGATGACATTGAAGTGGGTGAAAAACTTAGTTATGTGGTGAAACCAGTTGCAATTCTTGACCGGAAGATCAAAAGCATACGGAACAAAGAAATTGACCAAGTGAAGGTCAAATGAGAACATCGGAAGGGATCGACACTACTTGGGAGTCCGAAGAAGAGATGAGACGTCTCTACTCTTCTCTATTTGGTACTTATTCCGGTTTCGAGGACGAAACCCTCTTTAAGGGGTGTGGACTTGTAACACCCCAAAAATACTATATTTTAAACATAAATATATAAAAATGTGAGTTGGTCAAAACCGATATCCTCTTCCTCGTATTGATGATCTCTTCTATCAATTACAAGGCGCAACTTGTTTCTCCAAGATTGATCTCCGTTCTGGTTATCATCAACTTCGAGTCCTCAAAGAAGATATACCTAAAACCGCTTTTCGAATGCAATATGGTCATTATGAGTTCATGGTCATGCCCTTTGGTTTGACCAATGCACCTGCAGTTTTCATGGATTTGATGAACCGCGTGTGCAAAGCTTATTTAGAACGTTTCGTGATCGTCTTCATCGACGATATCCTCATCTATTCCAAGACTCAAGAAGAGCACGAGCGACACTTACGTCTTATTCTTCAACTTTTACGCGCTGAACGTCTTTACACCAAATTCTCCAATGTGAATTTTGGTTAAAAGAAGTTCAATTTCTTGGTCACACCGTCAACGAACTTGGTATACACGTTGACCCTACAAAGATTGAAGGTGTGAAGAACTGGATTGCTCCTAAGTCTCCATCTGAAATTCGTTTGTTTCTTGGTCTAGCTGGTTACTATCGTCGCTTCATTTCCAACTTTTCCAAAATCGACGTTCCTCTTACCTCATTGACTCAAAAAGATAAACCTTTTGTTTGGGGTCCTGAACAAGAGGAATCTTTCCAAACGCTCAAGGACATGCTTTGCAATGCTCCCAACCTCCCTCTTCCCGATGGTAATGACGACTTCGTCGTATATTGCGATGCTTCAAACCTTGGTCTAGGTTGTGTCCATGTGCAACGAGACAAGGTTATCGCTTACGCGTCGAGGTAACTCAAAATACATGAGAAGAACTACACTACGCACGGTCTTGAACTTGGTGGAGTTGTTTTTGCCTTGAAGATATGGCGACACTACCTTTATGGTACTAAGTGTGTGGTCTTCACCGACCATAAGAGCCTTCAGCACATCTTCAACTAAAAGGAACTGAACATGCGTCAACGTCGTTGGGTAGAGTTGTTAAACGACTACGACTGTGAAATTCGCTACCATCCAGGTAAGGCGAATGTCGTGGCCGACGCACTTAGTGTGACACCCCCAAAAACACTAAATTTTAAATATAAATATATAAAAACGTGAGTTGGTCATAACCAACGGTGATGTAACTAGGAATAAATAACCTAATTAACTAAATGTTGGTAGATAACTTGGATAATACAAATAAACGCACCTTTTAAAATAACTTTCAAACGTGAGAGACTAAAAGGGGCGAAGATGAAAGATATTTTTAATTAAAACAATTAAAAACCAAAACACATATATGTGTGTGTGTGTGTGTGTGTTTTGTCGAGCTATCCAGGAGAACAAGAAGGTTCTCTTCAGGAACCCTAAACTCACAAAATTCAACAAATAAAAGGGAAATCGAGCTAGAAAATTTGGGGCTTTTTCTAAATTCGTGATTACCTAAGCTAGGAGATCACAAGGTATGTCAAATTTTGTCATTTGGTGATATCTTGAATTTATGATGAACACTCATAATTGAAGTTCTTGATTGAATGTTGAATGTTTGAGTGATATTGACATGAGTACAAGTCTAGGAACAAACCCTAGATGTAAACTTGTTGAATTTGTGCCATAAGTCTAATGATTGAAGGATTCACCTTGTATGTGCTAGTGGGTTTTATGATAATATGATGAACACATGAATTTGAGTGTTAAATTTGTGAAAATTAATGTTATGATGCAAGTTCTAGATAATGTTCATGAACACTAGACATAAGGGCTTGATTTTGATGTTAAAACTTGGTTAAAAGAATAACCATGAATTAGATAAAAGATGCATAAGAATCTTGCTTGGAAGGTGCTTGTTAAAATGCCTAAATGAATGTTGATATGTCAAAATTATGAAAGAAACACGTAATTGGCTAATTTGACAAATTATGTGTGATATGGGATAATACGAGTCCTAAACACGATGTTAATTGAACTTTATAGGCAAAGCGAGTGAATCTTCAAGCGGCCAAGTTGGAACGGACGCGCGCTTGAAGGATAAGCTTTACGGTACGTGACTTGTCATTTCGTCACATTTTTATAGACAAGTTTGGTCGTAGATATGTTTAATGTTTTTATATAGTGAAAATGGTTGCATTTGGTATGTTAATAAAGTGTTGGATTTCACTTAGACAACTAAACGGGCCAAAGTAAAGTGATTAGTAAAATGTTGGTTTTAAGTGATTAGAAGGTCACGAAATAAACCGGTGAATTGGATGCGTAAGCCGAGTATCGAAAACGCTAAATTTAGATTGATGAACTTTAGTTGGAATCGAAACTTAGAAAATTAGAGGTTCTTTAAGTTAAAGACGGAAAATTCGATGCCTGAATCAAGTTAGTCAAGGAGATAAAATGCGTATGCAAACCACGTAGTGGGAGCGAACGCACTAGTGTTATTGAGCCCGGAAACGGGTAAAATGAACTGGGCTTTAACCTTGGACATAAGAGGCGAGAAAAAAGATGTTAAAATCATAACGGTCGAATAATTTTATAATGGATTTATAAGTTGTTAGCCTATAAATCAAAATTTACGAACCCGAAGTGTTAGATACTTAGATAAATGTATTACGAACGTTTAGAAACAAGTTTCGTGTAAAATGGACTTGAATTGCGCAATTTATGAGTTAAAATGTGGAAATTGTCATAGTTGGGCAAATGCAGCTCAAAAGAAAGAAACTTTTTGTTGACACAAGCCTGTCGAGCCCCGCGACGCATAAAAGAAAATCGATCGCGCCCCGCCAGACCCTGTCGCTCCCCGCGAAGGCTTGGGGTGGTGCCAGTCGCGGCCCGCGAGGCCCTATTAAACTGGCAAAAACACTTGTATTGCTTATTTTGCTTTCCGAATTTGATAAAATATGTTATAAAACTATCGTATCTAAAGTTTATGATGGTTTTGTATATAGGTGATCAGTTTAGACTTTGGGATGAAGATCAAGCATCGTACAAGAATCGAACACACGTTAAATGAAGCTTCCGCGTTAATCTTGTTTAGTTTGATGTTTTGAATCACGTAAACAATTAATAACTGTATTTTGAATGTTTTTTAACAAAGGTGAATACTATGATGTAATGTTTTTGTAAAACGAAATTTTTATCGTAAAATGCTAACTATTAATGATGAAGTGTTTATAAAATTAGTATGGGTCTTACACTTAGTCGTAAAACTCATGTCAAGGGTATTCGTTGCTTCCAACTCGTCAACGATCTTCAAAACTGCATTCGTGAAGCTCAATACACGTCTGTTAACGAGGGTAACCTCTACAATGAGATGCAATGTGGCGCTGAAGAGAGTCTTGTGTCTAAATCTAATGGTATTTTATATCATCTCGATCACATCTGGGTTCCTAATCGTGATAACCTTCGAGAATTTCTGATGAAGGAAGCACACAAATCTAGGTATTCTATTCATCCTGGTGCTGATAAAATGTAGCACGATATGCGTACGTCCTATTAGTGGCCTGGAATGAAGAAAGATGTCGCCACCTTTGTTTTGAAATGTCTCACTTGTTCACACACTAAAGCTGAACATCAACGTCCCTCTGGCTTGCTCGAACAACCAGAAATTCCTGTTTGGAAATGGGAGAACATTGCGAGGGACTTTATCACTAAGCTACCTTGAACTTCATCTGGTCATGACAGTATTTGGGTAATCATTGATCGATTAACCAAATCAGCTCACTTTCTCCCCATTCGTGAAGATTACAAAGTCGAGAAATTGGCTCGTATCTACACGGATGAAGTCATTTGTCGTCATGGTATCCCCATTGACATCATCTCTAATTGTGATGGTCGCTTCACCTCTCGTCTTTGGCAAATGTTTCAAACTGCTATGGGTACCCATCTTAACCTTAGCACCACTTTTCACCCTCAATCTGACGGTCAAACCGAGCGTACTATCCAAACACTAAAGGATATGCTTCGTTCATGCGTAATCAATTTTGGTGGAAACTGGGATATACACTTGCCTTTGATCGAATTCTCATACAATAACAGTTATCACGTGAGTATTCAAATGGCACCTTTCGAGGCATTGTATGGTCGTAAGTGCCGTTAGCCTATTTGTTGGCACGAGATCGGAGAAGATCAAATCACCGGTCCCGAGCTTATACAGGAGACGACGGACAGGATTTTACAGGTTCGAGATAACTTGCTGAAAGCCAGAAGCCGACAAAAGAGTTACGCTGACAAGCGTCACAAACCTTGGAAGGGCGTGGTTCGTTTTGGTAAGAAAGGGAAACTCGCGCCTCGCTACGTAGGACCTTTCAAGATTCTCGAAAGGATTGGCAAGGTAGCGTATCGACTGGACCTACCTCAAGAGCTCAACAATGTCCATCCTTTGTTTACCCTTGTAGGGTGACTCGGTGTTCCATCCCCAACTTACTCAACACTTCACAGAATTATCAAGTTTGAAGCTTGCAAAAACCGTGAGTACACTTGACCCTTTTTTCTTTAACGCACTGTTATAACATGTTAACTTATCAAAATACACAAATACACACAAACCTACTTTATTCGCTCAATTAGCCATACATGTTATTTGTTATGCTTAGGTTACATGCTAGAATACATACATGCTATTTGTCATTAACTTAGCTAGCCTATCTTAACATATACAGCGCTATAGGAGTAGCACGCCACCCGTCGGGGTATTGTTAATCTTATTATACGTAAACGGTCTCGTTCACTTTACTGGCGAGGGATGCACATAATTCTCGTGGACACTCGGGTTTGACTTTTAGTATCGCATGCTAGTTTAACCTTGTATTTGGATTTCTTATGTTGTACATGACAATTTATTGTTATGAATTAAATCGGCTTTGAATTAAATTATTGTCACATAATGTGATGAAGACTTTGAGCAATCTTGTTCGTCTCACTCCGATGTTTCCGCCATCGGTTAGGGTGTGACAGGTGCAACATGTTTACATATACAAAACACACTCGACATACATACTTTTATGCAATCATACATGCAATCCAATACATGCATGCTAATATGTTATACATTATTCGTTATTCTGGGTTTGTTCATTTTGTGATAAACTTGTCATTAACTTCGTACGAGCCTACCCTTAAACATGTATAGCGCTATAGAAGTAACGCACCGCCCATGTTCGTGATGTCATGTTAAGTCATTCATTCATTCATAGTTACGTTAAACCTTGGGTTGACTTGTTTGTTCACATGCCAGTTTATACATTAATCTTGATAACTATGTTTACTATGTGGATTGTTCAACTTTTATATACTTATATTCTAGTACTCAAACTTTTATGCTCGCCAATACTTTTATATTGAACTATACTTTAATACATGTTGCAGGATTATGGTTGATGATGATGCACGGAACTTAGTAGGATGACTAGAAACGCACCAAACTTTAAATTTATGTTTAATAGTTTAGTCATTTGATAATTGTTATAACTTGTTCGTTTTCAAACTTGTTGTATTTCTATTCCAAACAATGTACTTAGTATTTGCAATGAAATGAAATTATTTATTAAATACTTGTCACATTTAGCATTATGAAGTCTCAAGCAATCTCGTTCGTCTCACTCTGATGTTTCCGTCATCGGTTGGGGTGTGACAGATTGGTATCAGAGCCATAACTATAGGGAATTAGGAAAATTGCCAAGCTTTTGACCTAGTCTATAGTTAAGCACCATACTTGACCATACTTGATTTACGTGCTAAATTCTTGAAACGTCTTTTATGTGCTCATATCTATTTTACTATTTCAAAACATACACGTTTCCTAAGGAAATTTCACACCATTATGTTAAAATATGAAAACACTCGTATTGTACAAACAAGAAGACTTCACGAAAATAGGCGTGAAACCCACAATTTGTTGAACGACTCTCAATCCGCTTATTCGTTTTTGCTTGAAATTTCACCATCAAGTTAGGAGTGAAATCCTTACCTTGATGGAAAATTTCCATTCAAATCTAGTGGACCCTTATCAACGTGTCGGAATTAACTTTCTTGACCCGACGCGTACAAACCACACTTAGGGTACGATGTTGTCAAGTTAGGGGTAAACCCCGCATCTTGTCAACTAGTCTTACTCCCCGATTTTCAAAATCCCAAAAAGTCTTGAATTTTCGATTGATTAGGGACATGTAGTAACGTGAAGGGTGAATACCGTTAACCGAAATTTCGGCGGGAGTATTCTACCTATTAGGCCAAAGCATGCTTCCCAAACTCAAAAGAACTTTCGACCACTTTGGTTAAGCCAAAGTTCCATTTTGGAACAATCGAAGTTGTAAACAAACCTCTGTTTTACAAGTATCTATTTTACGCTCCACGATCCAAACTCTCCTTTTTAAAATTCGAATTATTTTCACCATGGTTACACACACATCATACTAACCCTTTTCATACACATATGCGTTATTTATATGCATGATTTCAAAAAAGTCACCAACAAGATTTACATTTCCCGTAATCCCAAAATGGGGGCATATCCTCAAGATAGGAGTGATTCCCTTACCTTGATGATTAGTTCCACTCCTTCCCTTTTTTTAAAACGACCTCACAAACGGGCTAGGGGTGATTCCCTTACCTTGGTGATCGTTACCAAACTTTCCTTTTCAAAGAGACTTTATTATATCAACCACACGATCAAGTTTTATACCTAAATCTTTTATCATTTTGTCAACACTTCTACTTATGCAAAAATCGCAAATCTCATTGTTTTATCAAGCATATTTCTTACAACCTATTTTACATAAATCACGTACACGAAACTCCTAATCATACCTTAAATGTTTTATCACCCGATTTTCAGAATTTTATGAAATGCTACCTATCAACTTAATCGGTCTAATGAATCTCTTGCCCACGAACTTCATACTCAACTTAATCACTAAAACACGCTCACATTATATCATTATACTAAAGACATTTGTTCTCAATCGGAAATCAAACCAACTTTCTCTCACATGCTTATAAAATCTTATAGATGTTATAAGATCATTTTGCTAAAACTCTTTTCAAAATCAATAAGATCATTTTGCTAAAACTCTTTTCAAAATCACTAAGTTCATTTTGCTAAAACTCTTTTCAGAAACCAAAGTTTTTCACGAGAATTTTCGAAATACAACTTTTCCTGTTCTAATGCAAGACACTTTAAATGATGCAAACTTACTGTTTCAAAAATCTTCTTCAAACATCGCTAATACCAAATTCCAAACACGTGGGCAAGGAGACTTCATAGGAATCCACAATCTCCGACATACGTAAATCCACTGTTCCTTTTGAAACAAAATAGCATTTCCTTTTTCTTTTCAAAACACATCTCGCATAACCAATAGATACTTTATGTTCTTTTGACATTCACAAACTTGATTCTCCACTCCCATCAAACTCAATCTATTTTGATTCAATAAACTCAATGATTTACTCAAACATCTATACATGCATATCCTCATACACGTTTTAGCCAATATTTTATGACAATCTCACACATATCATTCGTTTTTACATACTCAAACTTTCTTGATCATATTATATGCTTAAATTCGTTGTGTTTCAATTTATACCATATACACAATCGTTGTCACTCATACTTATACTTATATTCATACTCATACTCATACATTCGTACCTACACGTGAGCATAACCCGGGTGTTTCACTTACGTTGGTTACATACATACTTAAACGTAATCATGCTTACATACTTAATTTTTCATACGCTATCACACACATATTCTCACTTTTAATGTTACAACATACCATGACTCATACATTGCTAGTGCAAACTATCCGGATCTTGCAACGACCAATATAATCGCAGGTGCACACGGGATTATAGTGGTAGGTGCATGAAAACCATAGGGTGTTCTACTGTGTATGGTAAGACACAGAACGTAACATGGCACCGAATAACGAAACGGACATAACATGGTTAGAATATGGTGGATACGTCGCGGGTACATCCTATATATAAGTGTTCTTACCATATTACCAAACTTTCATAAAACGTGCCATGAGAAATTCGATGTTTTCCCAGATCCTATCTAAACACGATTACACCAACTTTAATGACTCACAAACGCACTGCTAAACGCGTGATGTCCGATTATTCATGACAAAACCTCATCCTTAACGCCTCATATTCGCTCTATATCCAATAATCATACCATTCTACCTTGCATTCATCTATCAAATCATTCGATCACTCTCCTACCCTGATTATTTTCAACTATTCTTTCGACATTATATCCACAACTTATTTACAATAAATCGGTCTAAACGTTCAATCCCTAAAATACCTCTTCACTTTTTAAAACTATCTTCCATTCTTTATTACGCACGAACTTTACTTAGTCGGCCCATTACTATCAAAACCTTTTGAAATCATAAACACTTAACCTTCTCGTTTCTCACCAATAAACAATTTTCTACAAACAAGTGATTTTAGTTGTATTCCTTAAAACCGATAAAACTTTTCCTACAACCTACGGTGCGGGTCGTACTTTTCATCAAAATATTCTCTATCTTTATACAAAAACTTTTCTTCTTAGGTAACATCCTTTTAAAATATATCTCCCATCGATTTATTTAAACTTGCTCCAACTCACTTTGCCTACACATACATGCACGTTTTACTCATACTTATGATGGGTGCCTTAATTCAGCTTAGTCAAACGAACTATCTCTTACAAACCTACCCTTTTCATTCCTCAAATTTCCATACATTTTCAACAGTACAAACCAACACTTTGATTGTAATAAAACTTGGCCATTTTACTTAAATTATGCATTTATTATACGTACTCATTTTATATTCAAGATACATACTTGTTTGGTATACGTTCATCTCAAGCGTAAACACATACTTGTTTTACTAATAAATTATCGTAAATACGCGATTTCATACGCTTTATACATGCAAATACTTAAATTTCCATCTACCATACTTAATCCCTACTTTTATTCACGTTTTATACTTAATTATATGTGTTTATACCTAGAAATACCTTAAATTACACTCAAAACCAAACTGCAGGGGTTGAAACTCCGATCTGACTATCTATAAAGAACGCTACAATCTTGTGTGATCATCAAATTTATAACCCTGATCTGACTATACTATAAACAACGCTACAACCTTATATGATCACCAAATTTAATAAAAGTGGGTGGGGGGTTGGGCTCCATTGACAGAGCCATTGGAGTTAAGGTTTTCCTCTCTTTGAGGTTAAGGGTTCGAGCCCTGTCAGCTGCCGAAGACGGATTGGGTATATTTTAAGCCATTAAAAAAATCAAATTTAATAAAAGTATATTTCATCTTTGGACGTACAATCGAATTGAATTAACCAGAGTGATTTTTATTTTTCTTTCTTTAACTTGTCTTAAAATTATTCGTGCTCTGGTCAGATTTCATAGTATATCGGTTTGGTCACGTATGCACAAATTTTAAGATTAAATTCCCGACAAGAATGGATGTTGAAAACCGAAGTTTTTGTCAGTTACCAACTACCATCTCATGTGACCAAACATTATCTTGTATTAAAAGATGTCCACATTTCAGCATAATACAGATTCTTTATTTTAGGGTTTATATTACAAATGGCATTTTAAATGGCAATGTCGCAAGATAATATTGTCTGGTAAACATCATTGTCAAACATTCATGGCCGTTAAGGTTGGTTTAATGGGACAAAGACTTGACATCCACATGTTTTGGCAGATGACTATGATTCTTCTTTTCTTGTCAACTTCAAACGGCCGGTATGTCTTGTTTTGGTCCTTCATTCTCTCTCTCTCTCTCGTGGCAACCTCTTGTTTCTCTAATAATTGATGTTGCTTCATTCACATACACGTAATAGGTCGTCTACATAACCAACTTTATAACAGCCATATAAACTTATAAAGCTAATATATAAAACGGGTTTTATAAGAGTGTAATCCACTCTCTTTCATTTTATCAAGCTAGTTCTAAGTCATTCTTATATTGTTTTCCAATATATAGTAGTAGATTCAAATAAAAAGTTTGTTTTGTCGAAGAATTGAAGGATGAAAAGTATCTTTAATTTATCGTAACTTTCTCAGACAAACTTCAACTAAACTCATTCTAGCGACGTTGGAAACGGATCGCCGAACTCTACCATCGTAGCTTTTAGGCATTAATTGTGTAAATGTGAATTAAGTTTTTTTATGATTTTTTTAATTCACATGTAAAACTTTGAGGTTTCCCACTTCACCACTTTTTTGTGGTTCTCCAATCAACCTCTTAGGATTACACGAGGTTGGATCATTCTTATATTGTTTTCCTATATATATATAAATATATATATAAATAAATATTGTAAGAACCGTGAGAACGAATGAGAACACCAATCAAAACCAATTTTTTAATACAAACCTCATTGTAATTAAGATACAACATCAAAAAAAGAATTTACAACATCAAATAATTCATTTCTCCTTTCAAAATCACTCTTTTTAGATTTTTTACACATGTGTAAATATAACAGATTTACACATGTGTAAATGACAAACTTACACATGTGTAAATTTTCTTTATTTACGGATTCACGTAAATTTAAACGTGTAAATTAAATTTCTTACATTGTATTCGAATAATAATGATAAGTGTAGAAACATATTTTGAATTTGATTCGATTTTACCAAGTTCTCGCGGTTTTTTCATTTGTTCTCACGGTTCTCACAATATTTAGCGTTCTCATTTAAACACTCCCCTATATATATATATATATATATATATATATATATATATATATATATATATATATATATATATATATATATATATATATATATATATATACATATATATATATATATAGGATAAGGATCCTTTAGGAACCACCCTTTATTGTGAGAACCGCGAGAACCAGTGTGAACACAAACAGTAATACCTAAAAAATCTAAAAAACACCCAAAAAAATTTATTTTTTTACTATTTTTTTTGTGTCAATCATAAAAAAAATTCAAAAAAAAAATTGAGTAACAGTTATCCATGCACATGTGCATATGTATCATTTCTTTGACAAATTCCGTAATTAATTACAAATATTAGACAATTGCACTTTCATTTACACTACCACGTGTAATACACTACTTTTTACGTTAACAATATTACAAATGCATATGTGCATATATATATGTATCAACATGAAATAAGGTGTTTTGGTACACTACTTTGAATACACTTTCTCTTTCATCTATAATTCCATCCATAATACACAAACATGCACATGTGCATTTTTGTCATTTCTTTGACAAATTCCGTAATTCAGTACAAATATTAGACAATTGCACTTTCATTTACACTACCATATGTGATACACTACTTTTTACATTATCAATATTAGAAATGCACTTGTGCATCTATATGTATCAACATCAAATAAGGTGTTTTGGTACACTACATTGAATACACTTTCCCTTTCATCTATCATATCATCCATAATACACTATCATTACCTCCTACCATGCATAATACAATACCATTACCTCCTACCATCCATAATACAATACCATTACCAATATTTTTACTTTATTACATGTATATAAACACCATTTATACCATCCAATCAACATATTACATCATAAATTGACAACTATAACCAAACCATCAACCACTAGATATAACTAACCAAAAAATATGTATATGAGCCTACTTCTCCATTCAAAATCACAAACTTTTTGTACCAAAAAACGTTATATCATGGTTATACATAATGATGCACATGTGCATTTTGAATATTGGTAATGTAAAAAGTAGTGTATTACGGATGGTATTGTAAATTAAAGTGTAATCGTCTATTACTGATAATGTATTACAAAATTTGTCGAAGTAATGATACATATACACATGTGCATGGATAACTGTTACTCAAAAAAAAAAATTTTTTTTTTGCTTTTTTTTGGTAACGAAATATAGCTATTTTTTAAAATAATATATTAAAAAAGTTTTTTTAGTGCTTTTTTTATTTTTTTTAGATTTTATTTTGTGTTCACATTGGTTCTCGCGGTTCTCACAATAAAGGTGGTTCTCAAATGAACCTTACCCTATATATATATATATATATAGAAACGGGATCAGGAGAAAACGCTCAAAAGTGTGAGAACGGTGAGAACGCATCCTGGCTCAACACGTGTCCCGCGGCATAGAGAAGGGCGGGGGGGGCTTTTTTGTCTTTTTATTCTTCTTTTTATTTCCCAACGCGATATAATATTTTATGGCGTCTAAGTTTTTTTTTGGCGTTAATGTATTTTTTTAACTTTTTGGCGTTGAATTAATTTTTTTGTGTCACATATAATTTTTTGGCGTTATAGCATTTTCAGGTTAATTTGTTTGGCGTTTTTGGCGTTTTGTATAATAATTCACTACGAGTCACTATTATTTGCATAAGATTACAATAAGACCAATTTTTTTGGCGTTTAGTGAATTTTTTAGCGTTTAATACCCTTTACAAGGTGTTTTTCCAGGAGTTGTTCTCCCAGTTTTCATACTTCTAGCGTTTTGGTGTTTGTAGTTTTTGGCGTTTTATATAATAATGTATTTTATTTATAGAAAATTAGATAACAAATCAACATATAACTTGGTATCAAAACAATATAAAATGAAAACAAAAATAATAAAAATGGTAATCTAATTTCTCTTTCGAATCTTCACTGTCATCAGCCTCTATCTTTCTTGAATTTGTTTTGGCGTTTTGAACCTTTTTTAATACTTTAGCTAGATGCCAACTTTCCTACATAAACCCCGTCTTTTTCAGAAGAAGCTGCTTAGTGGCATCCTGTTTTTTGGTGTGATTTTCTTGTTTAGTGGCATGTCAATGAAGATCAACTCTTGCTTGATGCTATTTGTAATAATGGAGTCCAAAATAGCATTTTACAGTTGCGTTGAACCATTTCTTCCATGCCTATAATCATCAAGAACAAAGTTCACATGATGGCATATCACTGTCATCAGTCTCTTTTTCTTGAATATTTGTCCATCTCATCCAGCAAAATATTATTGAGTTAACCTCCTCAGAAAAAGGATCCATTTCAGTGAAATCTTTGACATCTGTGGCGTTTTAAAGGGAGTGGTTTCTAGAGGATATGGCGTTTTTGTGTTTTTCTGGGTGTGATTAATTTCATTGTGTATAGACCCCTCTCTTATAAGAGTTTTTTGGCGCGTAGTTTAGGCGGGACTTTTTATTGTAATTGATGATAGTAATAAAATAACTGTCTGTTCAGTTACTACGTTTTGTATTTACTGTGTTGATCAACTTTTATCAGTTTTATAGGTTATAGACGTCCCATCTTCTAAGTTTGCCGTTTTTTTTAAATGGCCTTATGCAGACCAACATGACAAAATACAATAACAGAGTAAATAAAATATTAAGCAGGAAAAATATTTTTTGTTATTTTTGGCGTTTTGTTAGGGTTAACCATTTTTAGTATTATTTTGGCGTTTTGCTAATAAAGATAGAAATATATCATTTAATTATCTTAAAAAAAAAAAGATTACATAGAAGAAAAAAAAAGAGGAAAAATATTAAAATCCTTCGTCAGAAGGTACTTTATATGAATAGTATCCATCACTTGTGTCATCTTCTTCCTCCTTGAAGTCTTCATCTTGATCTTCATCCATGTTATCACATTCACCTTCATCAGCTTCTTGTTCCTGAAGATTCTGAAATCTCCACCTGAACATTAACCCAGAGCATCATGTTTATAAAAAAATGGGTTGAATTTGTCACATTAACAATATATATATATATATATATAGGATTAGGTTCAAACGTGAACAATTTCTCCAAAGTGAACTGCTTGAACTGATCTGGGCCCTTAATTTTTATGATCTTGAGATTAAAAGCCAGATCTTTTTTCAGATCCGAATCGAAGGCTGATGAATTCTAAGCCGCCATCAACGAACAAATCAAGTAGTTTTCCTTACTCTCAATTTCTCATTTTTTTCCTTCTTTTTTATTAATTTTGTTATTAGGTTAAGTCATAAGTGATTGTTTATTGATTTTGTGTTATAATTGAAACCTTATTAGGCTGGTATTGGAATTTAACGTGAATTTAGAATGCATTGTAGGTGTTTGATGAAATGATTAGGAGAACATAAGGTCTAGTTATATGTGTATATGATCAGGGCTTTGCTAGGGCTTTGCTGTACATGATTTTGATAAATTTTTATATATTTAATTGTCTTATGCTTGTCAGTTTGATTGGGATTGAACTTTTTTTAATTCATTTTTAAGTTTTGTATACATTTGTTAAAGGATTGATGGTAACTTTGTTCTTATTTTTATAATATATTTCTGTTTTATGTTTGTTTTCAGAGTGTTGAGTACAATGTTTAATGCAATGTACACATGTGTATTCTGATTTTGCTCTGTTTTTAATGCGATGTACACATATGTATTCTGATTTTGCTCCAGTTTTAACGCGATATACACATATGTATTCTGATTTTGCTCTGTTTTTAATGCGATGTACACATGTGTATTCTGATTTTAACGCGATATACACATGTGTATAGCGTCTGTTTTTGTGATATCTCGGAATTTTTTGTGTATTGAATGGGTAAGGTTGTTGACGTACACTTGTGAATTATGCAAAGTATTAGTTGCTTAGTTTTTTTGTGCTATTATAGGGGATGTCGTTAACGAGAAAAGTGGAGATGGAAGGTCGATAAGGATGACTCACGTATGAGATCGATAAGGATGATTCACATATGTTTGTTTGCTTGGCCGATAAGGATGATTCAACATACAACGTGGCGAATAGTTGTAAAAGATTATGTTTTTTTTTTTTCGATTATGTTGGGTTTATTGTTTTTATGAAACTGGAACTTGTAATTATATGATTTTTTTTTTGTTTGGAAAACATTATGGAACTTGTAATTTGTTAAATATAAAATAGTTTACAGGTATTGTTTCTATGTATGTATTATGTAGCTAATTACACATATGTACGATGCTAAGTACACATGTGTACTGTTCTATTTATATCCAAGTACACATGTGTATACCGTTGAAATATGAAGGTTACGTGGATCTTAAAAATCAAAATTTGAATTCTAGTGATGAAATCTGAAATAAAAATTAAAATTGAAATCTGGTGATTTGTTGTTTGTTTTGATAATTATCTTTTTAATAAATAAAACATAATGTGGATAATGAATTTAAAATAGGAAAGATGTAATTTAATTCAATTATTAAAATAATGATTTAAATCTAATTTTTTATATAATTACAATCCTACCCTTAATAACTAAAAAGGAAATCAAGGGTCCAGATCTGTTCAGGCAGTTCACTCTTGAACAAAATGAACTTATCCTGACCATTGATTTTGTAGATCTAGATTTTTTCTTTAGTGGCAAGATTGTAATTATCTTTTGTAACTTACATGTATTTTAATAGACACAAGGGTATAATTGTATTTTTCTATCTTCATTTAATTAATTGATTTTTTTTCTTTCCTGGTTTCTCTTTCCAATTAAAAGAATATTTAATTACATTCTCTATACTTTTTTTCTCTCACATATTACCTAACTTAATATTTGATAATTTAAAAAAAAAATACAAACATTATCAAATATTGTTCCATCTAGAACACGATTAAAAATATTTAATTACATTCTCTATACATATAAGTATAGATCAATATTTGATGAAAAGATGTATAGTGAAAACAATATTTAGTAATGCACAAGTGTATAAGTCTGGTATATATCGACATCTATACACTATGTACTTGAATAATACACAAGTGTATACGTCGGGTATATTCCGACCTGTGTACACATATGTACTTGAATAATACACAAGTGTATAAATCTGGTTTATACCGACTCGTGGAAACAAGATGTAATAATAAACAAGTATATAAGTCTTGTATATACTGACCTGTATACACATATGTTAAAAAACATAATTTAATTAGGTTTAATATTTAATTTTAAAAGGAACATAAGAATTTATTTAAAAAAACATTATCCCTTCAATCTCTTATAATTAAAATAATGAAGAAATAATTAAAAATGAAAGAAAGAGAGAGAGAGAATTAAGAGAGGAGAAAATTATGGGATTTTAATTAAAAGTGTTTGGTTAATGTCAATCTTATCCTTTTAATCTAAAAAATGATCAAGAGTCAAGATTAGTTCACTCAGTTCACTCTCAAAAAGTTGTTCACTCATGATCTCAATCGTATATATATATATATATACAAAAAGCTATAATAAGCAATGACATAAATCGTTAACCTTAGTCTATATATTTATAAATGATAATTTACATCGAGATAGTTGGTAAACGGCCTACAAGCTGCGCCGCTACCAACTATTTTCGACATAAATCGAAGTGAAAATAAAAGAAAATAATTAGTAAATGCTTTTAGCTATAATGATTTGACAAAAAAATATTACGGAATTCAACAAATAATAACAAATATTAAATCTTTGAATATGTAATCAGGGTAGGGATATGGTAAAAAGTGTCCAAAGTGTAAGAAGTGTAAGAAGTGTTTTAAACCATTGGATCTTTGATCTAATGGTTGAGATCAAAAGGGTATTAAAATGTAAATTGTGTTTTAATTAGAAGGGGCTTTTGTAAAATTGAAGGGCAATAGTGTCTTTTCCATTCTTTCAAATATGGTAACCGTTTCAAACACAACCATCAAACTCCTAAAAATCAGCGAATTATATGTAACCGCCATCAATCTCCAAAAAAAAATCAGCGAATTTCTTCATACTTTAAAACATTCCCAGATTTTTAAAACGTAATCGCAGATTCAAGTCATGGTGTTTTATCTGGAGACATTGTTGATGGCGTGGTGTTTTATCTGGAGACATTGTTCGTGGCGTAGTGTTTTATAAATACAAAACATTCCCAGATTTTAAAACACCAAGACTAGGATTCAAGTCATGGTGTTTTATCTGGAGACCTTGTTCATAGTGTGGTGTTTTAAAACATCTATGATTTAAGTCATGGTGTTTTATCATGAGAGACTATTCATGGCGTGGTGTTTTATCTAGAGACATTGTTCATATCGTGGTGTTTTATCTGGAGACATTGTTCATGGTGTGGTGTTTTATCTGGAGACATTATTCATGCCGTGGTGTTTTATCTGGAGACATTGTTCATGGCGTGGTGTTTTGTCTCCAGATGTTTAAAACACTATGCCATGAACAATGTCACCAGATAAAACACCACGCCATGATTCAAGTCATGGTGTTTTATCTGGAATCCCCAGCAACCTTCTATATAAAACACCATGACCAACATCATAGTCAATTTATCCAGTTGTTTTAAAACACCACGCCATGAATCTGATTATAGATCTATTTATGATAAAGTATGAAGAAATTCGTTGATTTTTTGGAGATTGAGGACCGTTACCATATAATTCGCTGGTTACCATATAATTCGCTGATATTTGAATTAAATGACAAAATGTACAATTACAAAACTACCCTTTTGAATTAATTAAGAGGATGGACACTTGTCATTCCAGGAATATTTCTTACACTTCTTACAAATTAAGCACTTTGTACAGGATCCTAAACCTATGTAATCATATGCCGAAATTTTTTAAATTGGATCCTGAACGGCTATAAATCGTTTTTAGTTTTTCGAATTTATAGGAAAACAAACTTTAGAATAAAAATTATACAGATAAAAATTGAAATAATTAATTAATCTAGTTGTCGAAAATAGTGAAATTGATTCAAATGTAAAAACAATATGATTATATGATAACTATTAGGGCTGTAAACGAACCGAACGTTCAGCGAACAGTTCGTGAACCGTTCGGCGGGAAATTCGTTTATGTTTCTTCGTTTAATAAACGAACGAACACGAACAAGAAAATTTCGTTCGTTTAGTTAAATGAACGAACATGAACTAAGGTCTCGTTCGTTCAATTGTGTTCGTGAACGTTCGGTAAGGTGTTCGTGAACGTGTTCGTGAACATTCGTTCATTTGCGTTCGTTTATGTTCGCATGTTTGTCTTTTAATGAAAGATTTTTGTACTTTCATATATTTTATCTATACTTTTTTATATAATTAAACTTATATTTATTTTATTACCCTAAAAATTAAACTAAAAAAACCATATTTAACCTTGTTTATGCACCATTTGCCTTTCATTTTTTATTATTTACATCGACGAATACGATCGACAACCGTACCACAATAAGGAATTCCAGTTCTAGTGCTACTCTCTAGGCCATCCACCTTTATCCTTCGTCAAATTCGCCAAATTTATTTGTGTTCGTGAACCGTTCGCGAACACACTCATTTTCTTAATGAACGAACACGAACATAAAATCTCGTTCGTTAAGTGTTCATAAACCGTTCGTGAACACGTTTATTTCCTTAACGAAGGAACACGAACAAAGGCTTGTTCGTGTTCGTTCGGTTCGTTTACAGCTCTAATAACTATCCATCATAAAAGCTTATCTTACGAAAATCATAACTAAGTCAAACTTATAACTATCCATAATTAAAATTATACTAAGAATCTAAATATATATTTGTTTTGTTTAAATACCATTATTTAATAGGAGAGAGTAAAAGAAAAATAAGAATGATGAGGTACTAGAGCGTGACATAGATAGATATGTTACAAAAATTGTGGAAAAAAATATGGGTGGTGTTTTCAGCCCTTTTACGTTGTTGTAAAAAGCCGTTAACATCAGCTAACATAAATTTTTATACCCACTATAAGGGTTTTTTTACGATGATGTAAATAAACAAAAACCATTTTATTTTATTAGAAAACTTGATATTTTAGGAAAATTTGATTTTTTTTAGGATTTTTTGTATTTTTTTAAAAAGCCTACGTTTTAGCGGACTTTTTTAAGATCTAACAACTTATAACAAGTTATAGGATTTTTCATTTATCCTAATATATATATAGGGGAAGGTTCAAATGAAAACCACTAGTTATTGTGAAAACTCGAAAACTAATTAAAAAAAGCCAAAAAAACATATAAAATTTTTTTTTTTTATTTTTTTTTTTGCAATCCAAATTTCGCAGGTTTTTTAATATAAAAAAAAATTTTCAAAAAAAAAAAAATTTTTGTGTATTGCACATGTGTAGTACTGCACATGTGTATTATTACACATGTGCACTACACAAATTTTTTTTTTTTTTGAAAAAAAGTTTTTTTTATATATAAAAACTAGCGATTTTTATAAAAAAAAAATTGAAAAAAAAAATTTGTGTGTTTTTTAGGCTTTTTTTAGTTAGTTTTCGAGTTTTCACAATAAAAGTGGTTTTCATTTGAACCATCCCCTATATATATATATATATATATATAGAGAGAGAGAGAGAGACACTCCCAATTCTGAATTTAATATTATTTTTTATGTCTCTCTTATTTCATCAATTAATATTCCTTTTTTTACAACATAAGTTACACAAGCGATGTAAGAGATTAGCTAAGTATGGCCATAGTTTGACAAAGGCTCTTACGATCGACCTTGGATTCCGAGACTACTACACACTCTAAACTCTATCGGTTGTGATGGATAGTGGTGTTGGAATGGTGAGAAGTGGCTGCCAAAGGATGGCATAAGTGGGAGAAGTTGTTTACCAAGGGATGTTTTGCAATTGAACCAAGCACCCCTATTTATAGTTGAAAACAGACGATTTACACGGCCCCATGCCTCCTTCTCTGTCTTCATTTAATGAGTTGTGTCAGTCCGTATGCTCACACGGCAACGTGTGTCAATGGCACGGCCCCTGACCCTTGCACTTGTTGTACTATCCAAGATTCTGCAAATATGAGATTTGACCACGACCCGACACGGCCCCGTGTCCCTTGTCTGCTTCTATTTGTCTTTTTCTTTCTCGAATCTTGAGTGGAACACGACCCCATGCCTTGGTGGCACGGCCCCGTGCTTGTCTTCTGGTTTGTTGTTTTTGGTCTTGGAGTGAAGCTCGGAGGGTTGGTATGATGTATCAACTTCTCTCCTTCTGTATTCATGTTGGTTTTTATCGTTAATTTGTTCCTTTTGTACATTTAATCTCTTTTAATCATGAAAATCAAATGTATATAAAGAAACACACTTTTTCCAACATTAGTACTAAAAAGGTTGATTTTATACCTTATTTGATATAATTTATATGTCGCATTTGGTGCATATCAGTGTAAACATCCAAGACAAGCTTCGGATCGTGGTATGGGATGTTGTAGGTACCCGCTTCTGGAAAGACGTGTGGATCGGCATAGAACCATTAAAAGACACCTTCCTAGATCTGTTTCGTATTGCAAAATTCAAGAACGGGTCTGTGGGGGAGCACATATGTTATAGGGGGATAGCCATTAGTTGGGGCTAAGAATGGTATTTCATGTTTTTCGATATTCAACATTTGCAATACACGGCTATTATGGTATTTTCAGTGTTACTAAATAAGATGGGCCGGTTTTTGTGATAAATCCATGTGAGCTATCACATGGTAATAAAAATTCATTTATATAAAGTTTCGTTACTAATTAACAGAGGTTGTTAGTTATATAAAGTTCTTTAAAGATTATATAATTATATGGTTTATACTGCACAAACTCGTATAATACGTGTGTTTATAACCTAGTATTTAAATATAATATGAGAGATATATTATTTAATACTAGAGGAATTTATTTAATATGAGAGAGAGATGGAAAAACCAATTTTTAAAGCTCTAGTAGAATGATGACATGTGTCCTCTAGGTTATTACTTTATTAGATAGTATGGAAGATATAAATATCAATTTTCTAGGGCCATTTTTTATTTTGTTTTATTTTTATTTTTTTTATGCAAGACGCCTATAAATATAAATAGGAACATAGGTGTATTATAAATAACTATATTTCTCCAAGAAGGGTAGATTTAGTTTCTCACTTCCATCACTTGTAGAATACAAGAATTTTGGTTCAATTGCTACGGGGTTGTTTGGCAATATCTGAATGGTTAAGTGCTGAATCGGTAAGAGTTCTGAACCATATGTCTAAACCATTAAGAGCCTGTATAATGCTTAACCCTTTAGAGGCAAATGTCTGACCAATTCAGATTAGATGTCTTAACCATTCAGAATACGTATAAATCTTAACCATTCAGAGACAAATGTCTGAACAATTCAGACATCTAGTCATGAAACAAACAGTCTGAACCATTAAGTGTTGAACCAATAAGAGGTCTAAACCATTAAAAGTCTCATCAAGAGATAAACAATCAGGCCATAGGTCTAATATGATTAGCCATGTTTCAAGAACATTTTCAAATTGTAATCATTTGTATCAAATCATTTCTTTGCACACTTGATCTTATGGTTCATCCATTACCACTTAAGTGGCCACCAAACATAAAACACCACCAATCAAGTGACTTAAATTATAGAAAAAAACTATTGAAAAGCAAAATAAGATTTCATACACCCTAAAAAGAAAATGGAAGATAAATGACTAGCGTCACATTTTTTTAATTTATTTAAAACAATTTAATAAGTTCTTGTGTACTCGTGCGTGATCAAGCGTCATAACCGGAGATTGTGGCCCATAGCGCTAGGGTACACCGCCCCCTCGGGAGCTATGGGCTGGAAAAAATCCCCCCCCCCCCACGACGGCTATAACAGGTTGATTTGGCACGTCGTTCGATATTTTATACAGTTGGGCAACGGTCAAAAGAAAAAAGAAATTTATTTATTAAATATATATATATATATATATATAGGGAAACGTTAACATACAAAAAGGCTTATCCTACATTACATACGCGACAAGCGTAACCGTCGGATCAGGGTATAATCACGCATGGAAGTCAAAAATCACGCATGGGAACACAAAAAAACGCATGGGATCAGTTTTTTTTGATAATCACACATGGAAGTTAAAATCACGCACGTTATTTTCGATCAAAATTGTAATTACGCATGTTATACACTTGGTCGCGTACGATAATGTACGATAAGGCCTTTTGTACATTATACTTTCTCTCTATATATATATATATATATATAGAGAGAGAGAGAGAGAGAGAGAGAGAGTAACGGGATCAGGAGAAAATAGAAAAAAGTGTGAGAACGGTGAGAACGCATTCTGGCCGAACACGTGGCGTGCGGCATGATCAGGGTCCGAGGGTTTTTTTGTCTTTTTAGTATTCTTCTCCTTTCACGATTTTCGTGTTTGATATGCTTCTTTATTTTTTGCGTGTAAGATAATTTTGGCGTTATGTAGACTTATTAATTATTTGGCGTCTTATTGTTTTTCTCAGATTTCTTCTTGTTGAATTAATTCTTTTTGTGTCACATAGTTAATCTTTTGGCGTTATGGCTTTTTCCATGTCATTTTTGGCGTTTTGTATCTTTTTGTTAATAATTCATTACCATAGATTAATTTTTTATATACCTACAATAAAACGAAAATCAAAATAAACTAATAGTCTTTCGTAGGTGGAATTACATCAGAGATGTACCCATCGCTTTTTTCATCACTTTGTTTAGATTCTTCATCATCAAATTTCATTTTTGCGTATAAAGCTATTAGGTCGTCTCTTCTTTCCTGCAGCCTATTCTTGAATATCACCGCATCCTTGGATTTTGGATCGTTTGAATGTGTTAAATCACAGAGTTGTTCAATAATAGATAGCAACCCTGTCTTCAACATTTCTTCCATTGGTCTTGAATATTGCACCTCGTTTTGATAAGTAACTTCAAGTGTTCCTTCTTCCTCATGCAATACCCAACTGCTAAGTTTTGGTATTTGAGTATCTTCAATATCATCATCATCTTCATCATCTTCTGCTGGAAACTTTCTTTCCAGTCTTTTTATTACAGTTCTTGTTCTTTCACAATTGTCGTCTCTTGGAACCCCAAGGGCCAGGATATCATTCTGAACATTTTCATTCATTCCCATCATTGCTTTTATTGTTCTTACCTTTATCCTTCTCATGTCAGAGAACTTTATGATGAATCGTTTTTCTTTCCTTTCAAACATCCATGCAATAACCTTAGCCATTTTTTAAATTTTTTGGCGTTTTGATGAATATGTGGCGTTTTAGTCTTTTTTGGCGTGTTTGAGCTTGGGTTCTGATGGTCTTCTTTTATATTGACTTTTTTTCCCGCGTATGTCAGGTAATTATGGCGTTTTGAAAAAGATAAATAAATTTAATATAATAAATGTTAGTAATTATGTTTTCCGTCATTTCATTTTACTATTTTTTGCAGTCTTACCGTGTTTTGTTTTCAGACTCAACTGTTTTAATGGTGTAACACGTCAAATCTTTTGACGAATGTAATTATGGCGTTTTGTTTTCCAATGGCGGTCAGATAACTATTGGACTTCTTTTGTTTTATATTCTTTGCACATTGCTTCACGCTTTTTTTATAATATTAGTTGTTCTAATTAATTTTATTATAGTTTGGTAGTTTTTTGGGGGCTTTTTTATGGCATTATGGCGTTTTACACGTATTTGCTAAATTTAGCGTTTTATTATATTTTTCATTATAGCATTAATATTATTTTGTTGTTTATTAACTGACATTACAAAACAAACAATAGATAAAGAAAATTAAAAAAAAAACAACGCAGAAGCAATTTATGATTTAAAATCTTGGGTGTCATCAGTCTCCTTTTTCTTTTGAAACTACAAGAAATGTGACAAATAAATGGCGTTTTGGGTTTAGCGTTGTTTATTTTATTTTTTCATGTGTTAAAGTGTCTTTGTGGATGTTGGAGATATAGAGTGACCCCCTGTGGGTGGACGCTATCTGCCTGTGGTCTTCATTATATTCATTGAGGCGAAAGTAGCATTTACACTAGTATATGTCTCTTCTTATCATCCAAACCTTCTTCAGGAACAAAGATGACAGTATGACATATGGGTGTCATCAGTCCCTCTTTTTTCAATTTTGTCCATCTCATTCAGCAAAATATTTCTACACTCACGTAACAAATCATTAAATGAAGCTTCATGCAGAACATTACTGAGGATCAAAGAAAATATGTTTGCTGTCGTTGTATTTTTTGGCGTTTTACATTGAGTTGTAAATTTTTTTAGCAACCACTGTATGTTTTTTTGGTGTGATAAACGGAAGGTGGTGAGGCGTTTCTATTTATAGATTTTTTTTGGCGCGTAGTTTAGGCGGGATGTTATTTTTATAACAAAAAATGTAATTAACATTTACCCGGATGTAAACTTTGGCGTTATATATAATGGCGTTTCATATTTTATGGCGTTTTTGTAGCCAGAGAACTTAAATAAAACACAGAAAAAAGTACGCAGTGATAAAATTGGCATTTTGTATTTATTTGGTGTTTTATTTTTCAATGGCGTTTTATGTGAGGAATGGTTTTTTACCTTTTTACCCTTAATGATGCTCGTCCACGTAATAAAATTGGTTTTATTTACTAAAATGCCACCGCGCCAATCTAGTCCATAGATTGTTTTGATCGGACGATCCATAAGCGTTCTCACCGTTTTCTCTCAATCCTGACCCTATATATATATAGTGTGGGGTTCATTGGGGAACACCAAAAAAGTGGGGAACAGGGGAACACCCTTGGGTTAACTTAATCAAGGGCTGGGATTAGATTAAATTTTGCAAGGCTTAAAAAAGGCGGAGGGGTAGTTTTGGTATTTTTGAAAAGTTTCTATTAGGTTTCTCTGGAGTCTGTTTTGAATCTTGCAACTGTCGTCTCTTCGCCGGAGATCCGATTTGACATCTTTTCACCGTCGCCGTCGGATTATGTGGCCGGAATGTATTGTGTTTATCACCGGAGGACAGTTAATCGGTATAATCGTCGTTGATTTCCTTTATTTCATCTGCGATTTTTCATATTTCGGCTGTGATTTTTCGAATCTACATTGATAATTTACGTTTTTTCAGATCTGCTTACGGAAGACTGTTAGAAACTGTAGTTGTTGCCGATTTTGTCTGAGATCTATGGAGTATTGAGTATTTTAGGGTTTCAGATCTTAGATCTCAGTTTAAGGTATCATTTATTTGCGATTATCATTTAAGTTTTATTTAATTTAACCTGATTATCTGAAATTATGATTATTTGTAGCTTTTTTAGAAAAAAGAAATCGTTTTAACATGTTAATTTTTTTATTAAATTTGATTTATGTATCGCACCAGTCTTCCGGCTGCATCATCCGCCGAATATGACCGTACGTTTACCCTTTTGCTATTTAATTTGCTAATTTAGTAGGTTTTAATATTCCGATCATTAGATTTGATTGATATGCAGTATGATTTTGAACAATCAGCAAGTTTTGATGACGATAGTTATCTTGATGAATCTGAGTGTGCGTTTACTGTACTTTGCTATCTATTTTGCTAATTAGTAGTTTTAGTGCTTAGATTGTTAGATTTGATCGATGTGCATCGCATCTGCGATATGATTTTCATTTGATAGGCAAATTTTGACTAGAATATGAGGTCCTGCTCCGAGCTGGAGGCTATTGTCGTCACTTGTGCGGTCAAACGTTGGTCACTTTCATTTCGATTATCATGTTGATTTCATTTTATTAATTTTCTTTTGAATTTCACTTGTGGTTACCTACATTTTTATAATTTAAATTAGGTTTACATAACTTTAAATGCAAAACATATAAGTTTTACATGTTAAACAAATCATTTTTACATAATTTACAAGTTTTAAACAACTCAGTGGCTGCAATAGAAAACTATCTATGGAGGTTTCATGTTACTGTTTTGACCTGCATTGTGGTTAGTTAAAATTTTGATGGTTTGTAAGTTTCATGAAAATATAACAATTTTTCATTTTACCGTTTTGACCTGCTTTTTGGGTGACTGTAGGTTCCAAACCGTTGAATTTCGCGATTGATTTTCTTATTGAGTGTTCCTCCCAACACAAAATCAATAACGGTGCGACTGATACCAATCGATTGCCGATTTTGATGTTTGGTTATGGAGCTTGTATAGGTTTTGACGTTTGATTTTGGTGCAACGGTTTTTGGTCCAAAGATTTTGGTTCGATTCTACACAACGGTGTCTATATGATCTTGTTTTTCACTTTTTTTTAGTTCAACTAATTTCTCCAGTATGCTACTTTTTTATTCAATATGCTTTTGTTTTTACTTACAATTAATTGCTTTGGTTCAATTTTAACTTGATCTAGCATGCTTCTGTTTCACTTATTCCATTTGGAGTTCGGTTTCTTCAATTTGAAGTTCATTCGTTGTTCTCAAAGTCGGAGATGTAACGAAGGTATAAAAAACTTGTTTTTACATGTAAAAAACTCGTGTTACATTTGAAAACCTCGTTTGTAACCCGCGTCTTTAACGGTAAATCAATCTTGATCCGTAACACATGAACATCTATAGGGAAAATGTTGCAAAGAAGCTTTTTCTTGCGTCAGGAGATTTTGAAAGCTAAAGGTGAGAATGTGAAGAAAGTTGCAAAGCACTTGTTAAAGTTCGGGTATGGTCGGGCCAATGGTTAAATCGCTAAACCGGATCAGTGAAGGGATCCTCAATTTTTTGTAACTTAGTTTCCGGTTTTGGTAGGTTCAGCAGGTCAGGCCGTTTAGGCTTGTTTCCGAAACAAAGTCTTTGTAGGTCAACCGAACCGTTTAGACTCCTAACCACAAATGGTGGAAAAATGAGTTATCCAGGCTTGTTGGATAACCGTAAAAAAGGGTTCGAGTCGATGTGTCGTTTTAGTGTGAGTTGAAATGGTTCGGTTTGGGTCGATCAGTGAACCTGTTTTGTCCATTTCTATTATAATTAACTACTTGTTAAATATGAAAGCAACAATAGTATTATTAGAACAATAGCCTCGTGTTTTTAAACACTTGGTAAATGTTTTGGTCAAAAATCGCACAAGGATAATGTAACCAAACTTTATGTAAACGGGGTATGATGCTTGGTTAATTATGAAAGTAAAGGATCACTTCTATGATAAAAGATGCAAAGACACAATGATTTATACGAGGAAAAAGCCCTTGATCAATGAATGATCTCCGGCATAAAAAACCTCGGGTGATGGCAACTACCGATCACCAACTTCAATATAACAAAAATATGATTACAACTTTGGATGATAATGAGCTGAGTACAAGGATCACTATTGCTTTTGGTGTCTAAGTGTGTGAGAGTTGCGTTGTATGTCGTGTGTGTTCTTCCGAATGAGGAAGAGTGGTATTTATACATGTGTAGGTGACCTATTTTAGGTAAAATGACTAATTATCAGCTCATTACCCCTTTAGAAATAAAGACAATCTAGCCTAAATTGCTGCCCATGAATCAAGCCATGTTTCCATATCCTGTGCAACGTCTTTCTTCAATTAAGCTCTTGCCATAATTGTGAAGACGCGTCCCTGGATCATGATGCCTAGAGCATATCCTGCTAGATATTCCTGCAAAAATAACATTGCATTAAGCGAAGATGATCGTTAGTATGAGGATCCTATAATGTCCCATGATCCTGATCCTGAAGTCCTCCTGAGGATCACTGTCTGCCAAAGAAACAAGGATCACTGGTTAGGATCACGTGTAAGGATCACCTATAATAAAAATCCAGCCCTAAAAATTGCCCCCAAAATATAAGGAGTTAATTGTAAATAGACGAGTTATATTTTGTTTTGATCTTATCTCTAACGGGCGACTCCAAGAAACTAGCCGTTATGCTCGGACTAGCCGTTGTGATCATTACGTCATAGATGTGACAATCCCTGCAAATCATGATTATAAATAGGAGATAGGGTTAGGATCACTCTGCATTTAAATTCGAGATATCTTCCCTTTATAATCGCTACCGAAGACTGATCAGGTATCCTCTTCTTCTCTCTTTCTTTTCTCTTTGCTCTGTTTTCTGCTTCTACTCTGTTTCCATCCGTTACAAATATGTTGCTCCGGAATTCTCCACACAAGGATCCCAAGAAGGATAGTCCCTTAAAAAGCCAGGGGATTATCAAGGATTCTCCTACGGAGAGGTGTTGTTTCACTGATGTTCACATAGACAGAATTCGTCATTGCTTTCCGGCGAATGCCGTTTTTAAATCCTTTGATCCTACTGCTCTGAGTGACTCTGTTTCGAATACCTGGGTGGCTTTTCCTGCTACTCCATTCACTGTAGGGTATTCATATCCTTTTCCATCGTTCACCCAATCTTTCTTTTCCTTAACCGGCATTTCTTATATCCAAGCTATGCCGATGATCTGGAGGGTTCTGTATACTTTTGAGAGGATCATCGAGCAGGAAGGGATTGATCTGGGGATGGCGGAGTTAGCTGAGTTTTACGATCTTACCACCTTCGGTTCTCACCGATATTTGTTGAAACGGAAAGCTGGGGAGGATCACCCAATCATCAAAGTTACTAAGAATGATACAAACTGGAAACGTCGGTTTTTCTTTGTTAAGAGGGATTCCATCCCGGATGGGAAGGATCTGCCCAAGGAATGGGCCACTCATGGTAGGGTAGAGGATCCTCGAAGGATCACTATCAGTCATGTCTCATATGATGAGGATCACTGATGTCTTTTTTCCTTTGTCTTTTATGCAGCTATTTCCATTGCTCGTCTGAAATTAACCCCCGCTGCAAAAGAGAGAGTGTTAGCTTTTAAAAAGCTTGATCCTGAAGTTAGAAGCTTCCAAATCACTATCCAAGATTCTCAAGAGATATCCTCTGCATCTGCCACAATGTCAAGTAAGTATCCTCATAGAAAGTAAGTTTTATGTAAAAGTATTTAATTTAACAAGGGAACTTATCTTGTTTTTGAATTGTGTAGGTGCTGGAAAATCTGCCAGGTCTGTTAAATCTGCCTCCAAATTTGGGATAAGTGATCTTGCCAATGTCACGTCTTCAAAGAAGAAGGCTCCTGCTGCCAGTCCTTCAGCATCAGCTCCTAAAGCGCCTATCCGAGGCAAAGGGAAGAAGAGGAAGGCTTCAGATGATCTCCAGGGTTTTCCCCTCCTCCGTCAGCAATTCCTCGACTACGTGAATGAAGTAAGGATCACTGCCCCTGTTGGTTATCCGTCTCGCATATCCTGTTTGTGTATCCTGCCTTTCTTGAGGATCATCTGATCCTAAGCTTATCTTTTTTCTCCTGTTGCAGAAACTTGCCGAGATTGAGACCTATCTTGGCCATGTTGAGGACCAGGAGAGCCAAATTGCCGATCTCCAGCAAATGGGTGTGTTAAAGGATCTCAAGATAGGAGATCTTGAGAAGGAACTCCGGGTCATGAAGGCTGAGGCTGCTCAGAGGTTGATCGATATGGATAACGAGAAGCAGGAGATCACCCAAGATGCTAAGGTCTCCGCGGCAATTGCTATGTATAAGATACAACTTCAGATGGCCGAGGAGGCTCAGGATCCTACCTTTGACAAAAGCTCGTGGGATGTTGAAGGTTGGAAGGCAAGGCTGGCAGACCTGGAGGATGAGGATGAGGAGATCCCTATGCTGGAAGGTGGTGATGCTGAGAAGGATCAGGGTGGAGAAGCCGGTGGTGATGGAGCAGCAAAGGTGTGAGCTGCTGGATTGGGCGATGATGGATATTTCGAGACTAGGCCGGAGCCCAATTTTTTAAGATTGGTAGTGGTTTTTTTTTGTGGTTGTTGATGGTTTGTGAACAATTGGTCTGTAATCTTTGAACAATAGTTTTTAGGGTAAAGGATCTTGGATCCTTCGAACAATAGGTAGGATTACAAAAGGTGGAGGGATCCTCTGTTTGGGGGATGAAGCCTTTGTGATCCAGCCGCTTTTTATTTCCTGCATAATGCTAAGACCGCATAGACAATGGACACCCTTTGCCAACCCATGTGGACGGGCCACATTTTGCTGGTAGAAATGTGGGTTGGCAATTTTGACAACTCTTTGAAAGGGTTAATGATCCTTTTATTTAATAATATAACTTAACTTTTTTGGCTTATCTCGTGTTGTTATCCTTATCTTCTTGTTTCTTAGTTGTTTTTGTAGTATATTTGTTAAAGTGGCAAGAGTTGAAAATATATTTAACAAATTTAGGATATGATCCTAGATCAAATATCCTGAAATTGAAAATATTCAAAGTATTTTAGTTCAAGGATCATAGGTTTGGTTGTCAAAGTATAAGGGTCGGTTAGGATAATGAATATAATCAAAATAGTCAAGGATCATACCTGAGGATCCAAGTCAGGATCCTAACCTTCAATCGAGACAATCATAGATAAGACTTTGATAGTTAATAAGGATTAAGGACCCTTATGTGTTTAGACTTCCAAAACCTGAAAAGTGAGATATAACTTGGGACTAAGCCAATGTAAAAGATAAATTAGTAACTGGGGACATGCCCAAAGGATAACTGAGAATGATCCCAGAGGATCACTAGGGACAAGCCCATAGGATAACTGGGGACAAGCCCAAAGGATAACTGGGGACAAGCCCAAAGGATCGTATGTAAACTGGAGTATGGCCCTTTCTGGCAACTATCCAAACTTAGTGACATGAAAATGTCAAAACCTTAGCTAACGTGAAAACGTTAGAAACCTTAGGAACGGATGTATGGTACGTCTACCATTATACGTAGGATCCTAAGTATAGCCAGTACGATGAGGTTGTCAGCCCCGAAAGTGGGTACTGGTCCCAAAGACGTGAACTATACCAGGATCATCGTGCGCTGCTGGCGGAAACTGGGGATAATCCCAAGGATAACTGGGGTTGGACCCAAGGATCTGTGGTGCTTTTGAAGATCTTTGACGATATGCTGAAGATACCTGAACTTATCATAACTCAAATGTTTCGTGAGTAGAGGATGAAGGATACATGATCCTTATCCTTAGGTAAAAAATAAGAAAATGCAATAGTTTTAGGATAAGCATATTACCAGAGTAAGGATCACTGATATCACCGGGATCCTTTAAGGATACTTCAATATAAGGATCACGTGCATGGAGGATCATGTTCACATGAAATATTTCTTTAAGTGAACAGCATTCCAGGCTCTTGGTAACAAGTTTCCTTCCATGGTTAGCAACCTGTATGCCCCCTTTCCTGCTTCAGCTTCAATCAAGTAGGGGCCTTCCCATTTTGGTGCTAACTTCCCGTCAGCAGGATTGATAGTATTTTGAAATGCTTTTCTCAACACCATGTCTCCGACTTGGAACTTCCTTATTCTGACATTTTTGTTGTAGGCACCAGCCATTCTTTGTTGGTAGCTTGCCATCCTTATCCTAGCTAGATCCCTGTTTTCCTCAATAGTATCCAAATCCTGAGCTAGGATTGCAGCATTTTCTTCAGGATCACGAGCAATTGTTCTAGCAGTTGGGATCACCATCTCTGTTGGGATCACTGCTTCTGCCCCAAATACTAAAGAGAAAGGTGTTTGACCAGTGGCATTCTTGGGAGTTGTCCTATCAGCCCATAGCACATAAGGTAACTCCTCTGCCCATTTTCCTTTCTTGGATCCTAGCTTCTTCTTCAGATTGTTGATGATGATCTTGTTGGATGATTCTGCTTGACCATTGGCTTGTGGATGAACTGGTGTTGATGTTATCATCTTGATTCCCCAACTGTTACAAAAGTTAGTGGTTCTGCTTCCAATGAATTGGGAGCCATTATCACATACAATTTCAGAGGGAATGCCAAATCTAGTTATAATGTTTCTTTTAATGAAGGATATGACTTCCTTTTCTCTGACTTGAGTGAAGGCTTCAGCTTCTATCCACTTGGAAAAATAGTCAGTCATGGCAAGTGTTTTGGTCAAAAATCACACAAGGATAATGTAACCAAACTTTATGAAAACGGGGTATGATGCTTGGTTAATTATGAAAGTAAAGGATCACTTTTGTGATAAAAGATGCAAAGACACAATGATTTATACGAGGAAAAAGCCCTTGATCAATGAATGATCTCCGGCATAAAAAACCTCGTGTGATGGCAACTACCGATCACCAACTTCAATATAACAAAAATATGATTACAACTTTGGATGATAATGAGCTGAGTACAAGGATCACAGAGTGTCTAAGTGCTTGAGAGTTGTGTCGTATGTCGTGTGTCCTTCCGAATGAGGAAGAGTGGTATTTATACTAGTGTAGGTGACCTATTTAAGGTAGGTAAACTATTAATCATCTCATTACCCCTTTAGAAATAAAGATAATCTAGCCTAAATTGCTGCCCTTAGATCAAGCCAAGTTTCCATATCCGGTACAACGTCCATCTTCAATTCAGCTCTTGCCATAATTGTGAAAACGCGTTCCTTGATCATGATGCCTAGAGCATATCCTGCTAGATGTTCCTGCAAAATAATATTGTAGTAAGCGAAGGTGACCGTTAGTATAAGGATCACCATAACGTCCCATGATCCTGATCCTGAAGTCCGGCTGAGGATCACTGCCTGCCAAAGAAACAAGGATCACTGGTTAGGATCACGTATAAGGATCACTTATAGTAAAAATCCAGCCCTAACAATTGCCCCCAAAATATAAGGAGTTAATTGTAAATAGACGAGTTATATTTTGTTTCGATCTTATCTCTAACGGGCGACTCCAAGAAACTAGCCGTTATGCTCGGACTAGCCGTTATGATCATTACGTCAGAGATGTGACAATCCTGCAGATCATGATTATAAATAGGAGATAGGGTGAGGATCAGTTTGTATTTAAATTCGAGATACACTCCCTTCATATTCTACATCGAAGATCGATCAGGTATTCTCCTCTTCTCTTTCTTCTTCTCTCTATTCTTCTTTGCTCTGTTTCTTTTTACTCGATCACAATCATGCTGCTCCGGAACTCCCCACACAAGGATTCCAAGAAGGATAGTCCTTTAAAAAGCCAGGGGATTATCAAGGATTCTCCTACGGAGAGGTGCTGCTTTACTGATGTCCACATAGACAAGATTCGCCATTGCTTTCCGGCGAATGTTGTTTTTAAATCCTTTGATCCTACTGCTTTGAGCGACTTTGTCTCAGATGTCTGGGTGGCTTTTCCTGCTACTCCGTTTGCTATAGGTTACTCATATCCTTTTCCAGACTTTACCCAGTCTTTCTTTTCCTTAACCGGCATCTCTTACATCCAAGCTATGCCGATGATCTGGAGGGTTCTTTATACCTTCGAGAGGATCATTGAGCAGGAAGGAATTGACCTGGGGATGGCGGAGCTAGCTGAGCTCTATGATCTTACTACGTTTGGATCACATCGGTATCTGCTGAAACGGAAAGCTGGGGAGGATCACCCTATCTTCAAAGTTACCAAGAATGATACAAACTGGAAACGTCGGTTTTTCTTTGTTAAGAGGGATTCCATCCCGGATGGGAAGGATCTGCCCAAGGAATGGGCCACTCATGGTAGGGTAGAGGATCCTCGAAGGATCACTGTCAGTCCTGTCTCATATGATGAGGATCACTAATGTCATTTTTCCTTTGTCTTTTATGCAGCTATTTCCGTTGCTCATCTAAAATTGACCCCTGCTGCAAGAGAAAGAGTGTCAGCTTTTAAAAAGCTTGATCCTGAAGTCAGAAGTTTCCAGGTCACCGTCCAAGATTCTCAAGAAGTATCCTCTGCATCTGCCACTATGTCAAGTAAGTATCCTTACAGAAAATAAATTATATGTAGGATTGTTTGATTAATAAAGCAACTTATCTTGTTCTTTGATTGTGTAGGTGCCGGAAAGTCTGCCAGGTCTGTCAAATCAGCTTCTAAATTTGGGTTAAGTGATCTTGCCAATGTTACGTCTTCAAAGAAGAAGGCTCCTGCTGCCAGTCCTTCAGCATCAGCTCCCAAAGCGTCTATCCGGGGCAAGGGGAAGAAGAGGAAGACTACTGAAGATCTACAAGGATTTCCCCTCCTCCGTCAGCAATTCCTTGACTATGTGAATGAGGTAAGGATCACTGCCCCTGTAGGTTATCCGTTTCGAATATCCTGTTTGTGTGTCCTGTTTCTTCGAGGATCATCCGGTTCTGAACTTACCTTATTTCCCTATTTGCAGAAACTTGCCGAGATTGAGACTCATCTTGGCCATGTTGAGGACCAGGAGAGCCAAATTGCCGATCTCCAGCAAATGGGTGTGTTAAAGGATCTCAAGATAGGAGATCTTGAGAAGGAACTCCGGGTCATGAAGGCTGAGGCTGCTCAGAGGTTGATTGATATGGATAACGAGAAGCAGGAGATCACCCAAGATGCTAAGGTCTCCGCGGCAATTGCTATGTATAAGATACAACTTCAGATGGCCGAGGAGGCTCAGGATCCTACCTTTGACAAAAGCTCGTGGGATGTTGAAGGTTGGAAGGCAAGGCTGGCAGACCTGGAGGATGAGGATGAGGCTGAGGAGATCCCCATGCTGGAAGGTGGTGATGCTGAGAAGGATCAAGGTGGAGATGCTGGTGGTGATGAAGCAGCGAAGGTGTAGGCTGCATGATTGGGCGATGATGGATATTTCGAGACTAGGCCGGAGCCCAATTTTTTAGGATTGGTAGTGGTTTTTTGAGGTTGTTGATGTTTGAAACAATTATGGTCTGTAATCTTTAAACAATTGTTTCTTAGGGTTAAGGATCCTGGATCCTTTGAACAATAGGTAGGATTACAAAAGGTGGAGGGATCCTCTGTTTGGGGGATGAAGCCTTTGTGATCCTGCCGCCTTTATTTCCTGCAAAATGCTAAGACCGCATAGACAATGGACACCCTTTGCCAACCCATGTGGACGGGCCACGTTTTGCTGGTAGAAATGTGGGTTGGCAATTTTGACAACTTTTTGAAAGGGTTAATGATCCTTTTGTTTAATAATATAACTTTAATTTTTCTGGCTTATCTTGTGTTGTTATCCTTCAATAATCCTCTTATTTCTCAATTGCTATATTTGTTAAAATAACAAGAGTTGAAAAAGTGTTTAATGAACTTAGGATATGATCCTAGATCAAATATCCTCATATTGAAGATTCTCAAAGTGTTTTAGTTCAAGGATCATTGGTTCGGTTGTCAAAGTATAAGGGTTGGTTAGGATAAAGAGTATAATAAAAAATAATCAAGGATCATACCTGAGGATCCACGTTAGGATCCTAACCTTCAATTAAGACAATCATAGATAAGACTTTGATAGTCAATAAGGATTAAGGACCCTTATATGTTTAGACTTCCAAAACCTGAAAAGTGAGATATAACTTGGGACTAAGCCAATGTAAAGGATAAATTAGTGATTGGGGACATGCCCAAAGTATAACTGAGGATGATCCCGGAGGATCACTGGGGACAAGCCCATAGGATAACTGGGGACAAGCCCAAAGGATAACTGGGGACAAGCCCAAAGGATCGTATGTAAACTGGAGTATGGCCCTTTCTGGCATCTATCCAAGCTTAGTGACATGAAAATGTCAAAACCTTAGCTAACGTGAAAACGTTAGAAACCTTAGGAACGGATGTATGGTGCGTCCACCATTATACGTAGGATCCTAAATATAGCCAGTACGATGAGGTTGTCAGCCCCGAAAGTGGGTACTGGTCCCAAAGACGTGAACTATACCAGGATCATCGTGCGCTGCTGGCGGAAACTGGGGATAATCCCAAGGATAACTGGGGTTGTACCCAAGGATCTGTGGTGCTTTTGGAGATCTTTGATGATTTGCTGAAGATACCTGAACTATCATAACTCAAATGGTTTGTGAGTAGAGGATGAAGGATACATGATCCTTATCCTTAGGAAAAAAGTAAGAAAATGCAATAGTTTTAGGATAAGCATATTACCAGAGTAAGGATCACCGATATCTCCAGGATCCTTCAAGGATACTTCAATGTAAGGATCACATGCAGGAAGGATCATGTTCACATGAAATATTTCTTTAAGTGAACAGCATTCCAGGCTCTTGGTAACAAGTTTCCTTCCATGGTTAGCAACCTGTATGCCCCCTTTCCTGCTTCAGCTTCAATCAAGTAGGGACCTTCCCATTTTGGTGCTAGTTTCCCGTCAGCAGGATTGATAGTATTTTGAAATGCTTTTCTCAACACCATATCTCCGACTTGGAACTTCCTTATCCTGACATTTTTGTTGTAGGTACCAGCCATTCTTTGTTGGTAGCTTGCCATCCTTATTCTAGCTAGATCCCTGATTTCTTCAATAGTATCCAAATCCTGAGCTAGGATTGCAGCATTTTCTTCAGGATCACGAGCAATTGTTCTAGCAGTTGGGATCACCATCTCTGTTGGGATCACTGCTTCTGCCCCCAATACTAAAGAGAAAGGTGTTTGGCCAGTGGCATTCTTGGGAGTTGTCCTATCAGCCCATAGCACATAAGGTAACTCCTCTGCCCATTTTCCTTTCTTGGATCCTAGCTTCTTCTTCAGATTGTTGATGATGATCTTGTTGGATGATTCTGCTTGACCATTGGCTTGTGGATGAACTGGTGTTGATGTTATCATCTTGATTCCCCAACTGTTACAAAAGTTAGTGGTTCTGCTTCCAATGAATTGGGAACCATTATCACATACAATTTCAGAGGGAATGCCAAATCTAGTTATAATATTTCTTTTGATAAAGGATATAACTTCTTTTTCTCTGACTTGAGCAAAGGCTTCAGCTTCTATCCATTTAGAGAAGTAGTCAGTCATGGCAAGCATAAATACTTTTCCACCAGGTGCTTTAGGGAGCTTGCCAACTATATCCATTCCCCATCTCATGAATGGCCAAGAGGATGGTATGGGGTGTAGTAATTCAGCTGGCTGATGGAGGATATTACTATGTCTTTGGCAAGGATCACACTTCTTAGCATACTCTACAGCATCCCTTTTCATGGTTGGCCAGTAGTATCCTGTTCTAAGGATCCTTGAGAATAATGCCCTGCCCCCAGTGTGGTTTCCACAGTCTCCTTCATGGAAGTCTCTCAACACTTCTTCAATTTCAGGATCCTCAATACATCTCAAATATGGTCCTGCAAGGGATCGTTTATATAGCACATTATTTAAGATTGTAAATTGAGATACCTTGATCCTGAAAGCTCTAGGATTTTCTCCCGTCGGAATCTCCCCATGTTGCAAGTATCTCATGATTGGTGGGATCCATGATCCTGAATAGGATTGAGCTTCTTCACTAAGGATTACTGCAGTATCCTCTTCTATTTCCATGGCTACTTGATTTTCAATAGCAGGAGCCAGGATATGGATGATAGGGATACTTATGTCTTCTGGAATTTTTAAGGATGATCCTAGGTTGGCCAATGCATCAGCTTCCGTGTTATCCTCCCTTGGTACCTGTGTTATGCTAAAAGAAACAAAAGAGAGTGCCAATTCTTTGACTATTTCTAAATATTTGGTTAGTTTTTCACCTTTAACAGCATAGGATCCGTTAAAGTGATTAGTGATCAATAATGAGTCTACATACACTTCGAGATATTTTACCCCCATATCCTTAGCAATCTGTAAGCCAGCAATTAAGGCTTCATATTCAGCCTCATTGTTAGTTGCTTGGAACTCACAGGCTATGGAGTGGGGTATTATGTCCCCCTGTGGCGATTTTAGTAGGATCCCTAGCCCTGTGCCTTTGATATTTGAGGATCCGTCAGTGTGTAGTATCCAAGGATCCTTGGTCTCATCCAGCTGCTGGACCTCCAGTTCCGCTTCTTTTTGTAGATCACTACTGAAATCAGCCACGAAGTCAGCTAGTGCTTGAGATTTGATAGCTGTTTTTGGTTCGTATCTTATATCATGGGCACTAAGCTTCACTGCCCACTTAGCCATCCTCCCTGACATCTCCGGTTTCCTGAGGACATTCTTAATTGGAAAATTAGTTTTAACAACAATAGTATGGGTTTCAAAATAATGCCTTAACTTAGTGGATGCCATGATCAATGCAAGAATAAGTTTTTCGAGGTGTGAGTACCTGGATTCGGCATCAAGCAAACTTTTACTTACATAGTAGATAGGATATTGTGTACCTTCATGATCCTTGACAAGGACTGCACTTACAGCGGTTGAGGATACCGCCAGGTATAAGGATAACACATCTCCTTTTTCCGGTTTTGCTAATGCTGGTGCTGAGGACATATACTCTTTTAGGGCTTGTAAAGCATTCTCATGCTTCTCAGTCCATTCGAACTTCTTATTCTTCCTTAGGATATCGTAAAATTCTCTGCATTTCTCTGAGGATTTCGATATGAACCTGTTCAAAGCTGCTATCCTGCCTGTTAGTCTTTGAACATCCTTGGCATTGGCAGGAGATTTGATATTTATTAATGCTTTGATTTGTTCCGGGCTTGCTTCAATGCCCCTCTGGGTTACCATGTATCCTAAGAAATTTCCTGCCTTATCACCAAAATGGCATTTTGAAGGATTAAGTTTCATGTTATAATTATCAAGGATATCGAATGCTTCTTCTAAGTCCCTTAGGTGATCCTCAGCTTTCTTTGACTTGACCACCATATCATCTATATACACCTCCATAGTTTTTCCAACTTGATCCTTGAACATCATATTTACCAGCCTTTGATATGTTGCACCTGCATTTCTTAGTCCAAAAGGCATGGCAATATAACAATATAAACCGGTTGGGGTCATAAAGGCTGTATCCTCTTGGTCAGATGGTTCCATCTGGATTTGTTGGAACCCAGATGATGCATCCATAAAAGTTAACAGTTCATGCCCCGCTGTTGCATCCACCATAGAGTCAATGTGGGGTAATGGGAAAGGATCCTTGGGACATGCCTTATTCAAATCAGTGAAGTCGACACATACCCTCCACTTTCCGTTTTTCTTTTGGACAACAACCACATTGGCTAACCATTTTGGATATTTTACCTCTCTGATCATACCTGCTCGAAGTAGTCTCTCTACTTCTTCTTGGATAATGGCATTCCTTTCCGGTGCAAACTTCCTCCTTTTTTGATGGATTGGTTTGATAGACCTGTCAATGCCAAGTTTGTGAGTAATAATATCCTTAGATATACCTGTCATATCTTCATGTTTCCAAGCAAAGGTAGATTTTCTTCTTTTGAGGAAGGATATCATGTCCTCTTTCATCTTGCCAAGGATCCCTGATCCGATATAGATTTTTGATTCAGGATCACTAGGATCCAAGAGGATTTCATCTACATCTTGTTCCCTTGCCTCCAAGACATTCCTTGGAGGATACTGTAATTGCTATTGCTCCCTTGGCTTCGAGGTTGGCTTCATAGATGAGGTATAACAATCCTTAGCCTCCTGCTGGTCACTATCGATCTTGATTATTCCCCATGGGCTAGGGAGCTTCACACATTGATGGTAGGTAGATGGGACTGCTTTCATATCATGTATCCAAGGCCTGCCAAGGATAACGTTGCAACAAGATAAACAGTCAATAACACAAAATTTTTGGTAATTATGTAATCCTTCCACGTAGATTGGGAGTTTGATGTCCCCCAGAGTTTTCTTCGTTTCCCCACTGAATCCTACAAGCACGGAGGATCTTGGTGTGATGTCTGATTCTGGGATTCCCATCTTCTTCAAGACATCAAGCTGGATAATGTTCACTGAGCTCCCTCCGTCAATAAGGATCCTGCGGACAAAATGGTTAGAGATAAAGAGAGTGATAACTAAACTATCATGGTGAGGATCCTGAATGTTAATGCGATCATCCTCATCAAATGTTATCATCTTCCCTTCTGAGACACTTGAGGTTCTAATAGGCCTTTCTCCATTATCCATTTTTGATTCTTTTGCATGTCTTTTGGCCGCTGAAAAGGATGTACCACAAATGTCTGATCCTCCGGATATGAAGTTAATCACTTGTGCGTTTGCCGGAGGTGCTGGAGCCTTTTCAGGGATCCTTTCAGGATCCTGGGTCCTTTGCTTTTTTCTCCCCAACAATTCTTTTAGATGCCCCTTGCTTAGCAGGTATCCAATTTCTTTTCTTAAGGCTATGCAATCTTCAGTTAGATGCCCGAAATCCTCATGGTATGCACACCATTTGGACTTATCCTTAGTCCCAGATGGTTTATCATTCTTCCTGGGCCATCTGGCTTTTTCACCTAGGTTCTGCATTGCAAGGATCAGTTCATGATTATCAACGGAAAAACAATATTCTGAGATTGGAGGATATTCTTCATCATCCTCTTCTTGGTCAACAGCATGCACATTCTTGTTCTCGTTTCTATGGTAGGATTTGAACTTGTTGCTTTTGAAGGAGGATCCTTGCTTATCTTGTTTTGAGGATCCTACTTGTCTTTCCTGGATCCTCTTGTCGTCCTCTAGCCGGATAAACCTGAGTGCTCGAGTTCTTACTTCATCTAAATTCCTGCATGGTGTCATAACAAGATCATCATAGAATAATGAATCCTTAAGCAGTCCCATTTTGAAGGCTTCAACAGCCGTAGCCATATCCAAGTTGGGAACGTCCAAGGATTCTTTACTAAATTTAGTTATATAATCCCTTAATGATTCGTTATGATTTTGAGTTATCCTGTACAAGTCACTAGTTAATTTTTCAAATTTTCTACTACAAGAGAATTGGTTATTGAATAAATTAACTAAATTAGCAAATGAAGTAATACAGTAAGGGGGAAGACTTAGCAGCCACTTAAGAGCTGATCCAGTAAGAGTAGATCCAAATCCTTTACATAGGCATGCTTCCTTCAATTTTTCTGGGATAGGATTGATCTCCATCCTCTCCCTGTATTGTGCTATATGCTCCTCCGGATCCGTTGTGCCATCATACAACTTCATGGTAGGGATATGGAACCTTTTGGGTACCTCTGCGTCACAAATTGGTGGTGCAAAACGAGATACCTTGTGACTTCCATCTGCAATCTCTGGGATAGGCTTGACTACCCCTGGAACACTTGAGATCATGTCCTTTAGTTTCTGTAATTCCCTGGCCATAGCATGATTGGTACCTGTATCCTGCATGAATCCAAGGTTAGTAGTAGGATAATTATTTAAAGTGTTACCTCCCATTGGGTTCAAGTTAGGGAATCCATATTGCTGGGATTCTGGAACAACGGAGGGACCAGTGGAAGCAATGGTCTGCATTGGAATGAAGTCCCCTTGATGGACATCTAGACTTCCTGTTTGCAAACTTTTTAGGGATCCTGGCATCTGTAAGGATCCTGGTATCTGGGATGATCCTGGAACGAAGGAGGATCCTTGAACCTGGGATGATCCTGGAACAAAGGAGGATCCTTGAACCTGGGATGATCCTGGAACAAAGTAGGATCCTGGAAACTGCTGTGTCTCCGGATAGGCTCCCGGATTCCTGAAGGATCCCATGTACTGAGGATAGGATCCTACGGGCTGAAAATGTGAGCCTGATGTCTGAGTCATTGCTGCCGAGTTGAGATGTGATCCTCTTGACTCTCCTATAATTTGCACGTCCGGGATCCCTGATGGCTGGGAAGTGATCATTGGAGTATCAAAGCTCAAGGATTTGGGCATCAGTGGAGAATGATCCTCTGCCGCTTTCTTTTGTCTTTTGAGATCTCCAATGTCCCTGAGGATCCTTTCGTTAGTTTCATCTTGCCGCTGCATACGATCCTTCATCTGCAAAATTAAAGCAAATACATCACTAGTACTGGGAATAGAAGAATTCATAGCAGGAGAAGATAGAGGTTTAGAGGAAGTGGGAGTTGATCTCTTCTCAGTATTTTTCTGAGATCCTGCCGGTGGAGGAGGCAAGGTGATCTGTGATGAAGTGACCGCAGAAATGATTTCGAACAAAAGATTTTCTTATGAATGAAGCACCAATTGCCCCACGGTAGGCGCCAAACTGTTTTGGTCAAAAATCACACAAGGATAATGTAACCAAACTTTATGAAAACGGGGTATGATGCTTGGTTAATTATGAAAGTAAAGGATCACTTTTGTGATAAAAGATGCAAAGACACAATGATTTATACGAGGAAAAAGCCCTTGATCAATGAATGATCTCCGGCATAAAAAACCTCGTGTGATGGCAACTACCGATCACCAACTTCAATATAACAAAAATATGATTACAACTTTGGATGATAATGAGCTGAGTACAAGGATCACAGAGTGTCTAAGTGCTTGAGAGTTGTGTCGTATGTCGTGTGTCCTTCCGAATGAGGAAGAGTGGTATTTATACTAGTGTAGGTGACCTATTTAAGGTAGGTAAACTATTAATCAGCTCATTACCCCTTTAGAAATAAAGATAATCTAGCCTAAATTGCTGCCCTTAGATCAAGCCAAGTTTCCATATCCGGTACAACGTCTATCTTCAATTCAGCTCTTGCCATAATTGTGAAAACGCGTTCCTTGATCATGATGCCTAGAGCATATCCTGCTAGATGTTCCTGCAAAATAATATTGTAGTAAGCGAAGGTGACCGTTAGTATAAGGATCACCATAACGTCCCATGATCCTGATCCTGAAGTCCGGCTGAGGATCACTGCCTGCCAAAGAAACAAGGATCACTGGTTAGGATCACGTATAAGGATCACTTATAGTAAAAATCCAGCCCTAACAGCAAGCATAAATACTTTTCCACCAGGTGCTTTAGGGAGCTTGCCAACTATATCCATTCCCCATCTCATGAATGGCCAAGAGGATGGTATGGGGTGTAGTAATTCGGCTGGTTGGTGAAGGATATTGCTATGTCTTTGGCAAGGATCACACCTCTTAGCATACTCTATAGCATCCCTTTTCATGGTTGGCCAGTAGTATCCTGTTCTAAGGATCCTTGAGAATAATGCCCTGCCCCCAGTGTGGTTTCCGCAATCTCCTTCATGGAAATCTTTCAACACTTCCTCGATTTCAGGATCCTCGATACATCTCAAATATGGTCCTGCAAGAGATCGCTTATATAATACATTATTCAAAGTTGTAAATTGAGATACCTTAATCCTGAAAGCTCTAGGATTTTCTCCCGTCGGAATCTCCCCATGTTGCAAGTATCTCATGATTGGTGAGATCCATGATCCTGAATAAGATTGGGCTTCTTTACTAGGGATCATTGCAGTATCCTCTTCTATTTCCATGGCCACCTGATTTTCAATGGCAGGAGCCAGGATATGGATGATAGGGATACTTATATCTTCTGGAATCTTCAAAGATGATCCTAGGTTGGCCAATGCATCAGCCCCTGTGTTCTCCTCCCTTGGTACCTGTGTCAAGCTGAAAGAAACAAAAGAGAGTGCCAATTCTTTGACTATCTCTAAATATTTAGTTAGTTTTTCACCTTTAACAGCATAGGATCCGTTAAAGTGATTAGTGATCAATAATGAATCTACATATACTTTAAGATACTTTACCCCCATATCCTTAGCAATTTGTAAGCCAGCAATTAAGGCTTCATATTCAGCCTCATTGTTAGTTGCTTGGAACTCACAGGCTATGGAGTGGGGTATTATGCCCCCTGTGGCGATTTTAGTAGGATCCCTAGCCCTGTGCCTTTGATATTTGAGGATCCGTCAGTGTGTAGTATCCAAGGATCCTTGGTCTCATCCAGCTGCTGGACTTCCAATTCTGCTTCTTTTTGTAGATCACTACTGAAATCAGCCACAAAGTCAGCTAGTGCTTGAGATTTGATAGCTGTTTTTGGTTCGTATCTTATATCATGGGCACTAAGCTTTACTGCCCATTTAGCCATTCTCCCTGACATCTCCGGTTTCCTGAGGACATTCTTAATTGGAAAATTAGTTTTAACAACAATAGTATGGGTTTCAAAATAATGCCTTAACTTAGTGGATGCCATGATTAATGCAAGAATAAGTTTTTCGAGGTGTGAGTACCTGGATTCGGCATCAAGTAGACTTTTACTTACATAGTAGATAGGATATTGTGTACCTTCGTGATCCTTGACGAGGACAGCACTTACAGCGGTTGAGGATACCGCCAGGTATAAGGATAATACATCTCCTTTTTCCGGTTTTGCTAATGCTGGTGCTGAGGACATATATTCTTTAAGGGCTTGTAAAGCGTTCTCATGCTTCTCAGTCCATTCAAACTTCTTATTCTTCCTTAGGATATCGTAGAACTCTTTGCATTTTTCTGAGGATTTCGATATGAACCTGTTCAAAGCTGCTATCCTGCCTGTCAGTCTTTGAACATCCTTGGCATTGGCAGGAGATTTGATATTTATTAATGCTTTGATTTGTTCCGGGCTTGCTTCAATGCCCCTCTGGGTTACCATGTATCCTAAGAACTTTCCTGCCTTAACACCAAAATGGCATTTTGAAGGATTAAGTTTCATGTTGTAACTATCAAGGATATCGAATGCTTCTTCCAAGTCCCTTAGGTGATCCTCAGCTTTCTTTGACTTGACCACCATATCATCTATGTACACCTCCATAGTTTTTCCAATTTGATCTTTGAACATCATATTTACCAGCCTTTGATATGTTGCACCTGCATTTCTTAGTCCAAAAGGCATGGCAATATAACAATATAAACCGGTTGGGGTCATAAAGGCTGTATCCTCTTGGTCAGATGGTTCCATCTGGATTTGTTGGAACCCAGATGAGGCATCCATAAAAGTTAACAGTTCATGCCCCGCTGTTGCATCCACCATAGAGTCAATGTGGGGTAATGGGAAAGGATCCTTGGGACATGCCTTATTCAAATCAGTGAAGTCGACACATACCCTCCACTTTCCGTTTTTCTTTTGGACAACAACCACATTGGCTAACCATTTTGGATACTTTACCTCTCTGATCATACCTGCTCGAAGTAGTCTTTCTACTTCTTCTTGGATAATGGCATTCCTTTCTGGTGCAAACTTCCTCCTTTTTTGATGGATTGGTTTGATAGACCTGTCAATGCCAAGTTTGTGAGTAATAATATCCTTAGATATACCTGTCATATCTTCATGTTTCCAAGCAAAGGTAGATTTTCTTCTTTTGAGGAAGGATATCATGTCCTCTTTCATCTTGCCAAGGATCCCTGATCCGATATAGATTTTTGATTCAGGATCACTAGGATCCAAGAGGATTTCATCTACATCTTGTTCCCTTGCCTCCAAGACATTCCTTGGAGGATACTGTAATTGCTATTGCTCCCTTGGCTTCGAGGTTGGCTTCATAGATGAGGTATAACAATCCTTAGCCTCCTGCTGGTCACTATCGATCTTGATTATTCCCCATGGGCTAGGGAGCTTCACACATTGATGGTAGGTAGATGGGACTGCTTTCATATCATGTATCCAAGGCCTGCCAAGGATAACGTTGCAACAGGATAAACAGTCAATAACACAAAATTTTTGGTAATTATGTAATCCTTCCACGTAGATTGGGAGTTTGATGTCCCCCAGAGTTTTCTTCGTTTCTCCACTGAATCCTACAAGCACGGAGGATCTTGGTGTGATGTCTGATTCTGGGATTCCCATCTTCTTCAAGAAATCAAGCTGGATAATGTTCACTGAGCTCCCTCCGTCAATAAGGATCCTGCGGACAAAATGGTTAGAGATAAAGAGAGTGATAACTAAACTATCATGGTGAGGATCCTGAACGTTAATGCGATCATCCTCATCAAATGTTATCATCTTCCCTTCTGAGACACTTGAGGTTCTAATAGGCCTTTCTCCATTATCCATTTTTGATTCTTTTGCATGTCTTTTGGCCGCTGAAAAGGATGTACCACAAATGTCTGATCCTCCGGATATGAAGTTAATCACTTGTGCGTTTGCCGGAGGTGCTGGAGCCTTTTCAGGGATCCTTTCAGGATCCTGGGTCCTTTGCTTTTTTCTCCCCAACAATTCTTTTAGATGCCCCTTGCTTAGCAGGTATCCAATTTCTTTTCTTAAGGCTATGCAATCTTCAGTTAGATGCCCGAAATCCTCATGGTATGCACACCATTTGGACTTATCCTTAGTCCCGGATGGTTTATCATTCTTCCTGGGCCATCTGGCTTTTTCACCTAGGTTCTGCATTGCAAGGATCAGTTCATGATTATCAACGGAAAAACAATATTCTGAGATTGGAGGATATTCTTCATCATCCTCTTCTTGGTCAACAGCATGCACATTCTTGTTCTCGTTTCTATGGTAGGATTTGAACTTGTTGCTTTTGAAGGAGGATCCTTGCTTATCTTGTTTTGAGGATCCTACTTGTCTTTCCTGGATCCTCTTGTCGTCCTCTAGCCGGATAAACCTGAGTGCTCGAGTTCTTACTTCATCTAAATTCCTGCATGGTGTCATAACAAGATCATCATAGAATAATGAATCCTTAAGCAGTCCCATTTTGAAGGCTTCAACAGCCGTAGCCATATCCAAGTTGGGAACGTCCAAGGATTCTTTACTAAATTTAGTTATATAATCCCTTAATGATTCGTTATGATTTTGAGTTATCCTGTACAAGTCACTAGTTAATTTTTCAAATTTTCTACTACAAGAGAATTGGTTATTGAATAAATTAACTAAATTAGCAAATGAAGTAATAGAGTAAGGGGGAAGACTTAGCAGCCACTTAAGAGCTGATCCAGTAAGAGTAGATCCAAATCCTTTACATAGGCATGCTTCCTTCAATTTTTCTGGGATAGGATTGATCTCCATCCTCTCCCTGTATTGTGCTATATGCTCCTCCGGATCCGTTGTGCCATCATACAACTTCATGGTAGGGATATGGAACCTTTTGGGTACCTCTGCGTCACAAATTGGTGGTGCAAAGCGAGATACCTTGTGGCTTCCATCTGCAATCTCTGGGATAGGCTTGACTACCCCTGGAACACTTGAGATCATGTCCTTTAGTTTCTGTAATTCCCTGGCCATAGCATGATTGGTACCTGTATCCTGCATGAATCCAAGGTTAGTGGTAGGATAATTATTTAAAGTGTTACCTCCCATTGGGTTCAAGTTAGGGAATCCATATTGCTGGGATTCTGGAACAACGGAGGGACCAGTGGAAGCAATGGTCTGCATTGGAATGAAGTCCCCTTGATGGACATCTAGACTTCCTGTTTGCAAACTTTTTAGGGATCCTGGCATCTGTAAGGATCCTGGTATCTGGGATGATCCTGGAACGAAGGAGGATCCTTGAACCTGGGATGATCCTGGAACGAAGGAGGATCCTTGGCCCTGGAATGATCCTGGAATAACGTAGGATCCTTGAAACTGCTGTGTCTCCGGATAGACTCCCGTATTCCTGAAGGATCCCATGTACTGAGGATAGGATCCTACAGGCTGAAAATGTGAGTCTGATGTCTGAGTCATTGCTGCCGAGTTGAGATGTGATCCTCTTGACTCCCCTATGATTTGCACGTCCGGGATCCCTGATGGCTGGGAAGTGATCATTGGAGTGTCAAAGCTCAAGGATTTGGGCATCAGTGGAGAATGATCCTCTGCCGCTTTCTTTTGTCTTTTGAGATCTCCAATTTCCCTGAGGATCCTTTCGTTAGTTTCATCTTGCCGCTGCATACGATCCTTCATCTGCAAAATTAAAGCAAATACATCACTAGTACTGGGAATAGAAGAATTCATAGCAGAAGAAGATAGAGGTTTAGAGAAAGTGGGAGTTGATCTCTTCTCAGTATTTTTCTGAGATCCTGCCGGTGGAGGAGGCAAGGTGATCTGTGATGAGGTGACTGCAGACATCGCCGTGGACGTGTTCTTCAATGATGAAGCCATGTAACTCTTTGAAATGATTTCGAACAAAAGATTTTCTTATGAACGAAGCACCAATTGCCCCACGGTGGGCGCCAAACTGTTTTGGTCAAAAATCGCACAAGGATAATGTAACCAAACTTTATGTAAACGGGGTATGATGCTTGGTTAATTATGAAAGTAAAGGATCACTTCTATGATAAAAGATGCAAAGACACAATGATTTATACGAGGAAAAAGCCCTTGATCAATGAATGATCTCCGGCATAAAAAACCTCGGGTGATGGCAACTACCGATCACCAACTTCAATATAACAAAAATATGATTACAACTTTGGATGATAATGAGCTAAGTACAAGGATCACTATTGCTTTTGGTGTCTAAGTGTGTGAGAGTTGCGTTGTATGTCGTGTGTGTTCTTCCGAATGAGGAAGAGTGGTATTTATACATGTGTAGGTGACCTATTTTAGGTAAAATGACTAATTATCAGCTCATTACCCCTTTAGAAATAAAGACAATCTAGCCTAAATTGCTGCCCATGAATCAAGCCATGTTTCCATATCCTGTGCAACGTCTTTCTTCAATTAAGCTCTTGCCATAATTGTGAAGACGCGTCCCTGGATCATGATGCCTAGAGCATATCCTGCTAGATATTCCTGCAAAAATAACATTGCATTAAGCGAAGATGATCGTTAGTATGAGGATCCTATAATGTCCCATGATCCTGATCCTGAAGTCCTCCTGAGGATCACTGTCTGCCAAAGAAACAAGGATCACTGGTTAGGATCACGTGTAAGGATCACCTATAATAAAAATCCAGCCCTAACAGTAAATATGCTGATCATCCCAAGTACTGTTTTGAGACTCTGTTGTCAAGTACTGTACACTAGTTTGTCTTTGGAGCTTCCTGTAGTGGTTGAGTACAAGATCGCTGAGATGGGTTATGTCTTAAGTCAGGTTCTATTGGGATCCTAAGATTGAACAAGAAGAAGAGGACAACAAATCTTGAAGCTGGTTATAAGCTAAGAATCATATGCTTTGTTAATTGTTTGTTAAAGATATTGGCATGTCTCCAATTGAAGTACAGTGTGTAATCTTTACTCGCAAGAATTTGGCCAAATTGTTTACTTTTTATTACTTTGGATTTTTTTTTCGTTTCTGTATGTGGTGATTGTTATTTTTTTTTTATCTTTCGGAGTTCAGACCATGGGTTTAACATGTTAAATAATCATAAAAATGTGTGAGTTTCAATTTGGAACCTAGAAAAAGTACGGAACCGGGGAACTATTCATTTAACACGTTAAATATATCATAAAAGGTTGGGTTCAACAGGAAATACCAAAGTAGTGGGGAACCATGGGTTAAGCATATTAAATAATCATAAAAATGTGTAGTTTCAATGAAGAACCTCAAAAAAGTGAGAAACTGAGAAACCAAAAAACCATGCATTTAACATGTTAAATATATCACAAAAGGGTTGTGTTCAATTGGGAACATAAAAAAATACCAGGGAACCGGGAACCATTTATTTAACATGTTAAATATATCATAAAAATGTTAAATATATTATAGAAAAATTAAGAGTTAATTGCATAGTTAGTCCTTGTGGTTTGCACAAAATAACATACTTAGGTACTAATAGTTTAAAATCACCTTCTAGGGTATTAACCTTTCATTTTGTAACGTTTGGAGATATTAACTTCTAGGGTATTAGTATAGTTAGTCCCTATGGTTTGCACAAAATAACATACTTACGTACTAATAGAATGTGATTTTAAACCTACAAATAACGTTAATACCTCCAAACGTTACAACATGAAAAGTTAATATCCTAGAATGTGATTTTAAACTATTAGAACCTAAGTATGTTACTTTGCGCAAACCATAGGGACCAACTACGTAATTAACTCAAAAATTAATTTAACATGTTAAATTGTGTTATTTTTTAAATTTTCAGATCTTTTGCATATAAATACATGTGTGCAGGACTTTTTAATAAAAAAATCAGAAAACTAAAAAATAAAAACATACTTAAAAACACTATAAAAAGGTAACAATTTCTTTTTTACATAATTGATTTTTTTATTTGAATGGCTTCAACACATCTCCATATTGAAAAACTTAAAAAAAATTGAAAAAAAAAATAATTTTTAAAATAGTGAATGAGGTTTGAGTTCAGTGGGGAACACAAAAAGAGTTGAAAACCAAGGAATCATTTATTTAACAAGTGAAATATATCATAAAAAATATTTTAACATGTTAAAAAAATTAAAATTTTTAGATCTTTTGCATGGAAATACGTGTAGAAGTTTTTAAAAAAAATCAAAAACTTAAAAATAATAAGATGCTTAAAAAACACTTTAAAAAGGTAATAAATTATTTTTTTTTACAAAAAAAATGATTTTTTATTAAAATAGCTTCAACACATCTTTATATGCCAAAATTTTAGGTTATTTTTTTAAATAGTTAAGGAAGGCTGGGTTCAACGGAGAACACCAAAAATGTGCGGAAACGAGAAATCATTCATTTAACATGTTAGTTATATTATAGAAAATTTAATTTAACATGTTAAAATTTATTATACAAAATTTATTTTTACATGTTTGGTCAAATAAAGTCTAATCGTGCTTAATTGATCAATGCAAACAATTATTTAACATGTTAAATTTATTTATTTTAACATTTTGAGCCCATGTAGATTACAAACAAAACTTTATTTTAATTTTTCAAACTCTAATATGAAATTCAATGTATAATTTGGTCAAATAAAGTTTGCTTGATAAATGCAACATTTATTTAACATGTTAAATTAATTTATTAAACATTTTGAGCCCGCATTGACTTCAAGCAAAACTTTATTTAAATATTTCGAACTCTAATCCGAAATTCAATATATAAGTTGATCAACGCAAAATCTCATTTAACATGTTAAAATTTATTATACAAAATTTATTTTTACATGTTTGGTCAAATAAAGTCGAATCGTGCTCAATTGATCAATGCAAACAATTATTTAACATGTTAAATTTATATATTTTAACATTTTTAGCCCGTGTAGATTACAAACAAAACTTTAATTTAATATTTCAAACTCTAATATAAATTTATTTTTACATGTTTGGTCAAATAAAGTCGAATCGAGTTTACTTGATAAATGCAACATTTATTTAACATGTTAAATTAATTTTTTTTAACATTTTGAGCCCGCATAGACTTCAAGCAAAACTTTAATTAAATATTTCGAACTCTAATCCGAAATTTAATATATAATTTAGTCAAATAAAGTTGACTTGAACCTTGTTGATCAATGCAAAATCTCATTTAACATGTTAAAATTTATTTTACAAAATATATTTTTACATGTTTGGTCAAATAAAGTCGAATCGTGCTTAATTGATCAATGCAAACAATTATTTAACCTGTTAAATTTATTTACTTTAACATTTTGAGCCCGTGTAGATTACAAACAAAACTTTAATTTAATATTTCAAACTCTAATATGAAATTCAATGTATAATTTGGTCAAATAAAGTTTACTTGATAAATGCAACATTTATTTAACATGTTAAATTAATTTATTAAACATTTTGAGCCCGCATAGATTTCAAGTAAAACTTTAATTAAATATTTCGAACTCTAATCCGAAATTCAATATATAATTTGGTCAAATAAAGTTGACTTGAACCTAGTTGATCAATGCAAAATCTCAGTTAACATGTTAAAATTTATTATACAAAATTTATTTTTACATGTTTGGTCAAATAAAGTCGAATCGTGCTTAATTGATCAATGCAAACAATTATTTAACATGTCAATTTATTTATTTTAACATTTTGAGCCCGTGTTGATTACAAACAAAACTTTAATTTAATAGTTCAAACTCTAATATAAATTTATTTTTACATGTTTTGTAAAATAAAGTCGAATCGAGTTTACTTGATAAATGCAACATTTATTTAACATTTTAAATTAATTTTTTTAAACATTTTGAGCCCGCATAGACTTCAAGCAAAACTTAAATTAAATATTTCTAACTCTAATCCGAAATTCAATATATAATTTGGTCAAATAAAGTTGACTTGAACCTAGTTGATCAATGCAAAATCTCATTTAACATCGTTAATATTTATTATACAAAATTTATTTTTACATGTTTGGTCAAATAAAGTCGAATCTTGCTTAATTGATCAATGCAAACAATTATTTAACATGTTAAATTTATTTATTTTAACATTTTGAGCCCGTGTAGATTACAAACAAAACTTTAATTTAATATTTCAAACTGTAATATGAAATTCAATGTATAATTTGGTCAAATAAAATTTACTTGATAAATGCAACATTTGTTTAACATGTTAAATTAATTTATTAAACATTTTGAGCCCGCATAGACTTCAAGCAAAAAATTTGAAAAAAAAAATAATTTTTAAAATAGTGAACGAGGGTTGAGTTCAATGCGAACACAAAAAAAGTTGTAAATCGAGGAATCATTTATTTAACAAGTGAAATATATCATAAAAAATATTTTAACATGTTAAAAGATTAAAATTTCAGATCTTTTGCATGTAAATACGTGTAGAAGTTTTTATAAAAAATTCTAAAACTTAAAACTAAAAACATATTTAAAAAACACTTTAAAAAGGTAATAAATTATTCTTTTACAATTTTTTTATTAAAATAACTTCAACACATCTTTAGATGTGATCGATGTCGAAAGGTCGGTCAAAAATAAGTTTAAAATTTGGTCCTAAGTACCTTTACTAGCAACGGTAAGTAGGGTCGTCTCCACAGGGAATATGTGGTTAGTGTTGATTGTAGAAACCTAGATTAACTAAAACTAAGAAAAACTATTGCTTTGATTGCGTTTTGAGATTTTTGATCGAGAATAATTATGAAAGTTATCAATTTTAAAGAAAAGCAACCCCCTCCGGATTTCTGGTTCAATGATTCACCCAAACCTGTTTAATTAGATAGATACCAAAAGGTCTTGTTAATGGTTTAGTTTGATTGATAATCAAAGACAAGTTTTTAATAATAACCTATGCAATTTAATCACCAAATCATAAGTGCCAATAACCCACCCAATAACCAAACTACTCATGATGCAAGAAAACCGAACGCGAATGGTAAAAGATGAATAATTGCAACACTCACAATTCTTTTAAACAAAACTAAACCACAAGTATTCTTCAAGTTATGAAAAACAATCCAAAAAAACTAAATAAACAAGGTTTGAGTTTCACATACATGAACCATCCACCCGGAGGTGGTCACAAAAGAATCTAGCCACTCATAGTCGTGATTTGATCTTCTTGATTGTCTTGGATGTTTGATTGCATGAAAGATTGATGAAAATTGAGGTTGGGAACTCCAAAATTCGTCACTGGGAAGTGGAAAACGGCTAGGGTTAGTGAATATCTCGTTTTGGGGTTGAAGATATCTTAAAATAAAGTGAAATCCTGAATTTTCGCGTGACTATCTGCTGTCAGCGCAAGGTTGCGCCCCCCCGGCACAAGGTTGCGCCCCTGACTGACTAGCATCTGTATTGCGCCCAAACTGACACCAGGTTGCGCCAAACTGGTTTCTTCTTGCGCCAAGTACTGGTTTCTCACCATTTTTCGCATTTTTCAACTCCCAACTTGTGTGTAAGCTTCTAACCTTCATAAATCTTCCCGAAAACCTCCTGTTTAGCTTCAATATCCATCCGTTAAGCTTTGGGTACCTACAAATAGAAACACACTCAAAGTAACCATGTTTTATGATGAAAAACACTTAAAACCTTATATTTACACATGTTAAAACACGGTTGTTTACCCTTCTATCAATATGCCAAAAATGTGGTTATTTTTTTAAAATAGTTAACGAAGGTTGGGTTCAACGGAGAACACCAAAAATGTGGGGAAACGATTAACCATTCATTTAACATGTTAAATATATTATAGAAAATTAAATTTAACATGTTAAATTGTTTTTTTTTTAATTTTCAGATCTTTTGCATATAAATACATTTGTGCATGTCTTTTTAATAAAAAAATAGAAAACTAAAAAATAGAAACATACTTAAAAACACTTTAAAAAGGTAACAATTTCTTTTTTACATAAATGATTTTTTATATTTGAATGGCTTCAACACATCTCCATATGCAAAAACTTAAAAAAAAATTTGAAAAAAAAAATAATTTTTAAAATATTGAACGAGGGTTGACTTCAGTGGGGTACACAAAAAAAGTTGAAAACCGAGGAATCATTTATTTAACAAGTGAAATATATCATAAAAAATATTTTAACATGTTAAAAAAATTAAAATTTCAGATCTTTTGCATATAAATACGTGTAGAAGTTTAAAAAAAATTAAAAAACTTAAAATAAAAACATGCTTAAAAAACACTTTAAAAAGGTAATAAATTATTTTTTTACAAAAAAAATTATTTTTTATTAAAATAGCTTCAACACATCTTTATATGCCAAAAATTTGGTTATTTTTTTAAATAGTTAACCAAGTTGGGTTCAACGGAGAAAACCAAAAATGTGGGGAAACGAGAAACCATTCACTTAACATGTTAAATATATTATTGAAATTTAATTTAACAGGTTAATTTGTTTTTTTTTTTAATTTTTAGATCTTTTGCATATAAATACATGTGTGCAGGTCTTTTTAATAAAAAAATAAAAAAAATAAAAACATACTTAAAAACACTTTAAATATGTAACAATTTCTTTTTTATATAAATGATTTTTTTATTTGAATGGATTCAACACATCTCCATATGCAAAAACTTATAAAAAATTTGAAAAAAAAATAATTTTTAAATTAGTGAACGAGGGTCGAGTTTAGCGGGGAACACCAAAAAAGTTGAAAACCGAGGAATCATTTATTTAAGAAGTGAAATGTATCATAAAAATATTTTAACATGTTAAAAAATTAAAATTTTCAGGTCTTTTGCATATAAATACGTGTAGAAGTTTAAAAAAAAATCAAAAACTTAAAAATAAAAATATGCGTAAAAAACACTTTAAAAAGGTAATAATTTTTTTTACAAAAAAAATGTTTTTTATTAAAATTGCTTCAACACATCTTTATATGCCAAAATTTTGGTTATTTTTTTAAATAGTTAACGAGAGTTGGGTTCAACGGAGAACACAAAAAATGTCGGGAAACGAGAAACCATTAATTTAACATGTTAAATCTATTATAGAAAATTTAATTTAACATGTTAATTTTTTTTAACTTTCAGGTCTTTTACATATAAATACATGTGTGCAGGTCTTTTCAATAAAAAAACTAAAAAACTAAAAAATAAAAACATACTTAAAAACACTTTTAAAAGGTAACAATTTCTTCTTTACATAAATGATATTTTTATTTGAATGGCTTTAACACATCTCCATATACAATAACTTAAAAAAGTTTTCAAAATAAAATAATTTTTAAAATAGTGAACGATGGTTGAGTTCAGTGGGGAACACAAAAAAAGTTGAAAACCGAGGAATCATTTATTTAACAAGTGAAATATATTACAAAAAATATTTTAACATGTTAAAAAATAAAAATTTCAGATCTTTTACATATAAATACGTGTAGAAGTTTTAAAAACAATTCAAAAACTTAAAAATAAAAACATGCTTAAAAACACTTTAAAATAGCTTCAACACATTTTTATATGCCAAAATTTTAGTTACTTTTGAAATAGTTAACGAGGGTTGGGTTCAACGGAGAACACCAAAAATGTGGGGAAACGAGAAACCATTCATTTAACATGTTAAATATATTATAGAAAAATTAATTTAACATGTTATTTTTTTTAATTTTCAGATATTTTGCATATAAATACATGTGGTTTAGTAAAAAATCAAAAAACTAAAAAATAAAAACATACTCAAAAACACCTTAAAAAGGTAACAATTTATTTTTTTACATAAATGAGAGTTTGCATTGATAAACTAGGTTCGATTCAACTTATTATATCATATCATATATTAAATTTCGGATTTGATTGAAAAATAATAAAATAAAATTTTGTATGAAGTCTATGTGAGAACAAAATATTGAAAAAATATATTTTAACATGTTAAATGAGCGTTTATAGTGATCAACTAGACTCGATTCGACATTGTTTGAACAAACATGTTAAAAAGTTTCGTACCATAAACTTTAACATGTTAAATGAAATTTTGCATTAAATTACTAGGTTCGATTCAACTTTATTTGACCACATTATATATCAAATTTCCGATTATAGTTCAAATATTAAAATAAACTTTTGTATGAAATCTATGCGAGCACAAAATATTGAATTTTTTTTAACATGTTAAATGTTAAATGAGCGTTTGCAGTGATCAACTAGCCTCGATTCGACTTTATTTGACCAAACATGTTAAAAAAGTTTTGTACGATAAACTTGAACATGTTAAATGAAAGTTTGCATTAAATTACTAGGTTCGATTCAAATTTATTTGACCAACTTATATATAAAATTTCCGATTATAGTTCAAAATATTAAAATAATATTTTTTTGTGGAGCCTACGTTGGGCTCAAAATATTGAAATAAATAATTTAACATGTTAAATGAACATTTGAATTGATTAACTAAACTAAACTAATTTCGATTCGATTTTATTTGAACAAACATGTTAAAGTAAGTTTTGTACGATAAACTTTAACATGTTAAATGAGAGTTTGCATTGATGAACTAGATTCGATTCAACTTATTATATCAGATCATATATTAAATTTCGGATTAGAGTGAAAAATATTAAAATAAACTTTTGTATGAAGTCTCTGCGAGCACAAAATATTGAATTTTTTTTAACATGTTAAATGAGGTTTGCAGTGATCAACTAGACTCGATTCGACTTTGTTTAACCAAACATGTTAAAAAAAGTTTTGTATGATAAACTTTAACATGTTACATGAAAGATTGCATTAAATTAATATATTCGATTCAACTTTGTTTGACCAAATTATATATAAAATTCTCTATTATAGTTCAAAATATTAAAATTAAGTTTTGTGTGGAGCCTATGTTGGGCTCAAAATATTGAAATAAATAATTTCACATGTTAAATGAACATTTGAATTGATCAACTAAACTAAACTCTATTCGACTTTATTTGAACAAACTTGTTAAAGTAAGTTTTGTACGATAAACTTTAACATGTTAAAAGAGTGTTTGCATTGATGAACTAGGTTCGGTTCAACTTATTATATCAGATTATATATTAAATTTAGGATTAGAGTGAAAAATATTGAAATAATTTTTTTTATGAAGTCTAATGTGGAATAAGTGCAAATGGGATCTGAAGAGGCCGAAGAACATTAAGACATTCATCTAACACATCTAACGAAGCTTCCGATTTAACAAAAACAAGCGCTACAATCATAGTTGGCACGATCGCGCAACTTCGAGTAATCAAAGCCCTCATGTATAGTAAGTCTTCAAGAAACACATAAAGAGTTGTTAATGTGTTAATGGTAGTGCATAAAAAGCACTTTCTCAATCCCAAAACAAATATCAGGTTTTGACAAGATACATAGATTAACAAAAGTGTTTTGACTATTAGTGAAATATAAACCAGCAATGACACAAGTGAGGACCAAAACAATTGTAATAAAAAAATCCCAACATATCTATGTTTGGAACACTGTCCACTATCGTAATCCATCGCAATAAAAACCGGCAGACGTAAGGATTCAAGACATTCATCCGATCTCTCAACAATGGTATAAATTCTTCGATGCTGATAAAAAAAAGCATAAAACTTCATAAAAAATTCAATTAAAAATAAAATTACAACCTAACATAAACCCAAAGGTAAAGCAATAATTCGTTAGTTAGAGGCAACATAAGACATGGTCAACAGTTATAACGTATATAACGTATGATGAGAACGCTTGCCTTCATAAGTCTATCAAAAATGTGGGCAACACTTTGTGTATTGGGATCCGAGTCAGCTGAAAACTTGCACAACGCATCTAATATCTTGTTAAAGTGGAAAGTGAACTCTCTTCTAACAACCTGCAAAAGGCATGAGATTAGCTGAGATGTTCTATATCAAGAAAGCTTGATTAATAAAGTTTGAATTCATTCTCATCTTTACTATTGTATAAAGCTTCACAAGAATAGTGTTGAACTCTGGTAGTGGAATTTGTTGGCAGTTTTTTTAGTAACAGAGAAAAGGAGCATAAATATTACTAAATTATCGAGTAAAATGATACAACGTTCATATCCACTAGTAATTTTTATGTAAGAAAGAATATATAAAATAAAGAATGAATTCTAGCATCAAGTTATGTAAAATATGCTTTTCATAAGATGACAGTATCTTCTTTTGGTGAAAAAAAAAATTGTACTGATATATATATAAACAGATCTAACTGCAAATTTTTGATCCTTCAAATTCTTAAGTTTGACCTCCACTTTTCTAATGATTGTCTCTAATTGATCGATTAAAAAGAAAACAAGGGAAACAATAAGGAGGAACTATTCTTAGTAGCAACATGGAGATTATACCAAAGCATACATCTACTTATACGGGTGAGATTGATGGAACAATGTCCTTAGTTCAAAGACTCAATCAGAAATACGACAATCAGATAACCATATCCTTAATTCATATACTGCCTCTTCATAAATAGGATTTCGACAACAAGACAGCCCTTTCCTTATTTCAAAACTCAATCAGAAAAGCAAAAAAACCTGTTACTATATAAGAGTATAAGAATCAATGGACTGTCAGTTTTGTAAATGCAACATGCTATTTCTGACCTAATTAAGCTACAATGAAACTAGAATCATGTGACGACGCGTAGAACTGTTGTAGATAACATAAACAGATACAATCAGATAAACAAAACCATGAAACCTACCTTCGCTGAATTTCCGATCAGATGTAACCTAACTTTGGAATTCTCACCAGCGAGAAACGGGTCCGATATCATCTCTGATTCCTATGAACTCGATTAATACTAACAGCGACGACGTCGACGAGATCTGCTAACACCGGAGGTTATGAGGAATTATGCCGGCGATTGGCATCCATTTTCCAGACGATGGTTGTGAAATCTGATGAATTCAACATTAATACACTTTAAAATACAAGTCAAAATGAGGCATTATTACATACAACATCGATAAAACCATCAGGCATTTTCAGAGTATCATAATAAACCTAAAATCAAATCACACATACTCATCTATCAAAGTTAAGTTAACTGCAATCAGAATAATGATATTACACACAACTGAATCAACTTAATAGCACAATCTGATATGTTGTATCTGATATAACCAGATAAATTATTCAACTTAACATGTTAAATAATTACAAACTAACATGTCATATATATAAGTATTTCAAATAAATATCTACTATCAAAAGTTAACTTCAATTTCAAAAAAATATAGTTATTGATAGTTAATGGCAAGATCTAACCTAGATAACATGAAGAGAGCTTTATCATAATTAAAAACGCAATTTAGATGATGTATTCCTAATAGCAAACCACTAAAACGTACAGATCTGACGAAAAACAACAAAAAGCATTTGCAATGAAAAGAAAAATGAAATTACACACAAGTGAATCAAGTTAAGAGCAAAATCTAGAAGTTAGATCGCAAAGAATCGATGAAAAGAATGAAACGTACAGAAAATATAGAGATTAAATCTTACAGAGATGATGCTAGGGCTTCTATTCAGTCGGAGTGGTTGTTTCCGGCAGTGTTTGATGTTAGGTTTTGCCGATGCTGGTGGCGTACGGCGGTGGCGGAGGTGGTGGTGGAGATGGAGGCAGTATCGGCGATGGTTGAGAGAAGCTAGGGTTTGAAAGTGGGATGTAATTCTGTTTGAAACACTGCGTTAATTATTAGATATTTTTTGGACAAAAATGCCCCTGTTCCCTAGTTCCCCACTTTTTTAGTATTCCCCAATGAACCCTCCCCTATAAATATATATAAATATATATATATATATATATATATATATATACACACACACACACACACATACAACCAATTACACTTTCTACAAAACTCCATTCTACACCTAACCAATTTAAATAAAAAAAAACTCTACAAAAACCTTAAAAAATATTCTTACAACAATGTCTTCTCCTTTGTCGGACGATTCGTTCATCAATCCATAAGCGTTCTCTCCGTTCTCACACTTTCCACCGTTTTCTCTTAATCCTGACCCTATATATATATATATATATATATATATATATATATATATATATATAGGTATTATATAGGTAGAGGATCCTGTAAAAAGTACTCAAAGTGTGAGAAGTGTATAACACCGTATAACAATATGTAACACCATATAATACCATATAACACTATGTAACACTATATATCATTATATAACAAATATAACACTATAGGTTGTCTGATAGCATGTCTATGATAGATGTATAGTGTTATATTTGTTATATAATGTTATATAATGTTACATAGTGTTATATGGTATTATATGGTGTTACATATTGTTATACGGTGTTTATATGGTGTTATATAGTATTATATATAGTGTTATAATACACTTCTCACACTTCTCACACTTTAGGCCCTTTTTACACTATCCTTACCCTATATAGGTATATATATATGTATAGGGTAAGGTTATTATTAAAAAGGTTAAAACTGTGAGAAGTGTGAGAAATATTGTGAAGATGGCATGGGTCCTCAATCTAAATTAATTTAAAAGGGTAAACAAACAATTTTATCATTGATTCAATTAATTCAAAACCTTCCATACCCGCCACCCTTATTTATAGGAATACAATTTTTTAAAGATTTCTATAAAACACTACGAATAACTCTGTATAACACTACAACATTATATATAACACTGCAACCACCATTCTGCAAAGTATTTAACATTACAAAACACCATTCAACAGTTCATAACACTGTAATAAGTATATAACACTACAAAACAATAACCCTTTTATAAATCTGTATAACACTACAACATTATATATGACACTGCAACCACCATTCAACAATGTAATAAGTATATAACACTACAAAACACCAATGTAATAAGTATGTAACACTACAAAACAAGATATAACACTACAAATCACTATAATAACACTATGGATAGTATATAACACCATATAAACCTTTTATAAATCTGTATAACACTACAACATTATATATAATACTGCAACCACCATTCAGCAATGTAATAAGTATATAACACTACAAAACACCATTTAGCAATGTAATAATTCTGGTGTATATAATACACTTTGAATACGTAATGATTCATTCCCATACTTAACTTCTACAGCCCCTACACCCCTCATAAATAGAAAGTTATCTTCCCCGGTTTTTGTTTCTACCCCGACCATGTGTTTATTTCGTTTAAACACGTTCAAATTTCTAGAAAAGTGATGATTAAATATTGTACATACATACCATATATCACCCCATAATCCGCCTTCGGTACCGGTGACAATCAGTTACTGTCGGAAATCATCTTCTGCTTCTTGTCGCTGAATACCTGTAAGGTCTAAACTTTTTAAAAAGATAGTAACGGGCTTTGTTCGACAAAAGTACTAAATGGGTCGAATAATTCATAAGTAAAATTTTTGTATTTACATCATTAAAGCTAACGAAGTGATTACAAAAGATTTCCACAACCCAAAAGTTCATAACCAACTACATAGTCTTTAACTACTAGTTTAACATTCTACAATTACTGGGTTAATTACTTACCAAAGACCCGTTTTTAATAAAAGACATCATTTAACAAAAGTTTGACCCGTAACTAAGATCTTCGCGGAAACGTGCATCATAAGTGTGTTCGGACCAAGTAGTGCCATCCATCAAGTAGCTTTACCTACATACAACCAATCAATTAGACATTTGAATTAGATAATTCATACGACATCAAATTACTAGTCGGCCTAAAAGAAGATTCTTTTAAACCTTCATTCGAACATGACTTTCTCAACTTAGCACATTATCCTTTCTAACTCATTCGACCCATTTCCACCTCATATTTTTGATTTACATTAACTCAATACAAGTATACGGCTTCGACTATAAAATAATAACCTTTTACATTGACACATGCTAATAATATTTTGTAAGCAAAGAACTTACTTTTGTCGTTGTTTGTTTGCGATCCGGAACGACTTGAGCTTTCTTCCTTAATTACTACAATCCAAAATCACATACTTTAAACTCATGTCATTCTTTTCATTCCGTTTTTAACATGTTCATACTAACAAACAACAAAATTCCCAATTCTAACCATTTAACTTTGTAAAATCATTTGATCATCTCATTCAAGCATTTTAACGAACACTTGGCGTGCATATTATTAATTAAGCATAGTGTACAAGTATTATTTGCATAACTTAGCTAGTTCATGTCAATAACATCAAGAACATCAATTTTACTCAAAATTTCATACAACCTTCATCTTAAATCAGTTTCACTTAACGTCTCATTATGAACATCATCATACGAAAATCATTATACTAATTTACACCAATTTCACATTACACCTCATAACATTCCTATATTAAATGGGTTTTCACTTTCACTTATCAATTCAATCAAATTTGAGTTTAATTCATGTTTCATAAGATGCTCCTAACCCACATTCTCATCAATTTCATACAAATTCATGGATTTACTTGAGACCCATTTCATCCATGATCACCAAAATGCAAATTTCAACATACCTTATGTTTAGAATGTTAAGATGATTAGAAAATGATGGACATGCAATTCATTATCTTCCATTCTTTCCTTTGATTGCTGGATTTTGAGATGGTAAAGGTTTTCCCTTCCTCCCTTGTTCTCCTGGGTGACACCAAACACACACACAGTATGTGTGTGGTGTGTGTTTTATTGTTTTATAATTTAACTTTCATGATTTACACATTCAACCCCTCATATATGCACACTTATTTTTAAATGACCAAAAACTTATTTCCATTAGTTAAAGTTCCTAATTTTAATCATCATTCTAATAATACTTGTTTCTACACATAATCTTGTCATATTTTAATTATTTCCATCATAGCATTCATATACTAAGGTTATAAGTGTTATTACTTACTTGTAACGTATTATATAACCATAAATGTACGAATTTATAATTTGGGGCATTACAAGTCCACCCCCCCTTAAAGAAGGTTTCGTCCCTGAAACCTGATTTACGTACCGAATAACGTCGGGTAGAACTTCCTCATTTCATCTTTCGTTTCCCAAGTGAGATCTGACCCCTTTCTTTGTTGCCATTGGACTAATACTTGCTTGATTTCCTTGTTGCCGAGAGTCTTTCCCTTGAAATCCTTTATAGCTACCGGTCTTTCTATGTAATTCATTTTCTCTTCTATTTCAATGTCTTCAAGCGGTACATAAGTCGTTTCATCCGCAAGACACTTTCGTAATTGTGATACATGGAAAGTGTTGTGAATTCCTTCTAATGTTGAGGGTAGCTCTAACCGATAGGCTACCTTTCCAACTCGAGCTAAAATCTTGAACGGTCCGATATATCAGGGGCCCAACTTTCCTCGCTTACGGAATCGAATTATGCCTTTCCACGGGGACACTTTCAACAATACTCGGTCCCCCACTTGGAACTCAATAGGGCGCCTTCTTTTGTCCGCATAGGACTTTTGTCGATCTTGCGCTGCCTTTAATCGGGCTCGTACCATGTCGATCTTTTCATTAGTTATTGCTACTACATCTTTAGGTGCGAGTTCTCTTTGTCCCACTTCTCCCCAACAAACAGGGGTTCTACACTTTATCCCATACAACATTTCATACGGCGCCATTTGTATGTTACTTTGGTAGCTGTTGTTATACGAGAATTCCACTAATGGCAAATGTTCATCCCAATTTCCCCTGAAATCCATAACGCATGCTCTCAACATGTCCACAAGAGTTTGAATGGTCCTTTCGGATTGACCATCCGTTTGTGGATGATACGCGGTACTTATATGTAATTGTGTACCCATTTCTTCATGAAATTTCTGCCAGTATCGGGAGGTAAATTGCGTGTCCCGGTTTGACACAATGGACACAGGCACGCCATGGCGGGAAATGATTTCATCTACATAAATTTCCGCCAACGTTTTAGAGGAATAAGTCTCCCGAATGGGTAGAAAATGGGCGCTTTTGGTAAGGCGGTCAACAATGACCCATATCGCGTCATGCCCCTTTCTCGTCCTAGGAAGTTTGGTCACAAGATCCATGGTTACATCCTCCCATTTCCATACTCGGATCTCTAAAGGTTGGAATTTCCCGTAAGGTTTTTGATGTTCCGCTTTTACTTGGGAACACGTCAAGCATTTAGATACATACTTAGCAATATTCGCGTTTCATTCCCGGCCACCAATAATTTTCTTTCAAATCTCTGTACATTTATTGGCTCCTGGATGAACCGAGTAACGGGATTTGTGTGCTTCTTCCAATAATAAGGTCTTTGCTTCGCAATGACGTGGTATCCACACCTGCCCAAACCTCGTTCTTATCCCACTCGCGTTTACTACAATTTTATTTTCAAACCCTTCTGTCCTTTCACTTTTCGGATCACCTACATTCAAGGACTTATCTTGCGCCTTCCGTATTGTTTCAAAAAGGTTTGGTGTGACTATCATTCTCGTTGACTTCACTCGAATAGGTGGTGGGTATTCTTTCCGGCTTAGTGCATCCGCCACAACATTAGCTTTACCCGGATGGTAAAGAATGTCACAGTCATAATCCTTGATCAATTCCAACCACCTTCGTTGCCTCATATTAAGGTCTTTCTGCTCGAATAAGTATTTAAGGCTTTTGTGGTCTGAATAAATTGTACACTTTGTTCCATATAAATAATGCCTCCAGATTTTTAAGGCAAACACTACCGCCGCCAGTTCTAAATCGTGGGTTGGATAGTTAATTTCATGCTGCTTAAGTTGTCTTGAAGGGTAGGCGTCCGCGTTGCATCAAGACACAACCCAACCCTTGATGAGATGCGTCCGCGTAAACCACTAAGTCTTTCCTTCCCTCTGGCAGGGTTAATACAGGAGAGCTTGACAATTTCTCTTTTAATATTCGGAAAGCCTTCTGTTGATCATCACCCCATTCAAACTTTTCTTCCTTCTTTGTCAGCTTGGTTAAAGGGAGGGCTATTTTGGAGAAATCTTGGATGAATCTCCGATAATAGCCGGCTAGACCGAGGAAACTTCTTATTTCATTAACATTCTTCGGGGGTACCCATTTTATTACGGCTTCCACCTTAGAGGGATCCATCAAAATCCCTTTCTCATTAATTACATGGCCTAAGAACTGCACTTCCCTGAGCCAAAACGCACATTTAGAAAACTTAGCGTATAACTTTTCTATTCATAGCGTCTCGAGTACCTGACGTAAATGACTCGCATGTTCAGACTCGCTACGAGAGTATACTAGAATGTCATCAATAAATACTATGACGAACTGATCTAGCATATTTCGGCATACTCTATTCATTAGATCCATAAAAGCAGCCGGAGCGTTAGTTAACCCGAATGACATTACTAAAAATTCATAATGTCCGTAACAGGTTCTGAACGCGGTCTTAGGTATGTCCTCTTCCCTTACTCGTACTTGATGGTAACCCGATCGCAAGTCGATTTTTGAGAACCAACTTGCCCCTTGTAATTGATCAAAAAGATCATCTATTCTCGGAAGGGGATATCGGTTCTTTATCGTGAGTTTGTTGAGCTCGAGATAGTCGATGCACATTCTCATCGACCCATCCTTCTTTTTAACAAACAAAACGGGCGCTCCCCACGGAGACATGCTAGGGCATATGAAGCCCTTGTCAAGAAGTTCCTGTAATTGAACCATTAACTCCCGTACTTCCGCGGGTGCCAACCTGTAAGGGGTCTTGGCTACCGGTTTGGCGTTTGGTTCCAACTCGATACGGAATTCGACTTCTCGCTCGGGTGGGAGTCCCGGCAATTCATCCGGAAACACATCCGGGTATTCGTTCACAATCTTAGTATCTTCAATTCTTAAAGCACCAAATTTTGTGTCGACAACATAGGCTAGGAATGCCTTACTCCCATTCTTCACATACTTAACCGCTTCTAAGATAGTACATAATTTTGCCTCTACTTTCCTTTCCCCATGAATACTTACCCGCCTTCCACTAGGAGATGTCACGTGAATAATTTTGCTTTCACATAAAATTTCCGCATGATGGCGGGATAACCAATCCCTACCTACTATTACCTTGAATTCTCCTAAGACCATGGGAATCAAATCAACATCAAAATCTTCGTCCTCTATAGTAATTTTACAGTTCCTACATATCTCGTTTAAAAGGTAACTCTTATACAATCGGCTATTTCTACCTCAAGTGGTGTAGGCATTCTTTCTATCATGAATAAAGGGGAATGTACAAACTCGCTAGAAATGAATGATCTACTAGCCCCGGTATCAAACAACACATAAGTGGGTATAGAGTTTATCATAAAGATACCTGAGACCACATTCGGGTGAGCTCTAGCTTCTTCCGTAGAGATTTGGAACATTCTTCCCTTAGCTTTAGCGGGTTCTTCCTTCTTTCCTTCTTTCTTCACCCCTTGTTTAAGTTTTGGGCATTCGGCTTTCACATGGCCGGATTCGTTACAGTTGTAGCACACTCTCTTGGGATTTGGGCAATTATAATACGGATGCCATTCTTGTCCGCAGTTGTAACATCCTTTCCTTCCCAATAAACATTCACCCGAATGGGGTTTTCCGCATGTTTTACATCGTGGAAACCCTCCTTTAGAAGCTTCATTCTTTCCTTAATCGTGTGTCTTAGATTTCTTGGAAGAACCTTGTGTTGATCCTTTTTCAGCTTGCCTTTTCTCCCCGCGTTCAGCCTGTCTCTTTAGCTCAATTTCCCTATCCCTTGCCAACTCGATAATCTCATCCAAAGTTTCGCATTTAGAAGGAGTTATGAACTCCCGATATTCAGCCTTAAGCATACCATGATAACGGATAATCTTCTTCCTCTCCGTTCTGACTATTTCTCCGCAAAACTTCAGTTGATCGAGGAAAGTATTTGTGATCTCATCAATTGATTCATCCTTCTGTCGGAGTCGGAGAAAATCTTCTTGGATTCGATCTACGGCTGATTGTGGACAATGGTACTTGATAAAAGGTTGCTTGAATTCTTGCCAAGTTAAGGTTTGAACTCTATCCTCGCCGATCTCTTTACTATACGTATCCCACCAATCTTTAGCCCTTCTTAAAAGTTGCCCCGTGGCAAACATGACTTGATCTTCTTTATCACAATGACTTCGAATGAACACTCCTTCCATATTAGCTATCCATCTTTGACATTCAATGGGATCAATTTCTCCATTATAAGTTGTAGGCTTACATGCCATGAAATCCTTATATGTGCATCGTCGTGCATCCTTCTTGCCTTGAATCCCAGTTATCATTTCTTTCAACTCATTTACCTTACTTGTTACCATAGTTTCCACCCTACTCAACACTTGGCTCTCCACTTCTTGCGCTAGTTTCGATACATTTGCATCAAACGCCTTCACTACTTCATCCGAAATTATCTTGTTTAACTCGTTTCGAGTTATCCGTTCTGTGGTATCCGTGTTTCCTCCACTTGCCATCTACAATTAAGTATTAATTTTAAACATTATTACATTCATTCTCCCCATCTTTCTATACATCAATCACTCTTAATAATTCATTCTCATAAGTCATAAACTCATCCAATCTTTCCTTACAAACATTCGAGATGCGTAATTACTTCATCCATTCGTGTACAAAACTTCTCATTCTTTCACACATTCATCATTAAAACATGTTAGCTATATGGAATTCTTTAGTTTCATAATCAATTTGGGGTGTTCCTAGCGTTTAAACGAATACTAGAACTGAATTAAAGAGTCTCGCATAACAAACAAGCAAATCAGAAAAATCAGACAAGGAGGTGTCGTCGCCGACGGCACATGGGTGCGTCGCCGACGGTCCCTAAAAAGTTGCGTCGCTGCCTTATGTCCGTAGACATCAATTTAAGGCGTCAGGTGAAGGGGTGCCGTCGCCGACGCCACAAGGGGCCGTCGTCGACGGTCTCTCCGTTTTGCTGACGCTGTTCAGCTCAAAATCTTCATTTCCAGGCCCTTTCTCAACCCGAAACGGCCCTGCGGAGTCCCGAAGTCCCCCGTAACATCCCTCAACATCTCAACCAAATCATTTTTGTAAATTAACCGTAATCCCTTCCCGTTTCCCATCAAAGTTATAGCTCAAAACCTTAAATCACTTACTTGCGTGGCACTTTGGAACGAACACACTTTCACAAGAGCTTTCGGTTTGAGTCCGAGCACCATCTCTTGCTCGAATTCTCAAACCTAGGCTCTGATACCAACTTGTAAGGTCTAAACTTTTTAAAAAGACAGTAACGGGCTTTTTTCGACAAAAGTACTAAACGGGTCGAATAATTCATAAGTAAAATTTTGTATTTACATCATTAAAGCTAACGAAGTGATTACAAAAGATTTCCACAACCCAAAAGTTCATAACCAACTACATAGTCTTTAACTACTAGTTTAACATTCTACAATTACCGGGTAAATTACTTACAAAAGACTAATAAAAGACATCATTTAACAAAAGTTTGACCCGTAACTAAGACCTTCGCGGAAGCGTGCATCATAAGTGTGTTCGGACCAAGTAGTGCCATCCATCAAGTAGCTTTACCTACATACAACCAATCAATTAGACATTTGAATTAGATAATTCATACCACATCAAATTACTAGTCGGCCTACAAGAAGATTCTTTTAAACCTTCATTCGAACATGACTTTCTCAACTTAGCACATTATCCTTTCTAACTCATTCGACCCATTTCCACCTCATATTTTCGATTTACATTAACTCAATACAATTATACGGATTCGAGTATAAAATAATAACCTTTTACATTGACACATGCTAATAATATTTTGTAAGCAAAGAACTTACTTTTGTCGTTGTTTGTTTGCGATCCGGAACGACTTGAGCTTTCTTCCTTAATTCCTACAATCCAAAATCACATACTTTAAACTCATGTCATTCTTTTCATTCCGTTTTTAACATGTTCATACTAACAAACAACAAAATTCCCAATTCTAACCATTTAACTTTGTAAAATCATTTGATCATCTCATTCAAGCATTTTAACGAACACTTGGCGTGCATATTATTAATTAAGCATAGTGTACAAGTATTATTTGCATAACTTAGCTAGTTCATGTCAATAACATCAAGAACATCAATTTTACTCAAAATTTCATACAACCTTCATCTTAAATCAGTTTCACTTAATGTCTCATTATGAACATCATCATACGAAAATCATTATACTAATTTACACCAATTTCACATTACACCTCATAACATTCCTATATTAAATGGGTTTTCACTTTCACTTATCAATTCAATCAAATTTGAGTTTAATTCATGTTTCATAAGATGCTCCTAACCCACATTCTCATCAATTTCATACAAATTCATGGATTTACTTGAGACCCATTTCATCCTTGATCACCAAAATGCAAATTTCAACATACCTTATGTTTAGAATGTTAAGATGATTAGAAAATGATGGACATGCAATTGATTATCTTCCATTCTTTCCTTTGATTGCTGGATTTTAAGATGGTAAAGGTTTTCCCCTCCTTCCTTGTTCTCCTGGGCGACACCAAACACACACACACAGTATGTGTGTGGTGTGTGTTTTATTGTTTTATAATTTAACTTTCATGATTTACACATTTAACCCCTCATATATGCACACTTATTTTTAAATGACCAAAAACTTATTTCCATTAGTTAAAGTTCCTAATTTTAATCATCATTCTAATAATACTTGTTTCTAAACATAATCTTGTCATATTTTTATTATTTCCATCATAGCATTCATATACTAAGGTTATAAGTGTTACTACTTACTTGTAACGTATTATATAACCATAAATGTACGGATTTATAATTTGGGGCAATACAATACCGGTGTTTATGGCTTGTCGGATTAATTGAGTCGCTTCATCGTTCTCCTTCACATTGCATGGAATGATCTGGTGTCTGGGTTTGTGACAGTAATAACAAAGTTTAACGTGTGACTCCTTCCTTTGCTTTTCGATCTTTTAATCGGTGTAGTGATCACATGGCAGTATCGTTGATGTAGATTGCATAAAACCATCTTTCTTATTCGGGGCTCTGATACCACTTTATTGGAAATCAGATTGCTTTTCAGCGGAAGACTGAATAACATTCGAACTTGTTTACATAGTGTATGAAGATCAAGTGCAGCACAGAGTATGAAAGGAATGAACCAGAACAAATAGTTTGTTGGACAATCTTAGAGAATATCGAAATTGTCTTGGTACAGGAAAAGTTTGCCAGTAACTATATATATATACATATCATATTGGCGGTTGAATACTGGTGGTTAAACAATGGCGGGAATAACCGTTTATGAAATGGTGCCATGGTTACAACAAACCGTTTCAACTAGTTGTCACACCTAATTGAAATTACATACATTATAACATAAACATAACATTAATAAACTACTAGATAATTAAGTTTAATATCTAATAGATGAAGCATGTCTGGTCACTCAACTCGTTAGCGGTTTGCCACAGGAGTTTGACATCACGTCTTCTCTAATAACTAACAACTCGCCTTCATAGGACATCGCTATTGGTATGCTTCAACTTGATTACCAATGGCAAATGGTGAGACGAACCTCCTAAAACACGGTTCTCATTGCACCCGAAAATACCTTTACTGGATCTCAACCTCCACAAGAGTACAATAAGGGTTATGGAGATGGCCGCCAAAACTCAAATTCATACCAGGACAGAGGTTGCAGACGGAATGGTAGATGCAGAAATCAAAATCGTAACCAAGGAGAAAGAGGGGCCTATTCTCCACAGTGGCCAGTCGCTCCTTCCTAGAATCAATCCTCTAACCATTGGATCCTACCCCCATGTCCAGACCCATCAATTCCTAGCCCACAACCCTCGTGGAAAGGCCCGCATAATTCAGCCCAATAGAATAGCCCCAATCAGAGTGGCACGCCCCATTGGTCACTGAGTGGACCAGCTTCTAGATGCTCGCAGAATTGGCATGGTAATGGGCCGCCTCCAGGCCCACCTCAAGGGTCCGCTAATATGATATATCCAGGAAGACCCGTGAATGCACTGAGTCCAACCGATTTTGGTGAAGCTCTCTCTAGTGTTCACCTCAATGTTCCCGATCCGCAATGGTAGATGGATACAGGTGCGCCCTCTCATATAACCCGAGATCTAAATAAGATCTCTTCTCCTTTACCATTATCATCTGTTAACACTATTTTTGTGGTTAATGGCCAACGCTTACCGATAATAGGAACCAGACATGGCTTCCATCAAACACCAAACAAAATTTATATTTTGCAAAAGATCCAATATTCACCGTCTATTATAAAGAACCTTTTGTCGGTCCGCCAGTTTACCCATGATAACCTTGTCTCAGTTGATTTTGATCCTTTTGGTTTTTCTGTGAAGGACTTCAAGATGGGATAACTAATTTCGCGCCATGACAGCCCAGGCGACCTCTATACTTTTATCACCTTGTTGCCCGCTTGTTCTGCTTTGCTTTCTACAACCGAACCCAGATGGCATAACCGTCTCGGTCACCCCGGTGCTCCAGTGTCTCCAGTTCTAGACATTTGGTTTCGTACTTTTAATATTCCACGTAATAAGACAAAATACTCTTGTATTTGTCATTCATGCCAACTTTCTAATAGTAAAAGACTTCCTTTTTATGAATCCAAATCGTTACTTATGCTCCTTTTGACCAAATGCATTTTGACTTGTGGACGTCGCTAATTCTAAGTAACACGGTTTATAAATATTACATGGTTTTGATAGACAACTTCACTTAGTTTGTTTGGGTTTATCCCTTGAAGTTCAAGTCTGAAAGACATTTTCTAAATTTCATCATTTAATTCAGACTCAATTTAATTACACCATCAAGACTTTTCAGTGTGACCGTGGTGGGGAGTTTGATAACAAACAATTCCAACAATTCGGTGAAACACACGGCTTAGTTTTTCGCTTTTCATGTCCTCATACGTCGTCCTAAAACGGCAAAGCTGAACGGATGATTCATGGCCTAAACGACATAATCCGTGCCCTTTTATTCCATGCTCACCTTCCGCCCAAATTTTGGGTAGAAGCTCTCCACACGAGCGCATATCTTCACAACATCCTACCCGTAAAAAGGTTGGGGTTCAAAACACCAACATATACACTTTATCATTGTGAACCAATATCGTTGTGAACCGATATACGACCATTTGAGGGTGTTCGGTTGCACTTGTTATCCTAACACATCCGACACCCAACCCCATAAATTAAATCCTTGATCCGTTCTTTGCGTTTTCCTTGGCTACCCCCTGAATCACCACGAGTATCGATGTCTTGACCCGATCACGGGCAAAATACTCATATTACGCCATGTCACATTTGATGAGGACACTTTCCCGTATCAAACACCACTTCCTAAACCCACTTACAATTTCTTAGATGATGACACTGTTCATTCCCAATGGTTCTCGAACCCAATACCTCAGCCCAATACAAACATCTCAAACCCACCATCACCGACTCATGACAATAGCTCACCCCCACATCTCCACAACCATCCTCTGCCCAACATGCTGCCTCGGCCCATTCTTCTTCACACCTACACTCGGCCCAACACGTCCCTACACCCTCATCTCCGACAACTTCTTACAACTCCCATACATAACACTCTGCCATATCACCTTCACAAACTACAACTATGCCTACACAGCACACGACCACTGAAAATACACATCCAATGACCACTAGATTAAAATCCGGAATCACTGTTCCTAAACAAGAATTAAACCTTCACACCACAACTTCCGCTCACATCTCGCTCGTACCTACCACCTACCTTAAAGCCATTTCCGACCCTAATTGGTTATGTGCCATGCAAAACGAATTTAGTGCTTTACATGCTAATGGTAATTGGGAATTTGTTCCACGGCGTATAGCCTGATTATACAGTGTTTGTGGCTATCTCGACATAAGTTCAAATCAGATGGTTCTTTGGAAATATATAAAGCACGACTAGTGGTGAATGGGAAATCTCAAACTATTGGGGTGGATTATCAAGAGACGTTTAGTCCGGTAGTGAAGCCTACCACTATTCGAATAGTGTTATCGCTTGCAGTCTCATGAAAATGGCCAATCCATCAACTCGATGTTAAAAATGCCTTTTTACACGGTGACTTACAAGAAACGGTTTGCATGCACCAACCATGTGGCTTTGTGGATTGTGACTACCCGAACATGGTATGCAAGCTCAAAAAGTCACTATATGGGTTAAAACAAGCCCCATGGGCATGAATCAGTTCTCGACTTTTATTATTTCCAAAGGCTTTACAAGCAGTGCATGTGATTCATCTTTATTTGTTTATCGAGGCAAACATCATGCAACTTATCTTTTGCTATATGTGGACGACATCGTCATCACCGCATCGGACAACTTGTTCCTACACACCATCATTGTCACGCTCTCATGAGAGTTCGCCATAACCGACCTTTGAACTCTACACTATTTTTTAGGCATTAATGCTACCCGAAACACACAAGGTCTTTTCCTATCACAAGCGCAGTATGCGAAAGAAATACTTCAGCGGGCGTCCATGACAACATGCAAACCATGTTCCACTCCTGTCGATACATCCTCAAAGCTAAGTGTTACTGATGGTGACCTTCTTTCGGATGGAACAGTCTACCGTAGTCTAGCGGGGACAATGCAATACCTCACCTTCACTAGATCCGACATCACATATGCGGTCCAGCAAGTATGTTTGTTTATGCATTCTCCACACAAGCCAAACTTTGCGTTCATGAAACGCATTCTCAGATACATACGAGGTACTCTAGACTATGGCCTGCAGATGCACTCGTCTTCTTCCTTATCTCTAACGGCTTACTCAAACACCAACTAGGGGATGCCCTGATTCACGAAGATCAACTTCAGGATATTATGTGTACCTAGGCTGTAACTTGATTTCGTGGTCGTCCAAACGACAACCCACGGTTTCTCGGTATAGTGCTGAAGCCGAGTACAAAGGTGTCGCAAATGTAGTAGCCGAGACGAGTTGGATACGGAACCTTTTATATGAGCTACATGTTCCGGTTACCAAGGCAACTATAGTTTATTGTGATAATGTTTCGGCAGTGTATCTAACCGAAAACCCGGTTCAACATCAGCGAACTAAACATGTCGAGATAGATATACATTTTGTCCGTGAAAAGGTTCGAATGGGACAAGTGCGGGTTCTTCACGTTCCATCGCCATTTCAATACGCCGATATCTTCACCAAAGGTCTTTCATGCTAATTGTCCCAAAATTTTGATCCAGTTTGAGCGTCGGTTCTCTACCCGCTCTAACTGCGGGGGGGGGGGGGGGTATTAGCGTATATTATATCATTTGTAGTCATCTATTATTATTGCATTTCCTTTTGTAGCTTTAGGAAAGATTGATTAGTGGCTAAATCATAGGAATGTTAGTTAGTCTACTGGGTTATACAATGTACAAGGCTTCTGTGAATGAGATATGAAAAACACTTTGATACACAAAGGTCTTTATGGTATCAGAGCTTGATACCGTGAACCTCTCAAAACCCTAATTGATTTTTTTTTTCATTTTTCATATCTCCTCAGCGTCCATGGGAGACACAGCAAACCTTCCCAATTGCAAAGATGACACCCTAACCACACCAAACTACTACACCCGGTGTACTCCGTCACCAACATCCAGAACAAGGTGCGTACTCTCGATGGTACCAAGATACGCGACATCAGTCATTGATTCTCTAAGATCAATATCTCAAAATAAAGCAAAGGCAATAACATAATTTAAAGGCTTCTACAGTTGAATAAACATATCGAAAAAATGGTATTATGTTATTTTCTCTCTTGAATTACTCCCCTCTTGATTTTCAAACGCCTAAACTTTTTCATACGATAATATTTAAAAAAAAATTATACCTTATTAACGAGCATTTCATTCTCTTCAATTTGAGTATGCTATTACTATAGTTTTCTTATTTAAAAAAATATTTTAAAAGTTATAAAGTTATATGATAAGTTTATACTGAAATTAGAGTTTTTTTTGTTAGTTTTATTATATATTTGATTATTTAGTGTTTGAACAGGTCCTGATGCAAAAAAAAAAAAAAAAAAATAGAAAACGAGCTAAAATGGTTAAAAAACGAGCACCCGGAAGTTAAAGAGGAAGTCTGTGGACTAAACGTGACAAAATCTGAAAGTTGAAGGGTTTAGAGTATCGTGAGGATCATTGGCAGACATGTGGGGTTTGTGTTTCATTCAAACACCTCCTAAATCCTAAGGGGAATTTATGTTATTAATACCATTCACATGCCATTGAATGTAAATACACCCTGCTGAAGCCTGAACAAGAGGAATTCTTAAATTTACCACTGCCACTACAATTAATAGCCACAAATACAAGCTGCCATCGTTATTCTTTTGTTTGCTCATTGGGCCGCCTCATGTGTCGCTACCCAAGCCCAAATACACTTTTAGAGATATCGCATGAAGGCCAGGCCCAACACTCTTCTCAATCCGTCAGATCGAGCCCAGATGTGAATCATGTATTTGAGTCAAATTACAACACTTTATGGATGAATATCCATGAATACCTACTGTTTTACACGCGAATGAAAGCAGAATACAAGGCTGGGCTCGAGACTTAGTGGCGATAATACAATTGAAGATCGAAATTGCAACTGGTTAGAGATTAACATTTATCTATTTTTCGGTTTTGAAACACGATGTATTCGAAATTATTAAACATTGTTTATGCATTTTTATTCACCATGAATGGCTAATTTTCATGAACTACCGGGCTCATGTTGAAAACTAGTTAGACTCTTATTATGCTCGTTTGACTTGGATTTTATACTTGTTCTGCATGAATTTTTATTAATTGATTTCATATTATTTAATATAAGTTTCATGTGCTACTTGCTCACTTTGTGTTTGTGAACACGTTTGTGGTTTCTTGTTTATGAAAAACCCTAGGAACGAGTATTATCGTTGTTAAAACGAGTGTTTTGTTACCTTTGAGACCTGGAGGAGATAGGGTGTTGGTTTGTCTAGTCCTTTAGTACACATGGTTTGGTGAGACCGGGATGAAATCCATCCTAGTAGCCTTTAGATCCTAGCAATCCAAGTTAAAATTGTGATAGATAGATTACCACTTTTCATCTTCGGGTGAATTGTGATTAGTGAGACTGGGAGGAGATCTAACGTTAGGTACCTTAGCATATTAGTAGGACCAAAAGGTGAACCGAAACTATTAAAACCATTATATTTTACACGTCTAGTTGGGATTGTCGGGTAGCATTAGTGAGACCGGAAGGAGATCTATTGTGTCTTAGCAAACCCTTATTAGATGTATCCTAAGAAAAACGGTTAAAACCAAATATCCAATTCCAAGAGTGTGTGAGCTTACTAGTAAGATACTACGCCTAGGTAGTTGCCTTTCTACCTCTGATTTCGACCCAGTTAGTATGTCTTAGTAATCGTCTAAGTTATTAGTTTAAATTAGTAGTTAATAGTTAAATAAATAAAACCTCCAAAAATATTCAATTAAAAATTGACTTTTATCCGACGATGGTTGTTTGTTGAGAGTGCTTGCATAGTCTCTAGGGTTCGACCCGGTCTTATCGAATATACTACATTGCGGCTGGTACACTTGTCGTACGTGTGTGGTATAGTTGAGAGTTCGAAAACTTGCCGATATAATTAATTATACACTTTTCACACGTCAAGTTTTTGGCGTCGTTGCCACAGACTTTAACTAGGCACTTTTTAGGAACGACCCGACTAACTTTTTTGTCACTTTTTCGTGCTTTTCTTGATTTGGGCAGCCTTAAGGGATATTTGCTTGCTTGATTGCAATTTGTGCTTCACAGGGATCTTCCGACACAATAGCTTCTTCATAGCCCGAGCGAGATCTTCACGAGCGCCTCTCTCAGCACCAAGAGCGTGTGAAGAAATTTAGCGACACAAGGGTACCAATCCAAATTCCCACTCCCATTCCTTTTCCTAAGCTAAATATGGGAGACCAACCAGCTAGGCAGACCATCCATTAGCGCGCCAGCGCCGGTTTCACAGGGGGCCGATCCCCTATCACGGAGCTTGCCATTACCACCACTCAGAACTGGCAGATTCCTTCTCATGCCATGACTACCATCTGTAATATTTCTCAGTTCCACTAACTCGATGACGAGGATGCACCATGACAGATCACACACTTTAGTCGTATCTACAGCATGTTCAACATTCATCATGTTAAGTTTGAGTTTACAAGGTTTATGAAAAACTAACAATTAAGCTCAAAACAATTTTGTATTCTAATAAAAACAAGTAATCATAAACAAGAAATCATCATCAACAACTGTTTTTCATTAATAAAAAATTCAAATGTTTTATAGAATGCTAACTCCACGGACATCCCCTCAGACTGATCACTATAACAAAATTGTTCGTACAAATGGAAAGGTGATGTGTAGTGATGGATAGATCTCTAACAAGTGAGATCTATTTATACTAAGTACGGAAGCTCCGTTTGTGATTGGCTGACATCACTCTAATAGTGGCATCTAATATTCCTAACAGAAAAGATTCCACAGATGTTGAAACACTTGTACAAATTTAACATCTGATCTAACTATGCTAACCACTAATACAAAACAAATACTGTTACATTAGGAACCATCTGTTTAGGCTATCCTTTGTTGCTTTGATACAAACATCTGTTTGGCCAGACAGATGTTTAGTCTTCTTCATCAGACCTTTGCTTCAACAGACCTTATTTCTTCATGAACAACGGTTCTAAGACTTTGAACAGATGGTTGCTTGTCTTCAACTGACACTCTGATTTAGATGTTCAAGATTCACTATCTTTGGGGAGAATCTAGTTCAAGCTTCTTTTATTTATTGATCACTTGATCATATTTTGGCTTTAGAATATCATTTGTTCTATTGTAGGTCTAACAATTTCTCCCTTAAACAGATGATGTCAAAACAGATGTTTATTAGATCAATTTTTATTCTCCTCTTCAACTTCTTCTATTTGGGAACTTGAAATATATAAATCATTATCTAAAATAATATCCAAATCAATATTTTATTTCTAGGATAATTACACATGATTAATTCTTAGAAATACCAATTTTAATAAGTTATAATATTTTATAAATGCCAAAAAATAGATAAGTTCAATAAATTCATCTATTAATTTTTAAAAATCAGATTTAGTGATTATCATATATTTTAATTTAAAAATAGATTTTATTACGTAATTTATTTGTTTAAAAATTTCATTAATCCTTTAATTATTATAAAATTATAAAAAGTTACAGAAAAATTCTATAAAAATCCCATAACATTTCTATAATCTGTAATAACCAGGAAAAATATTTATGGAATTTAAATTTGAAAATTTTGCATTTTTACTTGATTTTCTAAATGATATAAACGTGTATAAATCATAATAATTCCAAACTATTTTCAAATATTCCCAAAAAATACACAAATCATCCTAACATAATCTATAAGGCTATAGGTGTGGTCATGACCCTCACGACCACCATAACCCTTTACATAAGTGTCATGTCACCCACCTCTAATCCACCATCCAAAACCACTACCCTAAGGGTGTTGACATGAGCCAAACCACTAGCCCCTTATTTATTTAATTTTTTTCTAAAGAAAAAAGGAAATGATTTCTTAAAAAATGGAAAGGAGGATCATGGTTGCGATGGTTTAATCAATGCAAATCATGGTGGATCAAGCAAGGAGTGGTGTAGCCTTCCATTCATGTTCCTAGGTACCGAATCATGTCCCAACTATGACCCCCACACCGTTTAGCCTAACAGTAACATACAAAAAATTTCATCAAATCACTAGTTTAGATCAAAATCCCCAAAATTATAGGATAAAAAACCCTAATTTCATCATTACTTAAATTTTAATTCATTTGCTTTTCTATCACATAAATGGATAGTATGGTTTTGTAGAGCATGAAAAACTAAACAAGATAGGGTCAAAAATCACCTGAAAAGATTAAGAATTAAAGGAGAACTCGTTACTTGAAGTTACAAGCCCTAGAATTTTCTTTGATTTAATTTGTGATGAAGAATTGATTAAACACAGAACTTTCAGTGGGGTTTTGTTGGATTTTTGCAGAGGATTACAAAGGTGTAAAGTTTGTAGTCAAATTTTACGAAATGAGTTAAAACACAATTTAATATACAAAGGCTATTATGGTGATAATGATTTGATTTATTTTGGGTGGTTACAGGAGGATTAAGATTCACAAAAACATTAATCTTGAATTTAATTGTTGATTATAATCATTATTGAGCTTAAATATCAATTAAAGCAACGTTTCAACTGATTTGATTAAGTGGATTTAATGGTGTTTTTGCGTTTTCAGCAAAAAGGGTCGGGTGGGGAAGATGATCATGTCAGGTTGGGTTTAAACAATAAAAGGCGAGGGTTATACTTAACCCGGTTAATGTGTTCCTTATATAAACTTCCATAATCACTTAACAAATTATGTTTAATCTAGTTTTAATGCAACGGTGTATGTATCAATAATTTAATAATAAAATATTAAAAATATTTAAAAAAATTTAAAATTTCCCATTTTATTCAATTTACGAAGGGCCATGTTTTACAATTCGAGCCAGGTTTCAGAGATTCGTTTTTAACGGATGTTCCATTCATAAGGGTGCTAATTTTTATACATAACCCCTTTTTATTAAACAAGCTAACAACCAACACCATCTGGTTATTAGACTACAAGGTATGGTAATGGACCATCCTTGGAGGATGATCCGCCACGTAGACGACACGTCATAGTCCTCCCAAGGATGGATCATCCTCCAAAACTAGGGGGCATGGGAGGATGGTCCTAGTCATAGTCTTCCATCACTTTTATGTTTTTTTTTTAATCTTCTACTTTTTTTAACATTTAACAAATAAAGTAACAAAATATTTTCATTAATATTAAAAAACATTACATAAACTTAAAAAAAAAAACTTAAAAAAATGAATTAAAAAAAACATAAACTTAAAAAAATAAAGTTAAAAAAAAAACTTAAAAATATCCTAATATATTAAAATAATCTACTAGTCTTCGTCTTCCATGTCGTGGCCGAGTTCGTTGGTAGCGTTGTTCCAAATGTACTCCACCAAGTCCGCTTGTAGGTTGTGATGTGTGTACTCGTTACGTAGAGCGAAGGCGTTCAAATCTTGTTGTTCCTCACTAACTGGAACATAATTTCCAGTAGACGCGTTTTCGTCGTACTCGCATATCGCTCTCCCTTCGTCTTCAATGATCATGTTATGAAGGATGATACAAGCGTACATAATGTATCGTAACCTCCTTGGTGTTTGCGAACGTGCTGGATGTGAAATGATGTGCCATTTTTTTGTAGAACACCAAAAGCCCGTTCAATATCTTTTCTTGCGCCCTCTTGAAACTTTGCAAACTTTTTTCTTTTGTCGTCGGTCGGGTGCGGGATAGTTTTAACGATTGTCGAGTACGTTGGGTAAATCCCATCGGCTAGGTAGTAAACTCGCCTGTACTCCACCCCTGAAACCGTAAAGCTTGTGTCTGGACCTGTACCCGCCACTACATCATCAAAAATCTGTGACTGGTATATGATGTTAAGGTCATTGAGCGAACCAGGTAGACCAAAAACGCATGCCATATCCAGAGATCCTTTGACGCAACAGCCTCTAGAATGATAGTCGGATGTCCCTGATCTCCCCTAGTATACTGACCTTGCCATGCAACTGGGCAGTTCTGCCACTGCCAGTGCATGCAATCAATGCTCCTGAGCATTCCTGGGAAACCATGTCTCTGTTCGTGTGCTTGATATAATTTTTGAATGTCGTTTGCGTTCGGTTTCCGCAGGTATCGCTTGCTATACAATTTGACAACCCATTGGCAAAACTTGTGCAAACATCGACGTGCGGTTCTTTCAGACATCCTAATGTACTCGTCTAATGCATCGGGTGCGTAACCGTACGCAAGTTGGCGAATGGCCGACGTACATTTTTGTAAATTACTGAAACCCCTTTACCCCCTAGCGTCGTTTCGCAATGTAAAAAACGGATCAGACTGGGCCATGTCGCCTGCAATACGTAAAAACAGTGGACGAATCATGCGGAAACGACGTCGAAAAATCTCGGCTGGGTATACGGGTTCGTCGGCAAAATAATCGGCTACTAGTATTTCGTGGCCGGCTATAAATTTAGAACAAAACATAAATGAAATTAATTATAAAATACATTTTCAAACCTATATAAAACATAAGGAAAAAAAAGTAAAATACCTTCTTGGTCTCGGTTATATTTTGCTCGACTAGTTAGCCGTTGGGACGACCCTTCATCAGCCGCCATGAACACCTGAGCCGCGTTCATAATCATTGATGAAACTGTCACACCCCGACCACGTGGAACAACAAAACGTGGCGGAAACGTCGGGGAGTGTTGTAACAGAATCATTGTTTCATAACACATGGAAATTTAAATATTGTTTTATTGATTAAATGAACTCGTTGTTCTATTACAATCACATATGTACTACTATGAACTTCCAAGTTTTAAAGTTGCTAAGGCACGAGTCCATCCTAAATGTAGCATGTATCATCAATCATCTCAAGACAGCACCTGAAACATGTGTAAAAATAGGTACGTCAGCATAAAAATGCCTGTGAGATACATAGGTTTTGTGAAAACGGAGTTCATGACTTATGTTTGAGAAAATGTTTAGTCATGAACTTTGTAAATTTGCTTTGTCTTGTAAATCATTTGAAAAACGATAGGATCAGATGATATGTATAAATAAGAGAATAATGTATGGTTAACTGAATAACCATGTAAAATGAGTTTGTATAAGTTAAGTTGTTTGAAAAACAATGTTTTAATAAAACGTTTATGGTATATATAAAATATACCTTGGTTTTAAGAAAGTTGAATAAGTAATATATTAAAATATATTTCAGTTCCAATATTGTTAACCCAAGTGTACTAAATAACGCCACGATATGTAATGCAATGAAAACACTTATATATAAGAAGTACCAGCGGCGTATCTACCATGTTTTCATCACATTACACTCGTTCCGTTATCTAATCACTAACCAAAACCAAATCGTTTGATAGATAGTATATTAAATATACTTTAGTTGTTCAAAATAATAGTTTTCAGTAGCATATTACAAGTATACCTTGGATTTATAGATAACACATTAAACTATGTTTTAGTTTTGTAAGTAACATATCAGAATATGTTTTGGTTGTGATAAATAACATATTAAACTATGTCTTGGTTTGTAAATAACATATCAAAATATGCTTTGGATGATTACAAAATATATGTTGGTTCTGTACAACACCACACATGAGTGTATATCAAACTATACTTTTTAGGAGTATATCAAAATATACTTTAAATGTGCGATTTAAGAATTCATTCAGACCTGGTGCATCAAACTACACCTTTGAGACTATAGGGATACCACAAAGGAAATCCCTATTTGGATGGAGAAACGAATTGGTTTCAGACATTCCATGACAACAGGAATGGGGTGTCTAGTCCTATAGCGCTATATCATACTACCAATCGGTCTGGTGAACAAAATAAGTACTATTCCAACAATTACTTTTGTAGTCCTTGAGAAATCAGTTTTTAAATCATAGATAGTCATTTAGTTTGTCAAAAGATAAATACTAACATGTATAATCAATTATACTTTGAAATCATGAAAATAACAGATAGGTACACATGCTTCACCCCAAAACAGTTTGGAAAACAGTAAAAGAGGGGTTCAATGTACTCACCTGAGATTGCTTTGGATCCCTTGTATAATAACCGGATAATGCTAAAGATCACGGAATATCAACGGCACCTAATAGGTAGCTAATGTTAATATACCGGACCAAATCGGAAGGATTGGATAGTACGCAGGTTCGTAAACCAAACGAGTATGGAGACTCGTGTAATATGGCTTAGCAAAGCCTACATACTAAAATGAAACCTAATCTAAGTGCTTACGGTCCATCACGACCCGTTTAGGTAGCTTATGCTACCCTAACGCGTCGTTCGCGTAGAACGCGTTCGGAACGCCTAACATTGCGACCACACGGTATAACCTCGGAAGGTTATAGCTATGGTCACCTAATGTGTTTGGTCGGGTCCTAATGACCGACCAAATGGGTCGGGTTCGAAAGTATAAGCGATGGTTTAAATCGCTTACCTTACGACCCTATATAAGCACTAAACTAAAAGTGACGAGCTAAGCATGTTAGAACATGCTTAACTAAGTTTAGAAACAGGTTTGGCATCAAAACAAACGGCTTTGATGCCCACGAGTAGTTTGGTTACAAAATACGCAAGAATGCGCATTTTGGCCGAAACTACGACTCGTCACTGAGCCTAGATAACGTGGAAATCAGTAGGTATGGTCACTATGGACCATAACCATCGTGATCACGCTCACGTTATGAAGTTCCATGAACTTCACATTGACCAAAAGCTGGTCAATGCAGAAAGTCAACAAAACGTTGACTTCCGGACTCGAAAAGCGAATAAAAGAACGAAAGAAGACTTACGGAGGGTCCCCGAGTGCTAATCAAGATCAAATAGCTCAGGTATGAAACAACGGTTCCAACTTAGAGCCTTAAGATCTGATTTTGTGATTTTTACACTAAAGGGGGGGGGGTATTTATAGGAAAAGTGGAACCATTAGGATCGTTTTATCGAATATCGTGCCTTGATCTCGTGCGTACATGTGTCCAGGGGTTAAATACACTGAACTTGGCCCTTGGCCCTTCATTTGGGTGAAAAGGCATCGCCCCTTGATCGAACGAAAGGCCAGATTCTGCATTAAATGCAAAATATTCTGTCAGACATCCTTACGCGGCCCGCCTACACATTTGGGCAACCTTACGCGGGCCGCCTGGCCCCTCTGATCTGCACCACTTGCAGAATTTACATATTTGGCCCCTGTTGCGTTTTTAAGCCATTTCCAGCCCTTTCAAGACCTGTAAAGCCATCTTTAAGGCCCTAAAATGATGCCTAAACATTGTGGACATGAAACATGCCCAAAAATATGTCGGATGTCGGTTCGTTTGGCCGTACGATCGCGATGTTCGCTTAATAACGACGGAATGCGCATAAGCGTGAAAGACGATCCAAATGACGCGACAAATGGATTTTTCTCATGCCAAACACTAAGGCATAATATAAGGATGCTTACATAAATTTTTGGATGTCCGGATGTATTCAGAACGTGAGTTATGCGCGAAAGTGCAAACTTATGCACTTTTTGACACTTTTAGTCCCTGAATGATCCAAAAGTTTGTTTTAGCATACCAAACCCCTCAAAGCCTATTTCTAAGCTATGTAAAGGATATTTATGGTATGTTTAACTTATGGACATGTTCTGGAATGTTTGTTACAGTTCAAATTGGCATACTTTCGCAGTTTGTCAAGTTTAGTCCCTGTAAGCGAATTAACTTGTTTTTGCCATACCAAAACCTTCGAAACTTATTTCTAAGTTATGTAAAGGTTATTTAAGGTACGTTGAGTATATGATGATGTTCCGGAGTATTTGTTGCATTAAACTGAGTACGTTTACCCACTAGTTTGCGTATAATTCCCCAGAAAGCGATGTAGAGCTTGAAATCGAACAAGAGTTGATATGTGCAATTGATACACATATTTATACAAGTCCAAAGTATGAAATACAATATTTCATTGGTTTGGCATTTGTTTAATGGTTGAAGTGACACAGGTGTCACAGTCTCCCCTACTTTAGGAAATTTCGTCCCGAAATTTAGTTTTAGAGGAAACTTGTGAAGACAGCTGTGACGGTTTCGCTTTCAGACAAATCCATTGAACCCTTAGGTAAAATCCCTGGGCCATGTTAGGACTCTTAGCGAATTTGTTAACCCTCAAAGTGAATTCCTTGTAATAATAAGACATGGAATTTTGAACTACGGATTGACGAACGTTTCTTATGAAGGCTTATCATAGGAAAACTTGGTGTGTGATTGAGATCAGAATTGGGGGAGTGTGAGAATAAATGACATTGGTCGAGGTCTGAGACTTCTCCCGTATCATTATTCTTGTCACTAGGTCTTAACACATGATGAAACTTCCTGTGGTTCCTGTGCACTGAATTCCATAATTATGTAGGCCTCCATAATTACGTAATTCCTTGCACAGTCCGCACAGTCCATTTCATAATCCGTAGGTAAAATTACTTGAATAAACATGAAGCGATTCGACTAGACCACCAAAGGATCCTTTTAATTCGATCAACGAACGATCTTTTTAACTAGATCAACACATGATCTTCTCAACTAGACCGTCGTACGATCTCTTTAAATAGACCGCTTAAGGGATCATTTTTAGTTACATCATCACATGATATTTCTAATCAGATTTTTAAAATCAATCTGTTTAAGCAGACCTTTCAAGAGGTCCAATTATAGAATAATACTTTGTAACCCGAGGGACTTAACTACACTGTTGAAATTCATTAAGGGTTTAAGATAGTATCTTTGGATATCCTATTATGAATCTCTCGTATGAAGATATGAAAGATTCTATGAGGATTTGGATGGATCACATACAACCACAAAACATGTAAGAAAATACATAAGCACAAATTTAGTTAACTTGATTCTTCATTTTGTTACCTTTAGGTATGGATATTCAAAGCACACTAGGAATCCAATCCATGGATTTCAATTGGTACTTTACTGATTTTTTTTTTTAAGGATCTATTTATAAAGATAGAGGGATTCTCAATAAGAGTTTGACTTTGTTTCTTAAAAGAAACGAGAGTTTAAGGTTCTTGGGGAGATCACAAGTGATCATAATATGACAGAACCATAAGAGTAGTTTGTCTTTGGGTTGACATCATAAAGTTGCATCAAGCATTCACACAAACGCATAAATTTTGCAGAAATAAAAACAACAAATCTTTATTTATGTAACAACGGATTTGTCTTGAAGTGTCAAAAGATAGCAACTAAGGAAATACAAAACACTAATTATTCACTGCTGCATCATTGTTCATGTTTGCCTCATTGATGTTGAACACTCGTCCACGCGCTGGAGGTATGTTAACAAGCCTTGGGCAATTGTTCCTGTAGTGGGTAAGGTCACCACAGTTATAACATGACCCTGGAGGGAACCGTGCTTGAATAGCAGCAGGGTTTGCAGCAGCTTGATTTGCATAACGACAAACATTGATCAAATGTCCCAACCGCCCACAGTGGGTACATTTGTGACACTGCTCTTGCTCTAGATGATGACGGTTGCATTTGTTGCACAACGGTGCAGTACCAACATAGTTTTGTCTTTTACGAGGTTGTGTTGGCTGGTTTGGTGCAACTTGTTTGTCTTGAGCAGTTACAGCGTAGCTTTGAGAGGCTTTGCGCTTTTTCTTCTTGGGCACCTCAGCACTTTCTTCCTTTGTTTCCACATGAGCAGTCTTGTCAGATGGTCTTAAGTCGCCCTTCCGAAACAGCTTGTGCTTCCTGATTTGGGATTCAGTCAGAGTGGCAGCCAATTCAATGGCTTGTCTGACAGTAGTAGGGTTGCTGCCAGTAACGATGTCCTGAACTACGTCAGGAAGCCCATCAATGTATTTCTCAATCGCCTTATCCAGAGGCGTAACCATAGTAGGGCATAACAAGCTCAATTCCTCATAGCGATCAGTATAGGCTCGATGTTCCCCACTGTCTTGCTTTAAATCATCAAATTCCCTTTCTAGAGCCCTAAGCTCATGACGAGGACAGAACTCCTTCATCATAAGAGCCCTAAGCTCGGCCCAAGTCTGTGCTAATGCAACCTCTGCACCGCGGTCTCTCATAACCCCGTTCCACCATGTAAGAGCCCTCTTCTGAAACACACTCGAAGAAAACTCGACCTTGCGATTTTCAGGACACTGAACGTGACGGAAAGTATTCTCAATGCTCTCGAACCATTGAAGAAGACCAGTTGCTCCCTCAGAACCATTGAACTTGAGCGGTTTAGCTGAGTTAAAAATCTTGAAATTGCATGGAGCATTGTTGTTGTTGATGGCTTGAGTTATTTGAGCATAAAGAATTGGGAAGGCAGCAGCCATTTGTTGCGCGATGATTTCCGCCAGTTCGGCATTCGCCATCTGATTGTCGCGTCGAGGAGGCATTCTAAAAGAGGAAACATGAGAGGAAACGAGTGAGAGAATTAGACGAAAAGAATGAGATGAAACAAATCTGATGAAAGCAAGGATAGTGGCCGTCTGTCTGTTACTACAAAGCAACAAACGACCTGGTGATTAATCAAAGCAAATAGGTCAAAAATAATGTATCGCGAAGACATGCTCGCCTTTAAGTGGACACTCACCCCAAGAGTTCCCAGGTAAGAGTGACTGGTCCGATTATGTGGATTTGTACGAACACTCTAGCCTTAGACAGAAAACTCAGGGTACAGGCACCCACCCTTCCAGTTTGCATGTGTTCACAATATTTAGACCAACTTTGACGAGAGTTTTGAAAATTCAAAGGGGTTCAAAACCTTATAACAGAGGGTTCAAAACCTAGTAATCAATCATCCTAGAACAGATGATTAGTTTTCAAAGTGGTTTTGAAATTTATGTTCTTGTTGCGGTCGTCGCCTAAGGATAGGTGACGGTGTTGTTTTATGACTAAACGCAAGTAAACTCGCGTTAGGGTCCTAGGAAGGTTATAGACTAGGTCAAAGCATTACTAATAACCTAATTCCCTATAACCATGAGCTCTGATACCAACTTTTCTGTCACACCCCGACCACGTGGAACAACAAAACGTGGCGGAAACGTCGGGGAGTGTTGTAACAGAATCATTGTTTCATAACACATGGAAATTTAAATATTGTTTTATTGATTAAATGAACTCGTTGTTCTATACAATCACATATGTACTACTATGAACTTCCAAGTTTTAAAGTTGCTAAGGCATGGGTCCATCCTAAATGTAGTATGTATCATCAATCATCTCAAGACAGCACCTGAAACATGTGTAAAAATAGGTACGTCAGCATAAAAATGCCTGTGAGATACATAGGTTTTGTGAAAACGGAGTTCATGACTTATGTTTGAGAAAATGTTTAGTCATGAACTTTGTAAATTTGCTTTGTCTTGTAAATCATTTGAAAAACGATAGGATCAGATGATATGTATAAATAAGAGAATAATGTATGGTTAACTGAATAACCATGTAAAATGAGTTTGTATAAGTTAAGTTGTTTGAAAAACAATGTTTTAATAAAACGTTTATGGTATATATAAAATATACCTTGGTTTTAAGAAAGTTGAATAAGTAATATATTAAAATATATTTCAGTTCCAATATTGTTAACCCAAGTGTACTAAATAACGCCACGATATGTAATGCAATGAAAACACTTATATATAAGAAGTACCAGCGGCGTATCTACCATGTTTTCATCACATTACACTCGTTCCTTTATCTAATCACTAACCAAAACCAAATCGTTTGATAGATAGTATATTAAATATACTTTAGTTGTTCAAAATAATAGTTTTCAATAGTATATTACAAGTATACCTTGGATTTATAGATAACACATTAAACTATGTTTTAGTTTTGTAAGTAACATATCAGAATATGTTTTGGTTGTGATAAATAACATATTAAACTATGTCTTGGTTTGTAAATAACATATCAAAATATGCTTTGGATGATTACAAAATATATGTTGGTTCTGTACAACACCACACATGAGAGTATATCAAACTATACTTTTTGGGAGTATATCAAAATATACTTTAAATGTGCGATTTAAGAATTCATTCAGACCTGGCGCATCAAACTACACCTTTGAGACTATAGGGATACCACAAAGGAAATCCCTATTTGGATGGAGAAACGAATTGGTTTCAGACATTCCATGACAACAGGAATGGGGTGTCTAGTCCTATAGCGCTATATCATACTACCAATCGGTCTGGTGAACAAAATAAGTACTATTCCAACAATTACTTTTGTAGTCCTTGAGAAATCAGTTTTTAAATCATAGATAGTCATTTAGTTTGTCAAAAGATAAATACTAACATGTATAATCAATTATACTTTGAAATCATGAAAATAACAGATAGGTACACATGCTTCACCCCAAAACAGTTTGGAAAACAGTAAAAGAGGGGTTCAATGTACTCACCTGAGATTGCTTTGGATCCCTTGTATAATAACCGGATAATGCTAAAGATCACGGAATATCAACGGCACCTAATAGGTAGCTTATGTTAATATACCGGACCAAATCGGAAGGATCGGATAGTACGCGGGTTCGTAAACCAAACGAGTATGGAGACTCGTGTAATATGGCTTAGCAAAGCCTACATACTAAAATGAAACCTAATCTAAATGCTTACGGTCCATCACGACCCGTTTAGGTAGCTTATGCTACCCTAACGCGTCGTTCGCGTAGAACGCGTTCGGAACGCCTAACATTGCGACCACACGGTATAACCTCGGAAGGTTATAGCTATGGTCACCTAATGTGTTTGGTCGGGTCCTAATGACCGACCAAATGGGTCGGGTTCGAAAGTATAAGCGATGGTTTAAATCGCTTACCTTACGACCCTATATAAGCACTAAACTAAAAGTGACGAGCTAAGCATGTTAGAACATGCTTAACTAAGTTTAGAAACAGGTTTGGCATCAAAACAAACGGCTTTGATGCCCACGAGTAGTTTGGTTACAAAATACGCAAGAATGCGCATTTTGGCCGAAACTACGACTCGTCACTGAGCCTAGATAACGTGAAAATCAGTAGGTATGGTCACTATGGACCATAACCATCGTGATCACGCTCACGTTATGAAGTTCCATGAACTTCACATTGACCAAAAGCTGGTCAATGCAGAAAGTCAACAAAACGTTGACTTCCGGACTCGAAAAGCGAATAAAAGAACGAAAGAAGACTTACGGAGGGTCCCCGAGTGCTAATCAAGATCAAATAGCTCAGGTATGAAACAACGGTTCCAACTTAGAGCCTTAAGATCTGATTTTGTGATTTTTACACTAAAGGGGGGGGTATTTATAGGAAAAGTGGAACCGTTAGGATCGTTTTATCGAATATCGTGCCTTGATCTCGTGCGTACATGTGTCCAGGGGTTAAATACACTGAACTTGGCCCTTGGCCCTTCATTTGGGTGAAAAGGCATCGCCCCTTGATCGAACGAAAGGCCAGATTCTGCATTAAATGCAAAATCTTCTGTCAGACATCCTTACGCGGCCCGCCTACACATTTGGGCAACCTTACGCGGGCCGCCTGGCCCCTCTGATCTGCACCACTTGCAGAATTTACATATTTGGCCCCTGTTGCGTTTTTAAGCCATTTCCAGCCCTTTCAAGACCTGTAAAGCCATCTTTAAGGCCCTAAAATGATGCCTAAACATTGTGGACATGAAACATGCCCAAAAATATGTCGGATGTCGGTTCGTTTGGCCGTACGATCGCGATGTTCGCTTAATAACGACGGAATGTGCATAAGCGTGAAAGACGATCCAAATGACGCGACAAATGGATTTTTCTCATGCCAAACACTAAGGCATAATATAAGGATGCTTACATAAATTTTTGGATGTCCGGATGTATTCAGAACGTGAGTTATGCGCGAAAGTGCAAACTTATGCACTTTTTGACACTTTTAGTCCCTGAATGATCCAAAAGTTTGTTTTAGCATACCAAACCCCTCAAAGCCTATTTCTAAGCTATGTAAAGGATATTTATGGTATGTTTAACTTATGGACATGTTCCGGAATGTTTGTTACAGTTCAAATTGGCATACTTTCGCAGTTTGTCAAGTTTAGTCCCTGTAAGCGAATTAACTTGTTTTTGCCATACCAAAACCTTCGAAACTTATTTCTAAGTTATGTAAAGGTTATTTAAGGTACGTTGAGTATATGATGATGTTCCGGAGTATTTGTCGCATTAAACTGAGTACGTTTACGCACTAGTTTGCGTATAATTCCCCAGAAAGCGATGTAGAGCTTGAAATCGAACAAGAGTTGATATGTGCAATTGATACACATATTTATACAAGTCCAAAGTATGAAATACAATATTTCATTGGTTTGGCATTTGTTTAATGGTTGAAGTGACACAGGTGTCACAGAAACAATGGTTAACCGGGCAGGGTTAACTCACTGATCTCGTCAAGAAGGGTTAATCCCTTCCTCCCGAGGATCGTTGACTGGATCACCGGTGGGTTGATCTCCTGCACAAGGAAACAAACTGTGACTCGTAACAAGGAGGATGGGGTGGGGGTGCTCCTTGTTACCACTCTCCGGCGTAAGAATCAGTAATCTGCTTGGGAAGCAAAGTATGATAGTAGTAGTAGTGAGAGAGTTGTGAAGAGATACCTCAAACCTGGTTTGGGGTTGGTATTTATAGCCGAGGAGTGAAGGAGGAGGATGATGGACAGACTGACGACGTGCTGCACCTTTGCAGGTGTGTCAGGCTAGTCGGGTGTGGAGGTTACGCCACGTCAGTCTGTTACTTACGTAGCCCTGACAGATGACTGTCATCGGTGCTACTTGCACTGTGGTGTCAGTCCCACTTGTTGGGCGTATAGGATGCGGTGCGAGCCGCATCGCTGCCTGCGGTAACATCTGATGTTACCGCGTCCCTTGCTTGTGATCAAGAAATACGCGAGACGCAGTGCCAGCCGCATCGTCGCCTGTGGTGACTGTCGCAGCTTCCTTGTATTGATAGAAGTGTTCACTGGACGCGGTGCCAGGCCGCATCGCTGTGAATGCTTCCGTTTTCATACACCAGATGTGATGCTATGCCGCATCGCCCTACCGTTCTCATATTCCAGGTAAGTCCTCCTCCATCACTGGACAGATTGGATTCAACCACTGTGTCGACGCGTTCCCGCACGGACATAAGTAGGTTGTTTAGCTAGTGGGGGTTTTGATAAGGGTAATGGTCACTCGCAGTCGATGCTGACGCGAGATCTGGGACCATACCCCTTCAAGTCCCCCCAGTCTAGTGTTGCTGCCATATGCAAGTTGCATGTGGGAGGAGTACTGGACTATGGTGTCTAGAAGGTAGTTTGGAGTCTGGAGAATATCCTAGACCAAGTGGATGGTCTTTGCTCTTTGTAAATCAAGCTGGAGGTCTGGAAGAGTCCTTTGATGCCTCTTTCGTAACGGTGAGAATGATTCGTCTGATGCGAAATTCTCAGCCTCGGGTTAGGTGCCACCTGTTGGTGTGTCGAAGAGAGTTTTCTGATGTCATGATTGGACGTCAAATGATGATCCCTTTTGTGGGGTGTTCATGTTCTTCCAATTAGCTCTCTAGTAACCGCACGTCCTTTGCGGTTACCTCGTTGCTTGACATTGTTGGCCACGGTTGTGGAAACAACGTTGAGTACTTGCGTCATTGTTGGCCATGTTTGGTCGAACAATGTGATTCTGGATAATGGTCAAATAAACATGGTCATAGGCATGGTAATGCCCACCATTGTTTATTCTACCCATCTTACAAGTAGGGTAACAAAGTCATAAGCAGACTTGTTACCGCTTGTTCGATCGCTTGTTGTTCGACAAGGGCTCGTATGATCATTGGGGATCTTGTCCGCATCTCTTCCTTAGGCACCTTCCTTCACGCTCCAATACCGAGGAATTTTCCTTGAAGTAGTTTCGTTCCTCGATGTGAAGTTAGTTGTGGCTTTTCCGTAGCAACCGTTTGTGGAAGCTATGGTTATGTCCGCAGCGACTCGTGAGTGTCTGCGGTTTTGTCACCCCATATTCGCTTGAAACGGGTTTGTTGCTCGGATGTGGCCCTTGAAGGATCAGGAGCCAGGGTTGCTGATGTGCGTTCATGTATATTCCCTTCCTTCTTCTCGCTGAAGAAGTTGTTTATGCACCCTCTGTGGTTGTGAACCGGATAGGAGGGATTTGAAGCTTGAAGAGAATGAAGGCAATGCGGTTTACCTGTTTCTGAGATGTGGTTCAGTCCAAAGAACAACGCTGGTTCTGAGTATCTGACACACCTGAACGGACTCGTGTGTGTCATTTCCGCATATTCCACGTGTGCTCGTGGGTAGTGCGGATAGGTATCATACCCCCTTATAGTGTGGAGATATATATTTTTGCCTATTTTTAGGGGTATGTAAAAAAACGACATGCGGTATGGGTTATGGTGCGGTATACCAGAGAAACCGCATGCCGCTTATAATTGGATAATGTAGTCGCTTTTTGTTGCATACGTGGCTGATCTCACGTGTGAGTTGGTGGAAGTTGGTGAGATCATTCTGGCATGTGCTGAAATGAAAGGACATTTGCACTGCCCGAGGCATTAAATGCACTGTAGCAAGGAGTGTAAAGGTCTCTCTTGTCAGGCGCGTGGGCGGCCACGCGCGCCTGATAACTGTCAGCGGAAACGGCGCTTGACACGTGGTGTCGCGTAATTCGTTCTTTTTGAACGTGATGATTCGTTTTCTCCCTCTGCATTAATTGCGATGGGTATATAAGGGGAAACCGTTCATGGTTTCCCCTCACTTATTCGAAATTTCAAAAATTTGCCGGTGAGAGAAAGAAAGTTACTTTGTCTTCTCCGATCAATTGTTTGAAGTTTCCGGTGAGGTTTTTTGGGTTTTTCGAACTCATTTTCTGTATTTGTGTTGGCTGAACCATCGAATCCACACAATGTGGAGGGTGAGAACCCTGAACAACCGGTAGTGGTGGCTGATGAAGATGAAGATGATGACGTTGATGCTGCCGGTGGTGGGCTACCGGTGTTGAAGTGGTCAAAGAGTGGTTTTAGAAACCTGATGACCACTATTCATATGGCCGACGACTGGAAGGCTACTTACCCACAAGAGGGGGACACCGGTGCCGATGCTCCGGCCGGTTATATTACAATGTGGGCAGATATTTTCACCGAAGGCAACCTTCGGTTGCCGGTGACGGTGTTTGTTGCGGAGGTGTTGGAGTACTATCATCTCCATATCTCCCAACTTAGTCCATTTGGGATGTTCCGAATCAGGAACTTTGAGTATACCTTTCGTGCTCATGGGCTGCCCATTACTATTGAAAATTTCTGGCGGTTTTACCAGTTGATGGTAAACACCGGTTTTTTCTCTTTTACTCAACGTCATGGGAGTTTGAAGTTGATGACACCCCCTAAGGGTGTGACCGGCTGGAAGAAGAAATTCTTCTATGTTAAAGCCTGTGCGGTATATGCCAATATGACTTTCCGGGATGTCAATATTGGTGTCACTGATGAAGATATTCCTGTTGCCACTGCGAAGACTGTGGACTGGTTCTCTAGGCTGCGGCCTATTGAACTCAAGAAGTTAGAAAACAACCAGCTGTGGGTGTTGCGGATGATGCTTACTAGGCCGGACAGGAAGGCAAGGCCCGTTGTGCGGGAAAAGAGTGGTGGTAAGCCTGTTACTCTTTATTGTTTTCCTTCCTTCATTATCCTTGTAGTAATATGCATGCATATGTTGTATCAGAGCCTGCGGTTGGTCTGTGGAGGATGTTTGAGCCCGATTTCAAGGGCAAAGTTGAGCTGATTCCGGTTGAGCTACGGGAAGGTTTTAATCTGGAAATTGTTGGCAACTTCCGTGTCACACCCCGATTTCCACGTGTCTCACCGGTGGGCCCGGTGGGGGATTACCGTGACGATGTTGGCAACAATATAGTCAAACCACACAATTATATAATGCACAGCGGAAGCTTAAGATAAATATATAAACTTCAACCTCTGGTTGTAATATCAAATGTATTACAGAAGTTGAATATATCCACAGCGGATCAAAAATAATAAATATTGTTCATTCAGATGCAGCATCGAGTTTGCGAGACTATGTACGATGCTTAGGAAGCTAATACCAGCCCATTTCGTATAGTACCTGCACTTAATCTTTTTGGGGAAAATACGTCAGTTTACACTGGTAAATACATTCAACTGACACATTTGAAAATGTTTATTTAAATGGATTTGAATGCACAAGGCACAAACTCTTTTATAACTTGGGAAAATTATAATAAAATCTTGTGAACGTTTTACATGTTCTTTTATGCGTTCAGTAGCCCGGGTCGTGCCGGGTTAAAGATTTATAGACACACCACATTGCGTAAAACCGTAGTATAAAAACCAACGGCTACGTCTTTTAATTTAATGTCGACACTATATACCGGGTGTACGCCTACACCGGGATGTCGATGGTCGTGGCCATTTCGTAAAATGATGCCAAGGATATCCGGGACAACGGTCATTAAACCCCCCCAAAGGCTTTTAAGAAACAAAACTGTTTAAATGAGCCAATCATATTATTTAATTAACCACCTAAGCGATGGAAAAATATAATGCTCAATCAAGCGGTATTAATATACCGTAACCCAAGCCCATATAGGGGAAATAAGTTAAAGTATTTACCTTTGCAAGTATATTTCCTTAATTTGGATTAAATCACCGATAGCTTTTACTGGGGCTCCTAATCTGGAACGAAGGTATTAATTAACCTCTTAGAATCCTAACGAGTCGTAACAATGGCCGTAGCCTAGACCGGTTGGTTCCGATATATATAGATATGGTTTAATCGCGCGAAAAGGCGTAAACCGAGAATGGAGTGTGATTTTGACCCAGCAAGTTCAGAGACTTGTTTTATATGGGTTAATGGTTCACACTCTGGATTTTGGGGTTCAAATAATATAATTTGACCCGTATCGGCTAATTTATGAAAACTAGTTTCATAAGCCGAACCGTGCGCGCAGTAGGCGAGACGGTTAACCATGAGAGTCGTACGCTTATTTCCTAAGTCAATATGCCTTAAATGGGTTGTGGTATCAGTAGGATACCTTCCGCGACGCCCGTAACGAGTTTAAGTTAATATTATGCCCCGTAGGGGCTTTTCGGTCATTTTAAAGACTTTTAAGGAGCTTTTCGAGTTCTACAGGAAATCTGAGTTTCCCGAACAGCTTATAAAGCTTAAAATACTTTATTTATTATTTAAAATCAGTAGTAACTGGAATCGGGTCAAAAGACCTTGTAGAACTCATGTTTTGGCCGAAAAGGGCATATTCGGTATTTACCGAACCGTAGCCATAACCGCAGGTTATGAGCGAGGTAAAAATTATTAAAAATCTTTAAAATTCCCAAAATATTATTTTAATACAGTGGGTAAAAGTTTTGGTGACGAAATCTTGGTTTAGATAGGTGTTATGCTAATTGCGCCGTTAATTACTAAAGTTTACTTTAAATGCGCCATTTAGCATAACTCTCATTCTAGACCTCGGATTGACGTGGAATTTTAAGGACATGCTTATAATTTAATAAGCAAGGTTCTGGTCCGTTCACGTGTCCGAAATACTCGTTTTATTTTCAAAATGGCGTTACGGTCAACTTTTAGGCGATTAACGGAAATACGTAAAAGACTCGGATAACTCATGAACCGATCACAGAGGTTAATACCATCATGTAACCTGGTCCTAAGAGAGTCCTAAGGTATATCTATACCTCACTAAAACGGGTCAGAACTGAAGTCAAAGCAAAAGTCAAACTTTTGCGACATTCGGCTCCGAACCGGTTCAATATAGCAAATGGTCGATTCAAACGAGCGCAAACAGGTTTATATACTTAATATCATGTTTTATAAGTGTCAAAACAGGTTTCATAACATATACATTACAGATTATGCATAAATCGCTAAAATAGCTTTCTGTTGACTTTTTAACCGCACGTTTGACTCGATATTTGACATAGTTAGAGTGGTGATCAGGGGGAACCCTTTTAGAGGTTTATTACCCACATAATTACCAACTCAAAACTACTTTTGATCCGACAATTCACTGGATCATTTGTGAGTTATCGCTATAACAACCGTTAGTTACGACGGTTGAGTTTATAAGCTATAACTATGGAAATGTAGGACCAAAATGAGTATGAACGACTTACAGAAGTTGAGATCTGATTATAGAGCAGAGAAGAGGACTTGAGGGCTCTTGCAATGACCAGAGATGTGTGTTTTTGGTGTTGTGAATGTTATGTGCATAATGTGGTTATTTATAGCCAATGCCAAGCATCTATGATCATTACAAACACCTACAACAGTCCAGAGATGATGGGTAGGTGTCCCAGAGGACTATGGGTCGAGTAGGGGGCGCCCATGCCTCATTTATTGGAGATTGCTCGTTCATAATGCCCAAAAGTCAAGAAAACACCAACTTTTTGCATCTGGGCGTCTCACGCGACCCGCATGGGAGTTCCCATGCACTTTTACGCGGGTCGCCTGAGTTTAAGAAATCAGACGCGTAATTGAGGTGGCTCGCGGCCCGCCTCAACTTAAGCTTAAACTTCACGCGGGTCGCGAGAGGTTTGTTTTTCAGATTTTCAAAATCTTTTGTCATGATTACGAAATCCTGGTAATTAATAACGAAATCTTTCGTAATGATTTACCTGACCTTTCGGGTTTGAAGGGGTAACTTTGCGGTTTGGCCCTCGGTTATTTACTGATAGGGGCCTCGTGTTATTTACCCGCATTGTTAAGTCCCCGGTTAGTTTATTAATTATTTGGAAAGCCTTAACTTTCACTGTTGACGCTTTTAACCCTTCTCATACGAATTCGAGTATAACTTTCTCGTTTTAAGACGGAACTTCGCGGAATTTATACAGTATATTCTAGTGAGTGTATAATACTGTTACGAAGCCTTGGGAACGTTAAAGGGTCACTCAGAGGTATAATTAAACATGTTGACACAGTTAACCCCTGTAGTTCGTAATCTCTCACTTCCTTCCGCGTTTCGCTTCCGTACGATCTATGATTTATTCGTTTGAAGGTTCAAGCATTTATTTAGGGTTACTATACAGTATTTTTACCCTTGTTGTCATTTATAACCCTCGAATTTATATACTTTCAAGGTTTGTCAAAATTAGTCCTTTATTTAATATCAATGCCACGTGTAAACAAATGACACGTGTTAACACATTATTGGACGCAAAAATTCGAGGTGTTACATCCTCACCCCCTTAAAATAAATCTCGACCCGAGATTTACTCAAATAAATAGGGGTACTCTTCTTTCATTGTGTCTTCGACTTCCCACGTATATTCAGGACCTCTACGAGCATCCCATTTGACCTTTACAATCGGTACGTGCTTTCTGCGAAGCTTCTTTACCTGTCAATCCTCAATCGACAAAGGTTTTTCTATGAACTTTAAGCTCTCATCTATATGCACATCTGTATGCGGAATCACCAATGATTCATCGGCGAAGCACTTCTTGAGATTGCAGATGTGGAACACATTGTGAATTCCATTGAGCTCTTCAGGCAAGTTCAACTTATAGGCGACTGATCCGACACGTTCGATGCCCTCAAAAGGTCCTATGTATCTCGAACTCAGTTTGCCTTTCTTGCCGAAACGCATCACCCCTTTCCAGGGTGACACCTTTAGTAATACCTTTTCACCCACTTCGAAGTGAAAATCCTTACGCTTTGGATCAGCGTAGCTCTTCTGCCAACAAACGGGCGATCTACATTTCCTACCGTATAATGCCTCGAAGGGCGCAGCCTTTATGCTGGTGTGGTAGCTATTATTGTAGGAGAATTCGATTAGGGGTAGATTCTTATCCCAGTTACCGCCTAAATCGATTGCACATGCACGAAGCATGTCTTCTAGCGTTTGGATGGTACGCTCGCTTTGACCGTCCGTCTGTGGATGGTAAGCCGTACTAAAGTTTAAACGCGTGCCCAAAGATTGCTGGAAACTTTTCCAGAAGTGAGATGTGTATCTAGTATCCCTGTCGGAGATAATAGACACAGGTATGCCGTGTAAGGCTACAATCTTATCAACATAAAGTTGGGCTAACATATCGGAGCTATACGTCTCCTTGATGGGTAGAAAATGAGCTGATTTAGTCAGCCTATCGACTATGATCCATATTGTATCGTTTCCTTTCCTGGTTTTGGGTAACTTGGTTATGAAGTCCATAGTTACGCATTCCCACTTCCACTCGGGAAGCTCAGGCTGTTGTAGCAAGCCAGACGGCTTTTGGTGCTCGGCTTTGACTTGAGCACAAGTCAAGCACTTTGCTACGTGGGCGGCCACAGACTTTTTCAAGCCTATCCACCAATAGTTTGCCTTTAAATCTTGATACATCTTGTCAGCACCAGGATGGACTGAGTATTTGGAACTATGGGCTTCCTGGAGAACAACATCTCGTAGTCCTCCATAAATCGGAACCCATATACGTCCGTTCAGTCTAAGGATTCCATCCTTGCTAAGAGTCAACTGCTCCTCAGTTACTCCTAACTTTTCATTAGGATAATTAGCTTCCAACACAGCCTCTCGCTGTGCAGCCAAAATCCTTTCAATTAAATTGTTCTTGACCTCAACGCTCTTGGCATTGATTCGAATAGGTTTTACCCTTTCTTTTCTGCTCAAGGCATCGGCGACTACATTCGCCTTGCCGGGATGGTACCTGATCTCACAATCATAGTCATTTAAAGTTTCCATCCAACGGCGCTGCCTCATGTTCAACTCTTTCTGATTGAACAGGTGCTGGAGGCTTTTGTGATCAGAATAAATCACGAACTTAATACCATAAAGGTAATGCCTCCATAATCTTAGTGCAAATACAACGGCACCCAACTCCAAATCATGGGTGGTGTAATTCTTTTCATGCACCTTTAATTGCCTTGAAGCATAGGCAATCACCTTGCCCTTCTGCATAAGCACACACCCCATGCCTGTGTGTGATGCATCGCAGTAAACTACGAATTCATCTGTACCTTCAGGTAGTGTCAACACAGGTGCGTTGCTTAGCTTTTGCTTCAGTATTTCGAAGGACTCTTGCTGCTTCGGGCCCCAAATGTACTTTTCTTTCTTCTTGGTCAAGGAAGTCAAGGGCGCAGCAATCCTCGAAAAATTTTCAATAAACCTCCGGTAGTATCCTGCTAACCCCAGGAAACTACGGATTTCGGTAGGCGTCTTTGGCTCTTGCCAGTTCATGACTGCCTCTACCTTAGCGGGATCCACTTGGATACCACGCTCACTCACAACGTGCCCTAAAAACTGAACCTCTCGTAGCCAGAATTCACATTTCGAGAATTTGGCGTAGAGTTTCTCACGCTGTAGTAATTCGAGAATGCAACGGAGGTGCTTCTCGTGGTCTGCTTGGTTCTTGGAATATATAAGGATATCGTCGATGAAGACTATGACAAATTTGTCCAAATACGGCTTGCAGACGCGATTCATGAGATCCATGAATGCAGCCGGTGCATTTGTGAGCCCAAAAGGCATCACTAGGAACTCGTAATGACCATAGCGAGTCCTAAATGCTGTCTTATGTACATCCTCATCTCTGACCCTTAGTTGATGATAGCCCGACCTTAAGTCGATCTTCGAGAAGTAGCTCGCTCCTTACAGCTGATCGAACAGGTCATCGATCCTCGGCAAAGGATATCTGTTCTTTATGGTAACTTTATTTAGCTCTCGATAGTCGATGCACAACCGCATCGATCCGTCCTTCATCTTTACAAATAGGACTGGTGCTCCCCAGGGAGATGAACTAGGTCTGATAAAACCTTTCGCCAGCAGTTCATCCAACTGGGTCCTCAGTTCTTTCATTTCCGTTTGAGCCAGCCTGTAAGGTGCTGTTGCTATCGGAGCTGCTCCAGGAATGATGTCTATTCTGAACTCCACTTGTCTATCTGGTGGCAAACCAGGTAGTTCTTCGGGAAAAACCTCGGGGTATTCAGAAATGACAGGAAGATCCTCGATCTTCGGCTTAGGTTCTTCTATTATCACTTGAGCCATGTAAATTACGCAGCCTCTGTTCAAACACCTTGAAGCTTTGAGCATAGATACGTCTTCGGGTAATCCGTACTGCGTATCTCCTCGAATGGTAAGAGATTCACCACTCGGAGTCTTTAAAACTATCTGCCTCTTGCCGCAAATGATTTGGGCCTGGTTATGGGATAACCAGTCCATGCCTAGCACAATGTCAAAACCTGCTAATTTGAAGGGAAGTAGAGATAAAGGAAAAGAATGGTTCCTAATGGACATTTCACATCCTTCTAGAACAATAGAGACGGTTTCTATCGTGCCGTCTGCTAACTCTACTTCGTATTTCACATCAAGGGTTTTGATAGGCATATTTAGTAGTTGGCAAAATTTCTGGTCTACAAAGGATTTATCAGCGCCAGAATCGAATAGTACTCTTGCAAATATATTATTTACGAGAAAAGTACCTGTAAGCACATTGTCGTTCTGGACCGCTTCCTTTGCATCCATGCGAAAAACTCTCGCATTTGACTTCTTTGTTTCTTCCGCCTTCTTGGCATACTTTGGGCAGTTACTCTTGATGTGCCCTTTTTCATTACAACCATAGCAGGTTGCATCCTTGATTTTCTTGCACTCCACGGTCTTATGATCCTTGGACTTGCATAGTCCACAGGAAGGAGTCTTTGATTGCGACTGTGAGTTTGATGCAAATCTGCATTTCCCAGAGTGGGGTTTCTTGCAGATCTTGCAGTTGGGCCTTTCACCAGCTTGCCCATCCTTCTTTGCCTCCGACCCTCTTTTGCCTTCACCGTTTCCACGGTGCTTTTTCCCTGATCTTCGTGAGGTATCATCCTCACGTTTTCTCTTCTCAGCCTCCTTGTTCCTTAGTGTCCTCAGACGGACAGCGTCTAAGGTGAGAGACAAGGAGAGGTCAGTAACTGACCTGAAGGTCGTCGGCCGAGAGGCCTTTACACTCGCCTTTATTGCGGGCTCCAAGCCCCCAATAAAACGGGCGATTCTTCGAGGTTCTGGGGTCACAAGGTATGGGACCAGGCGAGACATCGTATTGAAGCTCGTCAAATATGCCTGGCAGTCCAGGTTCGTCATCACCAGTGACACAAAGTCAGCCTCGATCTTCTCAACCTCATGCTGAGGGCAGTAGTTTTCCTTAATGAGAGCAATAAATTCCTCCCATGTCATTTTGTACAAAGCAGACTTACCAGATGCCTGCACCAACGCCCTCCACCATGCCAGGGCCTCGCCCTTGAATGATTGGGACACATACTTCACCACATCCCTCGCTGCACACCCGCTGATGTCCACTATAGTGTCCATCTCATCTAGCCAGGTGATACAATCAACAGCACCTTTCTCCCCTGTAAATTCCCGGGGCTTACAAGATACAAAGTATTTGTAGGTGCAACCCTTAGCATTTGATGCATAAGTATATTCTCTATCGCGATGAACGCTGTTCTCAGTGGACGAGTGTTTGTCGTCATCTTTCTTGGGTTCAGAGGGTGGTTTGGAGTGTGTCTTTGGTTTAGAGGGTGGTTTTGACACGGTTCTGCCTTGGGACTCAGTATATTGACGATCAAGATCTGCCTGAACAGCATTGTCAATCAGAGCCTTCAGTTGTGCGCCTGTCAGATGCACTGGTGTATTGTCGTATTCATCATCATTAGTATGGCTATTCTCTCCGTTGGGATCCGCCATTGTAACTTGAATCTGTTACAGAAGATAACAAAACTTTATTCAGGAGATTATTATATAATTGTCTTTTATGACAATTTGTCAACCATGGTGCAGAGACCATATTTGGTTAACTTATTATTTCATTATATATTAGGATTTGAATATATCCTATTTTAGCTATATAAATAGTATTGGCGGCATAAAGCCTAATCATGATGATGTTTTAGAATATTAGCCAAGATTTCAGAGAATCAAAGGCATAGAGATTTGAACCGTAGCTCTTTTATCTCTTTCTGACAGGGAGTCACAGACCACCACTGCCTTTTGTCGTTTATAAGATAATTATTACGGCCCATAGGCACTACACCTCTAATGGATGTCTTAATATGGTTGGCCCGTAGGCACTACACCTCTAATGGATGTTTTAATAAGGTTGGCCCGTAGGCACTACATCACTAATGGATGTTTTAATAATATTGGCCCGTAGGCACTACATCACTAATGGATGTTTTAATAATATTGGCCCGTAGGCACTACATCACTAATGGATGTTTTAATAATATTGGCCCGTAGGCACTACATCACTAATGGATGTTTTAATAGTATTGATCACCTTCATTGGTGATTTAACCCACGATTTATAAATCATTTAGTTGGGTTTTGAAATCCTTAAAGGATTATTGTATAAGAATGACGTGCGTGATTTTAACGAATCACATCTGCCATGATTGTTAACATGCGTACAGAGGTTAACAGAGAATCAGAATCTTTTCAATTAGGTCGTACCATCTTGACTGGATCTTAAAAGACACCAAGCTAGGTTTCACCTTTTAAGATTCTTTATCTAGGCAGATCAATATAAAAGGAATGGTTTTGATTTATTTTATACGTATTAAAACAAAACTCATAACACACATTCCAAAATCTCAAATACAATTACATATTGCCCTAAACAGGTCCTTCAAATAGTACATACCTCCATAGAGGTTTAAAAATAAGTGACAAGTCCACGCAGGGACTAATACAAGATAGATGTCCATGCAAGGACTAAAGATAAGTCCACGTAGGGACTGAAACACGATAAGTGTCCACGCAGGGACTTATTTCAAAGTAGAAATTACTTTAGTACAACTATTAAGGGCTAATGGTCACGTTTCTTCTTTTTGCCCTTTAGTAGGTTCGCCAAGCCTTTGAGAAATCCTCGATGGCTCTTTTTCTCTTCTTCGAACTCTCTCTCCACACGATCTAGTCGATGGAGTATTTCTTCCTGTTCAGGAGGAGAGAAACGTGGTTGTGGTGCTTGATGCGGAACTGGAGGTCTGGGAGGTATTGGATACCCATGAGCTGAGTAGTCCGGTGCTCCCATGTTTCCATGTGCTCCGTCAGGGTAGCGCGCATTATATCTTGCCGACACCACATATGGGTCGCGCTCATAGCCGTAGTTGTATTGTGCTTGTGACGGTTCGAACGGGTTATAAGCCGTTGGACCCGTGTAAGCAGGTATGGGTTGGTCATACCCAAATGGTGGCGAATTTTGTGCAGCTGGTGCGGAGTTCGCCTCCTGTATAGGACTTGAAGGTCCTTCTTCTCGTAGTGGCGGATAGTGGCTACTACTAGAATGTCGAGGAGTGCTGAAGTGGATACCCCCTCCTCCTCGTGTAGACATACGAGCATTTGTCCTCCTACGCCTTGGCGGATCAGGTATTACTGGTTGCGCCGGTAGCGGAGGTGGTGGCGTAACTGCCACAAAGCGTGAATCCTCAGAGGGATCCTGTGGATGTCGCGGTTGTTCAGATGTCTGTTGAGGTGGCGTGTAGTACCACTCATGTCGGTCAAACAACACTTGGAAACTGTCTGGTCCCTGATAGGGTGTGCCATGGAAGGATGACCCATCAGAGACTTCTATCGGATGCGTGGGCGTACCACGAGCTGGTTCAGTAGGATCCTCATCTTCCTCCATGGGATCTTCAGAAAAGTGGTCTTGTGGCCCTAGTGGAACAAAACCTGAAGGTTCCTGTATGTAGTCAGCCTGATTAAACTGACCTATGTAGTATGGAGTAGGGTCGTCATAATTCCGGGTCGATACCGAACGTTGTAGAGGTATGAAGGAAGGTTGTGGGTTGTTGGGATCATTCTCTGAGTTTGGTCCAAAGGAGTGCCGGTAGGATGGCGTCGAGCTGTGCGAGGTGGAATGCCTCGCGGGTTCGTAGAGATCTCTTCGTCGTTGTGGCTCTTCGCTCCGTGTCATCGAAGGATGCCTTGTACCAGATGGTCCAGCTTCGTTATCGTGATGTGTCACGATTTCTCCTCTGCCTCTTCTTCCCCTTCCTCTTCCTCGGAATATAACAGGTGGCATTTTCCTGCTTTATAAAACTTTAAATTCCAATAATAAAGAAAAGACAAAATTGGAATAATAATTCGAATTTGTCCTAAGTTCTTGTCTAGACTCAAGTATGTGCAATTGTTTCATTGAGATTAAACACAGTAGGGTAGTGTTTAATTCACTCAATGTTGGCTCTGATACCAACCTGTCACACCCCGATTTCCACGTGTCTCACCGGTGGGCCCGGTGGGGGATTACCGTGACGATGTTGGCAACAATATAGTCAAACCACACAATTATATAATGCACAGCGGAAGCTTAAGATAAATATATAAACTTCAACCTCTGGTTGTAATATCAAATGTATTACAGAAGTTGAATATATCCACAGCGGATCAAAAATAATAAATATTGTTCATTCAAATGCAGCATCGAGTTTGCGAGACTATGTACGATGCTTAGGAAGCTAATACCAGCCCATTTCGTATAGTACCTGCACTTAATCTTTTTGGGGAAAATACGTCAGTTTACACTGGTAAATACATTCAACTGACACATTTGAAAATGTTTATTTAAATGGATTTGAATGCACAAGGCACAAACTCTTTTATAACTTGGGAAAATTATAATAAAATCTTGTGAACGTTTTACATGTTCTTTTATGCGTTCAGTAGCCCGGGTCGTGCCGGGTTAAAGATTTATAGACACACCACATTGCGTAAAACCGTAGTATAAAAACCAACGGCTACGTCTTTTAATTTAATGTCGACACTATATACCGGGTGTACGCCTACACCGGGATGTCGATGGTCGTGGCCATTTCGTAAAATGATGCCAAGGATATCCGGGACAACGGTCATTAAACCCCCCCAAAGGCTTTTAAGAAACAAAACTGTTTAAATGAGCCAATCATATTATTTAATTAACCACCTAAGCGATGGAAAAATATAATGCTCAATCAAGCGGTATTAATATACAGTAACCCAAGCCCATATAGGGGAAATAAGTTAAAGTATTTACCTTTGCAAGTATATTTCCTTAATTTGGATTAAATCACCGATAGCTTTTACTGGGGCTCCTAATCTGGAACGAAGGTATTAATTAACCTCTTAGAATCCTAACGAGTCGTTACAATGGCCGTAGCCTAGACCGGTTGGTTCCGATATATATAGATATGGTTTAATCGCGCGAAAAGGCGTAAACCGAGAATGGAGTGTGATTTTGACCCAGCAAGTTCAGAGACTTGTTTTATATGGGTTAATGGTTCACACTCTGGATTTTGGGGTTCAAATAATATAATTTGACCCGTATCGGCTAATTTATGAAAACTAGTTTCATAAGCCGAACCGTGCGCGCAGTAGGCGAGACGGTTAACCATGAGAGTCGTACGCTTATTTCCTAAGTCAATATGCCTTAAATGGGTTGTGGTATCAGTAGGATACCTTCCGCGACGCCCGTAACGAGTTTAAGTTAATATTATGCCCCGTAGGGGCTTTTCGGTCATTTTAAAGACTTTTAAGGAGCTTTTCGAGTTCTACAGGAAATCTGAGTTTCCCGAACAGCTTATAAAGCTTAAAATACTTTATTTATTATTTAAAATCAGTAGTAACTGGAATCGGGTCAAAAGACCTTGTAGAACTCATGTTTTGGCCGAAAAGGGCATATTCGGTATTTACCGAACCGTAGCCATAACCGCAGGTTATGAGCGAGGTAAAAATTATTAAAAATCTTTAAAATTCCCAAAATATTATTTTAATACAGTGGGTAAAAGTTTTGGTGACGAAATCTTGGTTTAGATAGGTGTTATGCTAATTGCGCCGTTAATTACTAAAGTTTACTTTAAATGCGCCATTTAGCATAACTCTCATTCTAGACCTCGGATTGACGTGGAATTTTAAGGACATGCTTATAATTTAATAAGCAAGGTTCTGGTCCGTTCACGTGTCCGAAATACTCGTTTTATTTTCAAAATGGCGTTACGGTCAACTTTTAGGCGATTAACGGAAATACGTAAAAGACTCGGATAACTCATGAACCGATCACAGAGGTTAATACCATCATGTAACCTGGTCCTAAGAGAGTCCTAAGGTATATCTATACCTCACTAAAACGGGTCAGAACTGAAGTCAAAGCAAAAGTCAAACTTTTGCGACATTCGGCTCCGAACCGGTTCAATATAGCAAATGGTCGATTCAAACGAGCGCAAACAGGTTTATATACTTAATATCATGTTTTATAAGTGTCAAAACAGGTTTCATAACATATACATTACAAATTATGCATAAATCGCTAAAATAGCTTTCTGTTGACTTTTTAACCGCACGTTTGACTCGATATTTGACATAGTTAGAGTGGTGATCAGGGGGAACCCTTTTAGAGGTTTATTACCCACATAATTACCAACTCAAAACTACTTTTGATCCGACAATTCACTGGATCATTTGTGAGTTATCGCTATAACAACCGTTAGTTACGACGGTTGAGTTTATAAGCTATAACTATGGAAATGTAGGACCAAAATGAGTATGAACGACTTACAGAAGTTGAGAGCTGATTATAGAGCAGAGAAGAGGACTTGAGGGCTCTTGCAATGACCAGAGATGTGTGTTTTTGGTGTTGTGAATGTTATGTGCATAATGTGGCTATTTATAGCCAATGCCAAGCATCTATGATCATTACAAACGCCTACAACAGTCCAGAGATGATGGGTAGGTGTCCCAGAGGACTATGGGTCGAGTAGGGGGCGCCCATGCCTCATTTATTGGAGATTGCTCGTTCATAATGCCCAAAAGTCAAGAAAACACCAACTTTCTGCATCTGGGCGTCTTACGCGACCCGCATGGGAGTTCCCATGCACTTTTACGCGGGTCGCCTGAGTTTAAGAAATCAGACGCGTAATTGAGGTGGCTCGCGGCCCGCCTCAACTTAAGCTTAAACTTCACGCGGGTCGCGAGAGGTTTGTTTTTCAGATTTTTAAAATCTTTTGTCATGATTATGAAATCCTGGTAATTAATAACGAAATCTTTCGTAATGATTTACCTGACCTGTCGGGTTTGAAGGGGTAACTTTGCGGTTTGGCCCTCGGTTATTTACCGATAGGGGCCTCGTGTTATTTACCCGCATTACTAAGTCCCCGGTTAGTTTATTAATTATTTGGAAAGCCTTAACTTTCACTGTTGACGCTTTTAACCCTTCTCATACGAATTCGAGTATAACTTTCTCGTTTTAAGACGGAACTTCCCGGAATTTATACAGTATATTCTAGTGAGTGTATAATACTGTTACGAAGCCTTGGGAACGTTAAAGGGTCACTCAGAGGTATAATTAAACATGTTGACACAGTTAACCCCTGTAGTTCGTAATCTCTCACTTCCTTCCGCGTTTCGCTTCCGTACGATCTATGATTTATTCGTTTGAAGGTTCAAGCATTTATTTAGGGTTACTATACAGTATTTTTACCCTTGTTGTCATTTATAACCCTCGAATTTATATACTTTCAAGGTTTGTCAAAATTAGTCCTTTATTTAATATCAATGCCACGTGTAAACAAATGACACGTGTTAACACATTATTGGACGCAAAAATTCGAGGTGTTACATCCTCACCCCCTTAAAATAAATCTCGACCCGGGATTTACTCAAATAAATAGGGGTACTTTTCTTTCATTGTGTCTTCGACTTCCCACGTATATTCAGGACCTCTACGAGCATCCCATTTGACCTTTACAATCAGTACGTGCTTTCTGCGAAGCTTCTTTACCTGTCGATCCTCAATCGACAAAGGTTTTTCTATGAACTTTAAGCTCTCATCTATATGCACATCTGTATGCGGAATCACCAATGATTCATCGGCGAAGCACTTCTTGAGATTGCAGATGTGGAACACATTGTGAATTCCATTGAGCTCTTCAGGCAAGTTCAACTTATAGGCGACTGATCCGACACGTTCGATGCCCTCAAAAGGTCCTATGTATCTCGAACTCAGTTTGCCTTTCTTGCCGAAACGCATCACCCCTTTCCAGGGTGACACCTTTAGTAATACCTTTTCACCCACTTCGAAGTGAAAATCCTTACGCTTTGGATCAGCGTAGCTCTTCTGCCTATCGCGGGCAGCCTTGAGACGTTCCCGGATCTGGACAATCTTGTCCGTCGTCTGGAAAACTATCTCTGGTCCCGATAATTGAACCTCTCCTACTTCCGCCCAACAAACGGGCGATCTACATTTCCTACCGTATAATGCCTCGAAGGGCGCAGCCTTTATGCTGGTGTGGTAGCTATTATTGTAGGAGAATTCGATTAGGGGTAGATTCTTATCCCAGTTACCGCCTAAATCGATTGCACATGCACGAAGCATGTCTTCTAGCGTTTGGATGGTACGCTCGCTTTGACCATCCGTCTGTGGATGGTAAGCCGTACTAAAGTTTAAACGCGTGCCCAAAGATTGCTGGAAACTTTTCCAAAAGTGAGATGTGTATCTAGTTTCCCTGTCGAAGATAATAAACACAGGTATGCCGTGTAAGGCTACAATCTTATCAACATAAAGTTGGGCTAACATATCGGAGCTATACGTCTCCTTGATGGGTAGAAAATGAGCTGATTTAGTCAGCCTATCGACTATGACCCATATTGTATCGTTTCCTTTCCTGGTTTTGGGTAACTTGGTTATGAAGTCCATAGTTACGCATTCCCACTTCCACTCGGGAAGCTCAGGCTGTTGTAGCAAGCCAGACGGCTTTTGGTGCTCGGCTTTGACTTGAGCACAAGTCAAGCACTTTGCTACGTGGGCGGCCACAGACTTTTTCAAGCCTATCCACCAATAGTTTGCCTTTAAATCTTGATACATCTTGTCAGCACCAGGATGGACTGAGTATTTGGAACTATGGGCTTCCTGGAGAACAACATCTCGTAGTCCTCCATAAATCGGAACCCATATACGTCCGTTCAGTCTAAGGATTCCATCCTTGCTAAGAGTCAACTGCTCCTCAGTTACTCCTAACTTTTCATTAGGATAATTAGCTTCCAACACAGCCTCTCGCTGTGCAGCCAAAATCCTTTCAATTAAATTGTTCTTGACCTCAATGCTCTTGGCATTGATTCGAATAGGTTTTATCCTTTCTTTTCTGCTCAAGGCATCGGCGACTACATTCGCCTTGCCGGGATGGTACCTGATCTCACAATCATAGTCATTTAAAGTTTCCATCCAACGGCACTGCCTCATGTTCAACTCTTTCTGATTGAACAGGTGCTGGAGGCTTTTGTGATCAGAATAAATCACGAACTTAATACCATAAAGGTAATGCCTCCATAATTTTAGTGCAAATACAACGGCACCCAACTCCAAATCATGGGTGGTGTAATTCTTTTCATGCACCTTTAATTGCCTTGAAGCATAGGCAATCACCTTGCCCTTCTGCATAAGCACACACCCCATGCCTGTGTGTGATGCATCGCAGTAAACTACGAATTCATCTGTACCTTCAGGTAGTGTCAACACAGGTGCGTTGCTTAGCTTTTGCTTCAGTATTTCGAAGGACTCTTGCTGCTACGGGCCCCAAATGTACTTTTCTTTCTTCTTGGTCAAGGAAGTCAAGGGCGCAGCAATCCTCGAAAAATTTTCGATAAACCTCCGGTAGTATCCTGCTAACCCCAGGAAACTACGGATTTCGGTAGGCGTCTTTGGCTCTTGCCAGTTCATGACTGCCTCTACCTTAGCGGGAGTTTGAAGTTGATGACACCCCCTAAGGGTGTGACCGGCTGGAAGAAGAAATTCTTCTATGTTAAAGCCTGTGCGGTATATGCCAATATGACTTTCCGGGATGTCAATATTGGTGTCACTGATGAAGATATTCCTGTTGCCACTGCGAAGACTGTGGACTGGTTCTCTAGGCTGCGGCCTATTGAACTCAAGAAGTTAGAAAACAACCAGCTGTGGGTGTTGCGGATGATGCTTACTAGGCCGGACAGGAAGGCAAGGCCCGTTGTGCGGGAAAAGAGTGGTGGTAAGCCTGTTACTCTTTATTGTTTTCGTTCCTTCATTATCCTTGTAGTAATATGCATGCATATGTTGTATCAGAGCCTGCGGTTGGTCTGTGGAGGATGTTTGAACCCGATTTCAAGGGCAAAGTTGAGCTGATTCCGGTTGAGCTACGGGAAGGTTTTAATCTGGAAATTGTTGGCAACTTCCGCGTACCCAAACGTGATGTGTTGCAGGCACCAGTGCCGGAAGGTGAAAAGGGTATTTTCCAAGTTGTACTTGTTTTCCAAGTTTACCCTCGTAATCTGTTTGCTTGATTTCTCCCATGCAGCTATCCTTGGGGATTTGGGGAAGTTTGAAAAGCGCATCCCCAAGAAGCATGTGGAGAAAAAGCAGATGAAGAAAACCACGCGGGGTCGTGGTAAGGAGAAAGCTGAGGGCTCAGTTGCCCCTCTTCCGGTGTCTCGGGCCGCTGGTACCTATCGATCTTGTTATCGCAGATATACCGATTACATGGTAGTATCTGATACCCTTGAGGGTTTGGGTGTTCTAGGTAGTGGTGCGGCTGCGGGTGGAACCGCTGCGGGTCCCCCCGTTGTTGGTGAGAAAAGAGAGTCAGAGCAGAAAGCTGGTGGTGGTGGTGAACCAAAGCGTCGGAGACTGCAGTCTAAAATGGCTGGTCCGTCGCAAAAGAAACCTGCGGTTGCTGCTGGTGAGTATAACTTTTTTCATTGTTTTGCATGCACAACGTGTTGGATTAATAGTTATTGCTCTTTGTATTGCAGAACCACAAGATGTAGGTTTTTCGTTCTTTGATTTTCCTGCGGGGGTGCCAAAGGATCCTGAGATGCCGAAGGAGCCTGCGGCACCTTTTGAGGTGACTCCTGATCCTACCGTGCAGGTGGAGAAGACGGTGGAGAAGACTGTTTCCCAGATTTTTGATACTGTGGATTCCTCCAATAATCTGATCTCTCCCAATGAGGGTGATGGATTAGACTTGAGGTTTTCAGATGCTGGGAAACAGAAGTCGGATGCTGAGCTGCGGCAGACTGGTGCTGAGCCGCAGAAATCTTCTGCTGGTGAGAAGGTTACCGGTTCTTCTTCCGGTGGTGCGGGTTATGATGGGCCTCCTATTCAGCCTGGGGAGTCTGAACTGGAGTACTATTACCGCACCTACACGCAGGATCGAAGTACAGCTTATCATCGACCCCCCTGGACTGTTATGCAGGGGGATGATATTTCGAACAATCCCTCGGCGTGCAAAGAGATTCTGGGTGGTCTGGGCACCCCCTTTGAAACTGAGCGTGCCCGTGCCGCACCCCGTGAGCTGCGCATCAACCAACTTTCTACAATGTTAGTAGGAAGTTCCATTGTGGTGAATGCCATATTGGAAGATTATAAGGTGCTAGGCCGCAGGGAAGAAGAAGCTGCTCGTTTGCGGGCCGAAGCGGAAGAGTTGGTAAGGGCTGCTTGTGTGGGTGCGGAGCAGCTTGAAAGAGATAGAGCTGCTTTTGAGAAGTAGAAACAGACCGCAGAGTGGGCTGCTACTGCTGAGCTGAAACAGGTTCGTACTCTTGCCAAATTATTTTCTGATGAACGCAAGAGTTGGAACGAAAAGTTTTCCAATGAGCGCAAGAAGTGGAAAGAATCTTGGGCTAAGCAGAATGACAATCTGTTTCGTGCTCGTCAGGAGTTGACGAATGCCAAGGCAGCGAACGCTGCTTTGGTCAAAGAGAAGGCTGCAGCCGAGGCGGTTGCGGTTAAAGCGCAGCAGGCAGAGGCCCGGGCTGTAAAGGCGCTTGAAGAGGCCAAGGAAGCGGGGGCTCGTGCTGCAAAGGCCCTTGAGGAGGCCAAAGAGAGTGAGAGTCGCTCTTCTAAGGCTCTTGAGGTGGCGAATGCTGAGCTCACCCGTTTGGATCAAGTTGTTGTCAGCCTTCAGGTATGGTTCGTTATTTCTGTTTGAATTTTTCTTTCCGCCTTTTGAGAATGTTTACTGATTTTGAGTAAACTGTTTTTTACTTCTTTGAAAGGCTGAAGTTCAAGCCCGGGAGGTCGTGGTTACAGACCTCACAGCCCGCGTGAGTGTTGCGAAAGAGCGGGCTAATGTTGCCGTTGAAGCCAGAGATGCTCTGACTTCTTCGCTCCAACAACTGGAGGCTGATCGTGAGTGGATGTGGAGTCAAGGCATTGCACATGTAAGTATTTTGTGACTTTGTATTAAAGGTTGACCATATGATAACCTTATTATCCTTTTGTTGCAGATCGTTCAGGCCATCATGGATGCTCCTGAAACCGCAACTGGTTTGGACTTGGTCATGGAACGTGCCCGCGATGCCGGTTTTAAAGCTGGTTACAGCTGCTGTATCGGTCACATAAACGTCATGTCTGAAGGCGGTTTCACTGAAGAGCGATCCGGGTTTCGTGATGTGGACACCGAAGCGCGCCTTAACGCGGTTGTTGCCTCCGTTTATGATACGTCCCTCTCTTGCGTGGAGAAGTTGGACGAATGTTTAGAGGCTGCGGATTACGTTGACCGGTTGCGGATGCTGTATGCCGATGCAGGAGAGGAAAATCCCGCTGGTGGCGGCCAAGATGGCGCGGGTACCAGTGGTACAAAATAGGGTTTAGGTTGGCTAGTGGGCCCCCTTTTTTGTTTTCCTTTTGTAAATGTTGGAAACTCTATGTAAATCCATTAAGCACCGCGTGGGTGCTTAAATTTTTTGAATATAAAGTTTGTTGTTCAATTTGTACAAGTGTTTTTACTTCTTACATGTTTGAACGTATGTATGCGGAACTCTACCCATTTGTGAATGGGGTCAAGTATACTCCATACCTTTGTCGTATGAGTACGCGTCAACTCCGTCATTTGCCCTGTTAGGGTTTAGAATTGTGTAAGTTTTGTAAAAACTTGTATATCCGGAACTCTACCCATTTGTGAATGGGGTCAAGTATACTCCATAACTTTGTCGTATGAGTATGCGTCAATTCCATTGTTTACCTTTTTAAGGTTTAGGAATTGTGTAAGTTTTGTAAAAACTTGTCTATCCGGCCGGATAGATACTTAATATTCTGCCTTTTGCTGGCCTATTACAATATTTGTGTGTGGTTGGCACTTTGTGTGGGTATCGCGAATGAAGATTTTGCCAATCTGTTTTTGCGGATACCGCAAAGTGGAACACGCATTTGTAATAGTAGTAACAAACAATATTGCATTGAATTGCTCGTTTATTTAATTGCAAATGGCATGCGGCCCGATAGGTTACATGAAAATGTAAAAACATGGCTTACATGTAACAGCGTCTAAGCTGTTGTGCATTCCATGTACGTGCGATAGGTTCACCTTCTAACGTTTGCAATTTGTACGCGCCTTTTCCCAAGACCTCATTGATGAGGTAGGGTCCTTCCCACTTGGGGGCAAGTTTTCCTGGGCGTTCAGCATTAGATGCTTCATTGTCACGGAGGACGTAGTCTCCCGGGTTGAAAGTACAAACGCGGACCTGCGAGTTGTAGTACTTTTCTAGTTTGGATTTGTACTTAGCCTCATTGATGGCATCGTTTTCACGCCTCTCTTCCAAGAGGTCTAAGTCAATCCTGCGTTCCATACTGTTGTCTATTTTTTCAATAGCCAACATTCTGGGAGAAGGGATGCCTACTTCCGCGGGGATCACCGCTTCTGAACCATAGACTAGGCTGAAGGGTGTTTCCCCATTGCTTGTTTTTGGGCTCCTACGGTGAGCCTATAGGATACTTGGGAGTTCATCGACCCAACCACGTCTGGCTGTTCCCAACCGTGCTTTGATGCCTTCCACTAGACTTTTATTAATACTCTCGACTTGGCCATTCCCTTGCGGGTGTGCCATTGATGAGAATATGTGCTCGATATGCAGTTCTTCTAGCCATTTTTGGAATTCGTCGGCAGCAAAGTTGGTGCCGTTATCGGTGACGATGCATATTGGTAGACCGAAACGGCAAATGATGTGTTCCCATATGAGTTTTCTTGTTATCATAGCAGTGGTCGAGGCGAGCGGTTTTGCCTCTACCCATTTTGTGAAGTAATCAACCGCTACTATGATAAATTTGACTGCACCTGGTGCGTCAGGAAAGGTCCCACAACGTCGATTGCCCATTTCTGGAAGGGCCATGCGGTGGTGACCGGGACCAGGTTGTTTTTGGGGCGCAAAGTTTTTGGAGCATGTCGCTGACAGTTGATACATTTGCGCAGCTCTTTGACGGCGTCCAGGTGCATGCCGGGCCAGTAATACCCAGCATTCATGATTTTGGCCACTATCATGTGTGGTCCTGCGTGTATGCCGCACATACCCTCGTGTATCTCTCTGATGAGGTATGTGGCATCCTGGGGGTTGACGCATCGTAGGAGTGGCCCTAGGTATGATTTGCGGTATAAGATACCGTCTCCCATTTGATAATGGCACGCTTTGTATTGTAGCTTGCGTGCCTCTGACTTGCTTTCGGGATTCACACCTGATTGCAAATATGCAATAATTGGTGTCATCCACGATGTTGTCCCGTATTGGATGACGTTGACCTGGCGCAGGGGTATTGAAGGATTTTGTAGAATTTTGATACGGATCTCCTTTGCCAGGTGTTGGAAGCTGGTGGATGCAAGTTTGGGAGTTGTATCAAACACTCCTTCATTTCCCGGAAAGCATTTTCCGCCTCTGCGGTCCAATGGAATTGTTCTTTCTATAAACAGTTCCGCAGGGTCTTGATGAAGGGATAGGACTTAGCTGCATGGTTGGCTAAGAATCTATTTAGTGCGGCTAGCCTGCCGGCCAGCCGTTGCATGTCTTTCATCGTTGAAGGCGATGGCATGCGCTCGATCGCCTGAACTTTCTCCGGGTTTACCTTGAATCCATCTTTAGTCACGATGAACCCAAGGAATTTGCCTTCTTCCATTCCAAACGAGCATTTCCCTGGATTTAGCTTTATGTTAACGCTTCGCAGAGTCTGGAATGTTCTTTCGATGTCTGTGAGCATGGTATCTTCCTCCATGCTCATGACGACTAGGTCGTCCATGTAGATTTCGACACTTTTGCTTATTTGACCGCGGAAAGTGTCGTTCATCAGTTTTTGGTAGGTTACGCCCGCATTGCGCAATCCAAACGGCATTTTGTATAACAGTAATTCCCGGTAGGAGTGCGGAATGCCGTTTTGTCTTCATCCTCGATTGCTATTTGTACCTGGTGGTAACCTTTGTAGCAATCAAGGAAGCACTTCCATCTGAATGGTGCCAGATTATCGACTTTTTCATCGATTTCTGGGAGTGCGTAACAATCCTTGGGGCAGGCTTTGTTGAGGTCCTTGTAATCGACGCACATGCGCCAGCCCCCGGATGGTTTTTCTACCATGACTGGGTTGGATAACCAAGTCTGGTATTTAACTTCCCGCAGGATGCCTGCGGAGAGCAGTTCTTCCACCTGCTCTTGGATCGCCTGGTTTTTAGCGGATCCAAGGTGGCGTTGGCCTTGGATCACTGGCTTGATACCTGGCAAGGTATTCAAGTGATGTTGCGCAATATCACGCGGGACCCCTGTCATGTCTGCGGGTGTCCACGCGAAAATGTCTTGGTTCCTGAAGAGAAGTTGCTTCAGGTGCGCTTTGGTGGTCGGGGACAAGGCGTGACCCAATGTAACCTTTTGTTCTGGGTATCTCGCGTTGAGAACCCATTTTTCTGGTTGGTTGTTGGGGGTGGGCCTTGCGACCTTGTTCGGACGTATTTCGTCCGACATCATGACGTCTCTTCATGCGTAGATTATCGCGACCCCCGATTTGGTTGGGAAACCGACAACAGAATGGGGGACGGACGTAATCATATTGAAATCGCCTTGGGATTCCCTCCCAAGAGTACGTCATATATGGAGATGTGAGGTAAAACCATAAAGTTTACCTCTTCTGTTCTTGTGTGCCTTCCGCTGGTAAGACGCACAGGAAAAGTAATCTGGCCCAGGGGAAAGACAGTTTCCCCTGCGAACCCGGCTAACGGGTAATCTACTGCTTGCAACCGATCTTTGTCCTCCTGGTCGAACTGGTTGAAGCATTGTTCGTAGATTATATCAGAAGTACTGCCCGGGTCGATGAATAGACGCTCGGTGCAGTAATGTGCCAGTTGGCCTGTAATTGCGACGGCGCGCCTGTCGCGCGGTCCGCCTCGGACTTTTGGGAAGACGACTTGCTCGTCTTTCCAGTCATTGTCCGGCCTTCTCGCCGCTTTGTGCGGCCTACCTTTACCTCCGTGGATCATGTGCGTGGAGGCCACGTACATGGTTTTCTTCCCGGAGGAGGTGCCTTCGCCATGAGGGGTGATGCGCTTGGTGGGTTTTTGTCCACCTGGCAAAAGATGTTGCAGATTCCCCTCTTTTAAGGCTCGCTCAATCTCCAGCCGGAGACTGATGCAGTTGTTTGTGGTGTGGCCCGAGTCCTTGTGGTACTCACAATAGAGTGTGAGATCCTGATTTTTCTTGGACGTCATTGGTTGGGCCGGTGGCAAGAGCTGTGCGTCCGTAAGAAGGACTTCGCTTGGCGACACAGTGATCTCGGTCCAGTTGCGGTCCCGAGAATCCTTCCTTGGTGCCCGGTTGTCCCGTTGGGGGTTGTCGTTCTTTGGGTCAAACGGGTTGGTCCGCGGGAAGTATGGTTTGGAAATATCGCGATTTCCAACGTCCCGGTTGCGTTTATTGCTACGCTTGGACCCTTGGTGGGAGGTTTCGGCTTGGGGCTGTGCCTTTGCCACGTGCGGTTCAAGAGACCGCTGTGTCTGGGCGTATGTCTTGACTGCAGCCATGACATCTTCCCATTTTTTAGGCAAGCCCTCCTTGCCGGAGATGGTCATAACCATCTGCCTGTCCCTGACGGCCTTGATGAAATGGTTCCGTGCCATTTGGTCTTGCACCTCACCTATCTATAGGCACTCTTTATTATACCGGACGACGAATGCTTCTAAAGATTCGTCGTCCCTGCGCCAGATATTCATGACGTCCAACGAGTCGCGTACGTGACGTCGTTGCTGGCTGAAATGAGCGAGGAACTTTGCGTGCAAGTCCTCGAATGAGGCCAGTGATCCCACTGGCAAAGAATCGAACCATGCCCTGGCCAGGCCCGTGAGGGTCTGGGGGAAAAATGCACCAGGTGGGTTAGTCCCACAGGCCGTTGCACCCTGTGCCCATGAAAACGTTCCTGTGGTTGTCCGGGTCGGACGAACCGTTGCATTTCCCGACGTTGAGAGGGAATTTTGTTGTGGTAACATGGGCGTGGGCAATTCGCGGGGCGTATTTGGAGTTTTCGGCCGCAGCTTTCGGCCTGTATGGGTGGTTCTCAGGGCGTTTTGAGGCCCTGAGGTATGTGTTGCGGGGATGAGTGGGAGGGATATAATTGCGTCCTCCCGGTCTGCTGTTGGTGTCATGCGAATCCCCGATATATGTATGGTCGTCCGGGTCGGTACGACCATACCCTTCGTTATACGGTTGCGGGCCCAACCGGCTCTGAATTCTAGAGCTATATCGGGATGCGGAACGTCGCCTGTCCTCAACGTGAGGACCTAGGCGGGTATGCACTGGTCCCCTGGTGTGGGACCCATACGAGGAATTGTCCTCGTTGATTGTGTGGATCGAGCAGTAAGATGATCCGCGGTCTTCACGTCTGCTTCTCGAAGCTGGACGTGAATGTACCCTGGCTTCGTATTGTAGAATACGGTCAGCAGGGGTGTGCGGTGCTGGGGTAGGCCCAGCTTGTATTTGCGCTTCCGCACAAGCGCGGCTGTATGTTACATTCAGCAGGGTTGCCTGCTGGTCGTACCAGATATGAAGGTCCATGCCTGGTGGGATCACGGATGCGTACTGTGATAAGTCATATCCGAACGTGAGGGATGGGCCCCTTTGCGTCGATGTGCCGATGTGTCCGGGTTGCGAGATTGAGGGATTGACCCCTACCGGACCTAGGTTTGTGGGATTTTGGTTATCCCCAGTGTTATTTTGGTGATCAGTCATGATCTTGTGAGAGGGAAAAGGATGGTTTAAAAAGTGCTAAGAGTAGCGGTGGGCGCCAATGATGAAACAATGGTTAACCGGGCAGGGTTAACTCACTGATCTCGTCAAGAAGGGTTAATCCCTTCCTCCCGAGGATCGTTGACTGGATCGCCGGTGGGTTGATCTCCTACACAAGGAAACAAACCGTGACTCGTAACAAGGAGGATGGGGTGGGGGGTGCTCCTTGTTACCACTCTCCGGCGTAAGATTCAGTAATCTGCTTGGGAAGCAAAGTATGATAGTAGTAGTAGTGAGAGAGTTGTGAAGAGATACCTCAAACCTGGTTTGGGGTTGGTATTTATAGCCGAGGAGTGAAGGAGGAGGATGATGGACAGACTGACGACGTGTTGCACCTTTGCAGGTGTGTCAGGCTTGTCGGGTGTGGAGGTTACGCCACGTCAGTCTGTTACTTACGTAGCCCTGACAGATGACTGTCATAAGTGCTACTTGCACTGTGGTGTCAGTCCCACTTGTTGGGCGTATAGGATGCGGTGTGAGCCGCATCGCTGCCTGTGGTAACATCTGATGTTACCGCGTCCCTTGGTTGTGATCAAGAAATACGCGAGACGCGGTGCCAGCCGCATCGTCGCCTGTGGTGACTGTCGCAGCTTCCTTGTATTGATAGAAGTGTTCACTGGACGCGGTGCCAGGCCGCATCGCTGTGAATGCTTCCGTTTTCATACACCAGATGTGATGCTATGCCGCATCGCCCTACCGTTCTCATATTCCAGGTAAGTCCTCCTCCATCACTGGACAGATTGGATTCAACCACTGTGTCGACGCATTCCCGCACGGACATAAGTAGGTTGTTTAGCTAGTGGGGGTTTTGATAAGGATAATGGTCACTCGCGGTCGATGCTGACGCGAGATCTGGGACCATACCCCTTCAAGTCCCCCCAGTCTAGTGTTGCTGCCATATGCAAGTTGCATGTGGGAGGAATACTGGACTATGGTGTCTAGAAGGTAGTTTGGAGTCTGGAGAAGATCCTAGACCAAGTGGATGGTCTTTGCTCTTTGTAAATCAAGCTGGAGGTCTGGAAGAGTCCTTTGATGCCTCTTCCGTAACGGTGAGAATGATTCGTCTAATGCGAAATTCTCAGCCTTGGGTTAGGTGCCACCTGTTGGTGTGTCGAACCAACCTGAGATCTTGCTGGGCGTATGCACAAACTTCGAACCAATCTCTGAGATGGTGGTTGAAGGTGTGCACAAACTTCAAACCAACCTTTGAAGTGGTGAATGAAGAAGAGAGTTTTCTGATGTCATGATTGGACATCAAATGATGATCCCTTTTGTGGGGTGTTCATGTTCTTCCAATTAGCTCTCTAGTAACCGCACGTCCTTTGCGGTTACCTCGTTGCTTGACATTGTTGCCCACGGTTGTGGAAACAACGTTGAGTACTTGCGTCATTGTTGGCCATGTTTGGTCGAACAATGTGATTCTGGATAATGGTCAAATAAACATGGTCATAGGCATGGTAATGCCCACCATTGTTTATTCTACCCATCTTACAAGTAGGGTAACAAAGTCATAAGCAGACTTGTTACCGCTTGTTCGATCGCTTGTTGTTCGACAAGGGCTCGTATAATCATTGGGGATCTCGTCCGCATCTCTTCCTTAGGCACCTTCCTTCACGCTCCAATACCGAGGAGTTTTCCTTGAAGTAGGTTCATTCCTCGATGTGAAGTTAGTTGTGGCTCTTCCGTAGCAACCGTTTGCGGAAGCTATGGTTATGTCCGCAGCGACTCGTGAGTGTCTGCGGTTTTGTCACCCCATATTCGCTTGAAACGGGTTTGTTGCTCGGATGTGGCCCTTGAAGGATCAGGAGCCAGGGTTGCTGATGTGCGTTCACGTATATTCCCTTCCTTCTTCTCGCTGAAAAAGTTGTTTATGCACCCTCTGTGGTTGTGAACCGGATAGGAGGGATTTGAAGCTTGAAGAGAATGAAGGCAATGCGGTTTACCTGTTTCTGAGATGCGGTTCAGTCCAAAGAACAACGCTGGTTCTGAGTATCTGACACACCTGAACGGGCTCGTGTGTGTCATTTCCGCATATTCCACGTGTGCTCGTGGGTAGTGCGGATATGTATCATACCCCTTTATAGTGTGGAGATATATATTTTTGCCTATTTTTAGGGGTATGTAAAAAAACGACATGCGGTATGGGTTATGGTGCGGTATACCAGAGAAACCGCATGCCGCTTATAATTGGATAATGTAGTCGCTTTTTGTTGCATACGTGGCTGATCTCACGTGTGAGTTGGTGGAAGTTGGTGAGATCATTCTGGCATGTGCTGAAATGAAAGGACATTTGCACTGCCCGAGGCATTAAATGCACTGTAGCAAGGAGTGTAAAGGTCCCTCTTGTCAGGCGCGTGGGCGGCCACGCGCGCGTGATAACCTTCAGCGGAAACGGCGCTTGACACGTGGTGTCGCGTAATTCGTTCTTTTTGAACGTGATGATTCGTTTTCTCCCTCCGCATTAATTGCGATGGGTATATAAGGGGAAACCGTTCATGGTTTCCCCTCACTTATTCGAAATTTCAAAAATTTGCCGGTGAGAGAAAGAAAGTTACTTTGTCTTCTCCGATCAATTGTTTGAAGTTTCCGGTGAGGTTTTTTGGGTTTTTCGAACTCATTTTCTGTATTTGTGATGGCTGAACCATCGAATCCACACAATGTGGAGGGTGAGAACCCTGAACAGCCGGTAGTGGCGGCTGATGAAGATGAAGATGATGACGTTGATGCTGCCGGTGGTGGGCTACCTGTGTTCAAGTGGTCAAAAAGTGGTTTTAGAAACCTGATGACCACTATTCATATGGCCGACGACTGGAAGGCTACTTACCCACAAGAGGGGGACACCGGTGCCGATGCTCCGGCCGGTTATATTACAATGTGGGCAGATTTTTTCACCGAAGGCAACCTTCGGTTGCCGGTGACGGTGTTTGTTGCGGAGGTGTTGGAGTACTATCATCTCCATATCTCCCAACTTAGTCCATTTGAGATGTTCCGAATCAGGAACTTTGAGTATACCTTTCGTGCTCATGGGCTGCCCATTACTGTTGAAAATTTCCGGCGGTTTTACCAGTTGACGGTAAACACCGGTTTTTTCTCTTTTACTCAACGTCATGGGAGTTTGAAGTTGATGACACCCCCTAAGGGTGTGACCGGCTGGAAGAAGAAATTCTTCTATGTTAAAGCCTGTGCGGTATATGCCAATATGACTTTCCGGGATGTCAATATTGGTGTGACTAATGAAGATATTCCTGTTGCCACTGCGAAGACTGTGGACTGGTTCTCTAGGCTGCGGCCTATTAAACTCAAGAAGTTAGACAACAACCAGCTGTGGGTGTTGCGGATGATGCTTACTAGGCCGAACAGGAAGGCAAGGCCCGTTGTGCGGGAAAAGAGTGGTGGTAAGCCTGTTACTCTTTATTGTTTTCCTTCCTTCATTATCCTTGTAGTAATATGCATGCATATGTTGTGTCAGAGCCTGCGGTTGGTCTGTGGAGGATGTTTGAGCCCGATTTCAAGGGCAAAGTTGAGCTGATTCCGGTTGAGCTACGGGAAGGTTTTAATCTGGAAATTGTTGGCAACTTCCGCGTACCCAAACGTGATGTGTTGCAGGCACCCGTTCCGGAAGGCGAAAAAGGTATTTTCCAAGTTGTACTTGTTTTCCAAGTTTACCCTCGTAATCTGTTTGCTTGATTTCTCCCATGCAGCTATCCTTGGGGATTTGGGGAAGTTTGAAAAGCGCATCCCCAAGAAGCATGTGGAGAAAAAGCAGGTGAAGAAAACCACGCGGGGTCGTGGTAAGGAGAAAGCTGAGGGCTCAGTTGCCCCTCTTCCGGTGTCTCGGGCCGCAGGTACCTATCGATCTTGTTATCGCAGATATACCGATTACGTGGTAGTATCTGATACCCTTGAGGGTTTGGGTGTTCTAGGTAGTGGTGCGGCTGCGGGTGGAACCGCTGCGGGTCCCCCCGTTGTTGGTGAGAAAAGAGAGTCAGAGTAGAAAGCTGCTGGTGGTGGTGAAACAAAGCGTCAGAGACTGCAGTCTAAAAGGGCTGGTCCGTCGCAAAAGAAACCTGCGGTTGCTGCTGGTGAGTATAACTTTTTTCATTGTTTTGCATACACAATGTGTTGGATTAATAGTTATTGCTCTTTGTATTGCAGAACCACAAGATGCAGGTTTTTCGTTCTTTGATTTTCCTGCGGGGGTGCCAAAGGATCCTGAGGTGGCAAAGAAGCCTGCGGCACCTTTTGAGGTGACTCCTGATCCTACCGTGCAGGTGGAGAAGACGGTGGAGAAGACTGTTTCCCAGATTTTTGATACTGTGGATTCCTCCAATAATCTGATCTCTCCCAATGAGGGTGATGGATTAGACTTGAGGTTTTCAGATGCTGGGAAACAGAAGTCGGATGGTGAGCTGCGGCAGACTGGTGCTGAGCCGCATAAATCTTCTGCTGGTGAGAAGGTTACCGGTTCTTCTTCCGGTGGTGCGGGTTATGATGGGCCTCCTATTCAGCCTAGGGAGTCTGAACTGGAGTACTATTACCGCACCTACACGCAGGATCGAAGTACAGCTTATCATCGACCCCCCTGGACTGTTATGCACGGGGATGATATTTCGAACGATCCCTCCACGTGCAAAGAGATTCTGGGTGGTCTGGGCACCCCCTTTGAAACTGAGCGTGCCCGTGCCGCACCCCGTGAGCTGCGCATCAACCAACTTTCTACAATGTTAGTAGGAAGTTCCATTGTGGCGAATGCCATATTGGAAGATTATAAGGTGCTAGGCCGCAGGGAAGAAGAAGCTGCTCGTTTGCGGGCCGAAGCGGAAGAGTTGGTAAGGGCTGCTTGTGCGGGTGCGGAGCAGCTTGAAAGAGATAGAGCTGCTTTTGAGAAGCAGAAACAGACCGCAGAGTGGGCTGCTACTGCTGAGCTGAAACAGGTTCGTACTCTTGCCAAATTACTTTCTGATGAACGCAAGAGTTGGAACGAAAAGTTTTCCAATGAGCGCAAGAAGTGGAAAGAATCTTGGGCTAAGTAGAATGACAATCTGTTTCGTGCTCGTCAGGAGTTGACGAATGCCAAGGCAGCGAACGCTGCTTTGGTCAAAGAGAAGGCTGCAGCTGAGGCGGTTGCGGTTAAAGCACAGCAGGCAGAGGCCCGGGCTGTAAAGGCGCTTGAAGAGGCCAAGCAAGCGAGGGCTCATGCTAGAAAGGCCCTTGAGGAGGCCAAAGAGAGTGAGAGTTGCTCTTCTAAGGCTCTTGAGGTGGCGAATGCTGAGCTCACCCGTTTGGATCAAGTTGTTGTCAGCCTTCAGGTATGGTTCGTTATTTCTGTTTGAATTTTTCTTTCCGCCTTTTGAGAATGTTTACTGATTTTGAGTAAACTGTTTTTTACTTCTTTGAAAGACTGAAGTTCAGGCCCGGGAGGTCGCGGTTACAGACCTCACAGCCCGCGTGAGTGTTGCGGAAGAGCGGGCTAATGTTGTCGTTGAAGCTAGAGATGCTCTGACTTCTTCGCTCCAACAACTGGAGGCTGATCGTGAGTGGATGCGGAGTCAAGGCATTGCACATGTAAGTATTTTGTGACTTTGTATTAAAGGTTGACCATATGATAACCTTATTATCCTTTTGTTGCAGATCGTTCAGGCCATCATGGATGCTCCTGAAACCGCAACTGGTTTGGACTTGGTCAAGGAACGTGCCCGCGATGCCGGTTTTAAAGCTGGTTACAGCCGCTGTATCGGTCACATAAACGTCATGTCTGAAGGCGGTTTCACTGAAGAGCGATCCGGGTTTCGTGATGTGGACACCGAAGCGCGCCTTAACGCGGTTGTTGCCTCCTTTTATGATATGTCCCTCTCTTGCGTGGAGAAGTTGGACGAATGTTTAGAGGCTGCGGATTACGTTGACCGGTTGCGGATGCTGTATGCCGATACAGGAGAGGAAAATCCCGCTGGTGGCGGCCAAGATGGCGCGGGTACCAGTGGTACAAAATAGGGTTTAGGTTGGCTAGTGTGCCCCCTTTTTTGTTTTCCTTTTGTAAATGTTGGAAACTCTATGTAAATCCATTAAGCACCGCGTGGGTGCTTAAATTTTTTGAATATAAAGTTTGTTGTTCAATTTGTACAAGTGTTTTTACTTCTTACATGTTTGAACGTATGTATGCGGAACTCTACCCATTTGTGAATGGGGTCAAGTATACTCCATACCTTTGTCGTATGAGTACGCGTCAACTCCGTCATTTGCCCTGTAAGGGTTTAGAATTGTGTAAGTTTTGTAAAAACTTGTATATCCGGAACTCTACCCATTTGTGAATGGGGTCAAGTATACTCCATAATTTTGTCGTATGCGTATGCGTCAATTCCATTGTTTACCTTTTTAGGGTTTAGGAATAGTGTAAGTTTTGTAAAAACTTGTCTATCCGGCCGGATATATACTTAATATTCTGCCTTTTGCTGGCCTATTACAATATTTGTGTGTGGTTGGCACTTTGTGTGGGTATCGCGAATGAAGATCTTGCCAATCTGTTTTTGCGGATACCGCAAAGTGGAACACGCATTTGTAATAGTAGTAACAAACAATATTGCATTGAATTGCTCGTTTATTTAATTGCAAATGGCCTGCGGCCCGATAGGTTACATGAAAATGTAAAAACATGGCTTACATGTAACAGCGTCTAAGCTGTTGTGCATTCCATGTACGTGCGATAGGTTCGCCTTCTAACGTTTGCAATTTGTACGCGCCTTTTCCCTAGACCTCATTGATGAGGTAGGGTCCTTCCCACTTGGGGGCAAGTTTTCCTGGGCGTTCAGCATTAGATGCTTCATTGTCACGGAGGACGTAGTCTCCCGGGTTGAAAGTACAAACGCGGACACGCGAGTTGTAGTACTTTTCTAGTTTGGATTTGTACTTAGCCTCATTGATGGCAGCGTTTTCACGCCTCTCTTCCAAGAGGTCTAAGTCAATCCTGCGTTCCATACTGTTGTCTATTTTTTCAATAGCCAACATTCTGGGAGAAGGGATGCCTACTTCCGCGGGGATCACCGCTTCTGAACCATAGACTAGGCTGAAGGGTGTTTCCCCATTGCTTGTTTTTGGGCTTGTACGGTGAGCCCATAGGATACTTGGGAGTTCATCGACCCAACCACGTCTGGCTGTTCCCAACCGTGCTTTGATGCCTTCCACTAGACTTTTATTAATACTCTCGACTTGGCCATTCCCTTGCGGGTGTGCCACTGATGAGAATATGTGCTCGATATGCAGTTCTTCTAGCCATTTTTGGAATTCGTCGGCAGCAAAGTTGGTGCCGTTATCGGTGACGATGCATATTGGTAGACCGAAACGGCAAATGATGTGTTCCCATATGAGTTTTCTTGTTATCATAGCAGTGGTCGAGGCGAGCGGTTTTGCCTCTACCCATTTTATGAAGTAATTAACCGCTACTATGATAAATTTGACTGCACCTGGTGCGTCAGGGAAAGGTCCCACAACGTCGATTGCCCATTTCTGGAAGGGCCATGCGGTGGTGACCAGGACCAGGTTGTTTTTGGGGCGCAAAGTTTTTGGAGCATGTCGCTGACAGTTGATACATTTGCGCAGCTCTTTGATGGCGTCCAGGTGCATGCTGGGCCAGTAATACCCAGCATTCATGATTTTGGCCACTATCATGCGTGGTCCTGCGTGTATGCCGCACACACCCTCGTGTATCTCTCTGATGAGGTATGTGGCATCCTGGGGGTTGACGCATCGTAGGAGTGGCCCTAGGTATGATTTGCGGTATAAGATACCGTCTCCCATTTGATAATGGCACGCTTTGTATTGTAGCTTGCGTGCCTCTGACTTGCTTTCGGGAGTCACACCTGATTGCAAATATGCAATAATTGGTGTCATCCACGATGTTGTCCCGTATTGGATGACGTTGACCTGGCGCAGGGGTACTGAAGGATTTTGTAGAATTTCGATACGGATCTCCTTTGCCAGGTGTTGGAAGCTGGTGGATGCAAGTTTGGGAGTGTTATCAAACACTCCTTCATTTCCCGGAAAGCATTTTCCGCCTCTGCGGTCCACTGGAATGTTCTTTCGATGTCTGTGAGCATGGTATCTTCCTCCATGCTCATGACGACTAGGTCGTCCATGTAGATTTCGACACTTTTGCTTATTTGACCGCGGAAAGTGTCGTTCATCAGTTTTTGGTAGGTTGCGCCCGCGTTGCGCAATCCAAACGGCATTTTTGTATAACAGTAATTCCCGGTAGGAGTGCGGAATGCCGTTTTGTCTTCATCCTCGATTGCTATTTGTACCTGGTGATAACCTTTGTAGCAATCAAGGAAGCACTTCCATCTGAATGGTGCCAGATTATCGACTTTTTCATCGATTTCTGGGAGTGCGTAACAATCCTTGGGGCAGGCTTTGTTGAGGTCCTTGTAATCGACGCACATGCGCCAGTGCCCGGATGGTTTTTCTACCATGACTGGGTTGGATAACCAAGTCTGGTATTTAACTTCCCGCAGGATGCCTGCGGAGAGTAGTTCTTCCACCTGCTCTTGCATCGCCTGGTTTTTAGCGGATCCAAGGTGGCGTTGGCCTTGGATCACTGGCTTGATACCTGGCAAGGTATTCAAGTGATGTTGCGTAATATCACGCGGGACCCCTGTCATGTCTGCGGGTGTCCACGCGAAAATGTCTTGGTTCCTGAAGAGAAGTTGCTTCAGGTGCGCTTTGGTGGTCGGGGACAAGGCGTGACCCAATGTAACCTTTTGTTCTGGGTATCTCGCGTTGAGAACCCATTTTTCTGGTTGGTTGTTGGGGGTGGGCCTTGCGACCTTGTTCGGACGTATTTCGTCCGACATCATGACGTCTCTTCATGCGTAGATTATCGCGACCCCCGATTCGGTTGGGAAACCGACAGCAGAATGGGGGACGGACGTAATCATATTGAAATCGCCTTGGGATTCCCTCCCAAGAGTACGTCATATCTGGAGGTGTGAGGTAAAACCATAAAGTTTACCTCTTCTGTTCTTGTGTGCCTTCCGCTGGTAAGACGCACAGGAAAAGTAATCTGGCCCAGGGGAAAGACAGTTTCCCCTGCGAACCCGGCTAACGGGTAATCTACTGCTTGCAACCGATCTTTATCCTCCTAGTCGGACTGGTTGAAGCATTGTTCGTAGATTATATCAGAAGTACTGCCCGGGTCGATGAATAGACGCTCGGTGTAGTAATGTGCCAGTTGGCCTGTAATTACGAAGGCGCGCCTGTCGCGCGGTCCGCCTCAGACTTTTGGAAAGACGACTTGCTCGTCTTTCCAGTCATTGTCCGACCTTCTCGCCGCTTTGTGCGGCCTACCTTTACCTCCGTTGATCATGTGCGTGGAGGCCACGTACATGGTTTTCTTCCCGGAGGAGGTGCCTTCGCCATGAGGGGTGATGCGCTTGGTGGGTTTTTGTCCACCTGGCAAAAGATGTTGCAGATTCCCCTCTTTTAAGGCTCGCTCAATCTCCAGCCGGAGACTGATGCAGTTGTTTGTGGTGTGGCCCGAGTCCTTGTGGTACTCACAATAGAGTGTGAGATCCTGATTTTTCTTGGACTTCATTGGTTGGGCCGGTCACAAGAACTGTGCGTCCGTAAGAAGGACTTCGCTTGGCGACACAGTGATCTCGGTCCAGTTGCGGTCCCGAGAATCCTTCCTTGGTGCCCGGTTGTCCCGTTGGGGGTTGTAGTTCTTTGGGTCAAACGGGTTGGTCCGCGGGAAGTATGGTTTGGAAATATCGCGATTTCCAACGTCCCGGTTGCGTTTATTGCTACGCTTGGACCCTTGGTGGGAGGTTTCGGCTTAGGGCTGTGCCTTTTCCACGTGCGGTTCAAGAGACCGCTGTGTCTGGGCGTATGTCTTGACTGCAGCCATGACATCTTCCCATTTTTTAGGCAAGCCCTCCTTGCCGGAGATGGTCATAACCATCAGCCTGTCCCTGACAGCCTTGATGAAATGGTTCCGTGCCATTTGGTCTTGCACGTCACCTATCTATAGGCACTCTTTACTATACCGGACGACGAATGCTTCTAAAGATTCGTCGTCCCTGCGCCAGATATTCATGACGTCCAACGAGTCGCGTACGTGACGTCGTTGCTGGCTGAAATGAGCGAGGAACTTTGCGTGCAAGTCCTCGAATGAGGCCAGTGATCCCACTGGCAAAGAATCGAACCATGCCCTGGCCAGGCCCGTGAGGGTCTGGGGGAAAAAATGCACCAGGTGGATTCGTCCCACAGGCCGTTGCACCCTGCGCCCATGAAAACGTTCATGTGGTTGTCCGGGTTGGACGAACCGTTGTATTTCCCGACGTTGAAAGGGAATTTTGTTGTGGTAACATGGGCGTGGGCAATTCGCGGGGCGTATTTGGAGTTTTCGGCCGTAGCTTTCGGCCTGTATGGGTGGTTCTCAAGGCGTTTTGAGGCCCTGAGGTATGTGTTGCAGGGATAAGTGGGAGGGACATAATTGCGTCCTCCCGGTCTGCTGTTGGTGTCATGCGAATCCCCGATATATGTAAGGTCGTCCGGGTCGGTACGACCATACCCTTCGGTATACGGTTGCGGGCCCAACCGGCTCTGAATTCCAGAGCCATGTCGGGATGCGGACCGTCGCCTGTCCTCAACGTGAGGACCTAGGCGAGTATGCACTGGTCCCCTGGTGTGGGACCCATACGAGGAATCGTCCTCGTTGATTGTGTGGATCGAGCAGTAAGATGATCCGCGGTCTTCACGTCTGCTTCTCGAAGCTGGACGTGAATGTACCCTCCCTTCGTATTGTAGAATACGGTCAGCAGGGGTGTGCGGTGCTGGGGTAGGCCCAGCTTGTATTTGCGCTTCCGCACAAGCGCGGTTGTATGTTGCATTCAGCAGGGTTGCCTGCTGGTCGTACCAGATATGAAGGTCCATGCCTGGTGGGATCACGGATGCGTACTGTGATAAGTCATATCCGAACGTGAGGGATGGGCCCCTTTGCGTCGACGTGCCGATGTGTCCGGGTTGCGAGGTTGAGGGATTGACCCCTACCGGACCTAGGTTTGTGGGATTTTGGTTATCCCCAGTGTTATTTTGGTGATCAGTCATGATCTTGTGAGAGGGAAAAGGATGGTTAAAAAAGTGCTAAGAGTAGCGGTGGGCACCAATGATGAAACAATGGTTAACCGGGCAGGGTTAACTCACTGATCTCGTCAAGAAGGGTTAATCCCTTCCTCCCGAGGATCGTTGACTGGATCACCGGTGGGTTGATCTCCTGCACAAGGAAACAAACCGTGACTCGTAACAAGGAGGATGGGGTGGGGGGTGCTCCTTGTTACCACTCTCCGGCGTAAGAATCAGTAATCTGCTTGGGAAGCAAAGTATGATAGTAGTACTAGTGAGAGAGTTGTGAAGAGATACCTCAAACCTGGTTTGGGGTTGGTATTTATAGCCGAGGAGTGAAGGAGGAGGATGATGTACAGACTGACGACGTGCTGCACCTTTGCAGGTGTGTCAGGCTTGTCGGGTGTGGAGGTTATGCCACGTCAGTCTGTTACTTACGTAGCCCTGACAGATGACTGTCATCGGTGCTACTTGCACTGTGGTGTCAGTCCCACTTGTTGGGCGTATTGGATGCGGTGCGAGCCGCATCGCTGCCTGCGGTAACATCTGATGTTACCGCGACCCTTGCTTGTGATCAAGAAATACGCGAGACGCGGTGCCAGCCGCATCGTCGCCTGTGGTGACTGTCGCAGCTTCCTTGTATTGATAGAAGTGTTCACTGGACGCGGTGCCAGGCCGCATCGCTGTGAATGCTTCCGTTTTCATACACCAGATGTGATGCTATGCCGCATCGCCCTATCGTTCTCATATTCCAGGTAAGTCCTCCTCCATCACTGGACAGATTGGATTCAACCACTGTGTCGACGCGTTCCCGCACGGACATAAGTAGGTTGTTTAGCTAGTGGGGGTTTTGATAAGGGTAATGGTCACTCGCGGTCGATGCTGACGCGAGATCTGGGACCATACCCCTTCAAGTCCCCCCAGTCTAGTGTTGCTGCCATATGCAAGTTGCATGTGGGAGGAGTACTGGACTATGGTGTCTAGAAGGTAGTTTGGACTCTGGAGAAGATCCTAGACCAAGTGGATGGTCTTTGCTCTTTGTAAATCAAGCTGGAGGTCTGGAAGAGTCCTTTGATGCCTCTTCCGTAACGGTGAGAATGATTTGTCTGATGCGAAATTCTCAGCCTCGGGTTAGGTGCCACCTGTTGGTGTGTCGAACCAACCTGAGACCTTGCTGGGCGTATGCACAAACTTCGAACCAATCTTTGAGATGGTGGTTGAAGGTGTGCACAAACTTCGAACCAACCTTTGAAATGGTGAATAAAGAAGAGAGTTTTCTGATGTCATGATTGGACATCAAATGAAGATCCCTTTTGTGGGGTGTTCATGTTCTTCCAATTAGCTCTCTAGTAACCCCACGTCCTTTGCGGTTACCTCGTTGCTTGACATTGTTGGCCACGGTTGTGGAAACAACGTTGAGTACTTGCGTCATTGTTGGCCATGTTTGGTCGAACAATGTGATTCTGGATAATGGTCAAATAAACATGGTCATAGGCACGGTAATGCCCACCATTGTTTATTCTACCCATCTTACAAGTAGGGTAACAAAGTCATAAGCAGACTTGTTACCGCTTGTTCGATCGCTTGTTGTTCGACAAGGGCTCGTATGATAATTGGGGATCTCGTCCGCATCTCTTCCTTAGGCACCTTCCTTCACGCTCTAATACCGAGGAGTTTTCCTTGAAGTAGTTTCGTTCCTTGATGTGAAGTTAGTTGTGGTTTCTCTTCCGTAGCAACCGTTTGCGGAAGCTATGGTTATGTCCGCAGCGACTCGTGAGTGTCTGCGGTTTTGTCACACCATATTCGCATGAAACGGGTTTGTTGCTCGGATGTGGCCCTTGAAGGATCAGGAGCCAGGGTTGCTGATGCGCGTTCACGTATATTCCCTTCCTTCTTCTCGCTGAAGAAGTGGTTTATGCACCCTCTGTGGTTGTGAATCGGATAGGAGGGATTTGAAGCTTGAAGAGAATGAAGGCAATGCGGTTTACCTGTTTCTGAGATGCGGTTCAATCCAAAGAACAACGCTGGTTCTGAGTATCTGACACACCTGAACGGGCTCGTGTGTGTCATTTCCGCATATTCCACGTGTGCTCGTGGGTAGTGCGGATAGGTATCATACCCCCTTATAGTGTGAAGATATATATTTTTGCCTATTTTTAGGGGTATGTAAAAAAACGACATGCGGTATGGGTTATGGTGCGGTATACCAGAGAAACCGCATGCCGCTTATAATTGGATAATGTAGTCCCTTTTTGTTGCATACGTGGCTGATCTCACGTGTGAGTTGGTGGAAGTTGGTGAGATCATTCTGGCATGTGCTGAAATGAAAGGACATTTGCACTGCCCGAGGCATTAAATGCACTGTAGCAAGGAGTGTAAAGGTCTCTCTTGTCAGGCACGTGGGCGGCCACGCGCGCGTGATAACCTTCAGCGGAAACGGCGCTTGACACGTGGTGTCGCGTAATTCGTTCTTTTTGAACGTGATGATTCGTTTTCTCCCTCCGCATTAATTGCGATGGGTATATAAGGGAAAACCGTTCATGGTTTCCCCTCACTTATTCGAAATTTCAAAAATTTGCCGGTGAGAGAAAGAAAGTTACTTTGTCTTCTCCGATCAATTGTTTGAAGTTTCCGGTGAGGTTTTTTGGGTTTTTCGAACTCATTTTCTGTATTTGTGATGGCTGAACCATCGAATCCACACAATGTGGAGGGTGAGAACCCTGAACAGCCGGTAGTGGCGGCTGATGAAGATGAAGATGATGACGCTGATGCTGCCGGTGGTGGGCTACCGGTGTTGAAGTGGTCAAAGAGTGGTTTTAGAAACATGATGACCACTATTCATATGGCCGACGACTGGAAGGCTACTTACCCACAAGAGGGGGACACCGGTGCCGATGCTCCGGCCGGTTATATTACAATGTGGGCAGATTTTTTCACCGAAGGCAACCTTCGGTTGCCGGTGACCGTGTTTGTTGCGGAGGTGTTGGAGTACTATCATCTCCATATCTCCCAACTTAGTCCATTTGGGATGTTCCTAATCAGGTTTCATTCATTTTTCTTAACCACTACACATAGTCTTACTAGGTTACCAATGATGATGTGTCAGGTTTCATTCATTTTTCTTAGCTTTAGTAATTAATGTAGAAAACACAAAAATAATGATATAGATTTTTAAATTATTTTTTAAATCACATTTTTGCTCTAAATTTTATATGATAATCAGTTTTAAGTTATTTTTTTATTTTCTCAATCCTAAAAATATACTTTTAGTGTATAAACAAACAACAAAATTCAAAAACTTAGTAGCGTATATTCTGGTTTAGTCGTATAAATTATTTCACCCATTGAGTTTTGACTAAATTGAGTCTGGGATAATTTAAAACAAAACATGCGAGTATACATAAACAAACCGGGTCCACTTAATTGTGTTCGGAAACAAATAGAAAATTCATCCACGCATCACCGTTCTGACACAAAAACGAAACCTTATTGATCGTCCCCTTTTCGTTGTCGAAACCCCATATCACTGGTCTGAAACAAAAATAAACAAGGCAACCATACCTGTTCGCATTCTAGAGGTCGTCAAAACCATTTGGTTGTCATTTCTTGTCATTCATTGAAGGTTTGTCCCGAAGGCTGAAGGTTTATCGTCTTGCCGCTCATGTCGTCGTCCAGGTTTTGGAGGACGAAACCTCAAAGATTAAAGTGTTTTAATTTTATAAAATCCATACCTCATATAAATAATATTCATTATAAGTATTAAAAATAAAAGATAAAAAAATAAGAAAATGATAACATAGTGACCTAGTAATTACACAGTATTCGAACATAAAACTAAACGTTAGTTATTTAAAGAGACAAGAAAAGTTTGGATGACTTAATTGGAACGTTTAATAAACTTGGTTACATTTTTGTGACATTTTCCCTTAAACTAACAAATAAAATGTAAAGTTTATATTAATTTTTGTAGGTCCCTAATGAGGGCCAATGAGCTTGTGGTAGAGTGGTAAGGGAGAGACTTGTGTTTCTATGAGACTCAAGTTCAATTCCTGCTTCTCCCCATTAGTTTTCAGCGGCACTGGTGATGATGGGAGACTAGGCGAGTAGGCGGCGATCGCTAGTTCGATCCTTGAACTGAATGGGTTTTACCTCACCGCACTGTCGTGCCTTTGGGCGAGTGTTCACAGGCTTCTGCCCTAGGTGAGGGTTTTCCCCAGTTCGGAGACGGGTGTATCCCGATGTGGTGAATTTCGCCAGTAGCCCATTTGGAGGATTCGTTGGCCGTTCAAAAAAAAAAGGTCCCTAATGAGGATCTTAGAGAAACCTATTCATTGTTGGTGAACACACAAACAAGTGTGGAATCAAAGTTTGTATGCAAATCGAAGCAAGAACATGATCAATACAAGAAATATATAACACTCAATGCTCAAGTATTAATTTCAGCAGAGTAACATTACAAGATTTACAATATTGCCCTAAACTATCTAAACCTGCTCTCACTATAAAAATAGATATGTATGTTGGTATTTATATCCAAACCAGCACTTACGTCGACATAAGACATATTAAATCGATATACAGAACAATAGACATTATATCAATATCGATATATATACTTGAATATCGATATACATATATAGGGTGGGGTTCGGCTACAAAGTCTAAATTTTCTAAAAATTGTAAAAATTCATAAACTATAATTTCAGCCATAAAACATACCTAAAACCCACAAATAACAGAGTGAAGACTGCTAAAACACCATATTCAAACCATAATAGTCCATAAAAACTTCAAACACACAATCGTAGATCTATGAATATAAAACACAACATGCTAATCAACATAAAACACAATAATGTTTGTCATTCAATAGTCCGAGCTTTATCATCCAAAACACAAAACACAACCCACATATATCATGTTTTAGTAATCTTCATTTTGCTATTTGTGGGTTATAGGTGTGCTTTATGGTTGATATTTTGGTGTTTTATAACTTTTACACTTTTTAGTAAATTTGGACTTTGTAACCAACTTCTAGCCTACATATATATAATATCGATATAAGCATTTTATAACATATCGATATGGGAATGAATTTGTATTCACATGATGAGATCATCATGATGATGTCATCAATTAACTAACTTTCTTGTTCTCGTGTCTTTGTCATACGTAGAGGTCGTTCTCCAGGTCGCATGGCGGAGGAATGTTGCGACGTCAGTCTTGAGCCGAACTAAATCGAAACGAGACACATTCACACAAATATGCATCAACAAACTCCCCCTTGGATGTTGCTGGTGATGGTTCGTTCTTCACGTTGCAGGATCTTCGAAAGTCTTCACGTGTCACAATCAGGAGGTGTATCAACAAATTCCCTCTTAGATGTTGCTCGTGAATCTTTGATCTTAAAAGCTTTGGATCCTTGTGGTGTTGATGAATGGTCAACTGCAGCTTGATCATCTTGATCCTCTGATTGCATCCATGTCGTGTTGTCATTCCACAACTTGTCATCTGTCATGTTCACTTTGCCTTTAGCTGGTTCGAATGTGACATCTGCATACACAACATAGCTAAACGCGTAATGAGAACCACCGCTATGTATTTAACCAATCTTAGAGAATTTTTCAGATGAAAGTCTCACTAAGGATTGACTTTAAACAATATAAACAGACGACACACATGAGACCAACTCTCATTCAACTACCAACTGACTGTAGGAATCCGTTCGTGTAAAAATTAAATAAAAATTTTATTAACTTGAATTACAAATACAGAACAGAATTACAACTGAAAGAATACGATTACAACTGAAATAAAACAACGAAAACAGGAAAAATTCTGAACAGAAAAACTGTTCTTGGCTGAGGATCGTGTTAGACACGGGTCCCTTAAAACAAATTTCGAGTCTCCCAGGAGAACTCGTTTGTTTCCAGGATACAACAGCCGCAAGCAGTTGCACTACCGACCTTGACTCCAACCCGAAGGTATACCTTGAAGCTCGAAAGAAGAGAGAATTCTCAGAGAAGATTGTATTGCTGTTGGTGAATTTCGGTGTTTTGAATCTGCAGAAGGAGCCTCCTATTTGTACAACAGGTCTTGAAGAAACTGAAAAACGAATTTAATGGGAGAATTAAAATGCATTAAACGTCTTCAATGCACTTTAATTCGTCATTAAATTCTCAGTCAAACGCATTAACTTCGTCAGTTTCGAATGCTGAAACGTAACTGCACTGGCATTAACTGCTGCTGGAAGCTTCTGCATGCGTGCGCACAAGAAACACTGGTGCGCGCGTGCAGGTCTACACGCTCATGCGCGGTGCGTCCTTTTGGCTCACTACCATGCGCGCGTGGGCCACACTGACTCAGGTCCATGCGCGCCTGCGCGCGTGTGCCACGCCATCTGTGAACCTATACGAGCACGCCACACAGTCGCGCCGTATTGGCTCACTCTGGTGCGCCGCGCACATCACATCAGGCCCCATGCACCATGCGCAACCGCGCGCCTCCATACCATGTGTACTCGCGCGCGGACCCACCAGGGCCATGCACCTGCATGCCATGTCACCAACCACTTGGTCCTTGCAACCCTTGTGCTCCACCACGCGCACGCGGTCAAAAATACAAAGGCGGCTCAAGCGGCTCGCGGCGATGTGAGCGTGCGAAGTGCAAAGTGCGCCATCAAAGCGCCACATTGCACCTCATCGCCCATGCCACGCGCGTGCGCGTGTGCGAGTGCGAGTTAGGGTGCTCTGCACCCTTCGCGAGTACACTTAGTGAGTGCTTCCATGAAATAATAAGGATGGAGAGCTCCCACTTAAATACCCCTTTAAGTTTCATCTATCCTCCATTGTGGGACAAGATGCCACTTTCCCACTTTTTTCAGCATTCAAGTTTCAAACACCAAAATTTGAGCATCGATATCTCATTCATCTTAGCTCCATTTTGGACGTGGTTTAGTTCGTTGCGAAGCTCTTCCAACGTAGAACACAAACCCACAAATAAATATATAAAACCCACTCATTTTATTATATTTATTTCTAGTCCAAAATAGGAAAAAATCATTTTCCTATATTTGTGAAAAATGCTATTTCCACAAATTTCCAACAATCCCCCACATGAATATAAATCGATCTATCAAGTTTCAACGATACACGTTCAACAGTTGAGTATTGCAAGACAGGTAGGTGTAACCTTTGAACCTACTTTTGTGAAGCATACTTAGCCTCCTAGGGTCTTGTAGACGCGGTGTCTTTGAACAATCCCCCATTTATGTAGGTGACAATATACATTCACACAATACTCTCCCTAGTCGAGTCAAGTCCTCATGGTTGTGTCCGTTTATGGTCATGGAACACGTTCCTGGTTCTGCGAGAGCTCTAGGATTTGCGCCTCCCCACAAATCCATTCGAAGCGACCCCACTTCTCTCAAACATAGGTGATTCCTCTGAATCATTAAAAGCATCATGGTTAATCTTGGATTTCCTCTAAATCCTTAACCTCAACATGCTTAACCTTTCATTCACGTCACTGATTGGAATGGACTAGGAAGTATACAACTCCCTTCATTGATTTTGGGGCATCCCCCACAGTGACTCCCTTTGGGTTTATGATTAAGTTTGCCTATTGAACCTAGATCTTGGGATCTCCAGTCAACAAGGTTAGGTTTCCCTCATATTCCCTTCATCTATGGGCTTTAGTCCCATTCCTCTTGACAACCTATACAACTTATCTGTGCTTAAGCCTTTTGTTAACGGGTCCGCTGTCACAACCCCCGACCCCTATCCCGGAAGCGGGCGGCCGTTATCCAGTTTCGGTGGTATCCTGTTATTGTCTAATTTGGCAGCAGAATTTTTCATCAGGACCGTAGTTAGGAAATATTTTATCAGAGTAAAATACCACATTTTCATAACATTAAACACATGGGTAAAACCCAAGTTTTCAGTACACACATTTTTTTATAGGGATCCACCCTATTTTTATTTAAGAAAAAACATCTATTTCTTTTAGATAACTCTATTGCCACTTTTCCAAGCCTTTAGTGTTGTCCAGCTGGCGTCTATTTGGCTTTCACATATTGTTACCTGAAACGCGTTTTAAAAATATTTTATCAGTGGGAAATACTGGTGAGTGAATCCCAGTTTAATCAAGTTTTTAATAAAAACCATAGTACAGTATTGAGGGTGCATCCGCAATTACATTTGTTTCCAAGTCATATCAATTACCACCACACGGTACTGTCGTTTCGACTTATAGTCATGTTACTCCTCGCAAGGTAGTAACAAATTTTGTATACAAAACCCCAAATTTACCGACTGTAATTGTATCCTTACAAATACTCAATAACTGCTTAATGTATAATTAATTAAGTGAGGTTTTGTAAAAACAATTTGCAAAAAGGAGATTACTCACATTGCTGTCTTAGATTATCCGTAAGGGTTTCCTGATGACAATCTATAAATTACACAAATGCACGCGTGCTAGTATAATAACCCAATTTAACATTAGTAATACCCTCCCCGAGACGGCATTCCAACGACTATGTCGGGCAGAACCACGACAGCCGTTACGGAACCCTAGATCAATTGGGCAGAGTATCTAATACGTCTCCAGGGGCTATGATACTTACATCGGAGTAGAACCTCGCTATTTAGGGGGGTATAATACCCGTATATTATGCCTACTATCAGAAATTTGAGATTTTAGAATGAAAATGAACGAGCAGACTAAAGATCCGATGCCCTCTACTTATAGGGCTGATTTTCGACTTTCACGCGGCCCGCGTAAATGTAAGCATAGGCTTACACGGCCCGCGTAGTAGGGGAATAGGGCTGTAGGTGATCCGGGTCATCAATAGGTTCAACACGCGTTACGACACGTGTCAACACCGGGGCTAGCTTGATTCTTAAGTTGACGCGGCCCGCGTAGGTGTAGCTAAAGGGCTACGCGGCCCGCGAGCGCACCAAATTTCATTTTTTAATTATTTTTGATAATATTTAAAGTATTCGGGGCCTGTTTTCACATATGGGGTGTATTTTAGGACATATTGGGACATTTTAAATATTTTTATGGTGTCGGAAATTATTACGAGGGTGTCGGTTTCAGGTTGTTATATCCTCCCCAGCTTGTATTAGAGCTCGTCCTCGAGCTCTACTGGAACAAGTGTGGATATTTCCTTTGCATTTCTGATTCAAGCTCCCATGTATACTCAGGTCCTCTTTTGGAGTCCCACTTCACTTTGACCAGAACTAATCTCTTATGCTTGAGATTCTTGATTTTCCTATCTTCAATTTGTAGAGGCCTTTCTACAAATTTGAGTTGTTCATTTACCTCTATATCCTTAAGAGGCACTACGAGTGATTCATCAGCTAAGCATTTCTTGAGATTAGATACATGAAATACATCATGTATTCCTGCCATTTCCTCTGGCAGTTGTAGCTGATAGGCTATAGGTCCTATTTTTTTAATAATCTCAAAAGGTCCAACATACCTGGGACTTAGCTTTCCCCGTTTGATGAATCTTACCACTCCTTTCCAAGGAGAGACTTTTAATAATACCTTGTCACCTACTTGGAATTCTAACGACTTACGTCTGTTATCAGCGTAGCTCTTCTGTCGATCACGTGCTACTTTCAGTCGTTCCTTGACTTGAGTGATCTTATCGGTTGTTTCCTGTACTATCTCAGGTCCAGATAGTTGCTTTTCCCTAATTTCTGCCCAATAGACTGGGGTTCAGCACTTTCGTCCATAATGTGCTTCGAATGGTGCAGCATTGATACTTATGTGATAACTGTTATTATAAGAAAATTCTATTAAAGGCAAGTGATCATCCCAATTACCTCCGAAATCAATTACACAAGCTCTAAGCATGTCCTCCATTGTCTGAATTGTCCTTTCGCTTTGTCCGTCCGTTTGAGGATGATAAGCGGTGCTTAGATTTAGTTTGGTTCCCATTGCTTTTTGGAAACTTGAAAAAAAATGAGAGGTAAAACGGCTATCCCTATCAGAAACAATTGATAAAGGAATTCCATGTAATGAAACAATTTCATTTACATACAATTTAGCTAACTGTTCCATACTGAAAGTTTCCTTCATAGGTAGGAAATGAGCTGACTTGGTTAGCCTGTCTACAATCACCCAGATTGTATCATTACCTTTTCTTGTTTTGGGTAATTTGGTAACAAAATCCATTATTATCAATTCCCATTTCCAAACTGGCATTTCTAGCTGTTGCAACAATCCTGTGGGTTTCTGATGTTCAGCTTTAACTTGCGAACAGGTTAAACATTTAGAAACATAGGTTGCTATATCCTTTTTCATTCCTATCCACCAGAAATTTTTCCTTAAATCCTGGTACATTTTATCACTTCCTGGATGCATCGTATACTTAGACTTATGGGCTTCTTCTAATATACGGTGGCGTAGGTCTCCTAATTTAGGTATCCATATTCTCTTCTTATGGAATCTCCAAATTCCATCTGTTCCTTGTTCTAATTCCTTAATCATACCTTTTAATTTTTCAGTATCTTTCTTGATTACTGATTCTTGTGCTTTTCTAATCTGATCGTTTAAATCTACTTGTAGATTTAATTTAAGAGAACGTACCTTTTTTGGCTATTCGTGATACTTTCGACTTAAAGCATCCGCCACTACATTGGCTTTCCCTGCATGATACTGGATATAACAATCATAATCACTAAGTATCTTCATCCAGCGTCTTTGTCTCATATTCAGCTCTTTTTGCCCAAAAACATACCTTAAACTTTTATGATCTGTGAATATGGTAAACTTACTACCATACAGGTAATGTCTCCAAATCTTAAAGGCAAAAATTATAGCTCCTAATTCTAGATCATGGGTTGAATAATTTTCTTCATGATTCTTAAGCTGTCTGGATGCGTAAGCTATAACCTTTTGACGTTGCATTAATACACATCCGTAACCTAACTTAGAAGCGTCATAAAAGACTACAAAGTCTTCAGTTCCTTCTGGTAACGCTAGTATGGGTGCATGGGTTAGTCTTTGCTTAAGAATTCTAAAGGCTTCTTCTTGCAACGTCGGTCTTGAACCAACCTGAACTGAACTGAGCCACATCCACACAAAAGTGCGTCAACAATTTTTTTAAATCTATAAATTCTTTTTGCAACAAATATATCAAAATTATATTCTTAAACATTAAAAAATAAACAAAAATGTTATTGACAATTTCCAATTTTGTATTATTATTTATACAAAGTCAATTGTTACACAACATTTTAGAACTAATTCAAATATGGCTTACCTCTCTCCATTATCAATGAGTTAATTCTTTTTCATAATCATGAGTTTATAGAATGTAGGTTTGCTTTTTTTTTTTTTTTTTTTTCTTCCAGTAAGACCATGCATAGTGGGCATGATTCATCTTTGGGCGTTTTGCGCTATGTGGCAGTCCAGTCAGCAATGGAGCATTATTGGGTGTTTTCTAAAATGGGTGTAATGAAGATGTGGACATTGTGGGGCATTATGTTTGTAATAAAATTAAATAAAAAAAACATAAAAAAAAATTTGATTGGTTTTACAAAAATGGAAATGAATCTGATTGGTCAAAACCTTGCCCCTATAGTGTTATTTAAAACACGCTAGACAAAAAAATTGGCCAAACACGCCCACGGGGGCGAAGGTGAGGGCGTTTTCGGGGCAAAAAACGCCCCACTACATTCGGTCTAAGCAATTTGGTATTCTCTAATAATCTTTTATGTTATATAGGTTATGTTATCAATATCCATGTGTTAAATTGTTGTGAAAACATACGAACAAATTAAGAAATACATATACATATGCATTTGTATATATCTAAGAAGTACTAAATTTATAAAATATGAATATGAATCATTGATCAATGAATTAAACAATTTAGGTTTCTTTTTTTTTTAATTCTCAGATAAATTTAGTATTCTATGATGATCTTCAATACGCGCATGCACAGACACCCCCCCCCCCCACATGCGTGTGCGCACACACATACACACACATGTATTCACTTGGTGTGAGGGTGGTACGAAATAAAACATAATATAAAAAAATTTAAAGTTCTATATAAAATTCGGTACCAGTACCCATTTTTACCCGTGCCCGTACTCAGCTCGTACCAATACCAAATGTAACGAATACCAAAATCAATAAAATTAGGTACCGATACATGTACTAAATACCTAAAATCGATACAAATACATGTATGAATACTCGTAGTTGGAAAAAGAAAAACCATCCCTAATTTAACTAATTAAACATAAAAAAAACAAAAGTTTGTTATACACATTTGTCTTTATATACAAAGTCAACTATTACATTAACACATTTTAGAAGTAATATCAATTTGGTTTACCTCTTTACTATTCTCGAGTTGAAGTGGGTTGCTTCACAACCGAAAAAAAAAAAAAAAATTAAACTTGTAGTACATAGGTTGTGATACATTTATTCTAAAAAAATCTAATAATTGTTAGTAAAAAAATCTTCTTCATAACTTTCAAAAAATACCTTCAACTTTATACATATACTCATCAGATCCCAATTAACTTAAAGCATAGAGCGTTTTGCTCTTTTACTTAGGCTGGAGGGTATAGTCAAACAACTTAGGGTGTTTGAGTGAAATCCTACCAAATAATATTATGCTATGTCAACTAGGGGTGTTTAAAACTATCCGTATCCGAAAATCCGATCCGAAATTTCCGATATCCGAATCCGAAATATCCGAAAAATCGGATATCCGAAATTCGGATATCCGAATTTTTCGGATTCGGATAGTGATTTTCAAAATTTTCGGATATTTCGGATATACGAAATATCCGAAAGTTTAATTTTTATTTTTTTCGGATATCCGAATATCCGAAAATATCTGAAAATATCCGAAAAATATCCGAAAATATCCGAAAACTTATATTCGGATATCCGAAACTATCCAAAATATCCGTTTCCGAATATGAAAAAAAAATTAAATAAAAGGTTGGATTTTTAAATATCCGATTCACTATGGATATCCGAAATTTCGGATATCCGAAATTTCGGATGCTGATAGTGAAATCTGGTATCCGAAAATTTTGGATATCCGAATTCGGATATCCGAATTTTCGGATATCCGGTTTTGAACACCCCTAAATTATCAATTCCCCATTCTACTCCCCATTTTATACTCAATCACTAGGTATAGTCAAACACCTCTTAATTAAAGAAAAAAAAAAAAAAAAAAACCTTGATTGGTCTCTCCTCTCTCCTCTCCTCTCAAACACATCGGTGAACACCCACCGAAAATGGCAACCTCTCTCCTCCTCATCGGTTTCCCCCAAACCCACGGTATAGTCACCGATCGATGTCATACCCTCCCCGCACAACTCTCCGACCTCTATACCCTCCACCCTTATGTTTATACTCTATGCAAGTTGTGTTAACTAGTTTAGTCAAGCCCGTGCTCATCTAAGCTGAAGCCTAACTCATTTAAAAGGTTTTGAGTTTGGCTCGTGGATCAAACTTGAGTTAAATAAACTTATTATTTAATATATATATATATATATATATATATATATATATATAGGGTAAGGATAGTGTAAAAAGGGCCTAAAGTGTGAGAAGTGTAAGAAGTGTATTATAACACTATATATAATACTATATAACACCATATAAACACCGTATAACAATATGTAACACCATATAATACCATATAACACTATGTAACACTATATATCATTATATAACAAATATAACACTATACATCTATCATAGACATGCTATCAGACAACCTATAGTGTTATATTTGTTATATAATGATATATAGTGTTACATAGTGTTATATGGTATTATATAGTGTTACATATTGTTATACGGTGTTTATATGGTGTTATATAGTATTATATATAGTGTTATAATACACTTCTCACACTTCTTACACTTTGAGCACTTTTTACAGGATCTTCTACCTATATATATATATATATACTAGTCGTTTACCCGCGCGATGCGGCGGGAAACATCACTTAGGTTGGTAAGTTTAGGGCTATGTACGGGGCGGTTCGGTTTTGAGCCATAACCAAAACCAAATTCGCGATACAACGGAAAACACAACACTTGTTAGTAATTCTAAGGGTGTGCATGAGAAGGTTCAGTTTAGGTGGGTCATAACTAAATTCTAAATTTTCGGTTAAGGTACTCTCGTAATCCAATATGTTACACTACAAAATAAAATTTTTAAAATTTCGGTAAAATAAATACTACAAAGAGAAAAGGGGACACCCCTTTCCCCATTGAAGTTTCGGCCATGATACTGTATAGCTCTTCTATATAGGAAACAAACAAAATCTTGTACAAACGCATCTATGATTTAATGATATAAAATAAATTCTATACAAACACATCTGTGAGTAATTTTTTTACTTCTCGTGTATGCCAAAATTTCGGTACCCGTTTTTTGTGAATTTTGGTACTGATTGGTATCGAGCTCATCCATACCGTCTTCAACCCACTTATCACAGTTCCATGAATCATTTTCTCTATGTATATGATTTTCTTCTATCTCCAACTTATATTATTAGATTTAGAGTTTTGTATTTTTAATTAATTTATTATTAAAATTGTTATGTACATCTACATATCAGCCTAAACCATTCCCCAAACACTCATCCAGTTATCATCAAAACCAAAAACAATTGTTGACCAAGTTACTAAACGTATAAGTGTCATTGGCAGAGTGGACATATTACATCATTGTACTCGTTTTCTGTTAGATTTTCGATAGTGTCATTTTCCGTTGATTCTAATTAAATATATTTAATTTAATTTAAAACAATACTAAATGGGAAGACAATACAAAGATTGTAACGTTCCTTGTTTTCAAATGTGTGGTTTAGTTGGGTTACACATGACTAACGTATGAAATTCTTTTGATTTTGAATATGTGGCTAACCATCATAAAATTATGTGTCAACTAAGGTGGTTTAACTATGTAGTAATGTGCCCAGGTTTCAGCAGGATATATATTGTAGGTCGGTTAGTGGACCCGCAAAACACTTCCTTGTGAAATCTTATGTAAATAATTAGTGTATTATATATGTGATTACAGAACACTCAATAAAAACAACTTGGAAGGTTGAACGCATTATAAACAGACTTTGGCCGTTTTCTAATCCATATGACAGAGACCCGTTTTAGCTATATTTCAGTTATTTGACCCGTTTGACATGAAACCGAATCCAAATCAAACCGTTCAGACATTTAGTAGTAACTGGGGTAAAAATGATGCCTTGAGCTTAAAAGCTACGTACACCAGTGTATGCAAGTGGTAACGCATATAAGTCCATTCAGACAACTGTAGATTAACAACTTAAATAGCAATTTGGTTCAATACTTACGAATGGGTCATTTCAGGTTATATATTATCTCTAACGGGTCACCACTTACAACTAATAAAAGTAGATTGAAAGGGAAACGGGTCAAAAGGATTAAAGACTCATGTTTAAAGCTGGACAACTAAAAAGTCGGACTTAAACACGCGTTTCAACCAATGAATAAAATACTTACCTAAATATTTAGCGGCACTCATTTAACCAATTATAAACTTGTAAAGACTTAGGAAATCCCATTTCTTTAAGGGGGAGATCTGAGGAAACAATTGGCAGTAAACATAATAAATTAATCTACACATAAACAAATAGGTTGAAATTGCCACATGAGACATGCCCAAATATGGTCAACCTAACCAATGCTACCTTTGCAGCCGCAAAGAAAGTGGAGTAAAAGGAACTAAGAATATCATACTGAACAAATAGACCTTGACCTTCAATTATAATATTGAGTTTTTATTGGTTGGAGTAAACAAAGGAAATTCACCCAATCTCGATTTCAACGTCTCAACCCAAACAACAAATCCAGTATGTTCAAAAACTCTTTCATGACTTAAAAGTCAAAACTCAACTGATACAAATCCAGTAGGTTTTAAGCACCAAACAATTAACACAGATACAAACAAAACAATTCAGTTTTTGAACCAAACAAAGTCTGATCCAAAATCCACCCTACAAAATGCAAGTTACGTATCCTCCAAAATTATAAAATTAGGAAAAACTTAAAATGGAAGCCCCAAGATTTCAAATAAGGTAAAATCTGAACAGAAGTTATATATATCATTGGGAAAAGCTAGAACGTCATACTCTGGTCACCCAAATACCTGCCGGAATCCTATTGCATCACGGCCGTTGATTTTCATATCCACCTCTGCTGCCTTCAGATCCACCATAATTTCTGTGTCCGTTGTCATCGAATAACCTGAAAATCTCAATAGGATATTGAAATAAAAACCCTTGCCTTCAGATCCACCATAACTAAAGTTCCACACATTGTGTGTCTCTTGTTTTTTGACTAAACAAACCACCCAAAATCCGTTATTTTCAATCGACCCAGCCATCAGATCTCAAATTTTAAAATTAAGGGTTTTTTTTCTTTTCATCTTTTCATTAATTTGATTTATAAAACTACAGAAGAGACAAGTTTCATGTTGCGTAACTCACAGAAAGTTTAAGAGTTTCAAACGATATCACGATGGATAACATGCTTCTCATGACAGTATGTTAATGCATGCATAAGACTGGCAATGTACTACATTCAGAAAAATGTAAACAAATTAAAAAGCATCACCGTAATTGATACTATTAGTTTCCATTTAAATACTAATTCTATTATATGGCATATGCATCTATACTATCACATGAATTTTTTTACCTCATTTACCAAAAAATGAAAGCATTTTAGAAGTTCTAAACCGAATGAAAGCATATTATGAGACCTAAAGGGAATGCAAGCATGCATATAAGCTCTATATTGAAATAGATTTAGATAGAATGGATATAAATTATAAAAACATCACCTTGATTCATATTAGGAGTTGTTGGTAAAAGAGAGGTAATCGAGGTAATTGCAAAGTATTTTATTAATAACCGAGAACCAGCTTATATAGTGCAGGTTACAGCAGACTCAAAGACTCAAACAAACAAACACTCCTAACAACCTTCTACTAACAATCCGTGTTATCCAAAATGACCACAAAAGATTCACTAACTTATTTGACTGACTCTGCGCGGGATTGTAACGGCTACACTTGCATGAAGCCATTCCAAACCTGTTCAATATATCCTTAGCATATTGCTTTTGAGACAAGTAAATGCCATCTGATCTTTGCTGTACTTCTAGTCCCATAAAGTATGTTAGCTTCCCAATGTCTGTCATTTCGAACTCAGTGACCATTTTTTGTTTTAATTCAAGCAAAATTTTTGTAGAAGAACTGGTATAGATCATATCATCAACATAAAGACATATGATGATAATATAAGCACCATTTCCATGTTTTGCATAGACTGTCGGCTTGGAAACCGGTGCCTTTGGAGCCGTGCGAACGTAACTAAATCCCAAACCTCTGCCAGATGGATCACCTTGATTCATATTAAGTGAAAAAGCATTCGACCCATATCTTTTTAATTGAAAAAGCAATCGACCCGTATCTTTTTAATCAAAAAAGCATTTGACCCGCTTCTTTTTAAGCGAAAAAGCATTCGACCCGCTTCTTTATAAGCGAAATGGCATTCGACCTGTTTCTTTTTAAGCAAGAAAGCATTTGACCCGCTTCTTCTTAAGCGAAAAAATCATTCAACCCGTTTCTTTTTAAGCAAAAAAGGTTTCTACCCGCTTCTTTTTTAGCGGTAAAGCATTCGACCCGTTTCTTTTTAAGCGAAAAAGTATTCGACCCGCTTCTTTATAAGCGAAATGGCATTCGACCTGTTTCTTTTTAAGCAAGAAAGCATTTGACCCGCTTCTTCTTAAGCGAAAAAATCATTCGACCCGTTTCTTTTTAAGCAAAAAAGGTTTCTACCCGCTTCTTTTTTAGCGGTAAAGCATTCGACCCGTTTCTTTTTAAGCGAAAAAGTATTCGACCCGCTTCTTTTTAAGTGAAAAGGCATTCTACCTGCTTCTTTTTAACTGAAACCTCTATTAATTCAAGCCAGTCATGCAACACATTAATTAAACTCTCTAGAAAAACCTCCTTTTACAGTAACATATGCTATTTAGATATGAGATTCTACCTCTTTTTAGGCAGGACACAAGAGACAAAGCTTCCCCTTGTTTTATCTTGTATGAAATTTGTTTTTATGTATATCACCCAACTTCAACATAACCTGAAACCACAAGCCATAAACTTAAGTCAATACTTATCACAAAGCTAGTGGAAAATAACAACAGTTTGAACAGTGTATTGTAAAGCAGTTCATTGTGCAACTATGGTATTATTAATCATGGGAAAACGGAATTAATGTAGCAATGTGTATCACCTTAGGCCTAAAATATTCATGAACCTGAAACGTTGTCATTGGGCAGAATCCATATTTATGTCCAGTAGCTCTGACAAATTATAGAAACCCCTAAAAATAAAGAACACAAATGATGAATTAAATACGTGTCTGAAACAAAATATGATATGAATGATTAACACCTTTGCACATGATAAACCCATGACCAATTGTGTGAGTTTTCATCAATCCTGATCTCAATTTCTCAATCTCCCATAAATTATCAACATCTCCTGTAAAAATAACAAACATAATTGTCTTACTTTCCAAGGCCAGACTCATTTGCCCATAGAAACGGTGTTAATTACACTTTTAAATATCAAATCTTGTACAGTTGGGGCCTAGCAGCACCTCCGCCTTCTACTTCTGAAAAAAAAAACAGCAACCAAAGTCCCCTATTTTAGCTGAAATTGAAGAAAATAAATGATTTACTGGTGTTGGTTCTTACCTTGTTGTTATAGAAAGCTTGTTTATGCCATATATCTCCGGAATCTCTACTTACCAAACCCTTGTTTTCCTAAACTTGAGCATGCAGTCGCGAATTCCAACCAAAACCTCATCAATAATCTAGTCATCGCCACCAGAATATGAAATCCAACTGTAACCATCTCCGTTTTTGTCGGAACCCTAGATCTTAACACCCTAATTGTCACTGCCGCTGTTCAACCTTGTAACCAAAACCAAAAAGAGAAAGCTAGTGATAAATTGTAAGATTAATCTTAACAAAGAATCAAAATTGGATGAAACTGTACCGAAAGTGAAATTTGAGAGGAGGTGACGGTGCCGAAAGTGCCACGTGCGAGAACAAACCTGCAAATCGGTGGGGATTTCTTCAAATCGGTGTTTATAAGCTGCGAAACGAATGGGATTTCTTCCATCATCGGTGTTCAACACAAAGAGGGAAAAAGCGTGAGATTTAGGAGAAAAGAGGAAAAAGCAAGAGAAAAGGAGAGAGAGGCGTGTAGATTAGATGAAGAAAAGATAGATCTGACAATGGGTGTTTGAATTTTGAAATCCCGCCCAACAGAGTTCTAGGTGTGTTGAAAAGGTATTTTCAACACATTTGTGCTTAAGATGTTTGTACAATGTGCTTTAAATGTTTGTACAATGGCAAATGACCATTCTTGCCCTTCCTATATGCTTATTAAAGTAGTATAGATATATATAGTCTTTATATTTTGTACACACATATATAACAATTTTTAGAGTTAATTGCTCGGATGGTCTCTGTGGTTTCATGTTTTTTCACGTTTAGTCCCCACCTTTTGAAAATAGCAGGTATGCTCCCTATGGTTTGTCATTTTGTTACTCGGATAGTCACTGAGTAGATGTCAGTTAGTTTGAAAATAGCAGGTATGCTCCCTATGGTTTGTCATTTTGTTACTCGGATAGTACCCAGAGTAAATGTTTGGGGACCATCCGAGTAATAAAATGACAAACCATAGGGAGCATACATGCTATTTTCAAAAGGTGGGTACTAAACGTGAAAAAACGTGAAACCACAGGAACCATCCGGGCAATTAACTCCAATTTTTATATTTTTATTTATAGTTAAACTTTTATGCATGTGTAGTGTAATATAATATTTAGTTATATTTATCATAGTAAACTTGTTATGTAACTCCATATTTATTATACTTAATAAGATTAATTGTATGTATTTACACGATATATATACTTGTTTAAGCGTGGGAGCCTAGCTAAATCCATTTATTTTATAGGTGAATAATTCAAGTCCTGTGTAATGCAGAACTAGGAGTATCGTAGTTTTGCCGTTAAAAATAGGGTAGGTGTATATATAGGGGCGGATCTAGGTCACTTTTGTGGGTTTTCAGGAACCCATTCGGTTTAGAAAAAATGAGAAAAATTAGTGAGAACCGCGTATGATTTGGAAAAAAAATAGTGAGAATTAGTAAAAATGAAACCCAGTGAAAAAAGTTCTTAGATCCGCCACTGTGTATATATGCAAACTTTCATAGGCAAACACAATGCAAAAAACCACTTTAAATTCATCAAAAAAATATATATATAAACTCCATATAGCTTCACCAAATTGTAACGTTGATTGCATCAGATTTCTCCTACCTTTCTAAATTTAGAATTGACCACACCGACAGCAGTAAGTAGCTAATGCCACGTAGAATCAGACTTAATTTCTGCTAGCATCAGCTGTCCGTCACATCACCATAAAATGATCATAGTAGACTGATATTGTTAGGGTTTGACAGACCCAAGTTCTTTTCAATTGGGTTGTACTCAGAATACTTAATCTTTGTTTTCTTTTCTGTTTGGCTGAAGTTGCAGGTTTTGCATGATGAATACCGACAGCAGTGAACCGGCATTTGATTGGGACTTTGATTTGGATAGTATTGATTTCGAGAGCTTGTTTGAAGACCAACTGGCTGATGCTTTGACTAATTCTAGGTAAATTATTGATTATTTAATTTCAATAAATTTCTTGATATAACTTTTTGTGTGTTTGAGTGATTGTGGTAATGTCTGAATGGAATGTTTTGTTTAAATTAAATTTTCATTATTTTCCAGTACTTTTAGATTATAATAAATAATCTTAATTTCTGAAAAAGGTTATTGAATTGTCTTTGAATAGAAAATTTTCCAAATGGTGAGTCATTAAACAAAAATTTGATTATATATGCATATGTGATTGAGGCATTTGCTTTTAGCACATATATGTGTGTTAAGAACCGATCGATTCTTACGTCTGTTTGCAGAAATTTATCAAGGGTTTGTTATGGAGGCTTTTACCGAATTTCATTTGTCATTCTCTTTACATTCGCTATGCTTTCTTTATTATTATTATTATTATTATTATTATTATTATTATTATTATTATTATTATTATTATTATTATTATTATTATTATTATTATTATTATTATTATTATTATTATTATTATTATTATTATTATTATTATTATTATTATTATTATTATTATTATTATTATTTTAATTTTTTTAACGGCAAATTTATTTTATTCCTGCTATTGTGTGACTTGAAACCAAGATCTTCCCTCAAGGTGTTTAAAGGTTTTCCCTTTACCAATAGATCACCACCCCATTGGTTATTTTAATTTTATTATTATTGTTATTGTTGTTGTTACTATTTTTATTTTTATTGTTGTTATTTTTGTTGTTGTGTGGGAAGCTGTCAATTTGTCATTTTTTGGTTATGTTACAACATTTATGATAAATTGGTTTAAATTATTCTAAGGTTTTACTTAATTATCTTACAATCGCTACTCGTGCCAGATTTACTTCTTATATATGATTGCTTAATCTATGGTATTAAGATTGTTCAGAAGTGTGTAGTTTATAAACATTGACGGCTTTCCTTGATGGTTATTCTAGGATGAACAAAAGTTGAATATTTTCTTTATATATTGGGAAGAATTCAAATAAAAAAGATAGAAGGTACCACAAAAGAAGTTATTATAGCATGGCAGTATCTGTTGCTTTTTTAATACTTTGTATGCAACCATTTACTTAAAAAAGATGTAATAGCTTATCTTTATTGACCTTTATAACATTTGATAAGGTTTGTAGCCAGGGCTTCAATATATTTCTTTCATCAAAAGGTCACCATTATTAGTGATCTATACTATATTGTATATAATCACATCGTTCACTAGTAATGTTAAACAACAAGAGTTATAGCCAACAATGGACATTTGAGAAAGTTCTTAGGAAATGACAGTCTTGTAGGTTAATTTGTATACAGTTGATTAATTGTACATAAGGCCTAGAAGGGTATTAAGTCCGTCACGCGATACGTGTTTGTCACCTATAGGTCATATGGCAGCATTCTTTTGTCATTTATTTGCACCAGAAACAGATATAACTTCTATGTGTGTCCTTATTGTTGCTTGCTTACGCACGTATTTTTTCCATATGCTTTTAGTATGCACATCCACGTGACCGATTATCTTTTGGAATATCCTTAATTGCGAGCATAACATACGTCATTGGATCATGAAATACACTTTGCTTGTCGTCTGCTTACGCACATTTTTTTTCCTTATGCTTTTACTATGCACATCTATGTGACCAATTTGGATTTATCTTAATTGTGAACATGACTGGTCATCTACATTATATATCTGTCACTGGATCATGGAACACGCTTTGCTTGCGTGCGTGTGTATTTATGTGGTGTTTAGGTCTCCGCGTGAGTTCCCGTAAGTTCCCAATGGAAAAGGGGACAATGCTTGCCAACAATAAAGTGAGCCCCTAGTATTCTTACATTTGGACAAAGGACACCAGGTGTGGCTTTAAAAAATGTAAAATTGTTTGGTGTTTATTGCCAATTCTTGTATATTTGCAAAAGAATGTGAACATATCAGTTAATAGGTTAGCATTAAATTTTGAATGTTTTTCATTTGTTGTTTAAGTACTAATGTTTCTTTTCGGTTACTGATGTTGTAAGTAAGATCTATGTTTATTTTCTTGGCTAGTGAGGACGCTACAACCATAAATCCAAATAATCCTAGTCAGCCCTCCACGCCATCTATAATTGCCAGTACAAATTTGGGAGGGGAGTCTTCAAATGCGGTATGCTGATTTAGTCATTTATTCACTTAATGCTTGTAACTGTCTTAATTGTTCAAGCCTCATGTTTATACTTTTGCGTCACATGGATTTATTGAAAGAGATGGTTTATCACTTATAATTGTATGTATCAGTATACAAATCTCTTTTACAACGCCATTATTATGGTTAACAAATTGGAAAGCACAAATGTTGTTGATCTTTATATGATCAAGTTGACCTTTATCAACAAATAACTTCCATTTTAAAAGATTGCTTTATAAACATAAATAAATATGTACTATATGCTAACTTAAGCAGTTTCTTATGGAAAAATATATTATGACTTGAGTACAAATGCCAAAAAAACCTTAACCAAAATCCGTTGTAGTTACAACAGGTGACAGGAAGCTCAGGTAACTTGATATCAGGAGGAGGGCGACAACAAGAGACTTATATTAATCTCAACTTCCCAGGTAACTCAGAAAGCTATTAGCTTAGAACATGTAAATATGCAGAACATTCTTTGCACATACTTTGCTTTTGGTGGTATACCATGCAAATTGATACCTCTTTCATATAGTTATGTTATGATACTTGTTGTTTATGTTCATGTTGTGGGCTACATCATAAATTAAAGAACGGCTATCGTTGAAAACTTCAATAACACAGTAGATTGCATGATATACACTAGGTATGAACAAAATGTCCTAGGCCCGAGACTGTTAATCTGGAAAAGGCCCATGGTCATAGTCCAATTAAATATCGTCCCAATGTTTTTCTGGAGAGCCTGACCCTAAGACCTGTCCTGTTAGACTGATTTAAGGCCAAAACCCTGATTAAGGCCGAAATGTTCAAAGACCTTGCCGTTAGTCCTTGTAGATCAAAGCCATATTTGTAGTTAAATTTTAGTTTATTGTTCTTAAAACAAAATATACTTAAGGTATTCTTTTTGTTAGCGATTAATATTATTTATAACTTAAAACAAATAAAAAAAAATAAGTTTTTAACATAGAAAATAAGAAAATGGTTTGCGTCCGGTCAAGACCCGATGGGCCCGCCCAACAGGGTCTAGCGTAGTTTTTAGTGCATGCTAGGATTGGTTGCATTCAACATTTTAGTACACGGCATCGTTTGTTGTTTAAGATTGAAAGACTCCAAGTTTGTGTTTGGTTCTCACTCCAAGTTCGGTTAAGAACCATAACTGAATTAGATTGGTCTATTATTGGTCCTGTTATACTCGCGTGATTTTAATTAATCCTTGTTATCATACTGATTACTAAATGAATTTTGATCTTAATCAGCAGATCCAGTGGGGTTCACCACCGATGGACAATTTCGTTCAGCCACTGCACATCATCATTACATCTTAAGACAGGTATCTATCATGATTTCCTGCTTTTTGCTCATATATTGTGTTATTTGTTCATTTGATGCATCTTTATCATATCTTTAATTCAAAGTTATTTAATATTTACAGATCAAAGTATTGAAGGATAGATACCACAACGAACTATTGAAAATGAACTACAAAGCCGCGGAGATGCGCACTTGGGTCCAACTCAATAATACCATCTTTAACACCATTTATTTACACCTAACTTCTTCTTTTATTGAGGCGTGATTATCCTTTGCAGGCAACAAATATGGATGAATCAAATTACTACGAAAGCGTCATAACTGATCTGGGAAGGATTATGACATTTTTGAATATCACCAGAGCGGATTTGCTTCCCAATAATGAACAGATGATCTATAATATCATGAATACGATTGTTAACTATGTGAGCTACCACATGTACAACCATGGTTTTTATTCTCTGCACCGTGAACCTGCCCATCAGCCACTTAAAGGACCACAGGTGCAGCCCCTTGGAGCCATGAGGTTGCAAAACAATCCATCCCCAAATCCAACTCATAGGGTTACAAATCTAGAAGTCGACATGTGGAATTTTAATCATAATTTTCCTTTGGAAAGACCACGCCCGCAACCATCACAATCAAGAATGCCAAGTTTAGCAACCATTACATCTTTCCAAATAGTTCCACATCCAAGTGTTCCAAGCACAAGACAACAGATACATTTGGGACCAATGACTAGTAGTGTTATCGGGTCCAGTTATCCAATCAGTGTGTTTTCAAACACAACTTCTACTAATTTTCCATCTGGACCACTTATCCACCAACCACCTGTGGCGAATCAGAATTTCAACTTTGAAAAAATGAAAGCACCAATGCACAAAACGGATGAGCTTACTGGATCAAAAGTGCGCCATGAGATGTCTCCTTTGGGTTTAGGATTAGGGAACCAGTGTACATCCACTCAGTGTTCTCTTCCACACTCAACAGCTAGTTCTCCTTTTTTACTTTCTTCTAATACATCAGCTCCATCTAAAACACCCATGGATCCACCTTCACAAGAACCAGAAACCTCAAAAGATCAGGCTTTTCATTTGACCGAAGTGGTACACTTGTTTCTAATATATGATCTGAGAACACTTTTTAACTATGTCTTTGAAAGATTATATTTCTTTTGTGCTGATTGCTATAGCTGTTTTCCTATTTCAGGTGAAACCATCAACTGCACTGATTTCTTCCTTGACTGACATTAGCTCAATTGAAAAGGTGACTGATATCATACCACATTGTGTACCTCCAAATCTAGTTAGTACCCATATACAAGATGCAACGAACGTTAAGTATGATCATGAGCCAGTAAAAAAAAGGAAACGCAAGTCAAGTGTCCCATTAGCGTATAGTGATCAGTTTGTTTCTCAAGGAAGGGATAAATGCTCAACAGAATCATCAACGAACAAGATGAAGAAGATTGAGGTAACTATATTGCATAAATAACTTGCAAGTTTTCTCATGGAGATTCATATCATGTTTTTATACTTGATGTCTCCTTGGTGGCATTTATTACTTTTATTACTATTTTGATTCTCTTCATGTTTCTTGTGTTAATCTCCTTGCAATGTATGTGCTTCTAATTGAAGAATCCTGCAATATTGGAGGAGATCAAAGAGGTTAACAGCAAGCTACTTGAGACATCGATGGAGATAGACCCTTCTGAAGATGGTAATAACATACTTGGAGCTCATGAAGGGACCATAGTGAAGTGCTTGTTCAGGAATGTTTGTTCCCTACTCGGTCCACAGAAAGGTGCTTCATCTGAAAAGGTAAAATTTTGCAGCACCCGAAATCCGTTACTAAATGCAGTTTTCAAAGCTTAAATTCACATATCCAAAGCATTTTATGGAATTTGATAAGAAGGAATTTACTCACGTTACTACGAATTTTACACTGAGAAACTTGGTTAATATCAGCTGCACAATTACACCATTCGTATACTTGATACAAGAAAAGGAGAATAAATAAGAAAGAATACATTTTATATCTGCATTTGATGTACACATGTGGCTTCTATACTAAAAAATTCCCTTTGCTTCTTTATACAGATGCCGGAGTTTGTCATACTGCTTCTTGTTCCGGATAATTATCCAGCATCTTCACCTAAAATGATTAAATCGAGCCTTGATGTATTGAAGTAAGTGACAATAAAGCATTCAAGAGAAAAGTTAGGATTAACTAGACCATATATAAAACAATAACAACCCGGCCTCTCAGGTATTATGTATTATTAATCAACTATATATAGAAATATATCCTCTTTAAATCATATCTTCTGGTAAACATAAATACAATTAACGCTTACTAATTAATATATTCTATCTAATATCTAATATCTAATATTAACAAATATGTATTGATATAGAGAAATTAATATATGTGAATCTTTTTGTACTAATGTGGTAGCAATGAACCTTGGGGGACGCTGTATGACGAAATGCTGATTAAGTTTAATGTTTCACTTTGCGGGATTACTGGGATACATTCTCTTGGAGATATGGCAAGAAATTGGGATGCTAGTGCTCGAGCTGTAGTTAATAGTTTCCTACAGAAAAAAGGTGGAAAAAGTTTCAGTGAAAAGTATGGAAGCTGGGACAACTTTCTGAAGTTCTTCCACCACTAACTAGTCCTCAAAAGAAAACTTGTAAATCGTTATGGAGTTCAAATGTGTGTACTTTTTCTCTGTGGTTGTCGTGGTGTGTTAGCTTATAGTATGGCAAAAAAACTCTTAAATAATATATATGCAACTAATGTTACCTGCGTTACTTCTATAAGAAGGTTGAATGTTTTCATAATCTTTGAGGAACAATAACTTTCTGCAGTCACTATATTACATTAGTGGAGACATGGCCGGCCCTGGGGTTGGGCGGGGAGGACCACCGGCCAGGGCCCGATATTTTGAGGGGCACACTTTTTTATGAAAAAAACCTGATGTGTATAGGTAAAATATTTTTTAATAGGGTACACTCATACAAACATCAAGATAGACCCTCTTACAAAACTATTCTTATGGTTTATATTGGTTATTAACCCATTTGGCATTAGGTTTAAACTTTTAGTGAGCCCAATACCCAATTTTGTTAAGGCCTAAGGACACATTTTTTCGAGCTCGAACAGGGTACACGAATTCTCAGATCCGGCCCTGAGTGGAGAAATCTTTATGAGACACGGTGATAGAGAGCATAAGACGTAGTTTCTGATCGCTTCTTATAAGAAGTCGACGTCAAAATATGGATGAACCGCGACCAGAGTGTACACTACCGCATCTAAAGAGTTGACCGCGTCAAATTGGATACTATGAAAAAAATTGTAAGTATATACTCTTATGTTCTCATTAAAGAAACAATAACCAATTTTAGCCATATAATCAACCTGAGATAAAAAAATCGCAGCCGTTACCGAAAAATTCTTTCTAGAAAGAATAGTTACACTAAGTTTGGGATGTTGACTTCATCCCACGATCTAAATATATATACACATATAACCGTCGTGCAGTTACATAAAAACATATGATGATTAGATCATGTATAGTGGAAGGTGAAGTGGGCGTGAAGTTGCCCCATAACGCCCCATAATGCCACGTACACCCCCCCTCCCCCCCCGCGGGGCGTGATTCAACCAAGAAAAGCTCAGGCGTGTTTATGAAAACACCTCCTTCACTTTGAAATGACCAATAAGAAAGTTCCAACACATCCATCATAATATTATTAGTTTTATTTTCTTAAGGGTGTGCATATTTGCACACCAAGTTGCCTATTTGCACACCAACCCTACCTGTACCTATGTTGTGTATAGGAATATACGCAGCGTAGGTACCGAGTAGGTACACAACCAATCAGTCAACCTCGTACACTTTCAAATCATGCAGATATACGCTGCGTATAGAGCCATACGGAGCTAGTATACGAGGCCCCTATACGTTGTGTATAGAGCTATACGTAGCGTATGTCAGATAGATTTGACATTGATACGATGTTTTCAAGGCGCGTGGATAAAGGTATACGCCGAGTATAGAGCTATACGAGGCTGATAATTGTGAATTCAAAACATTAATTAGACATCCATCTGCCTACGAATTCAAAACAGTATATCGCATTCTTCACTTCCTTAGTTAATTACTTCATCGGTTATAATTTGTCGCACGACCGTGGAGCTAAAATGGCATCATTTTGGGACGGAAATTATTTCTTTACAGAGTATTCTAACGACTCGTGGGGAGTGAATGATGCTAATGAGGAGGAGGAAGAGGAGGAGGTTGTGTCTGGCGTCTCTGTTGATCAAAACATACAGCTGCTAGACTTGAACGAGCCTTCGACTCCACCTGTTGATGAACCATATTACCCGGTGCATCAAGTTTATCTGAATTACGGATACGGGTGTGAATCTCCGTACGTGCAACAAGGTAATCCGGATAGATACATAGGATAAGGTGCTGAGAATGCACCTGTTGATGAACCATATTACTCGGCATAGCAATCGTATCCGGATTACGGATACAGTTGTGAAGTTTCTTACGTGCAACAAGATAATTCGGATAGATACGGAGGATACGGTGATGAGGCTCCAAACACACCACTGTATATGATGATTATCAACCCTCTAACCGGGCAATCCGTTTCAAATTAATCAGGTATCATATTAATATTTGTATTATTGTTAAAATATTATTGTTAATTGTATTTGTATTGTTGTTTGAATTCTTTATATTATTATTGTTGTTAATATAATAATTTGTATTATTGTTAAAATATTATTAATATTTTTGTTAATATTATATTTGTGTAATTGTTAAAATATGTATTATTGTTAATATATTATTAATATTATTATTATTATTATTAATATTTGTATTTTTGTTAGAATTCTTCTTCTTCTTATTATTATTATTGTTAAAATTATAATTATTATTGTTAAAATTATAATTATTAATTTTTTTGTTAATATTATATTTGTATAATTGTTAAATATGTATAATTGTTAAAATATTATTAATATTATTATTGTTAATAACGTAACTCTTTTTTAGCGTTTCATGTCTCTAACCGAAAACATGCTGCATGAAAACCAATTCATTTATGACACTCGACAGGAACCCAAACAGATGTCGTAACAAAGATTTTCTTTGTTCATCCCCATTTGATTACGACATCTGTATCGCACATGCCGTTAGCATAACAAAGATTTTCTTTGTCATAAATGAATTGGTTTTCATGTCGTAACAAAGATTTTCTTTGTTCATCCCCATTGGTTTTCATGCATCATGTTTTCTTTGCAAATAACGGCATGTGCGATACAAAAAGACTTGCTCGTCGACGTCAAACCCACAACCTGGACAAATGGCATGTTGTAGATGTTTGTTTTGTACGTCGTGTCGATCAACAGCACGTGCGGGAATGCACGCCACATATTTGAAACTCAGATAGGGGAAATAGAAAAAAGTTTCACCTAAAGCATAAAAAAAACGATGACCCACCATAGACAACCACTGTTGGACAACCTGCGTGGAAAGGTTTCCCATACAACACTTGATTTGCTGGAGGGAGAGCTAACAAGGAAGCTAGAGGTGTTGCAGAAACTTAACGCTTCATGTGGTTGCCATATGTGGCTTAGTTGTGGGTTGTCGTGTGCTTGTAGGCTAGAAAAAGCACAGACGTACAGGTAAAAAATCTTAAACCTACAAACCTTTTGTTGTTTAGTACGATTTTAGAAGGTTATACAATGTATTGATTTAACTGTGCAATGCGTAAGATACAACTCGAAGACGTAGATCTATTCTGGCATAAGCTTGACTTACTACCGTGTAAACTGAGAGATGAAGAGGTCGATCTTGTAGAAGAGCTCAATATTGTGCGGCAACAATTATAGTCGCAATCCCCCACTCAGAAAAAGCTTGATTTCAAAGATAAGAGCGGTCTTGACCCCAACAAAATCAACTAAGAAACCACCAATTGTCGAGCAAGATACTCGCGATCAGCCTACATCAAAGAAAGTACAACAAAGGTTAGAAGAAGCTATGAGGGTGGACGAAGCTGCGAGAAACAACTCCTTCGGTGAGGCAAGCAACGTATATGCAGTTTCCCCACAACATAGGTACGATTTACCCCGACACAGCTCATACGTACCATCACAGGGCTCTCGTGGAACTGGTTCGGTTGTAAAGTCTAAAAAACCTAAAATGCAACATAGTCGTCCAACGACTTCTAAAAAGAAGGAGACACGGGATGATCATGGGTTTCCATTAATAAAGGGGGACGAGAACGTGTTAACCATTAAGAGGTTTGAGTGATAGATTCCATCGGAGTTACACCCTTACATATCGTGTATACAAGATGTGACGCTAGACGGTCATTGTGGGTTTCGGTCTGCGGCTGTCGGGTTAGGTTTTGGGGAATACGTGTGGCCCCGTGTTCGAAAGGATTTAGTACTAGAGATTGATCATAACGTATCTCTATAGAGGCCTATATTTGAAGCATGGTGGCGGCGAAGGATAATTTAACTAGATATGTAGAAGCATCTCTTAGCATTCAGTGAAAGCTTGCCCCAAAAATCACTAGATGGAAATGCCCCACGCAGGGCTTCTCCTAGCGCAAAGGTATAATATCGCGTGCACGTGCTAAGCATTCAAGAGAGTTGTACTTTCTTCCCGTTATTGGATGCCACTGAAGAGCCACGACCTCAAGCGATAACACTCGTACATCTTAACAGGGGACACTTCGTACATGATAAGTTGGAAGGAGACTACTTGTCACACCCCAACTGTAACACCCTAACACATTTTAACTGAAAAGACGCAGCGGAAATACGTACCATAAAATTTCTTTCTTTATTTAAAAGAATTACATTATTCATCCTTCATTTGTGTATCAAATATAAAATATAAGTACAAAATTTGTTTGACCATCCATTCCGTACAATCAATTTCTCTCTAACTCGATCTTCAACCAGTTGTTCTTCATGATGACGATCCATGATTTCATAAACCTACACTCACCACATACATTCGCCTCATTAGTACACATTATATATATATATATATATATATATATATGTATATACATGTCCAAGATTCATAATTATAGGGTCTCATCTCATTCCATTGAAGTATACATTCCATTCGGTTATCTTTCAGAATTCTAGCATTTCATCTTGGTATCTAATCTTGGAAAAGGGTTACGGTGACGATTAACTGTCTTACGGCAGAAAATAGGCTGTCATACCTACCGTAGCTTACGAGGGATACCGTAAGCTACGGTAGAGCCAAGTTTAGCTAACATGTGTTCTCTTTTTACTTTCGTAAACGGCCATTAGGCCCCTGAACTTCTTTTTTCTTCGTTTTTCATGCTTCCAATATGTAAAATAATCATATACAAACTCCCAAATCCTTCTAACGCTTAACCCCATAATCAAACTAACTACCACATTACACCATGTTACTTTCTATATCCTTGACCCGTTCACTTCTATCATGTAATTCTAAACATATATGACATCCTACGACTTACCTCATTAATACTTACTTTAGTACCAACCCTTTCTCATAATTTCTCACATGATTTCCTACATTCAACAAATCAAATTTCATTTATAAAATAAGAAGTCATTCCAGAAATCACTTGCCATAAGCGTCCGTATTCGCATCCGCTTCCTTGGCTCCTTTCGACCCGTTAACTTCTCGTGCTTGAGTCCATCTCGACATGATCCCTATAATTTCATGTCATCGAAATCACATTCTTGTTAGCATACATGATTGTACATATTAATGATGATACTAAATGCATATCTCACATTTGACTTTCATTAGTCAATTCTAACAAGCATAAAGCATATACCCGAAATCATATCCTTTCAAACTCATATAATTCATCACGTTATCACATATACACACATTGATATACTATGTACCATATGACTTTATAAAATCTTACAATCATGACAACAAGTCTAACCATGTTTATTATGCGCAGTTGACATTCAAAAGTCAACGGTTTATCATATGAACTTTGACTTAATCTCATACATCCGTGTCATCATAGTAGACTACACAAATGTCATCATATACATTTCATACTCATGATGAAATAAGAATTCAACCACATGATCGCCTAGTTACATCATACACAAGTACATCCAAGCCAAATCAATACAAACTAAAGCTCTTATGATCCTACAATTGTCAACCGCATTCAAGCTAGTAAATTAACATAATCTCAACATCATACTTTGCTAGTAAGTCCACAAGCTATACCTTTAGTGCACATTTACTTCTTAATTGCACAGTGCACATTCACTTCTTAATTGCATATTAGGAAATTAATAGAACATATTGCGAGCATCATTCATTCAAGCACAATGTACAAGCCCCTAATGCATAAACTTGACCGAAGACATACATTCAACTAAATTCACATATAGACTTCCCTCAGAGACACACCCCTCATGCTAATCTATCATCAAATTTCTCATTATCATATTCACCCATTATCATTTGCTATTTGCATACAATTTCTATTTATCATTTTCACCTAAGCATTTCATCAAACACTTGGTGTGCATACCACTTTTTAAGCATAATGTACAAGTGATTTAAGCATGTTCTTCCCAAATTCATCTGACAAACCATTACATTCAAACAAAATCATATTGTCATTAATTCTACATCTTGTTTAACTATCAAAATTATCATATAACATCTTATGCATCAACACAATCACAATTTCACATCTACATGTTCATCATAATCATCTTCATACTCATGCACACGGGTTTCATCCTAAATCATCAAGATAACTCAAAATTCGACCATAAATCAACTTAAATAGAATAGCATTAACAAGTATTCATTCCAATTTCAATCCAATTCACGGATTCATTCTAACCCCTTTTCATTAACAATCACTAGAACACAAAATTTAACTTACCACATGATTGTGAGTGCTAGATCATCAAGAAATCGAGTTCATGCATTAATCTCAACTTGAATCCATTTTCAATTTAGACTTAAAGGGGCTGAATTTGAGGGTTTCTCCTTCTTCTTTCGTGGGTGTCGACATACACCTCCAACACACACACACTACTGAGTTTTCTAGTTTATGTAAGACTTAAACTCAATTTTTTCAAGTTTAGCCCCTCTAGTTTGTCACATCTTCACAATTGCCACCAAACTCATTCATTACTTGTTTTAACTAAATAATTTAACTAGGTTAAATAGCCTAGTCATTTTATTTCTTGTTTTATCATATGGAACATATGGCAGTTATAATCATTCAAGATTTTGGGCATTACTCATATGATGAATGTGAACATTCGAGTTTTGGGGCGTTTCAAGTCTACCCCCTTAAAGAAGGTTTCGTCCCCGAAACTTTTCTCATTCTTAAAAGACCAATTCTATTCTTACTTTTAAATTAGTTCATTCAAAATGTCTACTGCAACATGAAAACGCTTGTGACTCGTTAGAGAGGTAATATTCATGCATAACCATTCGTATAGGTCTTGTTCTTGCCTTCTTAAAAAAAATCACACATTCATACATTCACCAATCATAGTGAATCAAATAATTTCCATCTCACACATGTCCCATACAAGATATTTCATCCTAACGTTAGCCACATGGGTACCTATCATGAGTTTACTTCGGTATTCTATGATTGGCATTCTTTCCAAGTACTTTCATTGGCACATGGTAACTTAAACCGTGTAAATACACATATTACCAAAATTCGTTCGGGGTTGTCATTACCTCTAGGTAGTTATTATTTTATTTCGTTCACCTTATGCGAACCACAACATTCCATTACTAATGTTCCTACTAATTACTTTCATATCCACACTATAGGTGAGCTTATGCGTTTATGCATACCATAAACATTCCTTTATCTATTGTCACTACAACAAAAGTATTCTTTTCATACTTACTTGTTCGTATTAGATGCGAGAACTAAGCATCATTCTACGTTTGCTGTCATTACTTGTACTATACACTCCCTTAGGTTTAACATCAAATCATTTCATTCATGTCACTTTGTTCTCCACCCCTGTCACCCACTATTTATTCTACATAAGTAATTACGTCGTGCAAATTCATCGTACGAGCATTTAACTAATATCTGATTTTTTTTACTCAAGGCATTTTGATATTTCCTTTATACGATATAAATTTCTTTTTATGTTGACTGTTAAAAGTCAAACATTCCACACCATACCATATTTATCCTATCATTCATTTCCTTAGTTCATATGTCGTATTCAATCTACCAATTCATACTTATCATTCATGAGTTAAACATTTTACTAACCTCTCTTTTATTGTGTAAATCATCGATTCGCGACCCGAATGGGCCCACTTGTTCATGAGTCCAAGCCAGAACTGAGTTGACTTCATCCATCCATGTGATGAGCTTCCGCTCGTGCACATCCTTTTTCCAACTCTTATCTATAAAATGAAGGATTAGCACATTTCATTCACATTCCTTCAAGCATGGCGTTTATCAAATCATATTGTTTACATAGTAGCCATTTTTAGATTCTTTTTAAAACATTAGTTCGTTTGACCCATTCATAACGGGTCAATACATGACCATTCTCTAACACATTATTTCCCTTTATTCGACTCGTTCATAACTAGTCAATAGATAACCATTCTTTAACATACTATTTCCACGCGGTTCTTCATTGTATTCGGTGTTAATTCACCTATGTTCTTTTGCAAATCCCTTACTAATGGGTATTCTACATTATGCATTGCATTCCTTACGTAATACTTTCAAAATTTATAAATAAGGTTGTACTTACCTCCGAACCAAACATGCCTACAAAACATTATCCCATTGTTTTAGCAATTCTTGCAAGACCTTACTTTCTCATCCAATATTTAAGCCATGCATCTGGGCCTTAGCTTGTTGTTCGCCCCAACTCTCATGAGTTGATTTCTAATATTCTTGATTTCGATAAAAATTTATGTTTGCTTGCCAATTGCGAGCATTCTCTTGTTATCCTATCGCCATTTACTTTATACTTACTCATATAACTCGTTTGACTTCATCATGGTCAAACTGTCAACACATTCTTATGTAGGTTAATTTCATTCTTTTTAAGTTTTGAATCCGTCTCACGGTTTAAACCATTCTTTCATACTTTTCATTCATTTTTTTTATGTTTTGAACCCGTCTCGTGGATTCAACGTATTATTCATACTTTTCATTTCTTTTATGTTTTGAATACGTCTCGCGGATTCAAACGTATCATTCATTCTTACTTGTTTGATCCGTACTCACTTACGGAGTCAAACATTTCATTCTTACCATTCATGCTATTCTTTCATGCCTTTCTTTCTTACAAGTTTGACCCATACATCAACTACCGATTCAAACTTTTTATTCATTAATTTCTTTCTTATAGAGTACTCTCAATTTCCTGAGAGTCTTACAACTCCTTTCACCCACACGTCCACCTATTACCCAATTCTACCGGACATACCTACGATGATTATCATGATCTCACGAATGTCGTATGCTTCTTGCGTACTGGCCATGTGCGCAATCCACATACTAGTTTCGTGCCTTCATGAAATCATCACCTTATGTGCGAAGAAGTGGGTTTCAGTTCGTGCAACATCTTTAAAACCTTACCAAGACAATATCATTGTCTTTCGTTTAATATTTACCCTTCCCAAGGAGATTCTTCCTTTTTCCTTTAACATTGGTACCCATATATTTTAATATTGTGTACCTGGGGTCCATCTGTTTAATACAAGCTTTGCTATTCATCCCAAACCGCATCCTCGAATCATCCTCTTCAAACACTTAAGCTTACCTTGCGTATACAATACCGTTAGCTTCTTTATATGAATACATAAGTACACGCTTTCATTCAGTCTCTACCTTTGGATCTTGACGAGTCATGGATTGTACGGGTTCCTTATCACAAGAGCACACGGGTGTGAGTTCAAGTACTTACCTTCCCGTACTTGATTCTCTCAGACCAGGGCTCTGATACCAACTTGTAACACCCTAACATGTTTTAACCAAAAAGACGCAGCGGAAATACGTACCTTAAAGTTTCTTTCTTTATTAATATCCTTTCATACTTGAAAGACATTTAGAAACAATTTCTTTAAAAGAATTACTTTATTCATCCTTCATTTGTGTATCAAATATAACATATAAATACAAAATTTGTTTAACCACCCATTCCATACAATCCATTTCTCTCTAACTCGATCTTCAATAACTTGTTCTTCATGATGACGATCCATGATTTCATACAACCTGCACTCACCACATACATTCGCCTCATTAGTACATATTATATATATGTATATACATGTCTAAGATTCATAATTATATGGTCTCATCTCATTCCATTCCAGTCTACATTCTATTCAGTTATCTTTCAGAATTCCAACATTTCATCTCGGTATCTAATCTTTAGTGGGTCAACAATAATGTACCTGCACTCTGATTACATTCTCAAGACACATGATTAGTAATGTTAACCCTCGAATGTATTGAAGCTTTGCATACATATATACAAGCCTTGTTCTTTCATGTACATTCAATTCTAATTCATACATACGTACATACATTCATATTTTTATACACATACACCTAAATACATACATGCATACATATTTACGTCTATACATACATACATACATACATCCATAATCAAACTCTTATATACCTCTCACATTCCCATATGAATATACTACAACATCCTAAACACGAACATCCATATATATATATATATATATATATATAGGTCTCATACCTACAAACCTGCATTCATGCTCATACCATTCATTCTTACCTATGGATTTCATATCCCTTGTGAGCCCGAAAATCATAATCTGAATTCATAAGATATAATAAGCTTCTTACGATCTTCATGTAGGTTATACCACTTCCCAGAAGTTCATCGGGGGCTTAACATAAGTCTTAGGAGGATAGGAAGTTCGAAACTTAATAACATACCAAAATCACACACATCTATCTGGTCTCCACCGTAAGCTACGGTGGCTACCGTAGCTTACGGTGGTATTGGAAAAGGGCTACGGTGACGATTAGCTGTCTTACGGCAGAAAACAGGCTATTAGTACGTACCGTAGCTTACGGAGGCAACCGTAAGATACGGTAGAGCCCAGTTCAGCTAACCTTTGTTCTCTTTTTACTTTCATAAACGACCGTTAGGCCCCCGAACTTCTTTCTTCTCCGTTTTTCTTGCTTCCAATATGTAAAATAATCATATACGAATTCCGAAATCCTTCTAACGTTTAACCACATAAACAAACTAACTACCACATTACACCATGTTACTTTCTATATCCTTAACCCGTTCACTTCTATCATGTAATTCTAAACACATATGACTTCCTATGACTTACCTCATCAATACTTACTTTAGTACCTACCTTTCCTCATAATTTCTCACATGATTTCCTATGTTCAACATATCAAATTTCATTTATAAAATAAGAAGTGATTCTAGAAATTACTTACCTTAAGCATCCGTATTCGCATTCGCATCCGCTTCCTTGGCTCCTTTCGACACATTAACTTCTCGTGCTTCAGTCCATCTCGACATGATCCCTATACTTTCATGTCTTCGAAATCACATTCCTGTTAGCATACATGATTGTATATATCGATGATCATACCAAATGCATATCTCACATATGACTTTCATTAGTCAATTCTATCAAGCATAAAGCATATACACGAAATCATATCCTTTCCAACTCAAATAGTTCATCACGTTGTCACATATACACACATTGATATACTACGTACCATATGACTTTCTAAAATCTTACAATCGTGAAAACAAGTCTCACCATGTTTCTTATGCGTAGTTGACTTTCAGAAGTCAACGGTTTATCATATAAACTTCAACTTAATCTCATACGTCCGTGCCATCATAGTAGACTACGCAAGTGTCATCATATACATTTCATACTCATGATGAAATACGCATTCAACCACATGATCGCCTAGTTACATCATGCACAAGTACAACCAAGCCAAATCAATACAAACTAAAGCTCTTATGATCCTACAATCGTCAACCACATTCAAGCTAGTAAATTAACATAATCTCAACATCATACTTTGTTACTAAGTCCACAAGCTATACCTTTAGTGCACATTCACTTCTTAATTGCACATTAGGAAATTAATAGAACATATGGCGAGCATCACTCATTCAAGCACGATATACAAGCTCCTAATGCATCAACTTGACCCAAGACATACATTCAACTAAATTCACATATAGACTTCCCTCAAAGACACATCCCTCATGCTAATCTATCATCAAATTTCTCATTATCATATTCACCCATTATCATTTGCTATTTGCATACAATTTCTACTTATCATTTCCACCTAAGCATTTCATCAAACACTTGGTGTGCATACCACTTTTTAAGCATAATGTACAAGTGGTTTAAGCATGTTCTTCCCAAATTCATCACACGAACCATTACATTCAAACAAAATCATATTGTCATGAGTTCTACATCTTGTTTAGCTATCAAAATTATCATATAACATCTTATGCATGAACACAATCACAATTTCACATCTGCATGTTCATCATAATTATCTTCATACTCATGCACATGGGTTTCATCTTATATCATCAAGATAACTGAAAATTCAACCATAAATCAACTTAAACACAATAGCATTAACAAGTATTCATTCCAATTTCAATCCAATTCATGGATTCATTCTAACCCCTTTTCATCAACAATCACTAGAACACAAAATTTAACTTTCCACATGATTGTGAGTGCTAGATCATCAAGAAATCAGGTTCATGCATCAATCTCAACTTGAATCCATCTTCAATTTAGACTTAAAGGGGCTGAATTTGAGGGTTTCTCCTTCTTCTTTTGTGGGTGTTGACATACACCTCCAACACACACACACACACACTATTGAGTTTTCTAGTTTATGTAAAACATAAACTCAATTTTTCCAAGTTTAGCCCCTCTAGCTTGTCACATCTTCACAATTGCCACCAAACTCATTCATTACTTGTTTTGACTAAATAATTTAACTAGGTTAAATAGCCTACTCATTTTATTTCATGTTTTATCATATGGAACATATGGCAATTATAATCATTCAAGTTTTTGGGGCATTACTTATATGACGAATGTGAACATTCGAGTTTTGGGGCGTTACACCAAAATATGGCAGAAAAATCGGAGTGAGACAAAAATGAGATTGCTCATTGCATCATAATACTAGAAGCGACAATAATTTAAATAAACTGATTTCATTTTAGTGATACAGATTCTCACAATACATCATACGAAATCAAATACAACATTGGTTCAAGTACAAACAAGACAACTTACAATACAGCATAGTTCAAAATTGATACAACAACATAATCTAATGATTTCTAAGTGTGTATGTAAAGCATCCTTGCTATGCCCATTTTAATATCATTATCGTCCTGCAATATGTTTAAAATACTTGTTCAATACAAAGGTATTGGCGAGTATACAAGTTTAATACATAACATAAGTATAAATGATTTAAACAAATCCACATGGCAAAACTAAGTTATCAAGATTAACGTAAACCTAGCATGTGAATATTCAAGTCAACCCAAGGTTTAACGCAATGTTTAAAGACCTAACATGACCTCAGGAAAACGGGCGGTGTGTTACTCCTATAGCGCTATATATGTTAAGGGTAGGCTAGTACGAAGTTAATGACAAGTTTAGCACAAAAAGAATAACCCCAGATTAACGAATCAAGTATAACGTATGCATGCATGTATTGGATTGTTTGTGCATTTGAATAAAGTCTAAGTGTAACTGTGTAAGTTTAATAGTAAACATATTGCACCCAAAGTGTAAAACGGAAAAAGGGTGTTCGAGTATACTCACAGTTTTGCTAAGTCTTCTTAGTTAACCCCGCGTGCGTAGTGTTGATTGACGTAGTACAGGAATGCCAAGGTTACTCTACCTGGCGAGCAAAAGGATCGTTGTTTTAGTACAGGAACACCAAGGTTACCCTAAAGGGCAAACGAAGGTGTGAGTTGGAGTTGGAATGGAGGATTATGATACAAAATTAAAGTACATAGTATAACACGAAAGTATAAGTAAACAGAAAGTATATTTTGTCTGTGCACTTGTCCTGAAACTGAGTTTCTTTGATTTTACGGGTCCTAGTTTGCCCGACAGAATCAACGACAAGGAACGCAGAAACAGAATAACGGGAAACCGAAATATAAACTGTTTGAACGAGAGAACAGTTGGGACGATAGGCCTTTCACGCGACTGGGACCATCCTTTCGCGAGAGGGACAGTTTAGTGAACCGATTCTCGTTTGAACGTTTTAACTATTAATCAATTATGTTCGTGAATTCTGTCAAGTTATTTAGTTATGATATAGTATAATATCAGTCAAGAAAGTTCATGGAGTTCATAGAAGTCATGCATGGAGGTAATAACCTCATTATTGTTCACCAAAGCACAAATCAACTAACTTAGTTAATTGACCGGTTGGTCACGAATACATAGATGAAATAACAGAATGTAAAAGTTAACCATACAACCGAACAAGGAAAACCCAGGTGGCCTAACACGAAACAGAAAGAGTTAACTAAGGGTCGGAGGTTGGACGAGGTTAACTTGTTCTAGGTCTAGGAGATTGTTTGGGTGTTCGTCTTACGAGTTTAAGTAAGGTGGTGAAACTAGGTTAGAAGCCAAGGCTTCCACAAATCACACACTAATGTTCCAGAGTCGACTATATCGAAAATAGGGATCTTAATAATCATTCAACACTTAGAAACGTCGGAACGTAGTGAAACAGTCCCATTCGGACGACAGAAGTCCCCTCTCGCATGAGAGGGTTATCCTCTAAGGTGAGTGGGCTATCATTTCGGATGATTGTTTCTATTTCAAGGTGAAATCAACTCGGTTTTGGTTGAACTGATCACCTTCTCGGCTGGAATTGGCTCTAACATGAAACCACAGTTATTGACTTAGCTTGTGAGCTTAGAGAGTCTCTGATTCGACCGAGTTCAAAGTCAGGAAGTTTGTTTACAAATGTTTGAAAGTTTATCTTTAATTCTAGCTTGGTCCTCAATGAATTGAGAGTTAGTATCAGTTTGCCATTGCAAATCTGAGAAACCAAATGAAGGATTTGTGAAGAATCTTGTAAAAGTTTATAAAAATGGAAGAAAGTAGAAGAAATCAGTTGTTAATGAGTTATAAACTCATTTAGAGTGTAGCTGAGACAAGCTCCAAAGATTTGCTCGAATTCAGATTTTAAGAGAAAAGTTTAGAGTTGTGAAGGTTTGCAATGAAGGAAATGAGCTGTTATTTATAGACTGAGAGTGAGGTTTGGGACAAGTAGGTTTGGGATGAAAGGGGCATTTAGGACGAATGGGTCCTCTCGTGCGAGAGGGACCAGTCCCTTATGCTCGAAAGTTTAACTTGCGTAATTTGACGGTTTAAGCGTTTTAAACGTATATGTGCAGTGTATAAGTGTAATGCATAAATAAATGAATGTATAAATGAATTTTGTATGTATAATAAGTATGAATTTGCGTATAAATTGTATCAAGTATGCATGTATCACGAATATTTAACAAGTATTTACGTATTATGAATAACACAAGTGTATACAAATATCGAGTTTTCATTATGATTCAAGTATCGGATTACAACGTTTAAAATGAAATATGATTACAAAATAATACAAGTTTCCATAAATGGAATGTATAAACAAACTTGCTAAATAAGAAAAGTTATAAAAGCGAGGCGTTACACTACCACATGCCTTCAGTGAACCAACTATGGTCGTTATGCCGAACAATAAATGCAGTTACAACGCTACACCAAGATAATGAACCGTGACAAAGACCCGAGTATAAATGTTATCGAAGATTAAACGAAAACTTGTATTATTGTTAATATTTGTGTTAATTGTAGAATTAGTGTAATTTATAATATTTGTATTATTGTTTATAGTTGTATTATTTTAAAAATTTTTAATGTTTTTATTATTATTGATATTAATTAATGTATATATAATTATTATTGACAATATAAGCACATTTATAATTTATATTATTAACCATATAAATTATATTGCTTTTTATAATCAAATAAAGAAATACAAAACTGACACTTTATACACATTGCGTATAGCACCCGACGCAGCGTATAGATGGTCCAGAATGACAATATTACCCCTTACTCAAGTTGTGTATAGCCTCATATGAGGGGCAAATAAGTAAAATGATATTTTATATACGCATCGTAGGCGTCTGTTTGATGCGTATATAAGCGGCGGAAAAATTCCCCCCAAAACTATGCTTTGAAATTTTGGAACTTTTAAATTACTATTATACCCCTGGATCCAGCCTTGTATAGACCCTTTCCAGGGGTATAATGGTAATTCTCCAAGGTCAAAGCATCTTTGACTTTTTTGAAAAATTACCATGTTACCCCTGTAAGGGGTCTATACGCAGTTGGATACAAGGGTAAAATAGACCTTTTACTTACCTTTATATACGTTGCGTATAGAGCTATATGCAGCGTATAAGCCTTCGTATAACCCAGATCTCTCCCCTATGTTGTTCAATATACACCACTCAACAATACACATACATACGCGGAGAACGTACGGCAATTACATATTTGGACCGTATTTGAAGTGTATTTGAAGCATACAATAGGTAATTCATCAACCCTTGTTCAATAATTTCGAATTGTGTATCTATTTCATCCATATATTAGTTGTATTTTAGGTAAAATTGTAAAATTTGAGGGTTAAGGTTTATGTTCTGTGGTGTTAGGTTGATCAGGAACATTGTGTTTGTGGTTTTAGAATATGAATCGAGCAAATACGGAATGGGTTTGGGTTGATTAGGATCATTGTGTTTGGGAGTTTGGGTTTATGGTCTGTGGATTTAGGTTGATCTGCATTAGTAGTTTTTTTTTTGTATTTATATAGTGTACCAAGCGAATACGAACCGTGGATTAGGGTTTATGGCCTGTGGGTTTATGTAGCGAATCCGTAAGGAGTCCAAATTATATAATACTTTATGTTTTAGTCGAAGTTGTCCGTAATGAGCATAGGTCCGTAACTAGCGTCGAGCCCGTAACGAGCGTAAATATATAATATTTTTATTTTATCGTTCGATTCGTCCGTAACGAGCGTAGTCTGTAACGCGCGTCGAATGTAATGAGTCCTAAATATATAATCTATTTGTATTATCGTCCGATTCTTCCGTGTAACGAGAGTAGGTCCGTAACGCGCGTCGAATCCGTAACGAACCGTAATCATATAGTTTGTAACGCGCGTAGGTCCGTGACGAGCGTCGAAACGCAACTAGTCGTAAATATATTATATTTTTATCTTTTAGTTGAAGTCATCCATGACGCGCGTAAGTCCATAACGAGCGTCTAAACGTAACTAGTCGTAAATATGTAATGCTTTTATTTTTTAGTCGAAGTCCTACGTAGCGCATGTCGAATCCTTAACGAGTTCTAAATATATAATATTTTTATTGTTTAGTCGAACTCGTCCATAATGAGTGTAGGTCCGTAAGGCGCGTCGAATCCGTAACGAGTCCAAATATATAATACTTTATTTTTTAGTCGAAGTCATCGGACGCGCGTAGGTCCGTAACGAGCGTCTTAACGTAACTAGTCGTAAATATATAATATTTATATTTTTTAGTTGAAGTCATCCGTAATGCGCGTAGGTACATAACGCGCGTCGAATCCTTAACGAGTTCTAAATATATAATATTTTTATTATTTTGTCGAAGTCGTCCGTAACGAGCGTAGGCCCATAAGGCGCGTCGAATCCGTAACGAGTCCAAATATATAATACTTTATTTTTTAATCGAAGTCGTCGGTAACGCGCGTAGATCCGTAATGAGCGTCTAAACCTAACTAGTCGTAAATATATAATAATTTTATTTTTTAGTCGAAGTCGTCTGTAACGCGCGAATGTCCGTAACTCGCGTCGAATCCCTAACATGTCCAAATGTATAATACTTTACTTTTTAGTCGAAGTCGTCGGTAATGCGTGTAGGTCCGTAATGAGCGTTTAAACATTACTCGTCGTAAATATACAATATTTTTATTTTTTAGTCAAAGTCGTCCGTAACGCGCGTATTTCCATAACGTCCATCGAAACCATAACAAGTCCAATTCATAAAATACTTTATTTTTTTAGTGTATGTCATCCGTACCAAGCGTAGGTCCGTAACGAACGTCAAAATATAACGAGCCGTAAATATATAACATTTTATTTTTTAGGCGAAGTCGTCCATAGCAAGCATAAGTCCATAACGCGCGTCGAATCGGTAACGAGTCCAAATTGTATAATACTTTATTTTTTAGTCGAATTCGTCGATAACGCGCAAAGGTCTGTAAGGCGCGTCGAATCCGTAACGAACCGTAGTTATATAATATTTTTATTTTTTTGTCAAATTCGTCCGTAACGTCCGTATGTCAATAACGCGCGTCGAATCCCTAACATGTCCAAATATATATTAATTTATTTTTAGTTGAAGTCGGTAACGCGCGTAGGTTTGTAACGAGCGTCTAAACGTTACTAGTCGTAAATATACAATATTTTTTTATTTTTAGTTAAAGTCGTTCGTAACGCGTGTATGTCCGTAACGTCCGTTGAAACCGTAATGAGTCCAAATTATAAATTACTTTATTTTTAGTCGATGTCATCCGTACCGAGCGAAGGTCCATAACGAGCGTCAAAACGTAACAAGCCGTAAATGTATAACATTTTTATTTTTTACGTGAAGTCGTCCGTTGCGAGCGTAAGTCCGTAACTCGCATCGAATTGGTAACGAGTGCAAATTATATAATACTTTATTTTTAGTCGAAGTCGTCCATACGGAGCGTAGGACCGTAACGCGCGTCGTCCGTAACGAGTGTAGATCCGTAAGTCGTGTCGAATCCGTAACGAGTCCAAATTATATAATTCCTTATTTTTTAGTCGATGTTGTCCGTAACGCGCGTAGGTCCGTATCGAGCGTCGAAACATAGCTAGTTGTAAATATATAACATTTTTATTTCTTAGTCGAATTCGTCCATAATGTGTGTATGTCCGTAATGCACGTCGAATCCGTAACGAGTCCAAATTATATAATACTCTATTTTTTAGTCGAAGTCATCTGTACCGAGCATAGGTCCATAATGCGCGTCGAATCTGTAACGAGCCGTAAATATATAGTATTTTTATTCTTTAGTCGAAGTCGTCCGTAACGAGCGTAGGTCCGTAACGCATGTCGAATCCGTAACGAGTCCAAAATATATATTAAAAGACTAAAATTATATTATTTTTTTGGTTTTTAGGATGATGATGGACGATGACATGGATGACCAGCTCGAGCTGCAGGAGAACGAGCAGGTGAAACAGCAGCAGGGTCAGGCGGCGGATCCACTTCTAGGTCAACCATATACTTGGAGTTTCCTTCGGAGCCCGAGGCTGTTGGCCGTTGCGTCAAGCTTCAGAAGATTCATGTCGGTGGACGTTGGGCGGTTTGTTGAGATTCTCTTCGGACCCTCATGGAGCAGGATAGGGCGCAAGAGTTTATTCTCGCTGGTTCACCATGGGATCGGCTTTTTGAGCTATCAAATATGCCGACCTATAGGGAGATACTCGTCGTGGTTTTATTTTCGTTCAAGTTTCGTCCTCGTCGGGCAGACCAGATTGTGGACCAGGCGCGTGCTTTGTCGCATTTAGAGTTTTCGACACAGTGCGGTTTATACTAGGAAGCTGAGATCGCTACGGATCTCTATACGCATATACGTTTAATATTAATTTTTGTATTGTTATTATCATTAATTTAATATATAACATTTAAAACTAAATATTAATAACGTTTAATAAACATACGTGTAAACACTACACTGGTTAGTAGTGGTTGATAAACCCACGCTTTTAAGGTTTTGGGCTGTGATTGCGGATAAGGAGACTCGGGACCACATGAACTCCAAGGGAGGGTTTCGACTATTGTTGACCCCCTTTGCAGGTACGTTTGTTATTATTGTATGTTTATTTAACGAGCGCACGTCAGTAACGCGCGTACGTCAAAAATATATAATATCTTTATTTTTATTCGATGTCGTACGTAATGAGTGTACGTTCGTAACGCGCGTCAAAACCGTAACGAGTTCAAAATGTATAAAATTTATATTATTTAGTCGAAGTCGTCCATAATGAACGTACGTCCGTAACACGCGTCGAAACCGTAACGATTCCAAAATATATACTATTTCTATTTTTTAGTCGATGTCGTTTGTAACGAGCGTACGACCGTAAAGCGCGTCGAAACCATATCTTTTCAAAAATATATAATATTTTATATTTTTTTTAACGACGTCATCCGTAATGAGCGTACGTCCGTAACCTGCGTTGAAACCGTAACGAGTCAAAAATATAAAATATTTTTATTTTTTGTTCGAAGTCGTTCGTAACAAGCGTACGTCCGTAACGCGGGTCAAAAGTGTAACGAGTCAAAAATATATAATATCTTTATTTTTTTAGTCGATGTCGTCCGTAACGAGCGTACGTCCATAACACGCGTCCAAACCGTAACAATTCCAAAATATATAATATCTTTATTTTTTTGTCGATGTCGTCCGTCCGTAACGAGCGTATGTTTGATTGTATATCTATTGATAGAAACTTGTATTCTCTTTGTAAGCGTATTTCATTTCAATCATTGTAATCTGAGACCTGAATTGTAATGAAAACTCGATCGTTTATACACTCGTGTTATTCATAATTTGTAAATACCTGTTATACATTCATCATACGAGCATACTTGATACAATTTATACACAAATTCAGACATGTTTATACATGCAAAATTCATTTATTTATACATTACACTTATGCTTTGCACTTGCTCGTTCAAAACACTTAAAACTGACAAGATGTGTGAGACCAACAAACTTGAAATTCGAACAAAATGGGAAAGCCCCTCTTGGGCGAAAGGCCTTCTCGCACGAGAGGCCCCTCTCGTCCGAAAACCTATTGTCCCAAACTCCTCATCAGCCTATAAATACCAACCCACTTTTTCATTTCACTACGTCTACAACCCTGAAATTCTCTATAAAAACTTGAACTCGGGCATTTCAACTGAGCTTGTTCCAGCAACTTCCTAAGTGAGTTTGCAACTCACTAACACTCTTATTTATTCTATCTTCTTCTACTTTTTCTGAGCTTTTACATATTCTTCAATCATTTGAATTTGGTTTCTCGTATTTGCATTGGTAATCTGATATTAACTCTCAGCTCGTTGAGGACCAAGCTAAGGATTGGAGATGTTCTTTCAAACCTTTTTACAAAACAAACTTTTTGTTACTAAACTTGGCCAAATCAGAGACTCACCGAGCTCACAAGCTAAGTTCATAGCTGTGGGTTAGTGTTAGAGTCGATTCCATCCAAGAAGATAAACAGTTCAACCAAAACCGAACTGATTTCATCTCAAAACAGTGCATGTTGCTCGAAAGGCAACCCTCTCGCATGAAAGGTTCTGGTTCATCCCGTCTGACATTTTCAAGTGTTGAATGATCGTCAGATCCTCATTTTTTGATATGAACGATTCTGATATGAACAGTGTGTGAACCGTGGAAGCCTTGGCTTCCAATCTAGTTCCACCGCCTCACTTGATCTTGTAAAATGAACACCCAAACAATCTCCTAGACCTAGAACAAGTTAACCCCGTCTAGCCTCCAACATTTAGTACATTCTTTCTATGTTGAGTTGGCACACCTGGGTTATTCTTGTTCGGTTGTTTGGCTATTTAAACTCTGTTATTTCTGTTTCTATTATTCATGACCAACCTGTTAGTTGTGCTTTGGTGAACTATAAAGATATTTACACCTCCATGCATGACTTCTATGATACTCTATACTATTATTATAATATATCTATAACATAACTGGACTCAGAAACATAACTAATTAATCGTTAAAACGTTCGGAGATGAAGTTCGGTTCAAACAGTCCCTGTCACACGAAAGGGCGATCCCTTTCGCGCGAAAGGCTCCTGTCGTACGAACTATTCTTTCGCCCGAACAGTTTGTGTTTCGGTTTCCGATTATTCTGTTTTCGCGTTCCTTGTTACTGTGTCGGGCAATTCAGGACCCGTATAATCACAGAAACTCAGTGTCGTGGCAAGTGCCTGGACAAAATATATTTTCGGTTTATTTATACTTTTATATTATATTGCGTACTTTAATTCCGAATCCAAATCCTCTATTCAAACTCCGACGACTCACGCCTTCGTTTACCCCCTGTAAGGTAACCTTGGCGTTCCTGTGCTCGTCAACAACTCCATTCAACTCTCGCGGACTTTACTAAGAAGATTTGCAAAACTGTGTGTATACTCAAACTCCCTTTTCTGTTTTACACTTTGGGTGCAATATGTTCACTATTAAATTTACACAGTTACACTTAGACTTTTAATCAAATGCACAAACAATCCAATAGATGCATGCATACGTTATACTTGATTCGTGTTTTTGGATGGTTCTTTTGTGTGATAAACTTGTCATTAACTTCGTACGAGCCTCCATTTAACATGTATAGCGCTATAGGAGTAACGCACCGCTCGTAATCTTGTGGTCATGTTAAATTTAATACTTGCGGTAATCAGAGGATTGACTTGAATATTCGCATGCAAGTTTTATGTCAATCATGTTAACATAGTTTGCCATGTGGATTCGTTTAACACTTTTATACTTATGCTATGTATTAAACTTGTATACTCACCAATACTTTTGTATTGAACCATGTATTTTAAAAATATTGCAGGTTGAAGACGTTGAGATGATGAAACTTAGTAGGGATTTCCTAGATACATGCTTAGAAATCATTAGATTATGTTGTTGTATCAGTTTCTCGTTATGTTGTGTTTGTTCCTTGTATTGTTATTTTCACGGCCCCCGACCCGGTTTGACCCGTTTCAGGAGCCGCGGGACAGAAATCCCGTGATATTTATTTAATTGAGTTTAACAGCGGAAGTTTATCATCAGGATCGTTGTAAAGCTAAAAACTTTTCCCGATTATTTTATTTCACAATTCGGGATAAAATCCCGGTAATTTACAATAACATAATTTTATTGATAAATCTTTATTTTTAGAAAACATATTTCTCTATTTTATAATGAGCCACTTTCTTAAGCTTGAAATGCTCCCCAGCACTTTTCCTGAATTACAATAGATCACCTGAAACATGTTTGAAAAAGGTTTTGTCAGCGGGAAATACTGAGTGAATCATTCAGTTTACTGAAATGACTCGTTTATTATAATTTACAGTATTAAGAGTTTTTACATATGTTTCTGATATCTACCAACTACCCACAGTATTTGTCACTCGACCGGATCTGTGACTGTGGTCATATCACCATTGGCTGCCCCAATGAATGACGTATATCACTTAATTTTAGGTTCGCCCACCTAATGTGATTAAAACAGTAGTAATGTGCACAATACCCCACATACTGGCTGTAATTTGGTGATTACACAAACTTAATCACTGTAATTATAATTCTGAAAATAATTTGGAGTATTGTAAAACATTTGATAAAAAGAGAATGACTCACATTGCAGATTTAACACGGGCAGAATATGATTTAGCCTTGTTAACCTAATTTAAATAATAATGCACACAAAACCGGGTTAGTGATCAATACAGCAGTTACGATAACTCACGAGATCAAATTCTCACAACGAACGACAAAGTGCGATACTTAAACATCCATCGAATTAACGACGAACGATAAAGTATCACCCTAATGTGGGCGGCACTTAAACATCCATTGGATATATTGATCAGTCGGAAAATGAATCGTAATAGCGATCGAATGATTACCCTGTTTTGCGGCAGCAATTCGTGATCAGTGTGTGTTTATTTGTAATAATACTATGATATCTCGACGTCCCCAGAGAGTTTATGCGTCGTTTCAACTTCAGAAAGCTACTGCCAAGGTCTGCTATTTATAGTGATTTTTGAGACATGCTTACGGACCGTATGGCATTTCCCCTTACGGTCCGTAAGGGGTGCAATCTAATTATATAGGCTAGCTGGGTACGGGACTAGCTTGGCTGACTCATTTAAAAATCGAATTTCAAATTGTACAACGCATTTTGAAGATAATTATCAATAGGGTTTAAACCCCTCTGAGTTTTAGGGGCCCTGATCCTAATTCCGATTGTTCTGGAAATTTTAGGGTTAGTGCAGAATTACTTGGGTGTCTCAATTAGGGTTTTCTTATTGACTAATTATCATTCTAATTATTGATTTTAATGAGAGTTATTACATCCTCCCTACCTTAAGAAAATCTCGTCCTCGAGGTTCACTGAAATAGATGAGGGTATTTCCGCTTCATTTCTGACTCCAGTTCCCAAGTATATTCTGGTCCCCTCTTTGAATTCCATTTGACTTTTACCAGTACTAGTCGCTTGTGTTTGAGAAACTTGACCTTCCGGTCTTCTATTTGTAAAGGTTTCTCTATGAATTTTAGCTTTTCATTTACCTCCACATCTTGAAGAGGTACTACCAGGGATTCGTCTGATAGACATTTCTTGAGATTGGATACATGAAATACATCATGTACTCCAGCTAGTTCTTCTGGTAGTTGTAAGCGATAAGCTACTGGTCCTATTCGTTGGATCACTGGGAATGGTCCAACATATCTTGGACTCAGTTTTCCTTTCTTACCGAATCGTACTACTCCTTTCCAAGGAGATACTTTCAAAAGTACTTTGTCTCCTATCTGGAATTCTAGTGGCTTGCGGCGATTGTCTGCATTGCTTTTCTGACGTTCTCTGGCTGTTTTCAATCTTTCCTTGATTTGAGTTATCTTGTCTGTGGTTTCTTGCACGATTTCTGGACCTGATAATTGACTTTCTCCTATTTCTGCCCAACATACGGGAGTTCTGCACTTGCGTCCATACAGTGCTTCGAATGGAGCGGCCTCGATGCTTGAGTGATAACTATTGTTATAGGAGAATTCGATTAATGGTAAATGGTTATCCCAATTACCACCAAAGTCAATTACACATGCTCGGAGCATGTCTTCTAGAGTTTGGATCGTCCTTTCACTTTGCCCGTCTGTTTGTGGATGATATGCAGTGCTTAGATTGAGTCGGGTTCCCATTGCTTCTTGGAAGCTTGTCCAGAAACGGGAAGTGAAACGACTATCTCTATCCGATACAATGGAGAGTGGGACTCCATGTAAGGATACTACTTTATCCACATACAACTTGGCTAACCTTTACATGCTAAAGGTTTCTTTCATAGGTAGAAAATGAGCAGATTTGGTTAATCGATCCACAATTACCCAAATAGCATCATTACCTTTTCTGGTTTTGGGTAACTTAGTAACAAAGTCCATTGTTATGAGTTCCCATTTCCATACAGGCATTTCTAACTGTTGTAGTAGTCCTGAAGGTTTCTGGTGTTCGGCTTTAACTTGTGACAGGTTAGACACTTAGATACGTATTCGGCTATATCCTTTTTCATTCCTATCCACCAGAAATTCTTTCTTAAATCTTGGTACATCTTATTGTTTCCTGGATGTACAGTATACCTAGATTTATGAGCTTCCTCTAAAATCTTTGATCTTAAATTTCCCTGTTTAGGTATCGAACTTCTGTTTTTGTGGAATTTCCAAATTCCATCATTTCCTTGTTCCAATTCTTTTAGGTAACCTTTCATTCCTTCACCATCATCCTTGATTGCTGTTTCCTGAATTTCCTTTAATTGTCCCATTAAATCTACTTGTAGATTTATCCTAAGAGCACGGACTCGCCTTTGCTTCTCATGATCCTTACGACTTAAGGCATCTGCGACTACGTTTCCCTTTCCTTCGTGATATTGAATGTCACAGTCGTAATCACTCAGGATTTCCATCCATCTTCTTTGCCTCATATTTAACTCTTTTTGCCCAAATATATACCTTAAACTTTTATGATCTGTATAAACGGTAAACTTACTTCCATACATATAATGTCTCCATATCTTAAGGGCAAAAACTATAGCTCCTAATTCTAAATCATGAGTCGTATAGTTTTCCTCGTGCTTCTTCAATTGTCTGGAAGCATACGCAATTACCTTCTTGCGTTGCATTAACACACATCCAAATCCTAATTTTGAAGCATCACAATATACTTCAAAATCTTCTGTTCCTTCTGGTAAGGCTAAGATTGGAGCATTGGTTAATTTCTGCTTCAAGATTCTAAAGGCTTCTTCTTGTTTAGGTCCCCATTCAAACTTAATGGCTTTACAGGTTAGCTTAGTTAATGGTACAGCTATCTTGGAAAAATCCTTAATAAACCGTCTATAATATCCGGCTAAACCTATAAAACTTCTAATTTCCATTGCGGTTTGTGGAACCTTCCAATTTGTAATTGCTTCTATCTTAGCAGGATCTACGTGAATACCTTCATGATTCACCATGTGTCCTAAGAATTGCACTTCTTGTAGCCAAAATTCACACTTCGAGAATTTGGCATACAATTTTTCTTTTCTTAACAAAGTTAAGAGTGCATGCAAGTGCTGACAATGTTCGTCCTGACTTTTTGAATAAATAAATATATCGTCTATGAAAACAATTACAAATTTATCCAACTATGGTTTACAGATTCTGTTCATCATGTCCATGAATGCTGCAGGTGCATTAGTTAACCCAAAGGGCATAACTGTAAACTCATAGTGTCCATACCTAGTTCTAAAAGCAGTTTCAGGTATGTCTTCTTCTTGAACCTTTAATTGATGATATCCGTAGCGCAAGTCTATCTTAGAAAAGTACCTAGCGCCTTGTAATTGATCGAAAGATCATCAATCCTAGGTAATGGGTATCGATTCTTAATTGTAACCTTATTTAGCTCTCTATAATCGATACACATTCTCATTGATCCATCTTTCTTTTTCACAAACAACACTGGTGCACCCCAAGGGGATGAACTAGGTTGTATAAATCCTTTGCTTAGTAATTCATCTAATTGCTTTTTCAATTCTAGCATTTCGGTAGGAGCTAATCGATAGGGTGCCTTGGTTATCGGTGTAGTTCCTGGAATTAGATGAATCCTAAATTCTACCTCCCTATCTGGTGGTAACCCAGGTAAATCTTCCGGGAATATATCTGGGTATTCTGAGACTACAGGAATTTCCTTAAGTTCTTTACTTTTAGTACTAATGATTACTGAAATCATATATACTATTCCTTGTTTTCGTTCATAATTAGCAACTTTCATTACTGATATGAACTTCAGTGGCTTTCGAGGTTTATCTCCTGTAATCATGATTACTTCTCCAGTAGGTGATTGAATTTCTATAGAGTTTTTATCACAAATGATTTGAGCATGGTTGGCTATTAACCAATCCATTCCTAACACAACATCAAATTCAGCTAATTTCATAGGTAATAGGTTTGCAGCAAATTTATGACCTGAAAGTTCTATTTCTACTTTTTGCAAAACCTGATTGATTTTTACTGAATTCCCATCTGCGGTTTCGACTGTAAAAATTTGCCTAACGGTAATTAAGGGTAACTTAAGAGCTTGGCAGAATGAAGTATTTATAAAACTTTGGTTTGCACCAGAGTCAAACAATACTTTTGCATAAACGTTGTGAACTAAAAACGTACCGGCTATCACATCCGGGATGAGCTCTGCTTCTTGAGTGGTTAGCTGGAATGCTCTGGCATTCTTCTTAGTAGCTCCTTCGGTCGCCTTGGGTTTGTTGTCTACTGGTTTGACTAACTTAGGACATTCTGTTTTGAAATGTCCGGCTTCTCCACAATTGTAACAAATTATGGATTTCTTTCTGCAGTTTTCTTCACGATGTCCTATCGTTTTGCAAAAATTGCAAATTTTATTACATTTTCCAAAATGTTTCTTTTTGCAAATTTTGCAGAATGGCAAAGTTGAAGACCCTGCTCCTCTTTTCTTGAAACTACTATTACCCACCCTAAATCCTTGGGTAATTTTCTGAGCTAGTTCCTTCTTCCAGTCTTCATCTCTTGTGCGTATCAGTTCATCAGTTAAGGTGTTAGCTAATTCTACGGCATCGTCAATAGTGTGAGGTCTCGCAGCCTTAACGATATTGCGAATTTCGCCAATTAATCCCCAAATATAGCGAGAAATGAGTACCGGTTCTGGCGAAGCCAGTGTTGGTACCACTCTAGCATATTCAAAGAATGTCGAAGTATAACCACGACAATCCACACCTATCATCCGATGAGTTAGGAACTTATTTGCCATTTGTTCCTTTTCATACTCAGGACAGAATTTTCTTTCTACAAGATTCTTAAATTCTTCCCAAGTCATAGCATAAGCCCTATTTCTTCCTTTAGCTTGTAACACAGTGTTCCACCATTCGAGTGCTCCTTCTTTAAATATATTTGATGCGTACATGACCTGATCATCTTTGGCACACTTACTTATTGCAATTACTGCTTCGGTTTTCTCTAACCAATGCAGTGATGCAGTTGCCCCTTCATTGCCTGCAAATTCAGTGGGTTTACAAGCAAGGAATTCTTTGAAAGTGCAACCAGGTGTTGCAGCTTTCAGTTTCTTAGGGAGCGGCGTGTGCTGAGATTCATTATCATGATTAACATGATTATTGCCCCCGTTTATACTATTACTGAAGTTATCTTCAGAAGTACGTTTACTAGGAATGATATGTTGCGGTTCGATTGGACTTTTTACAGCAGCAACGAATGCTGGAATAGCATTGGCTATCCCTTGAGCAACAATATTTCAATATCTTGTCTAGTCATATATTGATCCCCTGGATGTTGCTCTGACTGATTAACCTCATTTACCGGTTCATTATCAATATTTGCCATCTGATAATATATATAATTTTTATTAGTATCTGATAAATAGCAATTATATACAAACAATCAGACAATTTACAATACACGTATAGTCAAAACTATCGATTTCTCGATTTCATTTTATATTGGTTATAGTATGCATCAATACACACCAATATTTTACAAAGTTTTATTCGTAGTTATGTTACAGACTGATTTCACTATTTACTTTTACTATTACACAACTATAGTTTTACCACCCTTCCTATCTCTCGCCACTTGTTGTCCTAAAAACGAAGTTCCCTTTCATCATACTTCCAAGCAATTTGTCCCCCTATCTCCCTGATTCTATTTCCTGCATCCATCAATTCTTCACCATAATGACGAAGTTCCGCCATATTTTCGTTACTCATTGGTGGATTAGGTAGGGGTTCTGGATCGAATTGTGGAAGAAAGGAATAAGGGTCGTTGACAATATTTTGAAATTGCCAATCATTCGTCCACCATTCGTCCATTTCTACAGGTTGAGAGTGGACTATTGGTTCCGGGATTGCTGGTTCAAAATTCATAGGGAGTGGATTTTCACTAGGATACGTAAAAACATTCGTATTGACAGGCTGAATAGTCTCACAGCTTGCCAATAGGAAATCTATTTCCTCCTGAAAAGTTATTCCCTGGTTTTGGTTGGAGCTCTCTCCAATTTCTATCTGAGTTGGTCTAGAACCTTGTCCTACTTCCATTTCTATATCTTTAGAATATTCCTCAAACTGTATTTCCATTTGCCTAGAATCTTTCCTAACTTCAGTTTCCATCTCTTGCTGTTTAATACTTTCTTTGATTACAATTTCTTTTCCTTTTTCTAAAGGGTTGTTTATTTTAGGAAGTTTCGGAGCTGGCTTTTTCCTACGGATACGACTACCCCATACATAGTTCTTTCTTTTCTTTCGTTTTGGCTTTGTCAAAGGTGGAGCATTGAATTCTACAGGTTGTTCCACATCAGCAAAGTATCCAGTGAAATCTTTGGAAACTTCTACATTCACCGGGTAAAGATCGAGGTTCTGAAAGGCTTCAGATATATCATTCATGCTGTGTAGCATATATGCAAAAATGCACAAAAATTACTAAGTTAAAACTTTGGAACAAAGTTTAACAAATAAACATTGAAGTTTTATTGCACACTATTTGTACAAAATAACAGGAAAGAACACACTCAGATTTATTTATTTATTTACTGGGAAGTGCTATTACTATACTTAGGGTTTTTAAAGATCTGCATGTTCTGCTACTGTAGCTAGCATATACAAATTTGCCCATTTTTCATCTAGCTTGTCTTCCCAAGGTGATTTATTGATTAATTCCTGGGTTTCTCTTTTAATCCTCTTTTCTCGGATTTGCTCTTTACTTTTCTTAATAATCATACTCCTTTTTCTAGGAGAAAGCGGTTTCTCATATTGTGCTTTTCGCACAAATATTCCTTCTTCAGGAATTGTAGGAAGTTTTGAAGATGAACTTCCCTCTTCATAGACTGACCTATCTAATTTAAGATAGATATCTTGCAGCTTTTGCTTACCCATACTGTAACTAACAAATAATCAGTTTATAAACACATAATCACATAATAGTAATCAGGAAAAATTAAGTATCTCTAAATACTTAATTAGCTTAACTCAGTGGCTCTGATACCACCTCATTTCTGTCACGGCCCCCGACCCGGTTTGACCCGTTTCAGGAGCCGCGGGACAGAAATCCCGTGATATTTATTTAATTGAGTTTAACAGCGGAAGTTTATCATCAGGATCGTTGTAAAGCTAAAAACTTTTCCCGATTATTTTATTTCACAATTCGGGATAAAATCCCGGTAATTTACAATAACATAATTTTGCTGATAAATCTTTATTTTTAGAAAACATATTTCTCTATTTTATAATGAACCACTTTCTTAAGCTTGAAATGCTCCCCAGCACATTTCCTGAATTACAATAGATCACCTGAAACATGTTTGAAAAAGGTTTTGTCAGCGGGAAATACTGAGTGAATCATTCAGTTTACTGAAATGACTCGTTTATTATAATTTACAGTATTAAGAGTTTTTACATATGTTTCTGATATCTACCAACTACCCACAGTATTTGTCACTCGACCGGATCTGTGACTGTGGTCATATCACCATTGGCTGCCCCAATGAATGACGTATATCACTTAATTTTAGGTTCGCCCACCTAATGTGATTAAAACAGTAGTAATGTGCACAATACCCCACATACTGGCTGTAATTTGGTGATTACATAAACTTAATCACTGTAATTATAATTCTGAAAATAATTTGGAGTATTGTAAAACATTTGATAAAAAGAGAATGACTCACATTGCAGATTTAACACGGGCAGAATATGATTTAGCCTTGTTAACCTAATTTAAATAATAATGCACACAAAACCGGGTTAGTGATCAATACAGCAGTTACGATAACTCACGAGATCAAATTCTCACAACGAACGACAAAGTGCGATACTTAAACATCCATCGAATTAACGACGAACGACAAAGTATCACCCTAATGTGGGCGGCACTTAAACATCCATTGGATATATTGATCAGTCGGAAAATGAATCGTAATAGTGATCGAATGATTACCCTGTTTTGCGGCAGCAATTCGTGATCAGTGTGTGTTTATTTGTAATAATACTATGATATCTCGACGTCCCCAGAGAGTTTATGCGTCGTTTCAACTTCAGAAAGCTACTGCCAAGGTCTGCTATTTATAGTGATTTTTGAGACATGCTTACGGACCATATGGCATTTCCCCTTACGGTCCGTAAGGGGTGCAATCTAATTATATAGGCTAGCTGGGTACGGGACTAGCTTGGCTGACTCATTTAAAAATCGAATTTCAAATTGTACAACGCATTTTGAAGATAATTATCAATAGGGTTTAACCCCCTCTGAGTTTTAGGGGCCCTGATCCTAATTCTGATTGTTCTGGAAATTTTAGGGTTAGTGCAGAATTACTTGGGTGTCTCAATTAGGGTTTTCTTATTGACTAATTATCATTCTAATTATTGATTTTAATGAGAGTTATTACAGTTATTGTCTTTGAAACAAATGTTGTAATTTGAATTTCCATGTTGTACTTGACAATGTTCTATGAAATGAAATGAAATTAGATTTTGTTATAATTATTGTCGCAAATAGTGTTATGATGTCTCGATCAATCTTGTTTGTCTCACTCCGATGTTTCCGCCATCGGTTGGGGTGTGACAGATTGGTATCAGAGCCATAACTATAGGGAATTAGGTAGAATTGCCATGTTCGACCTAGTATATAGTAAGTACCAAAACTTTTACCATTCTTGATTCTTGTTAAAATGTTAATTCTCCCTATTTGCTTCTATCTCTTCTTTTATCTTAATACATATACATATGTCTTTCCTAAGACATTTACACAATATACACATTGAAGACACTCGTATCATACGAACAAGATGACTTCACCAAAATAGGCGTGAAACCCATAATTTGGTGAACGACTCTCAATCCGCTTGTCCGATTTTTGCCCGAAATTACGCCATCAAGTTAGGAGTGAAGTCCGTATCTTGAGGGTAAATTTCCAATTCAAACTCTAGTGGACCCTCTTCAAAGTTTCTCAATTAAATTTCTTGATCCGACGAGTACCAACCACACTTAGGGTACGATGTTATCAAGTTAGGGGTGAAACCCGCATCTTGTCAACTAGTACCATTCCTCGATTTTCAATCCCGCCAAAGTTTCAATTTTTTCAATCGATTAGGGACGTGTAGTAACTAGAAGGGTAAAATACCGTTAATCGCTTCTCGATGAGAGTATTTTACCAATAGACCAAAGCACGTTTCCCTAACTAGAAAGGATCTTCGATTTACTTTGGAAAAGTCTTAGTTACGTTCCATGACATTCCATATTTTACGTTACCTCTCTTTTATGTTATCTCAATTTCTATGTGTTTTAATACTTGTTACCTCGTTCATTTCAAACCAATGCACAATTTGCACGTCTCTCACAGTAAAAAACATTAATAATTCTCGTGAGCAAACTAAATTTATACTCCTTTACGCATTCATACTATACTTTCTTGATACTTGTTATACTTATGAAATCTATGTGAATCATACGTGTTACGTGATACTTAAATGCTCATACATGCAAAACATTATTTTCATATTATGATCAAGTCTCATCCTCTATTCCTCTTTCGATGTTTAGATGTCTTCCAACAGTCTCTCTAAAAACCTCAAGAAGTCCAAGTCTGGTTCAAAGAAGGGTTCCAACAGCAACGCCGGTGACTCTATGTCGAAAAGGATTGTATGAAGTTCATGGACAAGCAAATGGCTAAGATCATCCCTGATATCGTTAGGAAGATCCAACCACCACCCAACACCGAATCACCCAACACATCCGTTGACCAAGTTGGAAACACCTAAGTCGACGTTCACCTTTAAACAATTCATGGCTTACAAACCCCTAACCTTCACTGGCGAAGAGGGTGCTACCGCGTTACTCCAATGGTTCAATGCCATCGAGTTAACGTTTCTTCAAAGCGGTTGCCCCGATAACCTTCGAACCCTCAACACGACGGGTGTGTTCCAATCAAGATCCCTTGATTGGTGGACCTCTGAGCATAACGCTTGTGGGAATGAAGTCGCCCATGCCTTACCCTAGGCTGATTTGAAAATGTTGATGAAGGGCGAGTTTTGTCCTCCCCGTGAACTTCAGAAACTAGAAAATGAATTCTGGAATCTGAGAAAAGTAGGGAACGACAATGTTTGCCTCACAGCCCACTTTAAGCAACTTAGTGCTTTGTGTCCTGGCCAAGTCGACACCGTCGACATGACTATCGCAAAGTATATTCGATGTCTCCCACCTCCAATCATGAACCTCTTCGAATCCGCTTCCCCCAAAACCCTTGAAGACACCTATCGTTTGGTAGCCAAACTCAACAACAATTATGTTCTCATGGAACCTCCGACAAGGTTTCATCGAAGAATGCTCCTCAAGCCACAACTAATACTACCACCGTTGAACCGTCACCATCCAAGCCATCCAAGAACAAAGGCAAGAAGCGGAAGGCTTCAAGCCAGAATTGTGCGGTAGTCACTCCGCAAAACCCTCAACCACTTCAAATAGTCGCTCCCACTCACCCCGAGCCTACCAAGAAGGCATGCACTGGGATGCATCCTAAGTGTAGCACATGCCTATACCATCATCTAGCTCACTTACCATGCCGATTATGCACAAACTGCAATAGGTTCGGGCATTTTGCCAACCCATGTCTCAGTGGCCCAAAGCCACTCGTCAACGAAAACCAAGCAGTTGCGGTAGCCCAAAACCACGTACCTAACCAAGCTCAACCCCAAGCCAACACCGGTCGGGTGTGTTACAAGTTTGGTGATCCGAATCATCTTGCAAACGTTTGTCCTCAGCGCAACACCAACAACAACAGCAGCCTCAGCAAGCACGTGACAGAGCTTTCGTCATCACAACTGCTTAAGCGTAGAATGCCAACGATGTTATCAAGGGCACGTTTCTCGTTAAAAATGTCTATGTTTCGTGTTTATTTGATACTTGCTAGGATAAAAGTTTCGTATCCATTGAATTCGAATCTTTACTTAAGTGTAGACGTTCTAAGTTGCCTAAACCATTCGCTGTCGAAGTCGCTAACGATAAGTTCGTCTCTGTTGATTCTATTCTTCTTAAGTGTTCTTTAAATCTTAACGATCATACGTTTTCAATTGACCTCAAACCTATGCAAATGGGTAGTTTCGATGTCATAGTAGGCATGGACTAGCTTAGGTGAGTTTGATGTGCACAAAATGCAACATATAAATTACATCAATTGTGGCATAAAACTAACCCTTTTTTAGTACTAATGTTGGAAAAAGTGTGTTTTTGTCTTCCTTTTGTATTTTCAGGATTAAATGAGCTCAAATAAACAAAAGAGGCAAAAAGGCAGCCAAATCTAACATAAATACAAGAAAAGGGACAAACGTGGCATGCCCGGCTCCCGACAGCATCTTCCCAAGTAAAACAAGAAAACAGAAGGCTGAACATGCCCCGTGCTCAATGAGCACGGGGGCGTGCCCAAGTGTCAGCAGAAAAGATAAAGTTGTAGAAGCTTCTATCGCCTACCACGGGGTCGTGCTCAGCGGACACGGGGCCGTGGTCAACTCTAAGATTCGCAGGATCTAGGGAAATCTTGATAGTATAGATACGCTTCTGCACACGGGGTCGTGCTCAGCGGACACGGGGGCGTGGTCAACTAATGCAGACAAACTGCAATTAATGAATAAAGAGAACGAGGATGGACACGGGGCCGAGCCCGAGCTGCTGTTCAGGCTATAAATAGGGGTGCTTGGCTCATTTGCAAACCATCCCTTGGCAAACCACCTCTCTCACACTTCACCCACCACCCACCACCATCACAACACCATCATCCACCACCATCATCCATTGTCCATCATAGAGTGTGTGAGTCGTCTCGGGATCTAAGATTGATCGTAAGAGTTCTTGACAATCAATGGCCATGTTTGCCTAAGTCTCTTACATCACTTGGTGAAGACAAGTGTTTAGTGTAATACTTTTTATTTTTAATCTTTTCGCACTTTTTATTTGGTTATGTATTAATGACTTTAATAACTAGTTTCTTATGTTGAAGGTAATTCTTCCTTATCGTTTGTCTGTGGTGTCTTGGTATTATTTTACGGTCTATATAAAATAAAAGATTTTCACCATTCATATCTCCACGGTCTGTCTGGAGATATGTTGGCTACCTGGTCGGGGGTTAAGGGAACGGTTTGGTAAGAGTCTTGCCATTGTTCAGTGTATAGATCCTGCAAAGAACCTGGGTCAAATTTAGTAGGACCTCCTTCAATACCCACCGGTATTGGATGGCGGGGGTCCGAACTCTTTGATCCCCTCATAAGTTAAATTACTATTAAAACTTTAACCCGGCTACTTAGGACTGTATCCCTGCTGACTCAGACTACTTAGCCGAGGGTAACGTCACCTTCAAAAGAGGGGCCTACCACAATATCCACAAGGTGTCGTTGAACATCAATTTGTCAAAGTCGACAATTTCGTCTTCCCGGACGACTTTGTCATACTAGACATGGAAGAAGACGCCGAAGTCCCTCTCATCCTAGGGAGGCCATTTCTAGCCACAGCACAAGCAGTGGCAGACATGAATGACAGAACACTAACACTGAAGTTTGGGGACGAGGAAGTGAAGTTTGGGGTTGGAAAAAGAGTAGAAGACGAAGACCCGATCAACTACATGAAGGTCATCGTCTCAAGCTTGGATGATGCTCTCTGACGGTGTAGCATGGGATGCAAAACATCCCACTTGGGTAACATATGACCAGGCTTTGGGTCTAGCCAAAGACCCTTATGTTGGTGCAGTTGTCTGTCGACTTCATCTTCGTTCGAGTCTTAGATTAGAACTGATTGTATAGTGCACGGAAATCGAGAAAGTGTGAATTAGTTGTGATTCGCTTGAAATGACATCTTGTCAATTTCAAGCGAAACCACATATCTTTCTGATTCCGCTTGAGGTAATAGGACAGATTCCGCTCGAAATGTATGTTGAGATTCCGCTTGAAACATGTTCAAGCGGAATCAGAAGGTCTATATATAGGGTCAGTCTGAGTGGAATCAATATAACAGTTGAGTTGTTGTATTTGACGGCGAAGCCCTGTTAAAGTGTCTCCATCTTGTAAAATGTTATCAGATCAATAAACTGAGATAAATTAGTGATTTCTAGTGTTATACAAGCTAAACAAAGACAGAATCAATGTAATCCGCCTCTGATTCTGTCTGAGCACTCTTCTGATCGACTCGTCAGGTCGTTTCACGATCCTACACCTTATAAACGTGGCGCACCATGGAGGCATTCCGCGGAACTATCCTTAGTTTAGTTTAGATTAATTTTTTTATGTTTTCTAGTTTAGTTTTAATTTTCAGGAATAAAACACATTCGGGATGGTGAAGGATAACAAGGGAAACTTGCACCAACACCCCCTGCACCAAAACAGGGCCATCCGACAAAATTTTCTTCATTACAGCAAGTTCAGCACGGGCCGTGCCCGCCCAACACGGCCCCGTGCTGCACAATCTGCAGAAAATGCCCAGTTAGGTAACTGGACACGGGGCGTGCTCACTGAACACGCCCCCGTGCCCAGGCTTCTGTTTCTTTTTACAAACTTTTGTTACTAGCGATCTAAACACGGGGCCGTGCCCGGACACCACGGGGCCGTGTCCGAACGCCTAGTAACATAAATTTTGCTTTTACATACCTTTTTACACATTCAATCAACCTGAAAACTTATTTTTGGGACACATTGAGGACAATGTGTAATATAAGTGTGGGGGGGATGCTAAAACCTTGAATCTTGCAAGTCCTAAATAGAAGCCTTACACAAAACTCTATTGGAACCGCTAATCACCCCAAATTTTTTTTCAAAAATTTTCATTTTTTTACTTGTCTAAGTTTAAGTTGGGAAATTCAAGTTCTAAAAAGGTTATATTTTTACAAATTTACAACCGATAGCGTCGTGATAAAAAGAACCAACATAAGAAAATTATGAAACGGCATGACAAGCTTAGTTAAAATTTGATTATATATACCTGATCACATAAAAACCCATTCCCACAAAAGTGAATTTTGAGCCCTTATTGAGCATACAAATACATATCTTTAAACTAAATGCTCATTTTTCGTTTCTTGTGTGAATAGCCGCTTGGTTCGTACGACTCTAGAACTTGCCACGACGATACATTCCCGTTCCTTACCAACTTAAACCCGGGTAAGTAAATGATGGAGGCATTAGGACTAACCCTTTTTATCTCTACAACATTATTTTTCTTTTTCTTTTACCACCTACCCAAAATCCCCCTAGTTAACCCCTTTGAGCCTAAACCTTTTCATTTCTTAACCCAAAACAAAAACCCATTTACCCACCAAAACCCTTTTTCATTTTAAACCCTTTGTTTTTGTAACAAGCTCGGTTTTTATTATGACTCTAAAAAATGATGATGAAGCCAAAGAAATAAACAAACAAGTTTATCAAAAACAACTTTGTTTAAAAGAAATGCTTCATCAAAATAAAAAGTTTTGAAAGATACCGAGTCTTATGAAAACCGACGCTTTTTATGCTTTTCGCCCTTTTACTAACCACTAACCCAACCACCCACCTTTAGCCCAAGCCTAACCCTTCACCCCAAAAGTCCTCTTGATATTTACAAAGGTGTATAGTTAAAAAGGAGGAGGATTGATTGCTTGGCAAGCTTATGGTAGGAGTAAGTTCCATGCCGCTCTCGAGTGATTCACTAAAATACATCTTCGGCCAAGTGTTCCGTGAGGTATGTGAACTTGTATATAAATGGAATTTTAAAAAGGCATGTTATGCCCTAATAAGTAATTTATCTTATGTAACGTTTTTAATAAATCATGACGAATAGGATTGTAAATAAATAAAAATAAAACTTAATAAAGAATCTTGGAAATCCCGACACTCTATGACAAGCCCAAAAAACCTTCTCTTCAACCCATTCCATTTGGGAGTGAAAAGCCACATTATAAAGAGTTTGCTTCAGGACAAGCAAAGATTCAAGTGTGGGGGTATTTGATGTGCACAAAATGCAACATATAAATTACATCAATTGTGGTAAAAAAACTAACCCTTTTTAGTACTAATGTTGGAAAAAGTGTGTTTTTGTCTTCCTTTTGTATTTTCATGATTAAATGAGCTCAAATAAACAAAAGAAGCAAAAAGGCAGCCTAATCTAACATAAATACAAGAAAAGGGACAAACGTGGCATGCCCGGCCTCCCCGAAAGCATCTTCCCAAGCAAAACAAAAAACAGAAGGCTGAACACGCCCCGTGCTCAATGAGCACGGGGGCGTGCCCAAGTGTCAGCAAAAAAGACAAAGTTGTAGAAGCTTCTATCGCCCACCACGAGGTCATGCTCAGCGGAGACGGGGCTGTGGTCAAATCTAAGATTCGCAGGATCTAGGGAAATCTTGATAGTACAGATACGCTTCTGCACACGGGGTCGTGCACAGCGGACACGGGGGCGTGGTCAACTAATGCAGACAAACTACAATTAATGAAGAAAGAAAAGGAGGATGGACACGGGGCCTTGCCCAATGGACACGGGGCCGTGCTCGAGCTGCTGTTCAGGCTATAAATAGGGGTGCTTTGCTCATTTGCAAACCATCCCTTGGCACACCACATCACAACACCATCATCCACCACCATCATCCACCACCATCACAACACCATCATCCACCACCATCATCACAACACCATCATCCACCACCATCATCCATTGTCCATCATAGAGTGTGTGAGTCATCTCGGGATCCAAGATTGATCGTAAGAGTTCTTGACAATCAAAGGCCATGTTTGCCTAAGTCTCTTACATCACTTGGTGAAGACAAGTGTTTAGTGTAATACTTTTTATTTTTAACTTTTCGCACTTTTTATTTGGTTATGTATTAATGACTTTAATAACTAGTTTCTTATGTTGAAGGTGGTTCTTCCTTATCGTTTGTCCGTGGTGTCTTGGCATTATTTTACTGTCTATATAAAATAAAAGATTTTCACCATTCATATCTCCAAGGTCTATATGGAGATATGTTGGCTACCTGGTCGGGGGTTAAGGGAAGGTTTGTAAGAGTCTTGCCATTGTTCAGTGTATAGATCTTGCAAAGGACCTAGGTCAAATTTAGTAGGACCTCCTTCAATACCCACCGGTATTGGATGGCGGGGGTCCGAACTCTTTGATCCCCTTATAAGCTAAACTACTATTAAAACTTTAACCCGGCTACTTAGGACTGTATCACTGCTGACTCAGACTACTTAGCCGAGGGTAATGTAACCTTCAAAAGAGGGGCCTACCACAATATGCATTAATAACTTAATTAATTATCTTTCAATAATCTGACCCTTTATGATTGTATCCTTGCTGACTCAAACTACTGGGTTGAGGGTAACGTCACCTCCAAAAAAAGGGCCTACTACAATAACTAAGATAATCTCTTAAAAAGTGTAAAAGTGCGGAAATAATCAAAGGTTACACTACACACGAGTCGGATCCTAGTGATTCGTCTTGTCTATCTGTTTTTACTTTTATTTTATTTTTCAGCATTTTAGTTAGTTTTATTTTTCTAGTTTAAAAACCTTTTTCTAATTTTTGATTTGATTAGACGTTGAGGATAAACCGGTACTAAAAGCTCTTGTGTCCTTGGACGACCTCGGTATCTTACCAACACTATACTACGTCCACGATAGGTGCACTTGCCCATATGTGTGTTTAGTGTTAATAAATATCGTGTTTTATAAATTTAAAACTTGGCAAAAAAAAGTGTAAAAGTGCTTAAAAATATACATTAAAAACTATACCCACTTACGCACATCAAGTTTTTGGCGCCGTTGCCGGGGACACAAGGATTTTAAGAAAATTTAGGAATCAACGGCCTAATCATTTTTTCTAAATTTTTCTGTTTTTTTAGGATTTTCTTAACTTTTCAGTTTCTGCAGAGCTCAGCACGGGCCGTGCCTGGTCGGACACGGGCCGTGCCCAGCATTGTCACTGGTAGGTTTTATTTTCTGAGTTACAGAGAGCTGAGCACGGGGACGGGTCGGTGCAACACGGGGCCGTGTCCAACTCCCCAGTAACAAGGATCCGGAAAACAATCACTGTATCTCCAACCACGGGCCGTGTTCATCTGAACACGGGGCCGTGGTGAACTTTCTGACCAACGTTCTTTTTGTTTTTATTGTAGGACTTGGAACCCAGGCGCCACATCTGGACTTTCTACGTAGTGTATGAGCTCCAGTTCTAGTAGAGACATAAAAGAACCTCTAGAAGAACCCGAACACTTTCTCAGAAAAAGACTTAAAGCTAAAAACCGAGAGAAAGTTTCAGGGGACCCACTTTCAATGGCGGACCAACGTACTCTCATGGATTACCTACGCCCCACCGTAGGTAATCTAGGCACCGCTATCAATGTGCCGAATGTCGAAGCCAATAACATCGAACTTCAGCCACATTTGATACAGATGCTTCAAAACTCCGCAACCTTCCATGGGCTTGCGGACGAGGATCCCCATCTACATATTACTAATTTCTTAGAAATATGTGATACCTTTCAGATCAATGGAGCATCAAACGAAGCCATCCGCCTTCGAATGTTTCCATTTTCACTAAAAGACCGAGCTAAGGCTTGGCTCAACACCCTCCCAGTTGGCTCGGTAAACACCGGGGATGAACTAGCCCAAAAGTTTCTATATAAGTATTTCCCTCCTGCTAAAACGGCTAAATTAATGACTGAAATGAATACATATTCACAAGAGGATGGGGAATCCTTATATGAAACTTGGGAAAGGTTCAAGGAGCTACTAAGAAAGTGTCCTCATCACGGTCTTGCGGTGTGGCAACGAGTATCCACTTTCTACAATGGGTTGTTGCCACACACAAGACAAACACTTGACTCTAGCTCCGAGGGACTTTTAGGTAATCGTCGCCCAAATGAAATATATAATCAAATTGAGGAAATTGCTCAAACCAATTTTCAGTGGCACACTCCCCGAGGCAATAAATCTATTGCCCCTGGTGCCCATAAGGTTGATGAAAGCACTTCTTTACAAGCCTAAATCGAAGCCCTTTCTTCAAAAATCAAAAAAACTAGAAATTACAAAAACCGCCTCGGTCATGGCTTGTGACGGGTGTGTTGGGCCACACGAAAATTGGAGTTGTATGAAAGAGTTAGATGATCAAACAGAGTCGGTAAACTACATTGATAATAGACCTAGGCCGTCGGGTCCTCCAACGGGTACCTACAACCAAGGATCGCGTAACCACCCTAACCTTGGTTGGAGAGAACCCGGCAATAGTAGTAACCAACAAAATCTAAACCAACGAACAAACTTTCAACAACCAAGAGTCGAGTCACAAAATTTCTCTCAACAACAAGGTGGACGAGAAAGGCTTGAAGATACTGTATCTCGCCTCATCTCCGACACCGAAAAGAAAAACTCGGATCGATTTCAACAACTGGAATCGAATTTTAGAAATCAACAAGGTAGTATACAAAACATTGAAAAACAATTAAATCAAATAGCTCAAAATTTCTCCGAGAGACCACAAGGCGCGTTACCAAGTAATACCGAAACCAACCCAAAGGCGCAAGTACATCTCATAACATTGAGAAACCGTACCGTGGGTTCCGAAACCAACCCAAAGGCGCAAGTACATCTCTCAACAACAACGCCGCAACAAGAGAAGGCTTCTCAACCAATTCAAGAGCCTACGAAGACTACTCCGGTCCCATACCCCGGTCGGGTAATTCATCAAAAGACCGATGAGCAATTCGCAAAGTTCGAAAATTTATTAAAACAATTGCATGTTAATATTACTTTTATCGAATTCCTAACTCAAATGCCTAAATATTCAAAATTCAAGAGGGACTTCCTCACTCATAAAAGGAAAATTGAATCATTGCAATTAGTTAACTTAGGCGAAGAATGCTCCGCCTTACTACTCAACAACCTCCAGCAAAACAAGATTGATCCTGGAAGCTTCACGATTCCTTGCTCAATTGGGGAATCCCCCATTCGCAATGCACTAGCCGATCTTGGGGCTAGCATAAACCTCATGCCCGCATCAATGTTCAAACGACTCGGCCTAAGAAAAACGAGCCCTACAAAGATGAGCATACAACTTGCCGACAGATCCGTCAAATATCCACAAGGTGTCGCTGAAAATCTATTGGTCAAAGTCGACAATTTCGTCTTCCCGGCCGACTTTGTCATACTAGACATGGCAGAAGACGCCGAAGTCCCTCTCATCCTAGGGAGGCCATTTCTAGCCACAGCACAAGCAGTGGTAGACATGAATGACGGAACACTAACATTGAAGTTTGGGGAATGAGGAAGTGAAGTTTGGGGTTGGAAAAAGAGTAGAAGACGAAGACCTGGTCAACTACATGAAGGTCATCGACTCTAGCTTGAATGATGCTCTCTGACGGTGTAGCATGGGATGCAAAACATCCCACTTGGGTAACATATGACCAGGCTTTGGGTCTTCCCAAAGACCCTTATAAACGTAGCGCACCACGGAGGCATTCCGTGGAACTATCCTTAGTTTAGTTTAGATTAATTTTTTATGTTTTCTAGTTTACTTTTAATTTTCAGGAATAAAACACACTCGGGATGGTGACGGATAACAAGGGAAACTTGCACCAGCACCCCATGCACGAAAACAGGGCCATCCGACAAAATTTTCTTCATTACAGCAAGTTCAGCACGGGCCGTGCCCGCCCAACACGGCCCCGTGCTGCACAATCTGCAGAAAATGCCCAGTTCAGGTAACTGGACTTCTGTTTCTTTTTACAAACTTTTGTACTGGCGATCTGAACACGGGGCCGTGCCCGGACACCACGGGGCCGTGTCCAGACGCCCAGTAACATAAATTTTGCTTTTACATACCTTTTTACACATTCAATCAACCTAAAAACTTATTTAAGGGACACATTGAGGACAATGTGTAATTTAAGTGTGGGGGGGAGGGGATGCTAAAACCTTGAATCTTGCAAGTCCTCAATACAAGCCTTACACAAAACTCTATTGGAACCGCTAATCACCCCAAAATTTTTTTCAAAAATTTTCATTTTTTTTACTTGTCTAAGTTTAAGTTGGGAAATTCAAGTTCTAAAAAGGTTATATTTTTACAAATTTACAACCGATAGCGTCGTGATAAAAAGAACCGATGTACAATTTACTTATTATAACATTTTACTTCGTTTTTTTATTTATTATTAGGTTAAAAATACATGTGTTACATGGGGTTGACTCCCGTTTTTATGATACATTCAAATGATGAGATATAATTATTTTAGTTAGTTTATGCACCTTCATGGTTGTTTATTTTTTTTCATTCACAAAACACTCGTCTTAAATTTGTATTCAATAGAGTTTACGGTAAAAAAAGGTGGTGATCGATCCCCACGTTTTTATATATTTCATCATTTTTATGAAGTATACCGTAAAATCGAGAATTAAATACTCTTTGAATGAAGTATATAATTGTTATATTTAAAAATGGTGTTCTTTCTACATGTTGATGCAATGATGGGTTTAAACCAATTATAACAATACGCCTACCATTATAGCGATGCGTCTAAAAACATTTACAATTTGATAGAAGCATATGCCAGACTTAAAATAGTTATTTAATTCTAGTGAAAAAAACAATAATACAATTATTAAGTATATCAAACGAGAACATTTGATTCCTAATTTACCATAATTTCAATTACCGAACTCTAAAGTATATATATCTACTCATAATAAAAACAACCATTTATACTTATCTAATTTTTTTGTTTAGAATTATTTATAGAAAACAAATATTTATTCTTATCTATTTTTTTTGTTTAAAATTATTATTATTTACTATGATCATAATAAGAACAAACGTAAATATTCTTATCTAATTTTTTGTTTAAAATTATTATTATTATTATTATCATAATAAAAACAAACGTTTATTTATCCTTATCTAAATATTTATTTTTATCTAATATTTTGTCTAAAATTATTATTATTTAATATGTGAGATAAATAGGAAAATAATCTATGAAAGCTCCAGAGAGTGACACGTGTTCAAAAATATTCAGAAGAAATCTATTTAATATAATTTATATATATGTTAAGTATGAACAAATATGCGTACCGACTTGTTTATTTGCATTAAAACAGAGTACTTATATGTTGACAATATAATTTAACTAATATCATAATTATATCTAATGTCTGAATTTTCCGTGTGATACAGATAAATTAATTTTAAAAATTGTTTTATACATACATAATTGACACAGATTCAATCTCAATAACTTTTATATATAATATTTAGTTATTTATTTAATTGTTTAAATACATAAAGTAGCTGCAGTTTAAAAAAAGGGTTGGCTAAATGCACCTCCTTTTTTACTAGTCATACCTCCTTTCTAAAAATACAGTTTAAAAATTATTAAATTTCACCCCTCTATACAATTCAAATATTGTTTTTGAAAATGTTTTCTCTAACTAGTATTTTATTATGTTTCTATAAAATATCATTACAAATTAATAATTTTTTTTAAACAATAAAAAAGTTTCAGAACATTTTTAGAAAAAAAAAAAATTTGATTTCATATTTTTAATTTATTTCGTATTTTAGCTTTTTTCATCTTTCTATTTCTATTTTATTAGTATTATTATTATATTAAAATATTTTTCTAATATAATTAACAACTTTTATTTATTAAAAGTAATAAGATGCAAAAAGAAAATAAAATGTTAACTAGCACATTAGATAGTAAAATGATTTGATCAAAGCACGTAATATCAATTAATAATCGATATAGGTTGAAATTTAATTGTTGTGATGATATGTTATTGACTAATCAGAATTATTATCTACAAATTGACATGGTGATTGTCAAATATATTTCTCCTCTTTTAACTCCAAAAACATATTAAGTTGGGTGGTTTCAAAGCTTCATTGAAATTTTTGTGTATTATTGTTTTTACAAACTAAATTCAAATATCCACTTCAAGCTGTTATAAACAAAAAAAAAATCCTGCTTCAAAACTAAAATGACTCGCTTCGGTTTAAAACGTAAGAAATCGATTTTTTTTTTTCAAATAACCAAAAAAATGTTTCTTTTTAAATAAAATAATGTTTTAAATACAAATAGTAGTAGTAGTAGTAGTAATAATAATAATAATAATAATAATAATAATAATAATAATAATAATAATAATAATAATAATAATTAAAGGTAAAAATGAAAAATTAAAAACAAAATGGTTTGAATTGTATTAATGTGAAAGTTGAAGGAGGAGGTACGTTTAGTAGAAAAGTGGGTACATTTAGCAACACCCTTAAAAAACAATACAAGATAAAAAGATAAAGATTTAATTGTATTTATTTAAAAAGTTTAAGTGGGGTGCAACCAGTTAAAAAAAAAAAAGAAGAGTGCATTTAGCAACACACTTTTATCTTTTGTACACCTCCTTAGGATTTCATATCAGTATAATTAAAACCTTTGTTTTATTTAGTTAGGATTTCATATCAATATAATTCAAACCTTTGTTTTATTTAAAAAAAAACTAGTTATTCAACCCGCCGCGTTGCGACAGGGATGGTGCGAGAGTTTTCTCGGTTTTGATTTGATTTGTTACGGTATTGATACGGTATTGGCGCACATTATACCAATCGAAAGATAAAAACACAAAAAATAAAGTTGTAATACGACGAAAACAATAACTGAACCACCATAACGCGTAAACATGACCCCACTTATTATAGTTAATTAGAACAAATAAAAAAATAAAGAAGCTATAAAAAAATAACTTTTTCACTTTACATAATAACCTTTTCTTAGTTTCTTAACTTCACAATATTTTGATCGCATAATAGCTTTTTTACAGTAAATTCCGATATTTTTTCAACCTAATCCTTTTTCATCCTAATCCTAATAACATATATGAAAAAACCCTATACAATAAAGTTCAAAGGAAATGTGAGCGGGCAGGGCCGACCCAAGCCCAAGCATTTTGAAGCTTGAGTTTTAGGCCTCAAAATCAATAGGGCTTCCAACTTTAAAAAAAAATTATATATGATATTTAGGTTGGCCTAAACTTATCTTTATACATATAAAAATATATAAAAATACAAAAAAATTAAATTAACTTCGTCAATAATAAACCTTTAAGTTTGTTCTGTTGGTCCCAAGCCCGGGTAAAGAAGGGTTTTTCTCAAATAGTGTTTTTTTTTTTTTTTTAAAGAGGCCTAGAGTTTTTAATTCGCTTTAGGCTATCAAAGTCGAGCCGGCTCTGTGAGCGCGTCAATGTCACTGGTCCAATGAATAGTTAAAGAGAGAAAAGGACAAAATTTTATAAAGCCTTACCACGGTTATTTTTTTTTTGAACGGCCATAAAGATTTACCGCGTATATTCCAAAAGCAAAACCATAGATCGTAAAACAAAACCATTCCTTGAAAACCATGGATTAAAAGTTTTATAGATAGAGGGAGAGAGAGGAGCTGTGACAGACAACTACACCTTTCGCAAACCTACACAACCTCAAAAGCAGCAATACTGTTTTCACAATCTCAAAAATCTCTTCATCCTCCTTATATCTCAACTCTCATTCTTTTCCGTTTAAATCAAACAGCCACGATAAGCAAGTCTAACTCTGTCATGATCGGGATTTTAGTCACCTGCTGCGGCTGCCTACCGCGGCTGTTTGTAATCGTCAGAAAACTGACTTGGGTCGGAACCCACCTTCTTCCGCCGCGAGTAGCTCTGCCACCGCCGTTGTGTAAACCAATCGAACCCTTCTACTCATTTTTTAGACCTTAAAATCGAATATATATATATATATATATATATACACACACACACAGAGAGAGAGAGAGTTCTTCCTCTCCAAACAAAAACCCCAACCGTTTTGCAGAGGCACTGGTGTTTAAACCGTCGGGTGATGATGGTGGTGTGGAACCCGCTTTGCTTTGCGGGGTTGAAGAATGGATCACTTGCGGGTTGTCAATATCGGAGGACGGGTGGATGAGGCAGCCGCCTTGGAGAATGGAGGTGAGGCATGGTTTGAAATGGTAATGAGAAAGAGATACAGAGATGGTGGGGTAAAATGTGCTGCAACTTGTAAACCAATGAAAAGAAAGTAAAATTGAGCAGTAAAATAGTGAGGAGCACAGAAATTGCTAAATTAAAGAGGGAAAATGTATTTTCATATAATCTCTTGATCTTATAATGTTATAAATATGAGAAAAGATTAAATATGAAGTTAATTTTGGCTAGGAAGGATAGAAAGCCATAGAATTATGACATGTGGCAACATTTAAAATAAAGAAAAAGAGTATTTTAGTCAATCCAACTCCTTCTTCTTCCTTTTTCAAAACCCAGTAACTTCAAAACCCACCATTTTCAAAACCCACTATCTTCAACCATTTTTCACTTTCTATCTCAATAATCATTACATTATAGTGCGATTTTCATCACCAATCAATGATTCAAAACCCGATCAACGTGTTCTTCAGCTTTTTTCGAAGAAAACCCAGTTTAATTTCATTCAAAATCTCGTTTTTTCTGGTGATTTTGAAGATAATCACTCGATTTGTTCGATTCAATCGCTGATAAGTGTTTCTATCATTCAAATTTCGTCAATTGATGAAGAAACCGGCTTCGATCCATGTAAGAAATTCTTTAATTTTATTTTCACGATCTGGGTTTTTATTTAGTCGTTGCGTTTTACGATCTTGGCGGGGGTCCGGGGGCGGCAGGCCCCGGTAGCGGGGTCCCAGGGGCGGCAGCCCCTGGCGAGGTCCAAGGGGCAGAGCCCCTGGCTGGGGTTGAATACAGTAATAAATTTTTTTTTCGATTAAAATGCTGTACTAAAAACGCATCAGAAAAATTAATTTTCCAGAAATTGGCTCATTTCGAATACAGTAATTCGTAGACAGTTCAGACAGTTCACAGACAATTCACAAACAGTTCACAAACAGTTTTATGTGTCCATTGCGTTTTAGAAATAAGAGAGTTTTATTTGTTTTTGGCTATTGCGTTTTAGAAAAAAACACATTTTTAAGTATCTTTAGTCATTTCGTTTTAGGTAAAACACATTTTTAGGTGTTTTCAGTCCATTGCGTTTTACAGAGAACACTTTCTTTTGTTTTTTAGGTCATTGCGTTTTAGAAATGAGACATTTTTAAGTGTTTTCTGGCATTGCGTTTTACAAATAAAACATCTATTTGTGTTTTCTGGCCATTGCGTTTTAGGTAAAACACCTTTTTATGTGTTTTTTGTGCATTACGTTTTAGGTAAAACACATTTTTATGTGTTTTCTGGCCATTGCGTTTTACAAATAAGACATTTCTGTGTGTTTTCTAGCCATTGCGTTTTACAAATAAGTCATTTCTTTGTGTATTTGGTGCATTGCGTTTTAGAAAAATGTCATTTTTTAGGTTTTTTTTTCATTGCGTTTTACGTAACTGGTGATTTTTCTATTGCGTTTTACGCAACTGGGTTTAAATTTTTTTTTTAAATATAGCAATAGTATACTCGTTTTAAAGATAAAAAACGCTCGTTTTTTTGGTACAATTTTTATAAAAAAATAATGTCGTATGAAAGAGTTATTAACGTTTAAAAAATGGGGGGGAATTGGAGGAGAGAGAAACTATTGGCTTGGATTGATTAGAATGCCCTTGAACAAACTCACGCGCCTCTTTTCTTCCTTTCAATTTCTCTGATTTAATCTTAGCCCTTGATTAACTTAATGGATGGTCAAGATCACTTCCCAACCTTTGTAGCCAAATAAACTTACTATTGTATCTTCACCCTTATAAATATATGAGTTTCTTTTTCTAAATTTGCATTATAATATAATCTCTTGAACCTACAATCTTATGAAAAAAGGTATTTTCATATAATCTCTTGATCTTATAATCTTATAAATATATGAGTTTCTTTTCTAAATTTACATTATAAAATAATCTCTTGAACTTACAATCTTATAAAAAAATAATATATTATTTTTTAAACTGAATTCTAAGAAAAGCAAATAATCAAACCAACTAAAAGTAAAGCAAAGATAAAACACATTTCCAGATGAAAATATATTTACTATCGAAATAGCTTATTTCGCTTTATATTTTTATCAACAATGGTTCTTTTACATAAAATGGGCGGAGATACAATAGAAAGTTTATTTGGCTAGGAAGGTTAGGAAGTAATCTTGACCATCCATTTAGTTAATCAAGGGCTAAGATTAAATCAGGGAAATTGAAGGGAAAAAAAGAGGCGCGTGAGTTTGTTTAGGGGCATTCTAATCAATCCAAGCCAATAGTTTCTCTCTCCTCCAATCCCCCCCCCCCCATTTTTTAAATGTTAATAACTCTTTCATACGACATTATTTTTTTTTATAAAATTTGCACCAAAAAAACGAACGTTTTTTTTATCTTTAAAACGAGTATACTATTGCTATATTTAAAAAAAAATTTAAAACCCAGTTACGTAAAACGCAATAGAAAAACCCCAGTTACGTAAAACGCAATTAAAAAAAAAACCTAAAAAATGACATTTTTCTAAAACGCAATGCACCAAAAACACAAAAAAATGACTCATTTGTAAAAGCAATGGCCAGAAAACACAAAAAAAATGTCTTATTTGTAAAACGCAATAGCCTAAAAACACAAAGAAAGTGTGTTTTCTAAAACGTAATGGACTGAAAACACATAAAAATGTGTTTTACCTAAAAGGCAATGCACCAAAAACACAAAGAAATGTCTTATTTCTAAAACGCAATGGCCAGAAAACACTTAAAATGACTGTTTTCTAAAACGCAATAAACTGAAAAAGCATAAAAATGTGTTTTACCTGAAACGCAATAACTAAAAACACTTCAAAAATGTGTTTATCTAAAACGCAATAGCCAAAAAAACACATAAAAATGTCTTATTTCTAAAACGCAATGGCCTAAAAACACAAAAGAAAGTGTATTTTCTAAAACGCAATGGACTGAAAACAAATAAAAATGTGTTTACCTAAAACGCAATGAACTAAAAACACTTCAAAAATGTGTCTTTCTAAAACGCAATGGCCAGAAAACACATAAAACTCTGTTATTTCTAAAACGCAATGGACACAAGCTGACCTATCTGTGAATCTGTCTGAACCAGAGTGTAGCAAATCAAAAAAACTGTCTACGAATTACTGTCTTCGAAATGAGGCTCTGCCCCTTGGACCTCGCCAGGGCCCGCCGCCCCTGGGACCCTGCTACCAGGGGCTGCCGCCCCCGGACCCCCGTCAAGATCGTAAAACGCAATGACTAAATCAAAAATCCAGATAATAAAAATGAAATTAAATAATTTCTTACATGGATCGAAGTTGGTTTCTTCAACGATTGACGAAATTTGAATGACTGAAACACTTATCAGAGATCGAATCGAACAAATCGAGTGATTATCTTCAAAATTAACAAAAAAAAACGAGATTTTGTATGAAATTAAACTAGGTTTTCTTCAAAAAACTGAAGAACACGTTGATCGGGTGTTTGAATCATTGATTGGTGACGAAAATCGCACTATAATGTAGTGATTATTGAGATAGAAAGTGAAGAAATGATTGAAGATGGTGGGTTTTAAAAATGGTGGGTTTTGATGTTACTGGTTTTGAAAAGGAAGAAGAAAGGGTTGGATTGACTAAAATACCCTTTTTCTTTATTTTAAATGTTGACACATGTACTAATCCTATTGCTTCCTACACTTCCTAGCCAAAATAAACTTTCTATTTGATCTTTTCCCTACATAAAATAACTAATTAGAACTTTTATTTTATGTTCAGACAATAATATTTACCTAGACTTATGGTTGATACAGAAATCTTTAAAAACAAATTAAAATAATGACTTTTCTAACCATATTTAATGTACTTTTTTATAGGATATGGTATGACACGTAAGAGAATGAGGTATGTTTAGCCCATCTTTTACAAGTTATATCAATTCAGTTTACCTCTTCGCTATCCTCAAGTTATTTTTTTTCTCCATAAGGCCAAGGGGTTTGGTATACCGCCCTTGGCCACATCACCTTCACTTTCGTTAGTGCCCTATAATACCCCACACCTACCCTCTACCTGCCAAAGAGGGGGCGCCATTGATGGCCCGCCAGCACACTAACAATTGCATGCAAGTTAAAGGGAGTGTCTATAAAGCCCCCCATATGACGTAGCGCCTAGATGGATTTGACGTGGCGTAATAAAGCCCCTAGGAACTTTAAACCACACCCACTAGCCTAAGTTACAAAAAATACCTTCAGTTTTATACATATACTAGGATTTTGACCCGCCGCGCGTTGCGGCGGCGTCAAAAGTTAAAGGTCATTCGTATTTATACGGGATGTTTATCAACATTTATAAAAGTTCAAATTGAACTATATAACTGATATCTAGAGAGCAAAATTGTATCAAGCCATGAATGACTTGTTAACCAAAGATGCATGCCTAACAACAGTATGTAAAGAAACATCATAGAGATTCTACGTAACCTCTATGGCACTTGATTGTATTCCCTGCTAATGGCTACCAGTATAAGATCTACGTGAATAAACATCCTAAAAGAGAGACATGTGTAGAGACACAATTTACCTTGACGTCAAGCATATCTATATTGACAAATTGTAGTAATCGGTCATTCAGTATATGCTCCACCTGTTCGTCGAATAAAAATCATAAGAATGAGATAAAAATGTCAAGTTAAACATACATGTGTAGCTAGCTACCTTGCACAAAGGACATGATATTTTTATTTGGTGAATATCTATTAATGAACTTGAGAAAAAATAATAAAAAGCGAGATTTTGGAGTGAACTGTCCTCAAAATGTATGATATCTTAACTAATTCTAATGTATACAGAATAATACAGTCTGAACTAATTCAAGCCCTAATTTTGTACCCAACAATCATATGAAATCCTATTAACATTAATATCAGTGATTGAATTACGTAAACACTAACCAGATAAATCAGAATCAGACCCTTTCTTCATCTTCTTCTGACGTCAACATTCCCGACAACCACCGGAAACGTAAACAGTGGCACCGGAAAGTTTAAATCATTGCCGGAAACAGAATTAGAAGCAGCAAACGACGACGATTTCAACGAACCGGTGAAACAACCTCTCGAATTCCGAGTCGCTGACGTCAGCACTCAGACTGCAACTCTCATCCTGAATACATCTTCCACTCGTATTGAAAATGTTGTTGTTGTTGTCTGATTCAGATGAGCATACACTTGTAGACATCTGAATGATTTCAATTTGAAACGTTCTGTTGTTTAACCTAACCCTAGAAACCCTACGTTGAAATTAGGCATGTTACGATTTACCTAAAATGTGAAATGCAGGTTGCCGGTAGTAGTAGTGATGGTGGTGGTGTACGGAGCCCATCGTACTGCTGTTGTTGCCACACATCACCACCGTCTTCTTCCACAATCTCTCCTTTCTCCATATCATACTCAACCGTCCGATTAACTGGCAACAGCGGCAGAGAAGTCGTGCTTGCGGCTGTGATGACGGTTGTGGCGGTGACGGTGCTGGTGGCGTTTGAACGGTTCTTCCGATTCATCGTCGGAGGTGAGACGGTCTTTGCGTTCTTCGGTGTCCCTGGTCATGGCAGAACCCTAGGGTTAGGGTTTAGATTTGGGGAAAATTGAAGGAGATTGTGAGAGTTAAGAGATTTGATGGAGATTTGTACGCAGAAGAAGAAGAAGAAGATATTGAAGGACTGGAAGTGTGTGGAAGACGATGGCATAATAGAAAAGATTTATTAGGGGCAGTTTTGTAATTTGGTTGTTGTTTTGTCTGATTATCACCAACCTTTCACTTTCATATTATATAAATTTACCACAAATCAATTAACTTAATACATGTTTTTTAAGCAAGGGGTGTTAAACTATTTGAGTCAAATTGGTACTTATGTATGTTGGAGCTCGGCTCATTTAAGAGGTTTTGAGCTCGGCTCGTGGATAATTTTATAAAATGGGCATATTCTTTAATATAGATCTGATTATTTTTATTTTTATACATATATATTGTTTTTATATTTTTATTTGTAGTTAAGGTTTTACATATGTGTATAGTATAATGTAATATATAGTTATGTTGGTGCAGTTTTTATGTCCGATGTTGTTCGAATAGATTAGATTTATTTTATGCTGATTATGTAATAGTTAGTGAAACGGTCAAACGAACGTGTATTGACCCGCTCGTTTGAAGTGGTCAAATGATGTGTGCAAAATGCAACATATAAATTACATCAAATGTGGCATAAAACTAACCCTTTTTTAGTACTAATGTTGGAAAAAGTATGTTTTTGGCTTCCTTTTGTATTTTCAGGATTAAATGAGCTCAAATGAACAAAAGAAGCAAAAAGGCAGCTAAATCTAACATAAATACAAGAAAAGGAACAAACGTGGCATGCCCGACCCCCCGACAGCATCTTCCCAAGCAATAACAAGACAACAGAAAGCTGAACACGCCCTGTGCTCAGTGAGCATGGGGGCGTGCCCAAGTGTCTGCAGAAAAGACAAAGCTGTAGAAGCTTCTATCACACACCACGGGGGCGTGCCCAGCGGACACGGGCCGTGGTCAACTGTAAGATTCGCAGAATCTGAGGAAATCTTGATAGTACAGATACGCTTCTACACACGGGGTCGTGCCTAGCGGACACGGGGGCGTGGTCAACTAATGCAGACAAACTGCAATTAATGAAGAAAGAGAAGATGGGTGGACACGGGGTCGTGTCCATGCTTCTGTGCAGGCTATAAATAGGGGTGCTTGGCTCATTTGCAAACCATGCCTTGGCACACCACCTCTCTCACACTTCACCCACCCACCACCACCATCATAACACCATCATCCACCACCATCATCCATCATCCATCATAGAGTGTGTGAGTAGTCTCGGGATCTTAGATTGATCGTAAGAGTTCTTGACAATCAAAGGCCATGTTTACCTAAGTCTCTTACATCACTTGGTGAAGACAAGTGTCTAGTGTAATACTTTTAATTTTTAATCTTTTCGCACTTTTTATTTGGTTATGTATTAATGACTTTAATAACTAGTTTCTTATGTTGAAGGTGAATCTTCCTTATCATTTGTCCGTGGTGTCTTGGCATTATTTTACTGTCTATATAAAATAAAAGATTTTCACCATTCATATCTCCTTGGTCTATATGAAGATATGTTGGCTACCTGGTCGGGGGTTAAGGGAAGGGTTTGGTAAGAGTCTTGCCTTGTTCAGTGTATAGATCCTGCAAGGACCTGGGTCAAATTTAGTAGGACCTCCTTCAATACCCACCGGTATTGGATGGCAAGGGTCCAAACTCTTCGATCCCCTCATATGTAAGCTACTATTAAAACTTTAACCCGGCTACTTAGGACTGTATCCCTGCTGACTCAGACTACTTAGCTGAGGGTAATGTCACCTTCAAAAGAGGGGCCTACAACATTACGCATTAATAACTTAACTAATTATCTTTCAATAATCCAACCCTTTAGGATTGTATCCTTGCTGACTCAAACTACTGGGTTGAGGGTAACATCACCTTCAAAAGAGGGGCCTACTAGAATAACTAAGATAATCTCTTAAAAAATGCAAAAGTGCGGAAATAATCAAAGGTTACACTAAACACGAGTCTGATCCAAGTGATTCATCTTGTCTATCTGTTTTTACTTTTATTTTTATTTTTCAGCATTTTAGTTAGTTTTATTTTTCTAGTTTAAAAACCTTTTCCTAAACTTTTGATTTGATTAGACGTTGAAGATAAACCGGTATTAAAAGCTCTTGTGTCCTTGGACGACCTCGGTATCTTACCAACACTATACTACGCTCACGATGGGTGCACTTGCCCATATGTGTGTTTAGTGTTAGTAAATATCGTGTTTTATAAATTTAAAACTTGGCTAAAAAGTGTTAAAGGGCTTAAAATATACATTAAAAACTATACGACACTTCACACGCATCAAGTTTTTGGCGCCGCTGTCGGGAACAAAAGGATTTTAAGAAAGTTAGGAATCAACGGCCTAATCGTTTTTTCTTATTTTTCTGTTTTGTTTATTATATTCTTAATTTTTCAGTTTCTGCAGAGCTCAGCACAGGCCGTGCCTGGTCGGACACGGGCCGTGCCCAACATTGTTACTGGTAGTTTTTATTTTCCGAGTTACAGAGAGTTAAGCACGGGGCCGTGTCGGTGCAACACGGGGCCGTGTCGAACTCCCCAGTAACAGGGATCCGGAAAACAATAATTGTATCTCCCACCACGGGCCGTGTTCATCTGAACACGGGGCCGTGGTGAAGCTTCTGACCAACGTTCTTTTTTGTTTTTATTGCAGGACTTGGAACCCAGGCGCCACATCTGAACTTTCCACGTAGTGTATGAGCTCCAGTTCTAATAGAGATATAAAAGAGCCCCTAGACGAACCCGAACGCTTTCTAAGAAAAAGACTCAAAGCTAAAACCAAGAAAAGGTTTCGAGGGACCTACTTCCAATGGCGGACCAACGTACCCTCATGGATTACCTACGACACACCGTAGGTAATCTCAGCACCGCTATCAATGCACCAAATGTCGAAGCCAACAACATCGAACTCCACCGCATTTGATACAAATGCTTCAAAACTCCGCAACCTTCCATGGGCTTGCGGACGAGGATCCCCATCTATATATTACTAATTTCTTAGAAATATGTGATACCTTTCGGATCAATGGAGCATCAAATGATGTCACACCCCCAAAATCCACACGCGGAGTATCACCGCATGGGGGCGTGACATGACCAAGATCAAGCCACCAATCATATTGAACATAGCAAGTATTAATTAAAATTCAACCCATCAATATAAAAGGTGGTCAAAACCGAACATCGTTAAAGTATAGCGGAAGCATAATTGTGAAAACCCAAACATGAGTATAAGTTCATAAAGTGTAAATGTTTAACATGGAACTCAACAGTCCATGTTCCCACAACGACCGTGCCTCCCGTGCAAGCTCCATGAGTACCTATTGTCCTGCAAGGCATGTAATAGAGAGTCAACAACTAGTTGAGCGAGTTCACAGTAAATAAGTTCGTAATAATAGGTCGGTTGCATCACCATGCGTTATTAACTAAGTCAATTGTATGTTCATTTAGTGGGGGCTTCCCATGAATCTATGTACTAGACTAGAGGTAACCATAAGCGTTCTTCTTAACCCGAGAACGGTAGTACGTACGGGATTTACGTAGGTTTTACGTAAGTGTCCTTCTTAACCCGAGGACAGTGGTACGCGGGGGTTTACGTAGGTTTTATGTAAGTGCTCTTCACAACCCGAGGCAGTAGTGAGTATTAGTTTACGTAGGTTTTACGTAAGTGTCCTTCGCACCCTGAGGACAATGACAAGTACGAGTATACGTAGGTTTTACGTATGGGTCCTTCGCATCCGAGGACGATGGTATATAGTCTAGTAACAGTGTAAGTACAAGAAATTGTTCAATCCCATTCCTTCAATCCCATTCCCTACCCACCGGGAATCCCATGCCTTGGTATGAGTGTGAACTCACCTTGGTTTGCTCGGCAGATACACAGAAAAGGTTACTTGAGCTAAGGGGTCAACCACGTCCTAACATGGTTACCATACAAGTCAGGTTTTGGTTTCAAGTAATGCACGTATGTTTAAGCATAACTAACAGGTTTCGAGCACGTATGGATCATGGCAAACACATGACAGTCACGAGCATAACACATTCACACTTGTGCGATTCAAAAGAATGGGCTCGCACAAGCCTAGCAGCCTTGTGCGATTCACTCGTTGTAGCCCAAAAATACCCGGCCCAAATAATATAGTAGTCCAAACATATACACGACCCAACAGTTAACCGAAAAGTAAGTTGTGCGATCCAATTAGTCTTGTACGATTCGGATGACTTGTGCGATCCGGATGACTTGTGCGATTGGGATTGGGCATTGAGGCCCAATCAACATAATAAGTCCAACAGTATGTGTGTGTGGCCCAAGCCTTGTGCGATCGGCACTGTCTTGTGCGATCATGCATCATTAAACAGTACCTAGTGTATCATCAGTTGTACCTTAGCATATTCTAACTTGTGCGATTCACTCGAGTGATTGGGCTCTTGTGCGATCCGAGCCCTTGTGCGATCAGATCAGATCTTGTGTGATCCGATCTTGTGCGATTGGTTTTAAATTCCGAATATTATGGCAATCAGTTACATAACATTTATCTTGCAAATCAATTACAAAGTTTCCATTTATTCGATCAATCAATCACAATCAACAGTTTCAAACTTAATCAATATTCGATCAAACAAGGGTTTTTATCACAAAAGTCATATGAACCCTAATCATAATCAAAGCATGAACAAGAATCATAACACTTAAACATATTAACATGATTCATATTCTTGATCACTAGCATGCATACTAACATAACAATCCCCCTCCACAAATCATTCGAACAGGAACATATCACAGCCGATTATCATTCGACCGGTTCTAGATCATTAGCACATAATTATCATTCTACATAATTCAAAACATGTTACACATATGAACCGATTTCATGAACATCATACTTCATCAATTTTCATTACAATCAGACGCATACCATCTCTAAATCATATGTAAAACACATAAGCCAACACATCGTAAATCATGAAATCAAGAGTATTACACTAACCGGTTAAAGAATGGAACGAGCATTGATAAAGCTTCGAGAGAGATGGGATGTGGCTGCCGTCAAGTTTGAGAGGAGAGAAAGAGAGTAGGGTTTGTAAACTTGTGTAATTTGGTAAAGTGTGGGATTTATACCAACACACTAGGTGTTGTGCGAGTTGATGAAGTGGGCCGAACCCTCCTAATGGGCTGCCCTTTATGGGTTTCGAGTACAACAAGGTGGGGCCCAAATGGACTTGTGCGATCGGTTCATTATACATAATAACATATAACATAACATACATTCATTCAATTAATAAAGTTCATGTAATCACATAACGTTACACAAAGATACGTTCGAACTACGAGTTGTCACATTATCCCCAAGTTGAAAGAAATTTCGTCCCGAAATTTGGTACGTACTCACTGAGGCAGCTAGTTAAGTTGCATGGTTTTTTTGGGGTGTCACATCCTCCCCCCGTTGATCTGGAATTTCGTCCCGAAATTCTGTGGTAGCTTCAGCCTTAGTAGTGGTTGTACTGTTTGCGAACAATTGGGGATACTTTTCTTTCATTTGGTCTTCGCGTTCCCAGGTGAACTCTGGGCCACGACGGGAGTTCCAACGAACTCGAACAAGAGGTATTCTGGTGTGCTTGAGGACCTTAACATCCTGGTCCGTGATTTCAACAGGTTCCTTGACGAATCGCAACTGTTCGTCGATAGTGAGCTCCTTCAAAGGAACTATGAGGGTCTCATCTGACAGACACTTCTTCAGATTTGACACGTGGAAAACGTTGTGAACTGCACCGAGTTCTGCTAGTAGGTTTAGTCTGTAGGCCACTTTGCCTATCCTTTCTATGATTTCGAACAGTCCGACATACTGTGGATTAAGTTTACCCTGTTTGCCAAAACGAACCACACCCTTCCAAGGTGAGACTTTGAGTAGCACTCGATCCCCAACCTGGAACTCGAGTGGTTTCCTGCGCTTATCAGCGTAACTTTTCTGACGGTCACGAGCCGCCGCCATGCGTTGCCGTATCTGAGCAATCCGTTCAGTAGCATCAACTACAAGTTCTGGACCTGTGATCTGACTATCCCCCACCTCTTCCCAACAGAGAGGTGACCGGCATTTACGTCTGTACAATGCCTCGAATGGAGCGGCTTGGATGCTGATATGGTAACTGTTATTGTACGAAAACTCCACTAACGGGAGATGCTTTTCCCAGCTGTTGCCAAAATCAATAACACACGCTCGAAGCATGTCTTCTAGAGCCTGGATAGTGCGCTCAGACTGCCCATCCGTCTGAGGGTGATAAGCTGTGCTCATGTCTAATCGTGAGCTAAAAGCTTTGTGCATTGCTTGCCATAGCTCTGAATTAAATCGTGCATCTCGATCTGAAATAATAGAAGTTGGCACTCCATGCCTCGAAACAACCTCTTTCAAGTAGACGTCTGCTAAGGTAGAGAACTTATCCGTTTCTTTGATAGCCAAGAAGTGAGCAGACTTAGTGAGTCGATCCACGATCACCCAAACGGTATCGTTACCACGCTGAGATCTAGGTAGGCCAGTAACAAAATCCATGGAAATTTCCTCCCATTTCCATTATGGTATCTTGGGTTGCTGAAGTAGGCCTGATGGTTTCTGGTATTCCGACTTGACTTTTGCACAAGTCAAGCACTTGCTAACGTATGTTGCTATGTGAGCTTTCATGCTAGGCCACCAATACGTAGTTCTGAGATCGTGGTACATTTTATCCGAACCTGGATGTACCGAGTAGCGGGACTTATGTGCTTCGTCCATTACAAGCTCGCGTAAGTTTCCATAAAGTGGGACCCAGATGCGTCCTGCTACATAGTAGGCGCCGTCTTCCCTTTGTTCTAACCGTTGCCTTGAGCCGCGTAGGGCTTCAGCCCTGACGTTTTCTGGTTTCAATGCTTCTACCTGAGCATCTCGTATCTGTACCGGAAGACTAGACTGGATGGTAAGTTGTAGTGCTCGTACGCGTCTAGGCGTAGTGTCCTTTCGACTGAGGGCGTCAGCCACTACATTGGCTTTGCCCGGATGGTACTTGATGGCACATTCGTAATCATTGAGTAGCTCAACCCATCGACGTTGACGCATGTTCAATTCCTTCTGCTTGAAGATATGCTCGAGACTCCTGTGATCGGTGTAGATAGTGCACTTGGTACCGTACAGGTAGTGTCGCCATATCTTAAGTGCAAAAACAACAGCTCCCAGTTCTAAATCGTGCGTAGTGTAATTCCGTTCGTGAACCTTGAGTTCGCTCGATGCATAAGCAATGACCTTGTCGCGCTGCATTAACACACATCCAAGACCCTGAATGGATGCATCACAATAAACTACAAAATCGTTCGTGCCCTCTGGTAATGAAAGAATAGGTGCGCTGCATAGTCTATCCTTTAAGTGCTGAAAAGCTGTTTCCTGTGCATTGCCCCGGCGATAAGTGACACCTTTCTGTGTCAGTAGTGTAAGCGGCTGTGCAATCTTTGAGAAGTCTTTGATGAGCCGTCTGTAATAACCCGCCAAACCCAAGAATTGGCGTATTTCTGTTGGTGTACGTGGTGCAGGCCAGTTCCTGATCGAGTCTACCTTGGATGGATCCACATGAATCCCATCCTTATTTACTACGTGGCCTAGAAAGTGGACTTCACGAAGCCAGAAGTCGCATTTTGAAAACTTGGCGTACAACTGTTCTGTTCGAAGGAGCTTCAAATTAAGTCGCAAATGGTGTTCGTGTTCATCCTGACTCTTGGAGTAGATCAGGATGTCGTCGATGAAGACAATCACAAACTTGTCTAAATAAGGCTTGCACACTCTGTTCATAAGATCCATGAAGACTGCAGGCGCGTTCGTTAGCCCGAATGACATGACAAAAAACTCGTTGTGGCCGTAGCGAGTTCTAAATGTTGTTTTGGAGACGTCCTCATCCCGGACTCTTAGCTGATGGTAGCCTGACCTCAGATCTATCTTTGAGTAGTAGCTCGATCCTTGCAACTGATCGAACAAATCATCAATACATGGAAGAGGATAGCGATTCTTCACTGTCACCTTGTTGAGCTCGCGATAATCAATGCACATCCTGAAGGTACCGTCCTTCTTTTTCATGAATAATACTGGAGCTCCCCAAGGCGAAGAGCTAGGACGAATAAAACCCTTATCCAAGAGTTCTTGCAGTTGCTTAGATAGTTCTTCCAGCTCAGTTGGAGCTAAGCGATATGGTGCACGAGCTATGGGTGCTGCTCCTGGAGCTAGTTCAATCTGGAATTCGACCTGGCGGTGAGGCGGTAGACCAGGTAAGTCTTCAGGAAACACTTGAGGAAAATCACGTACAACTAGGATATCCTCCAATCTCTTCTCTTTCGTTGATGCGTTAGTAACAAGTGCCAAGATGGCAGTGTGGCCCTTTCGTAAACACTTTTGAGCCTTCAGGAAGGAGATGATGCCAACCACTGCACCACTCTTGTTGCCTTGAACTTCGAGAGGTTCTTTACCAGAACGGGGAATACGAACTATTTTCTCCTTGCATAAGATATCTGATTGCTGCTGGGATAACCAATCCATACCAATGACGATGTCGAAACTACCCAAAGCTATGGGAATTAGATCGATAGAGAAAGTCTGACCAGCGAGGATAAGATTACAACCTTGAACTATGTGTGTGGCCTCTAGAGTTTTACCGTTCGCTAACTCTACGACATGCTTAGTGTTCAAAAGTGTGGGTGTACGTTTGAGCATTTGACTAACTTTCAGAGACATGTAACTGGTATCCGCACCCGAATCAAACAAAACAGTAACATAAAATTCGTCGAGAAGAAACTTACCCATAACCACGTTAGGATCATTCCTTGCGTCACCCTGCCCCAACACAAATGCATGACCCCTAGCGCCGTTGTTCCCATCATTGTTATTTCCTCCATTGTTGTTCCCATTGCCTTGGTTATTGTTGTTGTTGTTGTTCTGGTTTCGGTTTAACTGGGGGCAATATCTTTTGAAGTGACCTTCAGCGCCACAATGAAAACACCCCTTGTTGCCCTGTTGCTGATTCTGCGGTGTTTGCTGCTGCTGCTGCTGGTTCTGAGTTACAGGCCATGAGCTCCTACAATCCATGGCCTCATGACCCATCTTGAGACACCTCTAACAACGACCCTTGTTGCACTGGCCACTGTGGTGTCTGTTACAATTGTTGCATCTGGGGTGATTTCCTCGATACACACCCCTTCCCTGATTGCCCGAAGATTGCTGACCAGGGCTCTGATAGTTGTCAGTCTTTCGCTGCTGAACCTGAGACTGAACTGTAGCTGAACCCTTGCTGGAATCCCCCTCCCATTTTCACTTGTTGTCACTGGGAGTAGCAGGAGTAGCTGAAGTGGTAGTGATAGCAGTAGCGCTGATACGTTTAGGCAGCCTGTTCTGTTCCACTGCCTGATCCGTGAGGCGATGAGCAAGACGCTGAATATCCTAGATATTATCAAGGTTAGCCGATGTCACATGGCTCTGAATTTCTGGCGCTAGCCCCTTGAGATACAACTCAATGCGCTTGGGAGGGTCCACCATAGTTGGACACAAGATGGCCAGCTCGTTTGACCGTTTCGTATAAGCTTCAATTTCCGACCCTGTCATTTTCAGATGAAAGAGCTCCACTTCCAACTTGTGGATGTCATCACATGTGCAGTATTCTCGTTTGATGAGTTCCTTGAAATCATTCCAAGGGGTGGTGTTAGCAGCTGCCAGCCCTAATATCTGAACTTGCGCATTCCACCAAGTCAGCGCAATGCCTTCTAGAGTACTAGTGGCGTACTTCACCCTGCGAGCCTCAGGGCATTCACACATTTCAAATACCGACTCAAGCTTTTCGAACCAATGGAGGAGTCTGACTGCTCCTTCAGTGCCACTGAACGTGCTTGGACGACAGTCCATGAAATTCTTGAAAGTGCAAACAGGTGGCTGAGCGTGTTGACCTGTTGTGTATAAGAACAGGACAAGGTTTAACACAAGAATTGGTTTAGGAGTGTAGGATCTAATGATCCTAGAGTGAGTTTGCAACTGCAGGGTATACCTCCTGCTTGTGCAACTGCAGGGTATACCTCCTGCTTGTGCCGCAGTAACTTGTTCGTTAATCAGAGCCGTCAACTGGGCTTGAGTCATGTTAACGCGTCCACTCATGATCTTCATATCAAAGGGAACATAAGTGAGAGAGGTTCGCGAGAAGTGCGATGACAGAAGAGAGTAAGCACACAAGTGTTCTCAAGCAATAGTGGTTATGTGTATCTAAGCATACCATGAGCAAAGTTCTATGTAATCTAGCAAGTAGGCAATAGTACATATACCATATTACCTAGAATGTTGAGTCTTGCACGTGGAGCGAGGCGTCGTTGTGGATCGTTGAGCACTGTACAGGTTATAGTCTGGTTTTAATAAACACACTTTCCCCTTATTAAAACCGAGTTCTCTATAACCAATGGCTCTGATACCAATCTGTCACACCCCAAAATCCACACGGGGAGTATCACCGCATGGGGGCGTGACATGACCAGGATCAAGCCACCAATCATATTGAACATAGCAAGTATTAATTAAAATTCAACCCATCAATATAAAAGGTGGTCAAAACCAAACATAGTTAAAGTATAGCGGAAGCATAATTGTGAAAACCCAAACATGAGTATAAGTTCATAAAGTGTAAATGTTTAACATGGAACTCAACAGTCCATGTTCCCATAACGACCGCGCCTCCCGTGCAAGCTCCATGAGTACCTATTGTCCTACAAGGCATGTAACAGAGAGTCAACAACTAGTTGAGCGAGTTCACAGTAAATAAGTTCGTAATAATAGGTCCGTTGCATCACCATGCGTTATTAACTAAGTCAATTGTATGTTCATTTAGTGGGGGCATCCCATGAATGTATGTACTAGACTAGAGGTAACCATAAGCGTTCTTCTTAACCCGAGAACGGTAGTACGTACGGGATTTACGTAGGTTTTATGTAAGTGTCCTTCTTAACCCGAGGACAGTGGTACGCGGGGGTTTACGTAGGTTTTACGTAAGTGCTCTTCACAACCCGAGGCAGTAGTGAGTATTAGTTTACGTAGGTTTTACGTAAGTGTCCTTTGCACCCTGAGGACAGTGACAAGTACGAGTATACGTAGGTTTTATGTATGGGTCCTTCGCATCCGAGGACGATGGTATATAGTCTAGTAACAGTGTAAGTACAAGAAATTGTTCAATCCCATTCCTTCAATCCCATTCCTTCAATCCCATTCCCTACCCACCGGGAATCCCATGCCTTGGTATGAGTGTGAACTCACCTTGGTTTGCTCGGCAGATACACAGAAAAGGTTACTTGAGCTAAGGGGTCAACCACGTCCTAACATGGTTACCATACAAGTCAGGTTTTGGTTTCAAGTAATGCACGTATGTTTACGCATAACTAACAGGTTTCGAGCACGTATGGATCATGGCAAACACATGACAGTCATGAGCATAACACATTCACACTTGTGCGATTCAAAAGAATGGGCTCGCACAAGCCTAGCAGCCTTGTGCGATTCACTCGTTGTAGCCCAAAAATACCCGACCCAAAAAATAATGTAGTCCAAACATATACACGACCCAACAGTTAACCGAAAAGTAAGTTGTGTGATCCAATTAGTCTTGTACAATCCGGACGACTTGTGGGATCCGGATGACTTGTGCGATTGGGATTGGGCTTTGAGGCCCAATCAACATAATAAAGTCCAACAGTATGTGTGTGTGGCCCAAACCTTGTGCGATCGGCACTGTCTTGTGCGATCATGCATCATTAAACAATACCTAGTGTATCATCAGTTGTACCTTAGCATATTCTAACTTGTGCGATTCACTCGAGTGATTGGGCTCTTGTGCGATCCGAGCCCTTGTGCGATAAAATCAGATCTTGTGTGATCTGATCTTGTGCGATTGGTTTTAAATTCCGAATATTATGGCAATCAGTTACATAACATTTATCTTGCAAATCAATTACAAAGTTTCCATTTATTCGATCAATCAATCACAATCAACAGTTTCAAACTTAATCAATATTCGATCAAACAAGGGTTTTTATCACAAAATTCATATGAACCCTAATCATAATCAAAGCATGAACAAGAATCATAACACTTAAACATATTAACATGATTCATATTCTTGATCACTAGCATGCATACTAACATAACAATCCCCCTCCACAAATCATTCGAACAGGAACATATCACATCCGATTATCATTCGATCGGTTCTAGATCATTAGCACATAATTATCATTCTACATAATTCAAAACATGTTACACATATGAACCGATTTCATGAACATCATACTTCATCAATTTTCATTACAATCAGACGCATACCATCTCTAAATCATATGTAAAACACATAAGCCAACACATCGTAAATCATGAAATCAAGAGTATTACACTAACCGGCTAAAGAATGGAACAAGGATTGATAAAGCTTCGAGAGAGATGAGATGTGGCTGCTGTCGAGTTTGAGAGGAGAGAAAGAGAGTAGGGTTTGTAAACTTGTGTAATTTGGTAAAGTGTGGGATTTATACCAACACCCTAGGTGTTGTGCGAGTTGATGAAGTGGGCCGAACCCTCCTAATGGGCTGCCCTTTATGGGTTTCGAGTACAACAAGGTGGGGCCCAAATGGACTTGTGCGATCGGTTCATTATACACAATAACATATAACATAACATACATTCATTCAATTAATAAACTTCACGTAATCACATAACGTTACACAAAGATAGGTTTGAAATATGAGTTGTCACCGCCATCCGCCTTCGAATGTTTCCATTTTCACTAAAAGGCCAAGCTAAGGCTTGGCTTAATACCCTCCCAGTTGGCTCGGTAAACACCTGGGATGAACTAGCCCAACAGTTTCTATATAAGTATTTCCCTCCTGCTAAAACGGCTAAATTAATGACTGAAATTAATACATATTCACAAGAGGGTGGGGAATCCTTATATGAAACTTGGGAAAGGTTCAAGGAGCTACTAAGAAAGTGTCCTCATCATGGTCTTGCGGTATGGCAACAAGTATCCACTTTCTATAATGTGTTGTTGCCACACACAAGACAAACACTTGACTCTAGCTCCGGGGGACTTTTAGGTAATCGTCGCCCAAATGAAATATATAATCAAATTGAGGAAATTGCTCAAACCAATTTTCAGTGGCACACTCCCCGAGGCAATAAATCTATTGCCCCGGGCGCCCATAAGGTTGACGAAAGCACTTCTTTACAAGCTCAAATCGAGGCCCTTTCTTCAAAAATAAAAAATCTAGAGATGGCAAAAACGGCCTCGGTTATGGCTTGTGAAGGGTGTGGTGGGCCACATGAAAATTGGAGTTGTATGAAAGAAGCAGATAATCAAACAGAATCGGTAAACTACATTGATAATAGACCTAGGCCGTCGGGTCCTCCAGCGGGTACCTACAACCAAGGATGGCGTAACCACCCTAACCTTGGTTGGAGAGAACCCAGCAATAGTAGTAACCAACAAAATATAAACCAACGAACAAACTTTCAACAACCAAGAAACGAGTCACAAAATTTCTCTCAACAACAAGGGGGACGAGAAAGGCTTGAAGATACCGTATCTCGCCTCATCTCCGACACCGAAAAGAAAAACTCGGATCGATTTGAACAATTGGAATCGAATTTTAGAAATCAACAAGCTAGTAGTCAAAACATTGAAAAGCAATTAAATCAAATAGCTCAAAATTTATCGGAGAGAACACAAGGCGCGTTACCAAATAATACCGAAACCAACCCAAAGGTGCAAGTACATCTCATCACATTGAGAAACCGTACCGTGGGTCCCGAGAAGGCTCCATTACCGTCAACTGAAAGAAGCCGATCGAGCCAAGCCACAACTCCACCCAAACCCCAACAAGAGGAGGCTTCTCCACCAAATCAAGAGCCCACCAAAAATCCTCCAGTTCCGTACCCCGGTCGGTTAATTCGCCATAAGACCGATGAGCAATTCGCAAAATTCGAAAATTTGCCAAAACAATTTCATGTTAATATTCCATTTATCGAAGTCCTCACTCAAATGCCTAAATATTCAAAATTTATGTGGGACTTACTCACTCATAAAAGGAAAATTGAATCATTGCAATTAGTTAATCTAGGCGAAGAATGCTCTGCTCTGCTACTCAACAAACTCCCGCAAAAGAAGATTGACCCTGGAAGCTTCACAATTCCTTATTCGATTGGGGAATCCCCCATTCACAATGCACTAGCCGATCTCGGGGCTAGCATCAACCTCATGCCCGCATCAATATTCAACCGACTCGGCCTAGGGAAAACAAGCCCTACAAAAATGAGCATACAACTCGCCGATAGGTCCGTCAAATATCCACAAGGTGTCGCTGAAAATCTATTGGTCAAAGTCGGCGAATTTGTCTTCCCGGCCAACTTTGACATACTAGATATGGAAGAAGATACCAAAGTCCCACTCATTTTGGGGAGGCCATTCCTAGCTACAGCCCAAGCAGTGGTAGACATGAATGATGGAACACTAACATTGAGGATTGGGGACAAGGACCCTTATATATCCGTTGGATTGGTATACCAACAGATATATTTGGGGACAATTGTTATGAGCCATTTTCTGAGGTTATATATATCCTGACTAATATCTTGCTTTAGACTATTTGCTTGTGATCAGGATACTGGATCGGGATATTGGTAAAATCCCGGGCGATATCCTGGTGTTCACTAAATAATACACGTGCAGGTAGGAAGCTGTAAGTCACTAACGGTCAGATGGACTTCTTCTCCTAGAGACTCGGGCGAGTTAGTTATTTGAGAGACGTTGGACCCGAAAGACCAGGTCTACAACGTTCAAGTGGGGAATATCCGCCGGATCCCGGTTTAATAGGATAGTTTGTTATATTACTTTTACTATAACAAGATGGGGCGGATCAGATTAAGGCACACAACTTTACACTTCACTCTTTCGCACACTTTAGCTCTCTGGCTTCTAGCAAACACTCTCCACAAACACTTGTACTCGAATTACATTGTAACACCTAGTTGATCAGCACTACATCTTGCACTGTATCCTGACATTTGAAGTAATAGATGAACAAGGCAGCTACGATTGTCAGCTCCCGAGGTTTTGTGCCGGCGATCTAGATTGATCAAGGGCTTTCCTCGTACATCACGTGTCAACCTTTACTTTTATGCTCATTGTTTGATCGCAGATACAGCTCTATATCCTGAGCCGTATCCTGAAACTATTTTTGCAATAAATCTGGTTAACATTTTTTCGACACTTATTTCTAGCACACTACCTCACTTAACTAATTTGATCACTTAATTGTTTCGGTAATTTTTTACCAAAACAGATACATGACATGAAAGCAGTTCCATCTACATATCATCAATGTGTAAAGCTTCCCAGTCCGTGGGGTGTGGTGAAGATTGAGAGTGACCAACAAGAAGCCAAGAATTGCTAGACTTCATCGATGAAACCAACCTCAAGACCCAGGGAGCAATAGCAATTAAAGCATCCTCCAAGAGATGTCCTGGAGGCAAGAGAACAAGATGTGAAAGATATCCTGATGGATCCTCAGGATCCTGAATCCAAGATCTTCATAGTATCCGGGATCCTCAACAACGTCGAACAGGATCTAGTATCCTTCCTCAAGAAGAGAAAAACTACCTTTGCCTGGAAGCATGAAGAGATGACAGGTATCTCTAAAGATATTATTACTCATAAACTTGGCATTGATAGGTCATACAAACCCATACATCAAAAGAGGAGAAAGTTTGCACCTGAGAGGAATGCCATTATCCAGGAGGAGGTAGACAAGCTGCTTAGAGCAGGTATGATTAGAGAGGTTAAGTATCCAAGATGGCTAGCCAATGTGGTTGTTGTTCAAAAGAAAAACGGAAAGTGGAGGGTATGTGTCGATTTTATTGATTTAAACAAGGCATGTCCCAAGGATCCTTTCCCATTACCCCACATTGACTCCATGGTGGATGCTACCGCGGGTCATGAGTTGTTGACTTTTATGGATGCTTCATCTGGATTTCAGCAAATTCAGATGGAACCATCTGATCAAGAGGATACAGCCCTTATGACCCCAACGGGTATCTATTGTTATATTGCTATGCCATTTGGACTAAGAAATGCAGGTGCTACTTATCAAAGGCTAGTCAATATGATGTTTAAGGAACAAATTGGACACATTATGGAAGTCTATATAGATGACATGGTGGTTAAGTCCAAGAGAGCTGAGGATCACCTTAGAGACTTGGAGGAAGCATTTGATATCCTTGATAAATTCAATATGAAATTGAATCCTTCCAAGTGTCATTTTGGTGTTAAAGCAGGCAAGTTTCTAGGCTACATGGTAACAAAAAGAGGCATCGAGGCAAGTCCAGAGCAAATCAAGGCGATTTTGAATATCAAATCTCCTGCCAATTGTAACACCTCGAAGATTTGTGTTCAATAAATAAACGACACGTGTCACATACGACAAAAGCATTATAAACCCGAATTTAGTTAAAAATGTATGGCAGGATTTTTAAACACGTCGACATGTTAATTTATACCTTTGAACGACTTTATTACAAATCCCGAGACCCTAACATGACTAATAAACATATAGTATACCTTTAACCCGGTGATTACTAATAATAAAGGATGTCCAAATTTGCAAGTATGGATCCTATGAAATAATGCTCAATAAAAACTTTCGTATCTATTTTCCATCATAATGCAAACCAATGATACATTGAGATAGGTAGACACAACTGATCAAGCAAGGGTAAAAAGGCCTCCTACTGACATTTTTCCTGTCCAAAAATAATGCTACGCAAGTTGCCTGTTCAATGCATGAAAGGTTATTTTTTTTGCTTCTGGCAAGGGCTTACGGACCGTAAAGGTCCTACCTTACGGTCAGTAATACGCGAAAGGTTATTTTTCCTTCTGTCAAAAGGCTTACGGACCGTAAAGGTTCTGCCTTACGGTCCGTAAGGGGTGCCCAGCGACAGCAGCTTGGCTGTTGGCTGTTATAAGAGTTTAACCGACTTAGTAAGATATTTTCAGCAACATGGGCGACCCCTAACAGCTCCTAGACACTAGGAAACACTTGTAAATGATCTGGGATCGATGATAGACCTAGTTGTCATGATCTCAATGGATTAAGAACACTATAAAAGGCCAATTAGTTGCAACATTGTGTTCACTCATTACTTCTGCATTCTTGGTGCTTTCTGGAGCTCAAGAGCCTTCTCTAATCCTTCCTAATCATGCATTAGACTTCAGTAAGTATGCTTAACCTCTCTTAGTTGAGTTTTTACTTAGTTTTAGCTTAAAAGTCAAACCGTCGTAATTAACGGTTGACTTAACGATTAATCATTAATGGTCCAGTGATTAGTCGAATCGAAGGTAGTTATAAGTTGGTAATCATGTGGGCTTTAAACCCTTAAAAGGGCACCCCTGGTTCCCACTCTATCTAGATCAAATGTCGGGTCAAAGTTGTTTAGAAAAAGTCAACATAAGCTTAATTTTTCAGTTAACATGTAATTAACAATGTAGAAGGCATGTAACCTATTTTATCACTCATATAACTTGATAATAAGTATAATAACTGGTCTAAGCTTGTTTGATCAGACAATTTCCTATTTAGACCCGGTTCGGAACCGAAAGTCGCAAAACTTTGACTTTTGCTTTGACTTCAGTTCTGACCCGTTTTAGTAGAGTTTAGAAATGCCTTAGGACTTCCTTAGGACCAGGTTACGTGATGGTATGACCCTCTGTGACTGGTTCGTTGTTTGTCCGAGTCATTTGCAGATTTCCGTTATATGCTTAAAAGTTGACCATAATGCCCTTTTGACCTTAAAACGAGAATTTTGGATATGTGAAAGAACAATAACCTTAGTTACTAATTTCTAAACATGTCCCTAAAATTTCGTGACAATTCGAGGTCTAGAATAGGAGTTATGCTAAATAGCGCAATTAAGAAAACTTTTGTTAATAAAACGGCGCACTTAGCATAAAGCCTATCTAAACCCAAATTTCGACACCAAACCTTTTAAACAGTGATGTAATATAATATTTTGAGATTTTTAAAGGTTTTTAATTATTTTTAACCTGCTCGTAACCTAAGGATATGACCTTGATTCGGAAAATACCGAATATACCCTTTTCGGACATAAAACGAGTTTTACATAGTATTTTGACGCCAATCCAATTGCTACTGATTTTAAATAATAAATAAAGTATTTTGAACTATATAACCTGATCAGAAAACTCAGATTTCCTGTATAACCCGGAAATCGCTTAAAACGACTTTCTACGCGTATTAAACGCATAGTTTGGGTTTAAAACCATTTTTGTCATAAAGACTTATTACCTACTGATACGACTTACTAAAATAAGTGGTTTTACTGATTTCTTCAGACCCGAACATCAGAAGTATAAATAATCTCTTTTATAACCTTTAAAATGACCAAAATACCCCTACGGGGCGTATTATGGGGTTAAACTCGTTGTGAGCATAATGGAAGGTATCCTACTGATATCACAACATATTTAGAGCATATTGACTTAGGAAACCTGTATAGGACTCTTACGGTTACCCGTTACGCCATTTACACGTTCGGTTCGGTTTATGTAACTAGTTTACATAAATTAGCCGAAACGGGTCAAACCTTATTGTTTTTATCTCAAAATCCAGAATGTGGTTGGATTACCCATATTATACAAGTCTTCAAACTTGTCGGGTCTAAATCACATTCTATTCCGGTCTTCGCTTAATCGTGCGTTCGAACCGTATCTTTCGTTAAAACTAACCGGTCTAAGTTTAGGCTTAACTAAAGACCCGTTAGGATTCTAATAGGTTTTTTTTAACCTTTTTTCCAGAATAGGAGACCCGGTAAAAGCTACTTGCAATTGCTGATTGTGAAATATACTTTGCAAAGGTAAATACTTTTAACTTATTTCCCTATACGGGCTTGGGGTACGGTATATAAAATACCGCTTGGTCCAGAATTGAATTTTTAATCGATTAGAGGTTAAATTATTGATATACTTTGTTTTAAAATGTTTTGTTCGCATAAAGCCTTTCGGGGGTTAATGACCATGTCCCGGATATCCTTGGCATCATCTTACGAGATGGCCACGACTTGAGCACGGGGTGTAGGCGTACACCCGTCAGTGCATAAATAAATAAATAAATAATGTGGTGTGTCTATTGATCTTTAACCCGGTCTACGGAACGGGCTACTGAATGCATATGGAACATGTAATTCGTTTACAAGTATTATATTCAAATAATTATCCCAAGTTATAAAAGTTTGTGCCACGTGCATTCAAATCAATTTTATTAAACCTTTTCAAAAGTGTCGGTTGAATGTATTCACCAGTGTAAACTGACGTATTTTCCCAAAAAAAAGGTTAAGTGCAGGTACTATGCGAACTAGGCTGGCTTTCTCCTAGCATCCACAATAAGTCTCGCAAGCTTGGATGTTAACTGTTGAACAATATTTCCTATTTATTTTTGACCCCCCTGTGGATTATTTTTAACTGTTTGTGATACATGATATTACAATAACATTCGGTTGAAATATATCTATCTTTTGCTTCCGCTGTGCATTTAAATATTGTGTTGTTTGATTGTAATGTTACCAACTACGTCGCGATAATCCCCCACCGGGCCCACCGGTGAAACGTGTGAAAATAGGGGTGTGACAGGTTGGTATCAGAGCCAACTTTGAGTGAATTAAACACTATCCTTATGTGTTTAATCTCAATGACATAATTGCACATACTCGATTCTAGACAAGAACTTAGGACGAATTCGAATTGTTGTTCTTGTTTGTCCTTTATTGCCTGTTATTTTATTTCATTTGTTTAAGCAGGAAATATGCCACCGGCAATCAGAAGAGGAGGAAGAGGCAAAGGGCCAATCACTACCCACAACGATCACGAGGCCGGGCCTTCTCACATGCGAGCTCCTGCCAGAACAATGAGTGCCGACCCTCAGAAAAACAGAAGGAACCTTTTTGAGCCCGCTAGGCGATCTATCTCGCACAGTTCGACACCTTCTTACCGTCACTCATTTGGGCCGAACTCGGAAAACGAGCCCGATAACCCTCAACCTTCATTCATACCTCTCCAGCGTTCTGTTTCGCACCATTCCATTGGCGACCCCATTCCTGTCTTTCAGGGCCGGTTTAACCCGGCAGACTATGTCTAAGAACCAGTGGGTTTTAACCCATTGGGACCGGATGACCATTTCTCAGAAGACACTGCGATGGACATGGACGAGGACACGGATCCCGTCGAGCCTGCAAGAGGTACCCCCAACCATCCAATCGAGATCTCTGATGGATCATCCTTCCATGGAACACCCTATCAGGGTCCAGACAGTTATCAAGCAAGGTTCAACCAGTGTGAGTGGTACTTAACACCCTCTCACCATTTATCGCCTCATGAGCAGCAACAGCAGCAGCAGGATCCCTCCGAGGATTCGCGTTTCGTGGCAGTCACGCCACCGCCTCCACCGCCGCCAGTTCATCAAGCACCTCCGGATCCTCCAAGGCGTAGGAGAACAGGCACACGGATATCTGCACGAAGAGGGGATTTTCACTTTAGCACGCAGTCATTATCCGCCACTGCATGAAGACCCACAAATGGGTGGACCTTCTAACCCAGCTGCAGAGGTGAATTCGGCACCAGTTGCACCACCTCCGCCACCATTTGGTTATGATAACCCGATACCTACATACGCCGGTTCCACAGCGTACAACCCGTTTGAGCAGCCAGCTCACACTCACTACATCTATATTGGTGTCGACCCATACATAGAAGCGGCGGCAAACTACCACGCCCTTCATCCTGAAGTACCTTATGAAACACCTTGGGGAATGGGATACTCAACTCATGGGTATCCAATACCTGCTAGACCTCCGGCTCAGCACCTATCACAGCAGCCACGTTTTTCCCCACCGGAGCAGGAAGAAATCCTCCACCGGTTAAACAGGGTGGAACGAGATTTTGAAGAAGAACGTAAGAACAACCGTGGATTCCTCAAAGGTTTGGCAAACCTGTTAAAAGGAAAGAAGAAGCGAGATCATTAGTCTCTTTATATACTATTGTATTTCCTATTTCAATCAAGTCCCTGCGTGGACATTTATGTGTGTATTTAGTCTCTGCGTGGACTTGTCTTTTAGTCCCTACGTGGACTTGTCTTTCAGTCCCTGTGTGGACTTGTCTTGCAGTCCCTGTGTGGACTTGCCTTTCAGTCCCTGTGTGGACATCTATCGTAGTATTGGTCCCTGCGTGGACTTGTTTCTGTTTAACCTCTGCGTAGGTACTTTGTCTGTTTAAATGTCCCGTTTAGGGCAGTGTGTAATCCTTTTTATGTTTAATGGAATGTTAAGTTTATGAAATTCATTTTGTCATTATGTACAATATATATGAAATAAATAAATCAAAAATCATTCCTTTTAAAATTAATCTGCCTACCATATATATTAAAAAAAAGAATCTTAATGGTGTAACCTAGCCTTCGTGTCACTATAAGACCTAGCCAAGATGGTAAGACCTGATTAAAGGATTCAATTTCCTGTTAACCTCTGTAAACATGTTAATACTCTTGGCAGATGTGGTTCGTTAAAATCACATGCATCATTCTTACACAAGGATCCTTTAAGGGATTCCAAAACCTCACTTAATGATCTATAAATCAGGGGTTTAAATCATCAATTAAGATGATCATATGTTAGTAGTATAGTGCCTACGGGCCATACTCAGTGTCCTATAAGACAAAAGACACTAGTAGTCTATGACTCCCTGTCAAGGAAAGGTAAGAGAACTATGTTCAAACCTTCATGCCTTGATTCTCTGAAATCATGGCTTATAATTTAAAACGTCCTTGTGACTAGGCTTTTGTGCCACTAACAATATTGTTTATGATTAGGATAAGTTATTTTAAAATCCTAAATAAATGTGAGTAACAAATTAACCCAATATGGTCTATGTTTACCATGGTTAATGAATTGCCATAAAAGACAATTCCATAATAAACTCCCAAGTAAACTTTTATCATTATCTTATGTAGCAGTTCAAGATAAAATGGCTGACTCGGATGAAATAAACAGTCACCCAAAGGAGAATCAGAATGATGCCCTTATTAATGTAGCAGGGGCGGAACTCCAAGCATTAATTAACAATGCTGTTACAAAAGCCTTGGATAGGCAGTATAGTGAGTCGAGCGGGACTCGGAGTAGGACCCGATCCGCACCACATTCTAAGCCCAAGACTCATTCTCAGGCGCATAGCAAGCCTCCATCCAAGAAAGAAGAACCAAAGAAAGATGATGACGATCGTCACTCTTCAAACCATCATAGTGTCCCGTCTCAAAGGGTCGTGCTGAATCAAGGACCCCGTGATAAGGGTTGCTCCTACAACTACTTAGTTTCATGCAAGCCCCGGGATTTTACGGGGGAGAAAGGAGCAATAGACTGCATGAAATGGTTAGATGAGATGGACACAGTGGTTGATATCAGCGGGTGCGCCGAGAAGGATATAGTAAAGTTTGTGTCTTAATCATTCAAGGGTGAGGCCTTAGCCTGGTGGAGATCGTTGATTCAAGCCACTAGAAAGATTCCACTGTATGGTATGTCATGGGAACAATTTGTTGCCCTCATCCGAGAGAACTACTGCCCTCAGCATAAGGGTGAGAAGATTGAGTCAGACTTTCTGTCGTTAGTGATGAAGAATCTGGATTGCCAAGCTTACCTTACGAGCTTTAATACAATGTCAAGGTTGGTTCCTTATCTGGTGACCCCGGAACCCAAAAGAATAGCTCGTTTCATAGGGGGCTTAGCTCCAGAGATCAAAGCAAGTGTGAAAGCCTCTCGGCCAGCTACATTCAGGTCAGTAGCTGATATATCCTTATCCCTCACGCTGGATGCGGCCAGGAAGAGATCGCTGAGGAACAAGGATGCCGAGAAGAGGAAGCATGATGATGATGACAACTCGCGTCGATCAAATAAGAAGCACCGAGGAAGCAATGGCCACAGGAAGGGATCTGGTTCAAGGAAAGTTGGGCATCAGTCTGGAGATAAGCCCAAGTGTAAGACTTGTCAGAAATACCATTTTGGGAAGTGCAGGCTTGACACAAAATCCCAATCACAGACAAGGCCTTGTGGAATTTGCAAATCCACGGAACATAAAACCCTCGAGTGCAAGAAACTGAAAGACGCGACATGCTACAGTTGCAACGAAAAGGGGCACATTAAGACAAACTGCCCAAAGTATGCAAAGAAAGCTGATGAGGGGAAGAAGACTAATGCTAGGGTCTTCAGAATGGATGTAAAGGAAGCTGTGCAGGATGATAACGTGATCACATGTACCTTTCTCATAAATGATTTCTATGCAAGAGTACTCGGAAAACGAGCCCGATAACCCTCAACCTTCATTCATACCTCTCCAGCGTTCTGTTTCGCACCGTTCCATTGGCGACCCCACTCCTGTCTTTCAGGGCCGGTTCAACCCGGCAGACTATGTCCAAGAACCAGTGGGTTCTAGCCCATTGGGACCGGATGACCATTTCTCAGAAGACACTGCGATGGACATGGACGAGGACACGGATCGAGTCGAGCCTGCAAGAGGTACCCCCAACCATCCAATCGAGATCTCTGATGGATCATCCTTCCATGGAACACCCTATCAGGGTCCAGACAGTTATCAAGCAAGGTTCAACTAGTGTGAGTGGTACTTTACACCCTCTCACCATTTATCGCCTCATGAGCAGCAACAGCAGCAGCAGGACCCCCCCAAGGATTCGCGTTTCGTGGCAGTCACGCCCCCGCCGCCAGTTCAACAAGCACCTCCGGATCCTCCAAGGCGTAGGAGAACAGGCGCGCGGATATCCGAACGAAGAGGGGATTTTCACTTCAGCACCCCTCGACACTCCAGTGGCAGTCATTATCCGCCACTGCATGAAGACCCACAAATGGGTGGACCTTCTAACCCAGCTGCAGAGGTGAATTCAACACCAGTTGCACCACCTCCGCCACCATTTGGTTATGATAACCCGATACCTACATACGCCGGTTCCACAGCGCACAACCCGTTTGAGCAGCCAGCTCACACTCACTACATCTATATTGGTGTCGACCCATACATAGATGCGGCGGCAAACTAGCACGCCCTTCATCCTAAAGTACCTTATGAAACACCTTGGGGAATGGGATACTCAACTCATGGGTATCCAATACCTGCTAGACCTCCGGCTCAGCACCTATCACAGCAGCCACGTTTTTCCCTACCGGAGCAGGAAGAAATCCTCCACCGGTTAAACAGGGTGGAACTAGATTTTGAAGAAGAACGTAAGAACAACCGTGGATTCCTCAAAGGTTTGGCATACCTGTTAAAAGGAAAGAAGAAGCGAGATCATTAGTCTCTTTATATACTATTGTATTTCCTATTTCAATCAAGTCCCTGCGTGGACATTTATGTGTGTATTTAGTCCCTGTGTGGACTTGTCTTTTAGTCCCTGCGTGGACTTGTCTTTTAGTCCCTGTGTGGACTTGTCTTGCAGTCCCTGCGTGGACTTGCCTTTCAGTCCCTGTGTGGACCTATCCTTGTATTGGTCCCTGCGTGGACTTGTTTTCTGTTTAACCTCTGCGTAGGTACTTTGTCTGTTTAAATGTCCCGTTTAGGGCAGTGTGTAATCCTTTTTATGTTTAATGGAATGTTAAGTTTATGAAATTCATTTTGTCATTATGTACAATATATATGAAATAAATAAATCAAAAATCATTCCTTTTAAAATTAATCTGCCTACCATATATATTAAAAAAAAGAATCTTAACGGTGTAACCTAGCCTTCGTGTCACTATAAGACCTGGCCAAGATGGTTAGACCTGATTAAAGGATTCAATTTCCTGTTAACCTCTGTAAACATGTTAACACTCTTGGCAGATGTGGTTCGTTAAAATCTCACGCATCATTCTTACACAAGGATCCTTTAAGGGATTCCAAAACCTCACTTAATGATCTATAAATCAGGGGTGTAAATCATCAATTAAGATGATCATATGTTAGTAGTATAGTGCCTACGGACCATACTCAGTGTCCTATAAGACAAAAGACAATAGTAGTCTATGACTCCCTGTCAAGGAAAGGTAAGAGAACTATGTTCAAACCTTCATGCCTTGATTCTCTGAAATCATCGCTTATAATTTAAAACGTCCTTGTGACTAGGCTTTTGTGCCACTAACAATATTGTTTATGATTAGGATAAGTTATTTTAAAATCCTAAATAAATGTGAGTAACAAATTAACCCAATATGGTCTATGTTTACCATGGTTAATGAATTGCCATAAAAGACAATTCCATAATAAACTCCCAAATAAACTTTTGTCATTATCTTATGTAGCAGTTCAAGATAAAATGGCTGACTCGGATGAAATAAACAGTCACCCAAAGGAGAATCAGAATGATGCCATAATTAATATAGCAGGGGTGGAACTCCAAGCATTAATTAACAATGCTGTTACAAAAGCCTTGGATAGGCAGTATAGTGAGTCGAGCGGGACTCAGAGTAGGACCCGATCCGCACCACTTTCTAAGCCCAAGACTCATTCTCAGGCGCATAGCAAGCCTCCATCCAAGAAAGTAGAACCAAAGAAAGATGATGACGATCGTCACTCTTCAAACCATCATAGTGTCCCGTCTCAAAGGGTCGTGCTGAATCAAGGACCCCGTGATAAGGGTTGCTCCTACAAATACTTTGTTTCATGCAAGCCCCGGGATTACGGGGGAGAAAGGAGCAATAGACTGCATGACATGGTTAGATGAGATGGACACAGTGGTTGATATCAGCGGGTGCGCCGAGAAGGATATAGTAAAGTTTGTGTCTCAATCATTCAAGGGTGAGGCCTTAGCCTGGTGGAGATCGTTGATTCAAGCCACTGGAAAGATTCCACTGTATGGTATGTCATGGGAACAATTTGTTGCCCTCATCCGAGAGAACTACTGCCCTCAGCATGAGGTTGAGAAGATTGAGTCGGACTTTCTGTCGTTAGTGATGAAGAATCTGGATTGCCAAGCTTACCTTACGAGCTTTAAAATAATGTCAAGGTTGGTTCCTTTTCTGGTGACCCCGGAACCCAAAAGAATAGCTCGTTTCATAGGGGGCTTAGCTCCGGAGATCAAGGCAAGTGTGAAAGCCTCTCGGCCGGCTACATTCAGGTCAGTAGCTGATATATCCTTATCCCTCACGCTGGATGCGGTGAGGAAGAGATCGCTGAGGAACAAGGATGCCGAGAAGAGGAAGCATGATGATGATGACAAGTCGTGTCGATCAAATAAGAAGCACCGAGGAAGCAATGACCACAGGAAGGGATCTGGTTCAAGGAAAGATGGGCATCAGTCTGGAGATAAGCCCAAGTGTAAGACTTGTCAGAAATACCATTTTGGGAAGTGCAGGCTTGACACAAAATCCCAATCACAGACAAGGCCTTGTGGAATTTGCAAATCCACGGAACATAAAACCCTTGAGTGCAAGAAACTGAAAGACGCGACATGCTACAGTTGCAACGAAAAGGGGCACATTAAGACAAACTGCCCTAAGTGTGCAAAGAAAGCTGATGAGGGGAAGAAGACTAATGCTAGGGTCTTCAGAATGGATGCAAAGGAAGCTGTGCAGGGTGATAACGTGATCACAGGTACCTTTCTCATAAATGATGTCTATGCAAGAGTACTTTTTGATTCAGGAGCTGATAAATTTTTCGTAGATAATAAATTTTGCAAATTGCTGAATTTACCTGTTAAAACCTTAAGTGTGAAGTATGAGGTAGAATTAGCAGATGGCACCTTAGAAACCGCCTCAACCATATTAGATGGATGTTTCATATCCATTAAGAACCACTCTTTTCCTTTGTCCCTACTTCCTTTGAAGTTAGCCGGTTTCGACATAGTTTTGGGTATGGACTGGTTATCTCATAACCAGGCCCAGATTGTCTGTAATAAGAAACAAGTAGTGCTCAAAACTCCGTCTGGTGAGTCACTTATCGTTCAGGGAGATACCCGGTATGGACTACCGGAGCAAGTATCTATGCTCAAGGCCTCTTAGTGTCTGAAGGAGGGTTGTGTCATCTACATGGCACAAGTAACTATTGATGAGCCGAAACCCAAGATTGAGGATATCCCTGTCATTTCAGAATACCCTGAAGTTTTCCCCGAAGAACTACCTGGTTTACCACCAGATAGGCAAGTAGAGTTCGGAATCGACATTATCCCTGGGGCAGCACCTGTTGCTAGAGCGCCCTACAGATTGGCACCAACAGAGATGAAGGAATTAAGAACACAACTGGATGAATTGCTAGCCAAAGGTTTCATTAGACCTAGTTCGTCTCCTTGGAGAGCACCAATCTTATTTGTCAAGAAGAAGGATGGATCGATGCGTCTGTGCATCGATTACCGTGAGCTTAACAAGGTCACTATCAAGAATAGATATCCATTACCCAGGATTGATGATCTGTTCGATCAACTTCAAGGGGCAAGCTACTTCTCTAAGATCGACCTGAGGTCAGGTTATCACCAACTGAAGGTTAGAGATGAAGACGTACACAAGACTGCATTTAGGACTCGTTATGGTCATTACGAGTTCCTAGTGATGCCTTTTGGGCTCACTAATGCACCAGCGGCATTCATGGATCTCATGAACCGTGTCTGCAAACCATACTTGGACAAGTTTGTTATCGTCTTCATAGACGACATTCTGATTTATTCAAAGAACCAAGCTGATCATGAGAAGCATCTTCGATGTATTCTTTCATTACTTCAACAGGAGAAGCTCTATGCCAAATTCTCTAAATGTGAATTCTGGCTTCGAGAAGTCCAATTCCTTGGACACGTGGTTAGTGAGCGTGGTATCCAAGTGGACCCCGCTAAGGTGGAAGCCGTCATGAATTGGCAAGAGCCGAAGACGCCCACAGAAATTCGCAGCTTCTTGGGATTGGCAGGATATTACAGGAGATTTATTGAAAATTTTTCAAGGATTGCAGCACCCCTAACTTCTCTGACTAGGAAGAAAATTAAGTTCGACTGGGGACCAAAGCAACAAGAAGCCTTTGATATCCTTAAGCAGAAGCTAAGCAATGCACCTGTATTGACATTGCCGGATGGAATAGAAGAGTTTGTAGTATACTGTGATGCATCACACACCGGGATGGGATGTGTGCTTATGCAGAAAGGCAAGGTTATTGCCTATGCTTCACGTCAGTTAAAAGTGCATGAAAAGAATTACACCACCCATGACTTGGAGTTGGGTGCCGTTGTATTCGCACTGAAGCTATGGAGGCACTATTTATATGGCATCAAATTCGTGATCTATTCTGATCACAAGAGCCTCCAACATCTGTTCAACCAAAAGGATTTGAACATGATACAGCGACGATGGATGGAGACTTTAAATGATTATGATTGTGAGATAAGATACCATCCTGGCAAGGCGAATGTAGTCGCCAATGCCTTGAGTCGAAAAGAGCGGGTGAAGCCAATAAGAATCAATGCCAAGAGCATCGAGATAAAGAATAGTTTGAATGAAAGGTTGTTAGCTGCACAGAAGGAAGCTTTACTGGAAGCTAACTATCCTAATGAGAAGCTAGGAGTAACTGAAGAACAGTTATCATACGGAAAGGACGGAATTCTAAGGTTAAATGAACGAATATGGGTTCCAGTTTATGGAGGACTACGAGAAGTTATCCTCCGGGAAGCCCACAGTTCCAAATACTCCGTTCATCCGGGAGCTGACAAGATGTACCAGGATTTGAAGGCAAACTTTTGGTGGATAGGCTTGAAGAAGTCTATAGCCACCTATGTAGCTAAATGTTTGACATGTGCGCAAGTCAAAGCTGAACATCAGAAGCCGTCAGGTTTGTACAACAGCCTGAACTTCCCAAGTGGAAATGGGAAATGGTGACGATGGATTTCATCACCAAGTTGCCGAAGACAAGGAAAGGAAATGATACGATATGGGTGATCGTAGATAGACTGACTAAGTCAGCACATTTCCTGCCCATTAAGGAGACTTATAGCTCCGACATGCTAGCCCAATTGTACGTAGATAAGATTGTATCTCTGCATGGCGTGCCTATGTCTATTATCTCCGACAGAGATACTAGATACACGTCACATTTTTGGAAAAGTTTCCAACAATCTTTAGGCACGCACTTAAATTTCAGTACGGCTTACCATCCTCTGACGGACGGACAGAGTGAGCGTACAATTCAGACTTTGGAAGACATGCTTCGTGCATGTGTAATCGACTTAGGTGGTAGTTGGGATAACCACCTGCCATTAGTCGAGTTCTCGTATAACAATAGCTACCATACCAGCATTAAGGCTGCGCCTTTTGAGGCGTTGTACGGTAGGAAGTGCAGAACGCCCGTTTGTTGGGCGGAAGTTGGAGATATCCAACTGTCAGGACCAGAAATAGTCTTTGAAACGACGGACAAGATTGTCCAGATTCGTGACCGTCTGAAAACTGCCCTAGATAGGCAGAAAAGCTACGCAGATTTGAAGCGTAAACCTTTTAACTTCGAGGTAGGTGACAAGGTGTTGCTTAAAGTATCACCCTGGAAGGGAGTGATGCGATTTGGTAAGAAAAGCAAGTTAAGCCCGAGATACATAGGACCCTTCGAGATCATCGAACGTGTCGGATCAGTTGCTTATAAGTTAAACTTACCTGAAGAGCTCAGTAGTATTCACAATGTATTTCACATCTGTAATCTGAAGAAGTGTTTCGCTGATGATTCACTAGTCATCCCACACACAGATGTACACATAGATGAGAGCTTAAAGTTTGTTGAAAAACCCGTGTCGATCGAGGATCGACAGGTTAATAAGCTTCGAAGGAAACATGTACCGATTGTAAAGGTTAAATGGGATGCCCGTAGAGGTCCCGAGTATACGTGGGAGGTAGAGTCCACAATGAAAGAGAAATACCCTCAGTTGTTTCAATAAATCTCGAGGTCGAGATTTCTCTTAAGGGGGTGAGGATGTAACACCTCGAAAATTTGTGTTCAATAAATAAACGACACGTGTCACATACGACAAAAGCATTATAAACCCGGATTTAGTTAAAGATGTATGGCAGGATTTTTAAACACGTCGACATGTTAATTTATACCTCTGAACGACTTTATTATAAATCCCGAGACCCTAACATGACTAATAAACATATAGTATACCTTTAACCCGGTGATTACTAATAATAAAGGATGTCCAAATTTGCAAGTATGGATCCTATGAAATAATGCTCAATAAAAACTTTCGTATATATTTTCCATCATAATGCAAACCAATGATACATTGAGATAGGTAGACACAACTGATCAAGCATGGGTAAAAAGGCCTCCTACTGACATTTTTCCTGTCCAAAAATAATGCTACGCAAGTTGCCTGTTCAATGCATGAAAGGTTATTTTTTTTGCTTCTGGCAAGGGCTTACGGACCGTAAAGGTCCTACCTTACGGTCAGTAATACGCGAAAGGTTATTTTTCCTTCTGTCAAAAGGCTTACAGACCGTAAAGGTCCTGCCTTACGGTCCGTAAGGGGTGCCCAGCGACAGCAGCTTGGCTGTTGGCTGTTATAAGAGTTTAACCGACTTAGTAAGATATTTTCAGCAACATGGGCGACCCTAACAGCTCCTAGACACTAGGAAACACTTGTAAATGATCTGGGATCGATGATAGACCTAGTTGTCATGATCTCAATGGATTAAGAACACTATAAAAGGCCAATTAGTTGCAACATTGTGTTCACTCATCACTTCTGCATTCTTGGTGCTTTCTGGAGCTCAAGAGCCTTCTCTAAGCCTTCCTAATCATGCATTAGACTTTAGTAAGTATGCTTAACATCTCTTAGTTGAGTTTTTACTTAGTTTTAGCTTAAAAGTCAAACCGTCGTAATTAACGGTTGACTTAACGGTTAATCATTAATGGTCCAGTGATTAGTCGAATCGAAGGTAGTTATAAGTTGGTAATCATGTGGGCTTTAAACCCTTAAAAGGGCACCCCTGGTTCCCACTCTATCTAGATCAAATGTCGGGTCAAAGTTGTTTAGAAAAAGTCAACATAAGCTTAATTTTTGAATTAACATGTAATTAACAATGTAGAAGGCATGTAACCTATTTTATCACTCATATAACTTGATAATAAGTATAATAACTGGTCTAAGCTTGTTTGATCCGACAATTTCCTATTTAGACCCTGTTCGGAACCGAAAGTCACAAAACTTTGACTTCAGTTCTGACCCGTTTTAGTAGAGTTTAGAAATGCTTTAGGACTTCCTTAGGACCAGGTTACATGATGGTATGACCCTCTGTGACTGGTTCGTTGTTTGTCCGAGTTATTTGCACATTTCCGTTATATGCTTAAAAGTTGACCATAATGCCCTTTTGACCTTAAAACGAGAATTTTGGATATGTGATAGAACAATAACCTTAGTTACTAATTTCTAAACATGTCCCTAAAATTTCGTGACAATTCGAGGTCTAGAATAGGAGTTATGCTAAATAGCGCAATTAAGAAAACTTTTGTTAATAAAACGGCGCACTTAACATAAAGCCTATCTAAACCCAAATTTCGACACCAAACCTTTTAAACAGTGATGTAATATAATATTTTGAGATTTTTAAAGGTTTTTAATTATTTTTAACCTGCTCGTAACCTAAGGATATGACCTTGATTCGGAAAATACCGAATATACCCTTTTCGGACATAAAACGAGTTTTACATAGTATTTTGACGCCAATCCAATTGCTACTGATTTTAAATAATAAATAAAGTATTTTGAACTATATAACCTGATTAGAAAACTCAGATTTCCTGTATAACCCGGAAATCGCTTAAAACGACTTTATACGCGTATTAAACGCATAGTTTGGGTTTAAAACCATTTTTGTCATAAAGACTTATTACCTACTGATACAACTTACTAAAATAAGTGGTTTTACTGATTTCTTTAGACCCGAACATCAGAAGTATAAATAATCTCTTTTATAACCTTTAAAATGACCAAAATACCCCTACGGGGCGTATTATGGGGTTAAACTCGTTGTGGGTATAATGGAAGGTATCCTACTGATATCACAACATATTTAGAGCATGTTGACTTAGGAAACCTGTATAGGACTCTTACGGTTACCCGTTACGCCATTTACGCGTTCGGTTCGGTTTATGTAACTAGTTTACATAAATTAGCCGAAATGTGTCAAACCTTATTGTTTTTATCTCAAAATCCAGAATGTGGTTGGATTACCCATATTATACAAGTCTTCAAACTTGTCGGGTCTAAATCACATTCTATTCCGGTCTTCGCTTAATCGTGCGTTCGAACCGTATCTTTCTTTAAAACTAACCGGTCTAAGTTTAGGCTTAACTAAAGACCAGTTAGGATCCTAATAGGTTATTATAAACCTTCGTTCCAGAATAGGAGACCCGGTAAAAGCTACTTGCAATTGCTAATTGTGAAATATACTTTGCAAAGGTAAATACTTTTAACTTATTTCCCTATACGGGCTTGGGGTACGGTATATAAAGTACCGCTTGGTCCAGCATTGAATTTTTAATCGATTAGAGGTTAAATTATTGATATGCTTTGTTTTAAAATGTTTTGTTTGCTTAAAGCCTTTGGGGGGTTAATGACCATGTCCCGGATATCCTTGGCATCATCTTACGAGATGGCCACGACTTGAGCACGGGGTGTAGGCGTACACCCGTCTGTGCATAAAATAAATGAAGAAATAATGTGGTGTGTCTATTGATCTTTAACCCGGTCTACGGAACGGGCTACTGAACGCATAAGGAACATGTAATTCGTTTTCAAGTATTATATTCAAATAATTATCCCAAGTTATAAAATTTTGTGCCACGTGCATTCAAATCAATTTTATTAAACCTTTTCAAAAGTGTCGGTTGAATGTATTTACCAGTGTAAACTGACGTATTTTCCCAAAAAAAAAAAGGTTAAGTGCAGGTACTATGCGAACTAGGCTGGCTTTCTCCTAGCATCCACAATAAGTCTCGCAAGCTTGGATGTCAACTGTTGAACAATATTTCCTATTTATTTTTGATCCTCCATGTGGATTATTTTCAATTGTTTGTGATACATGATATTACAATAACATTCGGTTGAAATATATCTATCTTTTGCTTCCGCTGTGCATTTAAATATTGTGTTGTTTGACTGTAATGTTACCAACTACGTCGTGATAATCCCCCACCGGTGAAACATGTGAAAATAGGGGTGTGACACCAATGCCACGGATGTGCAAAGGTTGACAGGGAGGATCGCAGCCTTGAACACACTACAACAAAAATGGCTTTTTAGGACCTTTTCTGTGGGATGCTTGTAAAAGAGTGTCCTAAAAACTATTTAATAGGACTAATGAACTTTTGGGGTCCTTTTATAATACACTCTACTAAATCGGTGTCCTAAAAAACTATTTAATAGGATGGTTACTTTTTTTTGGGTCCAATTATCATATAATTTAATAGGACACTTAAAATGTAGATCCTAATAAAGTATTTTATAAGACATTTAATTGTTAGTGTCCCACTATGTGGTACTTTATTAGGACACTTGATCATCTGGGGTCCTATTATAACATAACTTAATAGGACACGTTGTAGTTAAGTCATAAATGTTCAATGTTATAGGACTCTTTCTAGTCGAAGTCATATTAGAACTTAACTTAATAGGACACTTGACACTTGGGTCTTATAACTTTAAACTTTATAGGACACTTAATCATTTTGGTGTTATTATAATACACCATAATAGGACACTTGATATTTGAGTTATAAAACATTAGTTTTATAGGACGCTTATTCGCTAGAGTTTTATTATAATATAACTTAAAAAGACACTTGACAATTGGGTCTTATAAATTTAACCTTTATAGAATGCTTAATCATTGTGGTGTTATTATAATACACTGTAATAGGACACCTGATATTTGAGTCATAAAACATCAGTTTTATAGGACGCTTATTCGCTGGAGTTCTATTATAACATAACTTAATAGGATACTTAACCCTAGTTTCTTATAACTTTAACCTTTATAGGACGCTTAATCATTATGGTGTTATTATAATACACTGTAATAGAACACTTGATATTTGAGTCGTAAAACATAAGTTTTATAGTACGTTTATTCGCTAGAGTTTTATAATAACACTAGGTTATTGACCCGCTTAATCATGGCCGGTGAGTGGTGGTGGTGGTGGTGAGAGGTGGTGGTGGTGGTGAGAGGTGGTGGTGGTGGCCGGTGAGTGGTGGTGGTGGTGGTGGCGGCCGGCGAGTTGTGGTGGTGGCCGGTGAGTGGTGGTGGTGGTGAGTAGTGGTGGTGGCCAGTGAGTGGTGGTGGTGAGTGGTGGTGGTGGTGGTGGTGGTGGTGGTGCTGGTGCTGGTGAGAGGTGGTGGTGTTGGTGGTGCTGGTGAGAGGTGGTGGTGGTGAGTAGTGGTGGTGGCCGATGGTGGTGGTGGTGGTGGTGAGTAGTGGAGGTGGTCGGTGGTGGTGCCCGGTGGTGGTGGTGGTGGTTGGTGAGTGGTGGTGGCCGGATAGTGGTGGTGGTGGCCGGTTTCGATAATAAATAATAAACGAGCCGAATCCGAGCTTGAAAAACTACTCACGAGCCGAGTTCGAGCTTTAGAAATATATATCGAAACTAGCTGAGCTCGAGTTCTCTGCAAATTAAACGAGACGAGCTCATGCTTGACTCGACTCGTTAACACCCCTAGTTACATTGATGATGTTTAGCAGAAAAAAAGGTTATGGACAATTTTAATATCGTAACTTTTACGCTCTTGTGAGCGTGATATGTATTGGGCCTTATAAGTAGAGGGGGTAATCCTGACCCAGAAGCTATTAAATAGGTCATTTTAACCCTTTTAAAAACTACAATAGGTTGTTTTGGGTTAAAAAAATAAATAAGGGGTTGAAATGGGTCACTTAAAAAGTTAAAACTTTTATTCATTGGTCAAGTTGGGTTGATTAAATTAAAAGCACGGGTCATACGGGTCACTAGGGTTTGAATAGAAAAACCACGGGTGAACATCATCATCTTCATCAGGCTATCATCACTCATCAGTGATTCAGGGCATCTCACTACAAATAAAAAGCCATTTAGTGGCATACGCTTTTATAACTAATAATTATTATTATTAATATTATTATTTAAATATATATTTAGTATTTCAGTTGAAAATTGTATAAATAGTGAAATCGTTCAGATTCGGGAGCCGACTCAGGCTTGATGAGTAAATCTCGCGTTCGGCCTTGATAAGTGAATCTCACACTCGGGCTCGTTGTATTGGTGCATCCATCGCATGGCCCTATCCATTCATCTCGGTATGTATTTGTTAAACTTGTGATACAAATAATTTTAATATCATGGAACTTAATGCATATACATGGATGGTTTATTTGTAGGTAGTCCATGAGAATTGAGGACGCATGATGACTCAAGATTTTATGCTTCTCATTTCTTTAATTGCTTTTAATTTCTTTGTTAAATGTTAAGAATTTATGTTAGATAATGTTATAGCTTATTTATGGTTAGTGTTTTTGTTATGAACATGCATATTTGAAATATAATGAAGTTTTATTTATTTCATTACTTGATGTTATACAATAACTATTAGGATGTTATATGTTGACGGTGTGTTTATAAAATTGGTTTTATAATCTTATTTGGGATATTAGGACCATTTTTTTGATATTAATGTAGCTATAACATTACATCATAAGGGTCCTATAAATTAATTTTTAAGGACGCTTGTATCTGTATCAAAAGATTAAAAGTAGGTATCACATATTAGAACATTGTAAAAGTGTCCTAATTCTTTATTTTTAGGACGCTATTTAAGTTGTCTATAGACATATTATGCGACCATAAAATTGATTTCATAATCTTATTTGATATATTAGGACCCTTTTCTTGGTACTAAATTAGCTATAATGTTATATCATAAGGGTCCTATCAATTAATTTCTAAGGACGCTTGTAAGTGTATCAAAAGATTAAAAGTATGTATGCACATGTTAGAAAATCGTAAAAGTGTCCTAATATGTTTTTATTAGGACACTATTTTGGTTGTTCAAAGACATATTATGCGACCATAAAATTGGTTTCATAATCTTAATTGAGATGTTAGGACACTTTTTTAGTTTTGGGACTTATTACGACCCCTTTACATGAAACGCTTTTACCGTTGGTCCTATTAAATGAAAGGTCCTATAAAATAGCATTTTAGGACGCTTTTGCGCGTACTAAAAACCCAGTTTTCTTGTAGTGACAGGTTCATATCAAAGTCATCAGAAAAGTGCAAGGAATTCTATGACATTCTGAGAAAGAACAAGAAATTTGAGTGGACTGAAAAGCATGAGAATGCTCTCAAAGCCCTTAAGGATTACCTATCCTCAGCTCTTGCCTTGATGAAACCAGAAAAAGGGGATATATTATCCTTATATTTGGCAGTCTCTTCTAAAGCAGTAAGTGCAGTCCTTGTTAAGGATCACGAAGGTACACAACATCCTGTATATTATGTAAGTAAAAGTTTGCTTGATGTTGAATCCAGGTATTCACATTTAGAAAAACTTATCCTTGCTTTGATTATGGCATCTACTAATTACGTCATTATTTTGAAACTCATGCTATCATTGTTAAGACTAACTTTCCAATTAAGAATGTTCTCAGGAAACCCGAAATGTCAGGAAGGATGGCCAAATGGGCAGTGAAGCTTAGTGCTTATGATATAAGATATAAACCAAGAACTGCCATTAAATCCCAAGCCTTGGCTGACTTTGTGGCAGATTTCAGTAGTGATCTACAAAGGGAAGCTGAGTTAGAAGTTCAACAACTTGAAAAGACTAAGGATCCTTGGATACTCTTCACTGATGGAGCCTCTAATGTCAAGGGAACTGGACTAGGAATACTACTAAAATCGCCACAGGGGGACATAATACCCCACTCAATAGCTTGTGAGTTTCAAACTACTAATAATGAGGCTGAATATGAGGCCTTGATAGCTGGTTTGCAAATTGCCAAGCATATGAGAATCAGGTATCTTGAGGTACATGTAGATTCGTTGTTAATTACTAATCACTTTAATGGATCTTATGCTGTTAAAGGCGAAAGACTAACTAAATACTTAGAGATAGTCAAGGAATTGGCACACTCTTTTGCTTCTTTTAGTTTGACACAGGTACCCAGAGAAGAAAATGCAGAAGCTGATGCATTGGCCAACCTTGGATCATCCTTGAAGATCACAGAGGATATTAAAATTCCCATTATCCATATCATGGCTCCTGCTATTGAGGATCATGTAGCTATGGAGATAGGAGAGGATTCTGCAATTATACCTAGTGATGTTGCACAATCTCATTCAGGATCCTGGATCCTCCCAATCATGAGATATATACAACATAGAGAGATTCCTACAGGAGAAAACCCCAGAGCTTTCAAAGTCAAGGTATCTCAATTTACAATATTGAATAACATGTTATATAAACGATCTCTTGCAGGTCCATATCTAAGGTGCATTGAGGATCCTGAAATTCAAGAAGTTCTAAAAGATTTTCATGAAGGAGATTGTAGAAACCACACTGGGGGCAGAGTACTGTTCTCAAGGATCCTTAGGACTTGATACTATTGGCCTACCATGAAGAAGGATGCTGTGGATTATGCAAGGAAATGTGATGCTTGCCAGAGACATAGCAATATCCTTCATCAACCAGCAGAGCTCCTGCATCCCATATCCTCTTCATGGCCATTCATGATACGGGGAATGGACATAGTTGGCAAACTTCCCAAGGCACCAGGAGGAAAAGTGTTTATGCTTGCCATGACTGATTACTTTTCCAAGTGGACAGAAGCTGAAGCCTTTGCTCAAGTCAGAGAAGAAGAAGTGATATCCTTTATTAAAAGAAACATTATTACCAGCTTTGGTATTCCTTCTGAAATCGTTTGTGATAATGGATCCCAATTTATTGGGAGTAGAACTACTAACTTTTGTGACAGCTGGGGGATTAAGATGATAACATCAACACCAGTCCACCCATAAGGTAATGGTTAAGCAGAATCATCCAACAAGATCATCATCAACAACTTCAAGAAGAAGCTTGGATCCAAGAAAGGAAAATGGGCAGAAGAGATACCTTATGTGCTATGGGCTGACAGGACAACTCCCAAGAATGCTACTGGTCAGATTCCATTTTCTTTAGTGTTTGGAGCAGAATCAGTGATCCCTACAGAAATGGTGGTTCCTACTGCTAGAACAAACATCCGTGATCCTGAAGGAAATACTGAAAACTTGGTTCAAGACTTGGATACTGTTTTGGTCAAAAATCACACAAGGATAATGTAACCAAACTTTATGTAAACGGGGTATGATGCTTGGTTAGCTATGAAAGTAAAGGATCACTTCTGTGATAAAGATACAAAGACACAATGATTTATACGAGGAAAAAGCCCTTGATCAATGTATGATCTCCGGCATAAAAAACCTCGGGTGATGGCAACTACCGATCACCAACTTCAATATAATAAAAATGTAGTTACAACTTCGGATAGTAATGAGCTGAGTACAAGGATCACTGAGTGTCTAAGTGTTTGAGAGTTGTGTCGTATGTTGTGTGTTTTCTTCCGAATGGGGAAGACGGGTACTTATACATGTGTGGGTGACTTATTTTAGGTAAAATGACTAAATATCAGCTCATTACCCCTTTAGAAATTAAGATAATCTAGCCTAAATTGCTGCCCATTAATCAAGCTAAGTTTCCATATCCGGTACAACGTCTATCTCCAATTTAGCTCTTGCCATATTTGTGAAAACGCGTCCCTGGATCATGATGTGTAGGGCATATCCTGCTAGGTGTTCCTGCAAAACAATTTTGTAACAAGTGGAAGTGACCGTTAGTGTAAGGATCACCATATCATCCCATGATCCTGATCCTGAAGTCTGGCTGAGGATCACTATCTGCCAAAGAAACAAGGATCACTGGTCAGGATCACGTATAAGGATCATTTATAGTAAAATCCAGCCCCAACAATTGCCCCCAAAATATAAGGAGTTAAATGTAAATAGATGAGTTATATTTTGCTTTGAGCTTATCTCTAACGGATGATTCCGATTTACTAGCCGTTGCACATGGACTAGCCGTTATGATATTTACGTCACTGATGTGACAATCCCTGCGAATCATCATTATAAATAGGAGATAGGGTTAGGATCATTTTGTATTTAAATTCGAAGTATCTCCCTTTATAATCGTCACCGAAGGCTTGATCAGGTATCATCTTCTTCTTTCTCTTCTTTGCTCTATTCTTTCGTGCTTTTACTCTGTTTTTTGTTCATAATATGCTGCTCCGTAATTCTCCGCACAAGAGTCCCAAGAAGGATAGTCCCTTAAAGAGCCAGGGAATTATCAAGGATTCTCACGTGGAGAGATGCTGCTTTACTGATGTCCACATAGACAAGATTCGCCATTGTTTCCCAGCGAATGTTGTTTTTAAACCCTTTGATCCTACTGCTTTGAGCGATCTTGTCTCAGATGTCTGGGTGGCTTTTCCTGCTACTCCCTTCCTCATTGGGTATTCATATCCTTTTCCGATGTTTACCCAATCTTTCTTTTCTCTTACCGGCATCTCATATATCCAAGCTATGCCGATGATCTGGAGGGTTCTATATACCTTCGAGAGGATCATCGAGCAAGAAGGGATTGATCTGGGGATGGCAGAGCTGGCTGAGCTCTATGATCTTACTACGTTTGGTTCCCACCGGTATCTGCTGAAACGGAAAGCTGGGGAGGATCACCCTATTTTCAAAGTGACCAAGAATGATACCAACTGGAAACGTCGATTCTTCTTTGTTAAGAGGGATTCCATCCCGGATGGGAAGGATCTGCCCGAGGAATGGGCCACTCATGGTAGGGTAGAGGATCCTTGAAGGATCACTATCAGTCCTGTCTCGTATGATGAGGATTACTGATGTCTTTTCTTTATTGTTTTTCTATGCAGCTATTTCCGTTGCTCATCTGAAGTTAACCCCTGCTGCGAAAGAGAGAGTGTTAGCTTTTAAAAAGCTTGATCCTGAAGTTAGGAGCTTCCAAGTCATTATCCAAGATTCTCAAGAGATATCTTCTGCATCTGCCACGATGTCAAGTAAGTATCCTCATAGAAAGTTAGTTTTATGTAAAAATATTTAATTTTAGAAGGGAACTTATCTTGTTTTTTGAATTGTGTAGGTGCTGGAAAATCTGCCAGGTCCGTTAAATCTGCCTCCAAGTTTGGGATTAGTGACCTTGCCAATGTCACCTCCTCAAAGAAGAAAGCTTCTGCTGCCAGCCCTTCAGTCTCAGCTCCTAAAGCGTCCATTCGGGGTAAGGGAAAAAAGAGGAAAGCCTCTGATGAACTCCAAGGATTCCCTCTCCTTCGTCAGCAATTTCTTGACTATGTGAACGAGGTGAGGATCACTGCCCCTGTTGGTTATCCAGTATCTTTCGATGATCACCTGATTCCGAGCTTGTCTTTATTTCTTTTGTTTGCAGAAACTTGCTGAGATTGAAACTTATCTTGGCAATGTTGAGGACCAGGAGAGCCAGATTGCCGATCTTCAGCAAATGGGTGTGTTGAAGGATCTCAAGATAGCGGATCTTGAGAAGGAACTCCAGGCTACCAAGGATGAAGCTGCTCAGAGGCTGATTGACATGGATAATGAGAAGCAGGAGATCATCCAGGATGCCAAGGTCTCTGCCGCAACTGCTATGTACAAGATACAACTACAAATGGCTGCGGAGGCTCAGGATCCTGCCTTTGACAAGAGCTCATGGGACGTGGAGGGTTGGAAGGCAAGGTTGGCGGACCTGGAGGATGAGGATGAGACTGAGGAGATCCCCATGCTGGAAGGCGGTGATGCTGATAAGGATCAGGGTGGAGAAGCTGGTGGTGATGGAGCAGTGAAGAAGTAAGCTGCATGATTGGGCGATGATGGATATTGTTGACTAGGCCGGAGCCCAATTTTTTAGGATTGGTAGTGGTCTTTTCTGGTTGTTGATGTTTGAAACAATTATGGTTTGTAATCTCTGGACAATAGTTTCTTAGGGTTAAGGATCCTGGATCCTTTGAACAATAGGTAGGATTACACATGGTGGAGGGATCCTCTGTTTGGGGGATGAAGCCGTTGTGATCCTGCCGCCTTCTAATTTCCCTGCAATACTTTTGAACCTATTATCATGGACACCCTTTACCTACCCCAGCGGACGGGCCACGTATTGCTGGTAGAAGCTTTGGGTAGGTAATTTTGACAACTTTTTGAAAGGGTTAAAGATCCTTTTGTTTAATAAATAAAATCTTAAACTTTTGTCGCTTATCTTGTGTCATTATCCTTTTTTGATTTTCAATTGTTTTGACACATGTTTGTTTGAAAAGTTGAGCAAATTATGTTTAAGAAATTTAGGATATGATCCTGGATCAAATATCCTATAATCGAAAGTTTTCAAGATAGTTTATTTTAAGGATCATAGGTTCAGTTGCCAAGGTCTAAAGGTTATTCAAATGAATAATGAAATTAAAAGTAGTTAAGGATCATACCTGAGGATCCAAGTTAGGATCCTAACCTTTAATCGGAATTACCATAGGTAAAACTTTAATGGATAATAAGGATTAAGGATCCTTAATTGTTTAACTTCGAAAACCTGAAAAAATGGAATACAACTTGGGACTAAGCCAATATAAAGGATAAGTTAGTAACTGGGACAAGCTCAAAGGATAACTGAGAATGATCCCAGAGGATCACTGGGGACGAGCCCAAAGGATAACTGGGGATGATCCCGGAGGATCACTGGGGACAAGCCCATAGGACAACTGAGGATGATCCCGGAGGATCACTGGGGACAAGCCCATAGGATAACTGAGGATGATCCCGGAGGATCACTGGGGACAAGCCCATAGGATAACTGAGGATGATCCCGGAGGATCACTGGGGACAAGCCCATAGGGTAACTGGGGACAAGCCCAAAGGATAACTGAGGATGATCCCGGAGGATCACTGGGGACAAGCCCATAGGATAACTGAGGATGATCCCGGAGGATCACTGGGGACAAGCCCATAGGGTAACTGGGGACAAGCCCAAAGGATCGTATGTAAACTGGAGTATGGCCCTTTCTGGCAACTATCCAAACTTAGTGACATGAAAATGTCAAAACCTTAGCTAACGTGAAAACGTTAGAAACCTTAGGAACGGATGTATGGTGCGTCCACCATTATACGTAGGATCCTGGGTATAGCCAGTACGATGAGGTCGCCAGCCCCGAAAGTGGGTACTGATCCCAAGGACGTGAACTATATCAGGATCATCGTGCGCTGCTGGCGGAAACTGGGGATAATCCCAAGGATAACTGGGGTTGGACCCAAGGATCTGTGGTGCTTTTGAAGATCTTTGATGATATGCTGAAGATACCTGAACTTATCATAACTCAAATGGTTTGTGAGTAGGGGATGAAGGATACATGATCCTTATCCTTAAAAAATAAGAAAATGCAATAGTTTTAGGATAAGCATATTACCTGAGTAAGGATCTCCGATATCTCCAGGATCCTTCAAGGATACTTCAATGTAAGGATCACATGCAGGAAGGATCATGTTCACATGAAATAGTTCTTTAAGTGAACAGCATTCCAGGCTCTTGGTAACAAGTTTCCTTCCATGGTTAGCAACCTGTATGCCCCCTTTCCTGCTTCAGCTTCAATCAAGTAGGGACCTTCCCATTTTGGTGCTAGCTTCCCGTCAGCAGGATTGATGGTATTTTGAAATGCTTTTCTCAACACCATATCTCCGACTTGGAACTTCCTTATCCTGACATTCTTGTTGTAGGCACCAGCCATCCTTTGTTGGTAGCTTGCCATCCTTATCCTAGCTAGATCCCTGATTTCCTCAATAGTATCCAAATCCTGAGCTAGGATCGTAGCATTTTCTTCAGGATCACGAGCACTTGTTCTAGCAGTTGGGATCACCATCTCTGTTGGGATCACTGCTTCTGCCCCAAATACTAAAGAGAAGGGTGTCTGACCGGTGGCATTTTTGGGAGTTGTCCTATCAGCCCATAGCACATAAGGTAACTCTTCTGCCCATTTCCCTTTCTTGGATCCTAGCTTCTTCTTCAGATTGTTGATGATGATCTTGTTGGATGATTCTGCTTGACCATTGGCTTGTGGGTGAACTGGTGTTGATGTGATCATCTTGATTCCCCAACTGTCACAAAAGTTAGTGGTTCTCCTTCCAATGAATTGAGAACCATTATCACATACAATTTCAGAGGGAATGCCAAATCTGGTTATAATGTTTCTTTTGATAAAGGATATAACTTCCTTCTCTCTGACTTGAGCAAAGGCTTCAGCTTCTATCCACTTGGAGAAATAGTCAGTCATGGCGAGCATAAATACTTTTCCACCAGGTGCTTTAGGAAGCTTGCCAACTATATCCATTCCCCATCTCATGAATGGCCAAGAGGATGGTATTGGGTGTAAGAATTCAGCTGGTTGATGGAGGATATTGCTATGTCTTTGGCAAGGATCACACTTTTTAGCATATTCTACAGCATCCCTTTTCATGGTTGGCCAGTAGTATCCTGTTCTAAGGATCCTTGAGAATAATGCCCTGCCCCCAGTGTGGTTTCCACAATCTCCTTCGTGGAAGTCTCTCAATACTTCTTCTATTTCAGGATCTTCAATACATCTTAAATATGGTCCTGCAAGGGATCGTTTATATAGCACATTATTTAAGATTGCAAATTGAGATACCTTAATCCTGAAGGCTCTAGGATTTTCTCCCGTTGGAATCTCTCCGTTTTGCAAGTATTTCATGATTGGTGGGATCCATGATCCTGAATAAGATCGAGCTTCTTCACTAGGGATTACTGCAGTATCCTCTTCTATTTCCATGGCTACTTGATTTTCAATAGCAGGAGCCAGGATATGGATGATAGGGATACTTATATCTTCTGGAATTTTTAAGGATGATCCTAGGTTGGCCAATGCATCAGCTTCCGTGTTATCCTCCCTTGGTACCTGTGTTAAGCTAAAAGAAACAAAAGAGAGTGCCAATTCTTTGACTATCTCTAAATATTTGGTTAGTTTTTCACCTTTAACAGCATAGGATCCGTTAAAGTGATTAGTGATCAATAATGAATCTACATATACGTTAAGATACTTTACCCCCATATCCTTAGCGATTTGTAAGCCAGCAATTAGGGCTTCATACTCAGCCTCATTGTTAGTTGCTTGGAACTCACAGGCTATGGAGTGGGGTATTATGTCCCCCTGTGGCGATTTTAGGAGGATCCCTAGCCCTGTGCCTTTGATGTTTGAGGATCCGTCAGTGTGTAGGATCCAAGGATCCTTGGTCTCATCCAGCTGCTGGACCTCCAATTCTGCTTCCTTTTGTAGATCACTACTGAAATCAGCCACAAAGTCAGCTAGTGCTTGAGATTTAATGGCTGTTCTTGGTTCGTATCTTATATCATGGGCACTAAGCTTCACTGCCCACTTAGCCATTCTCCCTGACATATCCGGTTTCCTGAGGACATTCTTAATTGGAAAATTAGTTTTAACAATAATAGTATGGGTTTCAAAATAATGCCTTAACTTCGTGGATGCCATGATTAATGCAAGGATGAGTTTTTCGAGGTGTGAGTACCTGGATTCGGCATCAAGTAGACTTTTACTTACATAGTAGATAGGATATTGTGTACCTTCGTGATCCTTAACAAGGACAGCACTTACAGCGGTTGAGGATACCGCCAGATATAAGGATAACACATCTCCTTTTTCCGGTTTTGCTAATGCTGGTGCTGAGGACATATATTCTTTTAGGGCTTGTAAAGCATTCTCATGCTTCTCAGTCCATTCGAACTTCTTATTCTTCCTTAGGATATCGTAGAATTCTTTGCACTTTTCTGAGGATTTCGATATGAACCTGTTCAAAGCTGCTATCCTGCCTGTTAGTCTTTGAACATCCTTGGCATTGGCAGGAGATTTGATATTTATTAATGCTTTGATTTGTTCCGGGCTTGCTTCAATGCCCCTCTGGGTTACCATGTATCCTAAGAACTTTCCTGCCTTAACACCAAAATGGCATTTTGAAGGATTAAGTTTCATGTTGTAACTATCAAGGATATCGAATGCTTCTTCCAAGTCCCTTAGGTGATCCTCGGCTTTCTTTGACTTGACCACCATATCATCTATGTACACCTCCATAGTTTTTCCAATTTGATCTTTGAACATCATATTTACCAGCCTTTGATATGTTGCACCTGCATTTCTTAGTCCAAAAGGCATGGCAATATAACAATATAAACCGGTTGGGGTCATAAAGGCTGTATCCTCTTGGTCAGATGGTTCCATCTGGATTTGTTGGAATCCAGATGATGCATCCATAAAAGTTAACAGTTCATGCCCCGCTGTTGCATCCACCATGGAGTCAATGTGGGGTAATGGGAAAGGATCCTTGGGACATGCCTTATTCAAATCAGTGAAATCGACACATACCCTCCACTTTCCGTTTTTCTTTTGGACAACAACCACATTGGCTAACCATTTAGGATACTTTACCTCTCTGATCATACCTGCTCGGAGTAGTCTCTCTACTTCTTCTTGGATAATGGCATTCCTTTCTGGTGCAAACTTCCTCCTTTTTTGATGGATTGGCTTGATAGACCTGTCAATGCCAAGTTTGTGAGTAATAATATCCTTAGATATACCTGTCATATCTTCATGTTTCCAAGCAAAGGTAGATTTTCTTCTTTTGAGGAAGGATATCATGTCTTCTTTCATCTTGCCAAGGATCCCTGATCCGACATAGATTTTCGATTCAGAATCACTAGGATCCAAGAGGATTTCATCTACATCTTGTTCCCTTGCCTCCAAGACGTTCCTCGGAGGATACTGTAATTGCTATTGCTCCCTTGGCCTCGAGGTTGGCTTCATGGATGAGGTATAGCAATCCTTAGCTTCTTGCTGGTCACTGTCGATCTTGATTATCCCCCATGGGCTAGGGAGCTTCACACATTGATGGTAGGTAGATGGAACTGCTTTCATGTCATGTATCCAAGGCCTGCCAAGGATAACGTTGCAACAAGATAAACAGTCAATAACACAAAATTTTTGGTAATTATGTAATCCTTCCACGTAGATTGGGAGTTTGATGTCCCCCAGAGTTTTCTTCGTTTCTCCACTGAATCCCGCAAGCACGGAGGATCTTGGGGTGATGTCTGATTCTGGGATTCCCATCTTCTTCAAGACATCAAGCTGGATAATGTTCACTGAGCTCCCTCCGTCAATAAGGATCCTGCGGACAAAATGGTTAGAGATAAAGAGAGTGATAACTAAGCTATCATGGTGAGGATCCTGAACATTAATGCGATCATCCTCATCAAATGTTATCATCTTTCCTTCTGAGACGCTTGAGGTTCTAATAGGCCTATCTCCATTATCCATTTTTGATTCTTTTGCATGTCTTTTGGCCGCTGAGAAGGATGTTCCACAAATGTCTGATCCTCCGGATATGAAGTTAATCACTTGTGCGTTTGCCGGAGGTGCTGGAGCCTTTTCAGGGATCCTTTCAGGATCCTGGGTCCTTTGCTTTTTTCTCCCCAATAATTCTTTTAGATGCCCCTTGCTTAGCAGGTATCCAATTTCTTTTCTTAAGGCTATGCAATCTTCAGTCAGATGGCCGAAATCCTCATGGTATGCACACCATTTGGACTTGTCTTTAGTCCCGGATGGTTTATCATTCTTCCTGGGCCACCTAGCCTTTTCACCTAGATTCTGCATTGCAAGGATTAGTTCATGATTATCAACGGAAAAACAATATTCCGAGATTGGAGGATATTCTTCATCATCCTCTTCTTGGTCGACAGCATGCACATTCTTGTTCTCGTTTCTATGGTAGGATTTGAACTTGTTGTTTTTGAAGGAGGATCCTTGCTTATCTTGTTTTGAGGATCCTACTTGTCTCTCCTGGATCCTCTTGTCATCCTCTAGCCGGATAAACCTGAGTGCTCGAGTTCTTACTTCATCTAAGTTCCTGCAAGGTGTCATAACAAGATCATCATAGAATAATGAATCCTTAAGAAGTCCCATTTTGAAGGCTTCAACAGCCGTAGCCATATCCAAGTTGGGAATATCCAAGGATTCTTTACTAAATTTGGTTATATAATCTCTTAATGATTCGTTATGATTTTGAGTTATCCTGTACAAATCACTAGTTAATTTTTCGAACTTTCTACTACAAGAGAATTGGTTATTGAATAAATTAACTAAATTAGCAAATGAAGTAATAGAGTAAGGGGGAAGACTTAGCAGCCATTTAAGGGCTGATCCAGTAAGAGTAGATCCAAATCCTTTACATAGGCATGCTTCCTTCAATTTTTCTGGGATAGGATTGATCTCCATCCTTTCCCTGTATTGTGCTATATGCTCCTCTGGATCCGTTGTGCCGTCATACAACTTCATGGTAGGGATATGGAACCTTTTGGGTACCTCTGCATCACAGATTGGTGGTGCAAAGCGAGATATCTTGTGGCTCCCATCTGCAATCTCTGGGATAGGCTTGACTACCCCTGGAACACTTGAGATCATGTCCTTTAGTTTCTGTAGTTCCCTGGCCATAACATGATTGGTACCTGTATCCTGCATGAACCCAAGGTTAGTAGTAGGATAATTATTTAAAGTGTTACCTCCCATTGGGTTCAAGTTAGGGAATCCATATTGCTGGGATTCTGGAACAACGGAGGGACCAGTGGAAGCAATGGTCTGCATTGGAATGAAGTCCCCTTGATGGACATCTAGACTCCCTGTTTGCAAACTTTTTAGGGATCCTGGCATCTGTAAGGATCCTGGTATCTGGGATGATCCTGGAACGAAGGAGGATCCTTGAACCTGGGATGATCCTGGAATAAAGGAGGATCCTTGGCCCTGGAATGATCCTGGGATAAAGTAGGATCCTTGAAACTGCTGTGACCCCGGATAGGCTCCCGGATACATGAGGGATCCCATATACTGAGGATAGGATCCTGCTGGCTGAAAATACGAGCCCGATGTCTGAGTCATTGCTGCTGACTTGAGATGTAATCCTCTCGTCTCCCCTGTGATCTGTACGTCTGGGATCCCTGATGGCTGAGAGGTGACCATTGGAGTCTCAAAACTCAAGGATTTTGGCATCAGTGGGGAATGATCCTCTGCCGCTTTCTTTTGTCTTTTGAGATCTCCAATCTCCCTGAGGATCCTGTCATTAGTTTCATCCTGCCGCTGCATACGATCCTTCATCTGCAAAATTAAAGCAAACACATCACTAGTACTGGGAATAGAAGAATTCATAGCAGAAGAAGATGGAGGTTTAGAGAAAGAAGGGGTTGGTCTCTTCTCAGCATTTTTCTGGGATCCTGCCGGTGGAGGAGGTAGAGTGGTTTGTGCTGAGGTGACTGCAGACATCGCCGTGGAGGTGTTCTTCAATGATGAAGCCATGTAACTCTTTGAAATGATTTCGAACAAAAGATTTTCTTTATGAATGAAGCACCAATTGCCCCACGGTGGGCGCCAAACTGTTTTGGTCAAAAATCACACAAGGATAATGTAACCAAACTTTATGTAAACGGGGTATGATGCTTGGTTAGCTATGAAAGTAAAGGATCACTTCTGTGATAAAGATACAAAGACACAATGATTTATACGAGGAAAAAGCCCTTGATCAATGTATGATCTCCGGCATAAAAAACCTCGGGTGATGGCAACTACCGATCACCAACTTCAATATAATAAAAATGTAGTTACAACTTCGGATAGTAATGAGCTGAGTACAAGGATCACTGAGTGTCTAAGTGTTTGAGAGTTGTGTCGTATGTTGTGTGTTTTCTTCCGAATGGGGAAGACGGGTACTTATACATGTGTGGGTGACTTATTTTAGGTAAAATGACTAAATATCAGCTCATTACCCCTTTAGAAATTAAGATAATCTAGCCTAAATTGCTGCCCATTAATCAAGCTAAGTTTCCATATCCGGTACAACGTCTATCTCCAATTTAGCTCTTGCCATATTTGTGAAAACGCGTCCCTGGATCATGATGTGTAGGGCATATCCTGCTAGGTGTTCCTGCAAAACAATTTTGTAACAAGTGGAAGTGACCGTTAGTGTAAGGATCACCATATCGTCCCATGATCCTGATCCTGAATTCTGGCTGAGGATCACTATCTGCCAAAGAAACAAGGATCACTGGTCAGGATCACGTATAAGGATCATTTATAGTAAAATCCAGCCCCAACAGATACCATAGAAGAACTCAGGGATTTGGCAAGGATAAGATTGGTCAGTTATCAACAAAGGATGGCTGGAGCTTATAACAAGAATGTCAGGATCAGAATGTTTCAAGTTGGTGATATGGTGTTAAGGAAAGCATTCCAAAATACTACAAACCCTGCTGATGGCAAGTTAGCACCAAAATGGGAAGGCCCCTATCTTGTTGAAGCTGAGGCAGAAAAGGGGGCATATCGACTATTAACAATGGAAAGTGATTTGCCACCAAGAGCTTGGAATGCCGTCCACTTGAAGAGATACTTCATGTAATAAGGATCCAGGATCCTTAGCCATCTTCATATTTGGTATACATTAAGGATCCTTAGAGGATATATGATCCTCAGTCTGGTAATGATCTGATTTTAATTTATTTAGTACTTTAATTTGTTTTATTACAAGGAGAAGGATCCAGGATCCTTTACTCCTTTTTCACTAAGTTCTGAGTTTTGCAGAAGATTGATGCATCCTTGACAAAGGATCAAGTATCCACAGAAGTCTGCTAAGTTTCATGGGCTTGTCCCTAGTTTTTTGGGTTTATCCTCAGTTTTGGGCTTGTCCCCAGTTTAAGGTATCCACTACCTTCGCCAGTAGCGCACGATGATCCTGGTGCAGTTTAAGGCAATGGGACCAGTACCCGCTTTAGGGGCTGACAATTTCATTGTACCGGCTGTATTCAGGATCCTACGTATAATGATAGATGTACCATACATCCGTTCCTAAGGTTTCTAACATTTTCACGTCAGCTAAGGTTTTGGCATTTTCATGTCACTAAGTTTGGATATTCGCCAGTGAGGGTCATACTCCAGTTTATACAAGATCCTTTGGGCTTGTCCCTAGTTTTTTGGGCTTGTCCCCTGTTTTTTGGGCTTGTCCCCATGTTTTTTGGGCTTGTCCCCAGTTTATTGGGCTTGTCCCCAGATTGTTGGGCTTGTCCCTAGTTACTAACTCTTCTTTTATATTGGCTTAGTCCCAAGTTATGTTATGTTTCAGGTTTCCAAAGCTAAATAGTTAAGGATCCTGGATCCTAACCTTTTACTAGGGTTTGTCTTTTGGTTATCTTGGTTGTAAGTATTAAAGATTTAGGATCCTAACTTAGATTCTCAGGTATGATCCTTATTTACCTTCGCTTTATTCTTGATTTATTTAAGTTACCCTTACTCTTTGACAACAGGATATATGATCCTAAAATTATGCCACTTTTTGAACTTTTCGATTGTAGGATATTTGATACTTGATCATATTCTAAACTTTTTGGCATAATCTCATATACTTTTGTTCTTAACTTGTAAATTCAAAGAAATTGTATCATAACAGTTGAAAGGTAAATATACACAGAATTAACAACACTCAACAACCAAAAGATTAAGGTTTTATTTATTTATCAAAAGTTAAACCCTTCAAAGGTTGTCAAAATTACCTACCCCAAGCATCTACCAACATTCCGTGGCACATCTGCTGGGGTAGGTAAAGGGTGTCCATGATAATAAGTTCTAAGTAGTGCAGGAATAGAAAGACGGCATGATATGTCACACCCCAAAATCCACAAGCAGAGTATCACCGCATGGAGGCGTGACTGACCAGGATCAAGCCACCAATCATATTGAACAATGCATTTAAAATAAATAAAATCCAACCACACAATATAATTGGTGTTCAAAAACCAGTTAACCAAGTTCAAGTTAAATAGCGGAAGCATAAAACGTAAAACCAAAATATAAGTTCAATAAGTTTAAATGTAACATGGCACACAACCGTCCATGCTCCACAACGACTCCTCTTACTCGTGCAAGCTCCAAAGATACCAAACGACCTGCAAGGCAGGTAACAATGACTCAACAACAAAGTTGAGCAAGTTCACAGTAGATTGCTTAGTTTTAAAAGTTGGTTTTGAAAACCATAAGTTGTTTCGTAAACCACGAGTTAACCAGTATCTTTGTTTCCCAAACCATATCCATAATCAGTGGGGGCTTCCCTATGTGAACCGCTAGACCGTTACCATATCGACAACTAACGAAAGTAAGTTGTGCCCTAAGTCAATGTCTATCATCATTGACTGAGTGCCCAGATCCATTAGTACACGCCCGTCCTACCGGCACAGTGTGAGGCTTGTCAACCCTAATCGCTCTATTAACTAATGACCCGCTCGCCATTGGCCCAGCGATTTAATCCCCAAAATCTTTCCCACATCCGATATGTGGAAGCCCACAAGTACCCGTAGCCCAGTCCCTTATAACATGTGGTCGATGACTCTAACTGACATCCTATCAACTCAATGGTACCCATTATTCAATTAAATCAATACTACAATCCATGTGGCCGCCATCTTTTAAATCAAGGCTATCTATATTCTCATATCACTTAACTTCCCATTTATTGGACCAACAAAACTACAAATATATCAACTTTGATTATGTGTATTCAGTGGACTAATATGATAGGCCCAAACATTATTAATGGGTTTGAACAATTATAAGGTGGGTCGGTTCTTGTTTGTCATCATCACAAAAGAATCCAATTACTTAGTCAACTCTAATTTCAATGAAACTCACAACATTACCTAGACTATCAATAATATCCTATGAAGACTTCACATGGCAGCCACTTATATTCAATGTTATCACATCAACTTGTTAGACCACATTCCTTCAATTGTATAATTATTAGTTTTAATTATATGCAAAATAGTTCAAGAATTTACATAATATCACATGTATCATATATTCATGCCATCGATAAGAACCACAAACAAATTAATACCAGGGTTTAATATACTAACCGAAGACAAAGGTACAGGTTTGAAGGGTTTCGAGTGTGAAAAGGGGGGGGTGTCTCCTGTCACACCCCGACCGCGTATAACATGCAACCGCGGCGGAAAACGTCGGGGAGTGTTGTGGACAGAATTAAATTGTTATACAACCATGGAAATTAAAGTTACATTTTATTTATAAACATGAGTGCTACATCGTTTCAAACAGGAAAACAAAGAGTTCAGAACATAATTAAACTAATTCTATCTTCATTTTTATCCTCTAAGGCACAGGTCCGCCCTAGTGTCATGATCATCATCCTATGGAATAGCTCCTGAAAACACATGTGAAAGTAGGTACGTCAGCATAAAAATGCCTGTGAGATACATAGGTTTTGTGAAAGTGGGATTCATGACTTGAGTTTAAAGAAATGTTTTAATAACAGTCAGTCATGAACCTTGTAATTTGTCTTGCTTTGTATATCATTTGAAAAACGATAACATCAGATGATATGTATAGATATGTTGCAAGGTTAAACGAGTAACCAAGTAAAATGAGTTGAATAAGATAAGTTGTTTGTAAATCAATGTCTTGTGAAAAGCGTGTTATCTTTATAAAATGTTCTATGTCTCAAAATGAAATGATTCAAATAACGCTACGATGTGTAATACCATACAAACACTTATATATAGGAAGTACCAGCGGCGTATCCACCATGCTTGTATCATATTACACACGCTTCGTTACTTAATCACTTACTCAAACCAAACCATCAATGTAAACATGTTAATGTATAAGCCAAATGTCAAGTGTTATTGTGTAAACCATGTCAAATGTTTATGTTCAATGTAAACCATGTAATGTGTATCCCAAAATGTATCATGTATGGTAAGCGAAATGTATCAACTTAAACCATATGTAAAATGCACAAAACAAGTTGTTGAAGTAACACGTGGTTTAAATCAACGTTATGTTCTATGGAAAAACGCATGCTCTATTGATATTATCATTTGTGCGGTATTGTAAACTATGCATACATCCAAGCCTTGAGACTGCGGCGATAAACCCTTAAACAAATTAAAGGTTTATCTAAGTTATGTATATCGAATTCGGTCACTCCTTCCAGTCCTATCAAACCCAGGACTTCAGGAATGGGAGTTGTCAATTCCTATGGTACCACTACCTACTAACGAACGGCGTAGCTAATGTTAATGAATGTATTGTCCCATGTTAAACAAACCAAATGTCATAACAAAATGAAGGCATGTGATGTAAACAATTGTACTAAGTATGCTAAGTAAACATACGAAGCAGAAATGTTCATGTAAATCAATGTGTCCATATGCTGAGTAAACATATGCAACAGAAATGTTCATGTAAATCAATGTGTCCATATGCTGAGTAAACATATGCAACAGAAATGTAATGTAAATCAAATGTACTAAGTACGCACACAATGGGCATACATAGCATGAAATGTAATGAAATCGTGTACTATAATGTACTAACAACATAGAAGGCATATGATGTGAAAACATGGAAAGCATGAAAGTAACAGATAGGCACATGTGTTTCACCCCAAAACAGTTTGGAAAACAGTAAAAGAGGGGTTCAATGTACTCACCTGAGATTGCTTTGTAGTTCTTGTATAATAACCAAACAATGCTTGGTCACGGAATATCAAACGGCACCTAATAGGTAGCTATGTTAATATACCGGACCAAATCGGAAGGATCGGATAGTATGCGGGTCCGTAAACCAAATGAGTATGGGGACTCGTGTAATATGGTTTAACAAAGCCTATATACTAAAATGAAACTTAACCTAAGTGCTTACGGTCCATTACGACTTGTTTAGGTAGCTTAGGCTACCCTAACGCGTCGTTCGCGTAGAACGCGTCTGGAACGCCTAACATCGTGACCACAAGGTATAACCTCGGAAGGTTATAGCTATGGTCACCTAATGTGTTTGGTCGGATCCTAATGATCGACCAAATAGGTCGGGTTCTAAAGTATAAGCGATGGTTTAGATCGCTTACCTTACGACCCTATATAAGCACTAAACTAAAAGTGACGAGCTAAGCATGTTAGAACATGCTTAACTAAGTTTTGAAAACAGGTTTGACATCAAAACAAACGGCTTTGATGCCCACGAGTAGTTTGGTTACAAAATATGCAAGAAATGCACATTTTGGCCGAAACTACGACTCGTCACTGAGCCTAGATAACGTGGTGATCAGTAGGTATAGTCACTACGGACTATAACCATCGTGATCACGCTCACGTTATGAAGTTCTAATGAACTTCGCATCGACCATAAACTGGTCAATGCAGAAAGTCAACAAAATGTCGACTTTCGGACTCGAAAAGCGAATAAAAGAACGAAAGAAGACTTACGGAGGGTCCCCGAGTGCTAATCTAGATCAAATAGCTCAGGTATGAAACAATGGTTCCAACTTAGAGCCTTAAGATCTGATTTTGTGGGTTTTTGGAACAAAGGGGGGGGGGGGGGGGGTATTTATAGGAAAAGTGGAACCGTTAGGATCGTTTTATCGAATATCGTGCCACGATCTTGTGCGTACATGTGTTACCTAACTAGATTCACTGAATATGGCCCTTGGCCTTTCATTGGGTGAAAAGGCAATCGGACCTTTCGCGATCTGAAGAGCCAATCAGCATTAAATGTGGGTTCTGCTGTACTGGGGACCCCTTACGGACCGTATGGGCTTTGGCTTACGGTCCGTAAGCCCCTAGTTTGGCAGATTTACCATTTTAGTCCCTGCAGCACCAAAACTTGGTATTTGATGCGTTTTTGGCACGTTTAAGCCCCGTTAACCTCATTTCAAAGCTCTAAAATGATGTTAAAGTATAGGGAACTGAAAATGTGCTCAAAAATATGTCGGATGTCGGTTCGTTTGGCCGTACGGTCGCGATGTTCGGTTAATTACGACGGGATGCGCATGAGCGCGAAAGACGATCCAAATTACGCGACGAATGGATTTTTCTCATTCCAAACACTAAGGCATAATACTAGGATGCTTACATAAATTTTTGGATGTCCGGATGTATTCAGAACGTAAGTTATGTGCGAAAGTGCAAACTTGTGCACTTTTTGACACTTTTAGCCCCTAAATGATCCAAAAGTTTGTTTTAGCATACCAAACCCCTCAAAGCTTATTTCTAAGTTATCTAAAGGTTATTTAAGGTATGTTGAGTATATGTTGATGTTCCGGAGTATTTGTCGCGTTAAACTGAGTACGTTTAAGCACCAGTTAGCGTATAACTCTCCAGAAAGCGATGTAGAGTTTAAAATTGAGCAAAAGTCAAAACATGAAAAATGTAAAACACAACGAAACAAATATTGGGATCAAATAACATTGTTTTATTGATAACTGAACTGTTCACAATGATTACAAGCACAAATGTTACATCTCCTGTTGCCGCAACTCCAAAGGGGGTTAGGGTTTGTATGTTGATATTGTGTGTTGTAGATAAAAAGGAAGTCACGTAACACATAATATAATACCAAACAATCTAAAGTGGGCCGGTGATCATTAACTTGGGCCGAAATCAGTAGCATGAAGTTGATTTGAACAAATATGAAAGATATTAAATTCCAATAGAACGTACAATTTTGAATGCTATTATTTGATGTTAACATATTTCTTTTTTTTAAATATTCAAACATGTACCAATTGGGAAAAACATCGGCCATCAGCATTTATTATTAACAATTTGTACTAATCAGTTTAACAAAGTTATACGAACAGAACGTTTCTAACATATTAGAGAAAGACAACGAGAAGTAAAGATCAAAAGATGGAACGTTGCCGACCTTGAAAGTTTGGGTTGTCACATCATCGCCAACTTGAAAGAAATTTCGTCCCGAAATTTAGCACGTGCTTACTGAGGAAGCTAGTTAAGTTGTGTGGTTTCCTGGTTTTTACTGGGGTGTCACATCATCCCCTCGTTGGTTTGGAATTTCGTCCCGAAATTCCGCAGTAGATTCAGCCTCAGTAGTGGTTTCACGTTTCTCGAACAACTGGGGATACTTGTGTTTCATTCGGTCTTCTCATTCCCAAGTGAACTCTGGGCCACGACGGGAGTTCTAACGAACTCGAACAAGGGGTATTCTAGTACGCTTGAGAACCTTAGCATCTCGGTCAGTAATCTCCACTGGTTCCTCAATGAATCGCAGCTGATCGTCGATGGTGAGTTCCTTGAGAGGAACTATGAGGGTCTCATCTGACAGAAACTTCTTCAGATTCGACACATGGAATACGTTGTGAACTCCGCTGAGTTCTGCAGGTAGATTCAGCTTGTAGGCCACCTTGCCAATTTTCTCAATGATTTCAAAAGGTCCGACATATCGCGGGTTGAGTTTGCCTCATTTACCAAAACGAACTACACCCTTCCAAGGTGAGACTTTAAGTAATACTCGATCCCCAACCTGGAACTCGAGTGGTTTCCTTCGCTGATCAGCGAAGCTTTTCTGACGGTCACGAGCTGCCGCCATTCGTTGTCGTATCTGAGCAATCTTCTCTGTTGTATCTACTACAAGTTCTGGGCCAGTGATTTGGCTGTCACCAACTTCTGCCCAGCAAAGAGGTGATCGACATTTACGTCCGTACAATGCCTCAAACGGAGCGGCCTGGATACTGGTGTGGTAACTGTTATTATACGAAAACTCCACTAACGGGAGGTGTTTTTCCCAGCCATTACCAAAGTCGATTACACATGCTCGAAGCATGTCTTCAAGGGTTTGGATGGTGCGTTCAGACGGCCTATCCGTCTGTGGATGATATGTCGTGCTCATGTCTAATCGAGAGCCAAAGGACTTGTGCATAGCGTGCCACAATTCGGATGTAAAATGTGAGTCATGATCAGAAATGATGGAGGTTGGCACTCCGTGCCTTGATACTACTTCCTTTAGATAGATGTCTGCTAGAGTAGAAAACTTATCCGTTTCCTTGATAGCCAGAAAATGTGCAGACTTGGTCAGTCGATCCATGATCACCCAAATGGTATCATTACCTTGTTGAGATCTAGGCAGGCCAGTAACGAAATCCATAGAAATTTGCTCCCATTTCCATTTCGGTATCCCTGGTTGTTGAAGTAGACCTGACGGTTTCTGGTACTCGACTTTGACTCTCGCACAAGTCAAGCATTTGCTAACATAAGTTGCTATATTGGCTTTCATACTAGGCCACCAATACGTAGTCTTGAGATCGAGGTACATCTTATCCGAACCAGGATGTACCGGGTAACGAGACATGTGTGCTTCATCCATCACAAGTTCGCGTAGATTACCATAGAGTGGAACCCAGATGCGCCCTGTCACGTAATAAGCGCCGTCTTCCTTTTGCTCTAACCGTTTCCTCGATCCTCGTAAAGACTCAGCCCTGATGTTCTCTGTTTTCAATGCCTCAACCTGAGCATCTCGTATCTGAGCGGGAAGACTAGAGTGAATGGTAAGCTGCAACGCACGTACACGCTTAGGTTTAGACTCCTTCCGGCTGAGGGCATCGGCCACAACATTGGCTTTGCCCGGATGATACTGGATTGCGCATTCGTAATCATTTAGGAGTTCGACCCATCGACGCTGTCGCACGTTCAACTCCTTCTGCTCGAGGATATGCTGGAGACTCCTGTGATCGGTGTAAATAGTGCACTTGGTACCGTACAGGTAATGCCTCCATATCTTGAGTGCAAAAACAACGGTTCCCAGCTCCAGATCGTGAGTAGTGTAGTTCCTTTCGTGAACCTTAAGTTGGCGCGATGCATAAGCAATGACTTTATCCCGTTGCATCAACACACAACCAAGGCCTTGAATTGACGCGTCACAATAAACCACAAAATCGTCTGTGCCTTCAAGCAATGAAAGAATAGGTGCGCTACAAAGTCTCTCTTTTAAGTGCTGAAAGGCGGACTCCTGTGCATCACCCCAACGATAGGTGATACCCTTCTGTGTCAGTGAAGTGAGAGGTTGCGCAATCTTCGAGAAATCCAAGATGAATCGTCTGTAGTAGCCCGCCAAACCCAAGAATTGGCGGATTTCTGTTGGTGTACGGGGCGCAGGCCAGTTCTTGATCGAGTCAACCTTGGATGGATCAACGTGAATCCCATCAGCATTTACCACGTGGCCTAAGAAATGGACTTCGCGAAGCCAAAAGTCGCATTTCGAAAACTTAGCATACAGCTGCTCTGCTCGAAGAAGTTCCAAAATAAGTCGTAGATGATGCTCGTGTTCCTCCTGACTCTTAGAATAGATCAGCATGTCGTCGATGAAAACAATAATGAACTTATCCAGGTAGGGTTTGCACACTCGGTTCATGAGATCCATGAAGACCGCAGGTGCGTTTGTTAATCCGAAAGGCATGACCAGAAACTCGTAATGCCCGTAACGAGTTCTGAATGCTGTCTTGGAGATATCCTCGTCTCGAACTCTCAACTGATGGTAGCCCGATCTCAGATCAATCTTTGAGTAGAAGCTCGACCATTGCAACTGGTCAAACAAATCATCAATACGTGGGAAAGGATAGCGATTCTTCACGGTCACCTTGTTGAGCTCACGATAGTCAATACACATTCTGAAAGTACCATCTTTCTTCTTCACAAAAAAGACTGGAGCTCCTCAGGGCGAAGAGCTAGGACGTATAAAACCCTTGTCCAAGAGTTCTTGCAATTGAGTGGATAATTCTTCTAGTTTTGATGGGGCTAAGCGATAAGGTGCATGAGCTATGGGTGCTGCTCTAGGAGTTAGCTCGATTTGAAACTCGACTTGACGATGAGGTGGAAGACCAGGTAATTCCTCAGGGAATACCTCAGGAAAGTCGCGAACAATAGGAATGTCTTCTATCTTCTTCTGTTTTGTTGAGGTGTCAGTAACGAGGGCTAGAATAGCTGTGTGACCCTTTCGTAAGCACTTCTGGGCCTTAAGGAAAGAGATAATGCCTACGACTGCACCACTCTTGTCACCACGAATCACGAGGGGTTCTTCACCAGAACGAGGGATGCGGACAATTTTCTCCTTGCAAAGAATTTCCGCTTGATGTTGAGATAACCAATCCATCCCAATAACAACGTCGAAACTACCCAGAACGATTGGAAGGTCGATAAAGAAGGTCTGATCAGCAAGAGCAAGATTACACCCCTTAATTATGTGTGTGGCCTCTAAACTTTTACCATTTGCTAGCTCTACAATGTGATTGGGGTTCAAAAGGGTTGGAGTACGTTTAAGCATATGACTAACTTTTAAGGACACGTAGCTAGTATCGGCACCCGAATCAAATAAAACTGTAACAAAGAAGTCGTCTAGAAGAAACTTACCCGTCGCAACGTTGGGATCGTTCCTCGCTTCACCCTGACAAATCACGAAAGCACGACCCTTGGCACCATTGCCACCATTATTGCCCCAATTGTTTCCATTTCCCTGATTGTTGTTGTTGTTCTGATTCTGGTTCAACTGTGGACAGTTTCTCTTGAAGTGACCTTCAGCCCCACACTGATAGCATCCCCTGTTACCCTGCTGTTGCTGCTGCTGATTCTGTGGAGCTTGTGGTTGCTGTTGACAATTCTGACTCGGAGGACGTGAGCTCCTGCAATCCTTGGCTTTATGACCCAACTTGTTACATCTCTGACAACGACCCTTGTTGCACGGCCCGCTATGGTGCAAGTTACATCGATTGCACTTAGGGTGATTTCCCCTGTATCCACCCTAACCCTGATTCTGATTACCTGAAGATTGCTGACCAGGGCTCTTGAAGTCGTCAGTCCTTCGCTGCGAGACTAAGACTGAACCGAAGTGGAACCCTTGCTCGAATTTCCATCCCACTTGCGCTTGTTGTCACTAGGAGCATCTGAAGTAGTTGTTGCACTAATTCGCTTGGGCAGCCTGTTCTGCTCTACTGCCTGGTCAGTGAGGCGATGGGCCAACGGAATAACTTGCTGAATAGTACCAAGGTTAGCCACAGTCATATGGCTCTGAATCTCTGGCACTAGACCCTTAAGGTACAGCTCAATACGCTTGATAGGAGGATCCACCATAGTAGGACACAAGATAGCCAGCTCGTTCGATCTCTTCGTGTATGCCTCGATTTCTGACCCTGTCATCTTCAAATTGAAAAACTCCACCTCTAACTTGTGGATGTCGTCACAACTACAATACTCTTCTTTGATCAAATCTTTGAAGTCGTTCCATGGGGGGCATTAGCAACCGCCAGCCCTAGCAGTTGAACCTGTGCTTTCCACCAGGTGAGTGCAGCACCTTCGAGTGTTCCAGTAGCAAATTTCACCCTACGAGCTTCAGGACATTCACACATCTCAAAAACAGACTCAATCTTCTCGAACCAGTGAAGAAGACCTACAGCTCCTTCTGTGCCGCTGAAGGTACTAGGTCGACAATCCATGAACGTTTTGAACGCATACACAGGAGGCTGAGCATGTTGACACTGTTGTGCGAGAATAAAAGACAAAGTTAAGCACAGAGTTGGTTCATGAGGGTAGGATCTAAACGTCCTAAGATGGGTTGATATGGCAGGTTATACCTCCTGCAGGGATAGCTGCGAGTGCCTCAGCCACTCGTTCGTTGATTAGAGCCGTCAGCTGGGCTTGAGTCAAGTTCAAACGTCCACTCATGATCTTCACATCAAAGAAACCACAAGTGAGAGAGGTGTCGCAAAAGTGCATAAGTACGGGATGACAGAAGAGAGTAAGCACAAAGGGTTTCAACAATATTCGTTACGTTGACTAAGCATACAATAGACAATGCACTAAGCAAACTAGTAGATAGGCAAAATAAACATAAACCATACCACCTATAGTGTTGAGTCTTGCACGTCGAGCGAAGCGTCGTTGTGGATCGTTGAGCACTGTACAGGTTATAGTCTGGTTTTGTTAAAAAGCTTTTTCCCTTTTTAAAACTGAGATCGTTATAACCAATGGCTCTGATACCAATCTGTCACACCCCCAAAATCCACAAGCAGAGTATCACCGCATGGAGGCGTGACTGACCGGGATCAAGCCACAAATCATATTGAAAAATGTATTTAAAATAAATAAAATCCAACCACACAATATAATTGGTGTTCAAAAACCAGTTAACCAAGTTCAATTAAATAGCGGAAGCATAAAACGTAAAACCAAAATATAAGTTCAATAAGTTTAAATGTAACATGGCACACAACCGTCCATGCTCCACAACGACTCCTGCTTCCCATGCAAGTTCCATAGATACCTAACGACCTGCAAGGCATGTAACAATGAGTCAACAACAAAGTTGAGTGGGTTCACAGTAGATTGCTTAGTTTTAAAAGTTGGTTTTGAAAACCATAAGTTGTTTCGTAAACCACGAGTTAACCAATATCTTTGTTTCCCAAACCATATCCATAATCAGTGGGGGCTTCCCCATGTGAACCACTAGACCATTAGCATATCGACAACTGACGAAAGTAAGTTGTGCCCTAAGTCAATGTCTATCATCATTGACTGAGCGCCCAGATCCATTAGTACACGCCCGTCCTACCGGCACGGTGTGAGGCTTGTTAACCCTAATAGCGCTATTAACTAATGACCCGCTCACCATTGGCCCGACGATTAAGTCGATATAAAAATGAGGGACTTCATGATAGAGTTTTGTCTAGTAAGTTTAAGGTTGTTGTCCTACCCAAGGAGGACGAACGTACGTATTCTACCCAAGGAGAATACGCAGGATTAATATTGGCATCCTACCCATGGTGGATGGCGGTACATATCCTACCCAAGGAGGATATGTAGGTTCCGTTTTAGTTCTTTAACCCCATTCTGAACCACCGGGAATCCCATGCCTTTTAAAGAGTGTGAACTCACCTTGATTTGCTCGGTAAGACTTAGTTACTTGTTTGTCAATTGGTCTAACACGTCCTAGAAGGGTTACCGACAATAGTCAGTTCTACATGCACACAGATCACATCTTTCACGTACAAACAATTCATGTATTCATTTTTCATATGTAGCACGATTATTGTTTTGGTAATACACACAAATAATCCAATTCATGACATTTAGCTCAAACACATAATGTCAGTGATTAACCACCCAATATGCAACAAGTCAATCATACCACATACATACATTCATGATTTATTAGTATACATATCAAACCCACCTACTGAACACATGCGGCCCATAAGTCATACAAAGTCCAAACACAAAATAGGTGATCCAGTCTCCAAACCCGCCTATGTGAAAACGTTACCCAAGATTATTACCCGGCCCAACTATTTAATCCCCAAAATCCTTCCCACATCCGATATGTGGCGGCCCACAAGTACCCGTAGCCCAGTCCCTTATAACATGTGGTCGATGACTCTAACTGACATCCTATCAACTCAATGGTACCCATTATTCAATTAAATCAATACTACAATCCATGTGGCCGCCATCTTTTAAATCAAGGCTATCCATATTCTCATATCACTTAACTTCCCATTTATTGGACCAACAAAACTACAAATATATCAACTTTGATTATGTGTATTCAGTGGACTAATATGATAGGACCAAACGTTATTAATGGGTTTGAACAATTATAAAGTGGGTCAGTTCTTGTTTGTCATCATCACAAAAGAATCAAATTACTTAGTCAACTCTAATTTCAATGAAACTCACAAACCCCCATAGCATTAATTAATACCCAACATTACCTAGACTATCAATAATATCCTATGAAGACTTCACATGGCAGCCACTTATATTAAATGTTATCACATCAACTTGTCAGACCACATTCCTTCAATTGTATAATTATCAGTTTTAATTATATGCAAAATAGTTCAAGAATTTACATAATATCACATGTATCATATATTCATGCCATCGATAAGAACCACAAACAAATTAATACCAGGGTTTAATATACTAACCGAAGACAAAGGTACAGGTTTGAAGGGTTTCGAGTGTGAAAAGGGGGGGTGTCTCCTGTTGCCGCAACTCCAAAGAGGGTTAGGGTTTGTATGTTGATATTGTGTGTTGTAAATAAAAAGAAAGTCACATAACACAAAATATAATACCAAACAATCTAAAGTGGGCCGGTGATCACTAACTTGGGCCGAAATCAGTAGCATGAAGTTGATTTGAACAAATATGAATGATATTAAATTCCAATAGAACGTACAATTTTAAATGCTATTATTTGATGTTAACATATTTATTTTTTTTAAATAATCAAACATGTACCAATTGGGAAAAACATCGGCTATCAGCATTTATTATTAACAATTTGTAGCAATCAGTTTAACAAAGTTATACGAACAGAACGTTTCTAACATATTAGAGAAAGATAACGAGAAGTAAAGATCAAAAGATGGAACGTTACCGACCTTGAAAGTTCGGGTTGTCACAGGATAACAATGGCTTCATCCCCCAAACAGAGGATCCCTCCACCAATTGTCATCTTACCTATTGTTCGAAGGATCAGTGATCCTTAAACCTAAAACTATTGTTCAAGTACATACCAACCATTGTTTTAAAACATCAATACAAAAACATTAAACCAAAAAAAATGGGCTTCGGCCACGTCTAGAAATTTCCATCATCGCCCATTTCGCAGCTCACACCTTCGCTGTGTCATCCCCACCAGCTGCTTCTTCCGCAGGATCCTTCAGCCCACTGCTGCCAGCCTCGATTGCCAGAGTCTCCTCAGCCTCCTCTTCATCATCCAGCTCCGCAAGCTTCCTCTTCCAGGCCTCTTGGTCCCAGGCAGTCCTGTCAAAGTCAGGATCCTCAGCCTCCTTTGCCATCTGAAGCTTGATCTTGAGCATGGCTATTGTAGCAGAGAGCTTTGCCCCTTCCATCACTTCTGCCTTCTCCTGCTGAGCTATAACTTGGGTCAGGACCAGCTCCCTCTTCACCAGGTTGACCTCATTCTCAAGGGAGGAGATTTTCTTGTCCTTGGCCAGGAAGATCTTCTGGAAGTCCAGAATCTTTTGTTCAGCCTCTTCAGTATGTGAATCCAGGAGCATCTGGATCTCGACAAATTTCTGCAAAAGAGAAGCACATGTCAGGATCCGTTATCCTCAATATGGGAAGATCAGACTTAAGGATCTGGGATCCTTACCTCAAAGACGTACTCCTCGAACTGATGTTGGATGAGAGGCAGGCCATCAAGGGCTTCAGCAGCTTTCCTTTTCTTGGCACCTCTGCCCCTTGTGCTCATGCTTTTGGGGTTTGAAACGCTGGGACTGGGAGCAAGTTGTTTTATGATGGATTTTGAGGCAGCAAACGCATGAAGGTCACTGACACTGAACCTGGAGGCTGACTTTGAGTTTTTTCCAGCGCCTACAAATGCAACACACAGATAAGTATTCTAGTTTTATTTTCATTTAAACATTTAATCATACATAAATGTGAATACTTACTTGACATAGTGAAGGAACCGGAGGATATTTCTTGAGAATCCTTTGCTTTGGCTTGAAATGTCCTTACAGCAGGATCGAGCTTCCAGAAAGCAGAAACTCTTTCTTTTGTTGCAGGTGTTTCCTGGATATGAGAAAGTGAGATAGCTGCAAAAACATAAAGAAGGATCAGTTAACCTCAAAAGAAAAAGACTCCTACTATGATCCTTGTCTAAGGATCCCGTATCCTACCCTAGGTGATCCACTTTTTAGGGAGATCCTTCCCGTCTGGGATTGAATCCCTTCTCACAAAGAAGAAATGGTTCTTCCAGTGGGTGTCGTTTTTAGTGGTTTTGAGGATTGGGTGAGGCTGACCAGGTTTATGCTTGAACAAGAAACGGTGTGAACCATGGCTTACAAGGTTGTAAAGACGACTCAACTCGGACATCCCTATTTCAATACCCTCCTGCCCGATGATGGTCTCTATGGTATAAAGGACTCTCCACATCGTTGGCATGGCTTGTATGTAGCACATGCCTGTGAGTGTAAAGAAGGAGTGTGTGAAGACAGGGAAAGGATAAGAGAACCTGATCAGAAAAGGGGTAGCCGGAAAAGCGACCCAAGTTTCAGAGACACAATCACTCTTCATCGAAGAGTCAAAAGATCGGAAGACTGTTTCAGCTGGAAAACAATGGTGGATCCGGTCAATTTCTGGATCAGTGAAGCGGCATAGTTCCAACGAAGGGTTTTTGGTAACCCCTTGGCTTTTCAAAGGACTGTCCTTTTTAGGATCCTTAGCGGGTGAAGATCGGAGAACCATTTTCGCCATGGATGATCGAGAAGAGAGGATCGGTAGAGAAGGATTTAGAGAGAAGGGAAGAAAGAATACCTGTTGCGGTCTTCGAATGAAGATTTAAAGGGAGAAGTTCTCGGATTTAAATGCAAAATATCACCCCTATCTCTATCCTATTTATAATCATTGTTTGTTGCAGGGATGACCTTCGCTGACGTGAGCCTGGCAACGGCTATATCTCCAATTAACAGCTAGTCTGAATTTCATTCAAACATGACTATCTAATCGGATATCAACTAGTCATGTTTGGGGGCAATTGTTAGGGATAGAATTTTACTGTCTATGGATCACAGATCTGTTGATGCATATTTTGGTGTCTGTAACTTGTCTTTATTAACGATGTATTTGTACGGTCTTTTATTATCGAGTCTGTATTTCCGTCCGTTGACCAAGTCAGATATCCTCCTATTTGGGTCCCACAGTTTGTCTCATTGCTTTGTAAAGTTATATGAACTATGCATGTTGCATATGGTAGTAGCTTATGTTTATTTGTGTGTTTATACATGTCTGCTGTAAACTGTCACAGTATGCAGCATAACAAGTTTTGCAGCCCTAGACGAAACACCTTTGTTTCGTCGAGTACATGTATGACGAAACTCCCTTGGGTGGTCAATCCAAGTTTCGTCATAAACAGTGACGAAACACCTAGTGTTTCGTCAACTTTGGTGTTTCGTCAAGCCCACTTCAGTGTTTCGTCAACACTTGGGTTGGGCTGCCTATATAAACACAACATGGTTTCTGTGTGAAACTATGAGAGCATAACCTCACTGAGAGTTTTACTTCAAACATTGTGTGTATGTGTTTGATACCTGTTCTCATCCGTTTTAATCAATAGACTTGAATCTTTGGTTACTTCGTGTTGTTACTTTCTGTGTTTGGTTTGGCATTGTCACGGGGATTCCACACTCGTTACCGTGTTTGATATAAACAAGGGTTTGGTTTCGAAATCGATCCTCCGAAAATCGGGACCTACAAGTGGTATCAGAGCCATTGCTCTTATCCTTGTTTAAAACCAAACATAGTTGGGATTTTATCAAGTGTTGAAACTGTGTTGTTGTTGATTTTCTGAAAACTATTATCCTTGAAGTTCATATTTTTCTGGAAAAGAACTCTTAAAATCTGTTAGATCTTGTTTGTTTGCTAAAAAGTTTTATCAAAAACCTTGTTAGTTTGCATGTTTACATAGTAAAACCGGGTTTCTAGTGAAAGTTTTAAGCAAATCTGTGATTCGGAAAATTTCTTTGGTGAAAAACCTTGGCCGGAAAGTGCATATCTTCAAGTGTTCATCAGTGTTCTTCATATCTTCAAGTGACATTCAAAGATATTCTTGATTTTAAAATTAAAATATAAAAAGATAATTTGATTAAGATATGGTAGACCATGCTTGGGTTGGTAGAATGGGTATGTTGGTAAGTTGAAATTGTGTGTCTTTGTCAGAGGAGAGGATAAGATTTACTTTTGAAAAATCAAACCAACTTTTTCACCAACTCTCTGAGATCTTATCTCGACGAAATTCCATAGCGACGAAATATCTAGAGTTTCGTCAAAAGAAACTTGGACGAAAGACATTGTGTTTCGGCAAAGGTACTTTCGTTTAAGCGTAAATCACTTTCGTTTTAAGCGTTTTTGACCGAGAACACGACGTTTAGGTACCAAATTCGATACTTTTACATTTTTCAGGTCTTATACAGAGCATAAAGGAAAATTCTGATGAAAACGGACAAATTCTGATGCATTTCTAATGAAAATGGCAAAAATCTGATGAACTGGCAGGTATGGCACGACCGTGCCACCAGCGGCACTACCGTGCCGATCAAGCGACCTCGGAAGCACTGCCAGTGCGATCAGGAATGCCAACTGTTTCTCGGGCCGCACTACCGTGCCATCCGAGGCATGACCGTGCTAAGGCTTGACCAGAGTTTCTGACCAACATTTCTGATGAATGGCACGACCGTGTCACCAGCGCACTACCGTGCCGATGTGATGACCGAGACAGCTTATCCACTTGGCTGACTCGGGATCGGAGAAACTGACGTCACCCGACAACACCGTGCCGATGAAGAAATCACCTATAAATACAGCGACTCGCTACTAGTTCGAATGTTGGGTTTTTCTCCATGTTTCTGGGCGATTTCTGGGTTCTGAAGCAGTCCTGATCAGACCCATTTGAAGCTTAAAGATCGAGTGGAAGCATAACCGATCCAACCCATCAATTCCTTGCTTGTTTATGGTTCGATTCCTTGTTCTTGAACATGTATTCTGATCATTTTGCAGGTTATGAGCTGATGTTAGTTTATGTTTAATGTAGTTTATGTAATAGTAGTAATGAACTTGTTTCTTGAATAATCTTTATGTTGTAATCTCGTTTGTATGAAACTTAGTACTTTTTCTTGTTGAATCTTCATGGTTATGTAATGAATGTTTCATTGATGTTGAGTTCTTGATTATGTTTGATTATCTTGGATAATGAATCTGTGGTTAGTGGAATGGTAACTATTTCTTGATTAATCACTTATTTGTAGACTTTGTTTACACCATGAAACCAGACCAGGGTATTGGTTTTATACAAGATATATCTTATTTTGATTAGGAATACTTTCTTGCACATAAGGGTTCTAACGAATTATATGGTGTTGATTGCATGTTCTTAGATGCGGTTTATGATCCTTGTATAGTAGTTTTAGTCTGAAATTGCTGACATGGTAGATTTGTGTTTAAGACATGTAAAGGTGAAATTGTTTGTTGTATGATCTACATAATTGCTTGTCCTCGGGGCTGTATTGTGACCATCGGTATTGCTTTCTTTGATAAGTGAGGTTAGGAATCCAGACCCGGTAAATAACCTATCTTTATAGATTCGCATGAATAAATATCAATAGCTCGCTAATGAATGATTTTAGGTGGTTAACGTGTGACCATCGCGTTAACTTTCCGAAGAATCATAATGCTAGAAATCCAGACCCGGTAACTAGCTGTCTTGAAATTGGAAAATTAACTACGTGCTTTTGTGACATATCTGATAGATAACATGTTTAGGTTGTTTGTGAAACAAGATAATAGTGCATTATAACGCCCGTGACATAACTAAGTGTTTTAGATGTAATTTAGATAACTTAGTTAAACAACCATTCACTTATCCTTTTATCTGGTAATCTAATGACAAAGATTTAGTACATTATAACGCCCGTGTTCCATGGATCGATATCTGGCTCTTACCAATACTTTACTGCGTATATGACGAGATACACTTGTCCTTTGTTGTGTGTGTTTTAATGTTAAGGTATAAACCATTTTTATAAATATAAAACACATTTCATTGCATGTGAACATGTACGTCAATTGGTGATGAACCAGAATCAAAGTATTTAGAATCTTTTGTTAAGTGAGAGTGAAACGGGTAGCAACAACCGCACGCCAAAGCTGAATCATATGAAAGAATATCCGTCTTGGAAAAATCATTTCCACACTTATGTTCTAGGGCAAAACACCGAGTTATGGACGTGCTTCATTAGGCCATATAACACAGCTCTTGAAGAAGCAGGATCAAATGCCATAACCTTTGAAAATATGCAAGAAGCTGACAAAAAGGCATATGATCTTGAGAAGAAGGCGTTTTCTATTCTCACACAAGCACTTCACAAAGACATCTATCATCAATTCAGTTATTGTAATAGCACGAAAGACTTATGGGATGCCTTGGTAGCAAGAGGAGAAGGGAATGCGGCTACAAGAAAGACACGACATGATTTGTTGAAGAAGGAATTTGAATCATTTCAATTCATGGATAACGAAACACTAAATGATATGACAACTCGTTTTTATCATTTAATTAGTGAAATGTATTCTTATGGTGTTCTTGCAACTCAACGGGAAATGGTTGCAAGGTTTGCTGATGCTCTACCTCCAAAGTGGAGTTCATTCATTGAATTGTTAAAGCATGTGGGTACTTTAGATACTGTCAGTATCTATGAATTCGTTCAGAAGTTGGAGCACAAATATGATGAGGAAATCCGGAAAGCTAAACGGATTCCAGTTCCTCAAACTACTAAAATGTACCTCGCAGGTTTTAATTCTGCAGCCTGTTCCAGTTCCGCTCAGCAACCAAAACTACAAATGGCATTTATGTCCAATACAAGTTCCTTTCCTTTTCCCCAGTTAGCTCCTCCTCCGGTTTTCGATCCAAGAGCCTATTTTCCGCCAGCGCATGTTATTGCTCAAGCTCACGCTTTTTTCAAAACCTCAATTCGACGCGAGCGCCTGGCTACCTAAACTCGAACCCGACCTCAAGTTTCCACTACTCAACCTCAATTTTATCCAAGTGCTTATATTCCGACCCCACCACAAGCCCAACCACAACAACAGCAAGCATATTACAGTAACAACCCTCCACCCCAAAACCCCAACACAGTCAGAGTTGATACTTCAAACCTTTCGAAAGTAAGCATCGAAGTGGCAAAGGAACAAATGGAACTTCTCAACACAATGTTCAGTGCCTATTGCGGATTGGTCGCAGGCCAAATTGGAAACATCAATATGACCCATGAAGATTATCAACAGATAGACCGTGATGAAATGGAGTTAATGGACATCAAGTGGGCGTTTGCATGTGCTGTTCGAAGGGCTAAGGATTTTATGAAACGAACTGGGAGAACTACCTTGGAAAGCAAAAAGGATACGAAGTACGGTTTCGATAAGGATGCGGTTACGTGTTTCAACTGCGGCGAAAAGGGTGACTTCAAACGTGAGTGCACTCGACCGAGCAAACAAGGCAATCAAAATCCCTTCCGAAATCAGACAAGTACTTCCAACACAAATCATGAAAACCGTGAAAGAAGGATAGTAGCTGTGAACAACACCACCAATCAAACCCAGGCTAGACCTTCAAACACCAACCGAGCATTAGTAGTTCAAGCTGATGAAGGATGTATCTGGTCAGTATAGTTTGGAGATGGTGATCAAGAAGGAGGAGGAACCGCATGTTGTGCAAAGATCATCAATCACATCAAGCATGTTCACAAAGAAGAATTCTCTGAAAGTGATGATAGCTCGGGTTATAGCGGGAGTTCGGATGAAGAAAGCTCGAATTCGGGAGGTTATAATTCTGAATCAGATGTGAAGGAATAGTTGAATTCTGATGTTGATGATTTATTAAAGGAAACTGAGGAGTTAAAGTGTCAGAAATCTATTCTGATCAAGAAGGCTGCTGTCGCATCAAAGGAAATGGAGAAGTTCTTCTCTGAAGATAGATCTTTTTCTTATCAGACTGCCTTTATGGCAAATGTCTCAGCCTCGACGAGTCAGGTAAATTCCGACACTCCTACTCCTAGTGTATGTGATATGTGTGCAGATTTGAAAGTGGAATCCGAAAAGGTTCATAGCCATAATCAAAGTTTGGTTATTGAGCTGTCCAAATGCAAAGAGGCAAACATGGCTTTAGCTCGAAATGAAAAGGATTTCAAAGAAGTAATCGAAACTTTAAAGAAAAGTGTTTCCGAATTGACAAAAACTGTTTTCAACAAACAAATTGGCATTAATAACTATATTAACATCATTGAGGAAACCAAGAAAGAGCTAGCCATTGCCAAATGCGAGCATGATGCTGATGTGTGTAAAATGCAACATATAAATCACATCAATTAAGGCATAAAACTAACCCTTTTTAAGTACTAATGTTGGAAAAAGAGTGTTTTTGTCTTCCTTTTGTATTTTCAGGATGAAATGAGCTCAAAATCACAAAAGAAGCAAAAAGACAACTAATTCTACCATAAATACAAGAAAAGGAACAAAAGTAGACTGCCCGGACCCTCAACGGCACCTCCCAAGGCAAAGGAGAAGAAACAGAGTCTGAACACGCCGCGTGTCCAGCGAACACGGGGGCGTGCCCAGGAAGCAGCAGAAAAGACAAACCAGTAGAAGCTTCCATTGCCCACCACGGGGCCGTGTCCAGCGGGCACGGGGGCGTGGTCAAAGTACAGCAGGCGCATTAATTGTAATTCGCAATTACAATTAATGAAGAGAGAGAATGTCAGACGGACACGGGGCCGTGTCCAGCGGACATGGGGTCGTGTCCAGCCTTCTGTTCAGCCTATAAATAGAGGAGCTTGGCTTCATTTTCTCTCATCCCTTGGCACACCACCTCTCTCACACCTCATCCACCACCCACCACCACCATAACACCATCATCCACCACCATCATCCATTGTCCATCGTAGAGTGTGTGAGTCGTCTCGGGATCCAAGATTGATCGTAAGAGTTCTTGACAATCAAGGCCATGTTTGCCTAAGTCTCTTACATCACTTGGTGAAGACAAGTGTTTAGTATAATACTTTTTATTTTTAATCTTTTGCACTTTTTATTTGGTTTTGTATTAATGACTTTAATAACTAGTTACTTATGTTGAAGGTGATCTTTCCTTATCGTTTGTCCGTGGTGTCTTGGCATTATTTTACTGTCTATATAAAATAAAAGATTTTCACCATTCATATCTCCACGGTCTATATGGAGGTATGTTGGCTACCTGGTCGGGGGTTAAGGGAACGGTTTGGTAAGGGTCTTGCCCTTGTTCAGCGTTTAGAGGTCCTGCTTGGGACCTGGGTCAAATTTAGTAGGATCTCCTTCAATGCCCATAGGTATTGGATGGCGGGGATCCAAACTCTTTGACCCCCTCATAAGTTAACTACTATTGATACTATAACCCGGCTATTTAGGACTGTATCCCTGCTGACTCAGACTACTTAGCCGAGGGTAACGTCACCGCCAAAAGCGGGGCCTACCACAATTTGCATTAATAACTTAATTCATTATCTTTCAATAATCCGACCCTTTAGGATTGTATCCTTGCTGACTCAAACTACTGGGTTGAGGGTAACGTCGCCTTCAAAAGAGGGGCCTACTACAATAACTAAGATAATCTCTTAAACAAGTGCAAAAGTGCGAAAATAATCAAAGGTTATACTAATACACGTGTCGGATCCAAGTGATTCATCTTGTCTATCTGTTTTTATTTTATTTTTATTTTCAGCATTTAGTTAGTTTTTATTTTTCTTAGTTTAAAACATTTTTCTAACTTTTTGATTTGATTAGACGTTGAGGATAAACCGGTATTAAAAGCTCTTGTGTCCTTGGACGACCTCGGTATCTTACCAACACTATACTACGTCCACGATGGGTGCACTTGCCCATATGTGTGTTTAGTGTTAGTAAATATCGTGTTTTATAAATTTAAAAGTTGGCTAAAAGTGTAAAAAGGGGCTTAAATACTCATCAAAAATATAACACACTTCACGCACATCAAGTTTTTGGCGCCGTTGCCGGGGACACAAGGATTTTAAGAAAGCTTAAAATCGACGGCCTAATCAGTTTTTCAAAAACCTTTTCAAAACGCGCGCATTTTTTCTGCATTTTAGTTTAGTTTTGCATTTACAGTAGCCTGAACACGGGGCCGTGCTCGCTGAACACGCCCCCGTGCTGCATATTTTTAGAGTAGATACCCAGATACAGAGTCTGAACACGGGGCCGTGCTCACTGAACACGCCCCCGTGCTCAACGTGACCAGTAAATTTAATTAAAACGCCCAGATACAGACCCTGAACACGGGGCCGTGTTCATTCAACACGGGGCCGTGTCCAGCCTCTGTTTCCGTCTTATTTTTGTTTTCTGGTCCCGAGACTCAGTTGTGGTCTGTTGAGTGATTCTTATGGATCAATACTCAAGAGGTTACAACTACACCTATGATGAGGATGATTATAGGGGTAATTATTGCACTAATTGTCGTAACGCACGCTCGGTTCAATATAATAACTCATATCAACCATCCAATTCATACAACCATTATGAGGAGCCCAGGTACGAGCCATCAACTTCATACACATCCTATGAAGACCAAAGGTATGAACCTACTCCCTCATACTCATATTTTGATGAACCAAGGTATGAGCCTTCATACTCATACTTTGAAGATTCAACATATGAGCCACCACCTTCATACTCTTATTATGAGGAACCATGGCGTGAACAACCCACCTCATATGAGTACTATGAAGAACAAAGTTTCGACCCTTATCCATCATATACTTATAATGAAGAACAATGGTGTGAACCATCTACTTCATATGAGAATTATGAGGAACCAAGGATCGAACAACCGGATTCAAGCTTTGAGGATCCAAATTCTTTTTCTCTCACCGAAGTAACTAATATGATATTGGAAAAACTTAAAACTATCGAACGTTATATAAAAGAATCTCGCGCAAGGGAAGAGGAATCCCGCGCAAAAGAAGAGCTAAAAAATGATAATAACGTAGAGATAGTTGAAAGTATAAAAATGGAAGAACAAGAAAGTGAAAAACCGACACATGAGTTAAACAACGAAAAAGGTGAGTCCAATAATGTCAAAAATCAAGAAGAGTCTAATTTTGAGGAAATTACTCTCTTGTCACCTACTTTCGAAAATCATTGTTTAATAACTCCTCATGCCAAGTTTTTAAAAGAGTTAAACACTAGTGCTAAAATCAAAGACTTAGTAAGTGTTAAGTTAACTAATGATCAAACCTCGCTAATAAAAGAAGATCCTTTTGAAATTAACATTACACCGGTTCCATGTTTCTTTCAAAATTCCTTTATTAGTAATATCACCATTGATAAAGATCTTTGTGTTAACATAATGCCTAACTACATTTTTGAAAAATTAAGTGTTAGTGATCTTACTCCACTTCAAATTCCCATTTTTCTATCCAATCGAAAAGTAATGAAATCAATCGGTGTAGTTGAAGATGTTTTGGTTCAAACAAATCAAATGGTAATCCCAACCGACTTCGTCATCCTTGATGACGCTCCACTAGTCTTAGGAAAACCTTTTGTGCAAACTCATAAAGCTTTGAAAAACCGGAAATTCAACAATCTACCTCTTCAATTAGGGGCATTCAAAAGGAGCATAGATCTTGAGCGCTCAATGAAATATCCTTTTGGCAATAATGACCCCCTAATTGAAGATGAGCCTGAACCACCCGATAAGGAGGGTCTAGCCAAGGACCCTTATAAACGTGGCGCACCACGGAGGCATTCCGCGGAACTATCCTTAGTTTTAGATTAGTTTAACTTTTATGCTTTCTAGTTTAGTTTTAATTTGCAGGAATAAAACACACTCGGGATGGTGAAGGATACTAAGGGAAGCTTGAACCAACACCCCATGCGCAAAAACAGAGCCTCTCGACAATTTTTCTTCATTACTGCAAGTTCAGCACGGGGCCGTGCTCACCCAACACGCCCCCATGCCCAAAAATCTGCAGAAATGCCCAGTTCAGGTACCTGGACACGGGGCCGTGCTCACTGAACACGCCCCCGTGCCCAGCCTTCTGTTTACTTTTGGTACTGGCAGTCTGGACATGGGGCCGTGTTCAGCCAACACCACCCCGTGTTCAGCTACCCAGTACCATAAAATCTTGTTTTTAACCCACTTTTACACATTTTAATCAACCGAAAAACTTATTTTTGGGAAACATTAAGGACAATGTGTAATTTAAGTGTGGGGGGATGCTAAAACCTTGAATTTTGCAAGTCCTAATAACAAGCCATACACAAAACTCTATTGGAACCGCTAATCACCCTAATTTTTTTTCAAAAACTTTTCATTTTTTTTACTTGTCTTGGTTTAATTTGGGAATAACAAGTTCTAAAAAGGTTATATTTTTATAAATTTACAACCGATAGCGTCGTGATAAAAAGAGCCAAATAAGAAGATTATGAAACGGCATGACAATCTTATTAAAATTTGATTATATATACTTGATCACATAAAAACCCATTCCCACAAAAGTGAGTTTTGAGCCTTTATTGAGCATACAAATATACATCTTTAAACTAAATGCTCATTTTTCGTTTCTTGTGTGAATAGCCGCTTGGTTCTTACGACTCTAGAACTTGCCACGATGATACATTCCCGGTCCTTACCAACTTAAACCCGAGTAAGTAAATGATGGAGGCATTAGGACTAACCCCTTTTTATTTCTACACCATTAATTTTCCTTTTTTTTTACCACCTACCCAAAAAATCCCCCTAGTTAAACCCTTTGAGCCTAAACCTTTTCGTTTCTTTCCCCAAAACAAACACCCTTTACCCACCAAAACCTTTTTCATTTTAAACCCTTTATTTTAGTAACAAAGCTCGGTTTTCTTGTGACACAAAAAAAAAAGAAAAAAAGAAAAAAAAGAGATGAAGTTAGCAATAAACAAACAAGCTTATCAAAAGAAACCTTGTTTGAAAAATGCTTCATTAGAATAGAAAAAAAAAAGTGAAGAAAAAAAAAGAAGAAAAAAAAAGTGTTTTACGAAAACCGACGCTTTTTACACTTTTCGCCCTTTTACTAACCACTAACCCAACCACCCACCTTTAACCCAAGCCTAACCCTAAACCCCAAAAGTCCTCTTGATATTTACAAAGGTAAAAAGTTAAAAAGGAGGAGAATTGATTGCTTGGCAAGCCTATGGAATGCGTAAGTTCCATGCCGCTCTCGAGTGATTCACTAAAAATATACACCTTCGGCCGAGTGTTGAGTGATCTCCCGTGAGGTATGTGAACGTGTATATAAATGGAATTTTAATAAGGCATGCTATGCCCGAATAAGTAATTTATCTTATGAAAAGTTCAAAATAAATCATAACGAATAGGATTGTAAATAAATAAAAATAAAACTTATAAAGACCTTGGATTCCCGACACTCTAGGACAAGCTAAAACATTCTCTTCTACCTATTCCATTTGGGAGTGTAAGCCACATTTAAAGAGTTTTGCTTGAGGACAAGCAAAAGTTCAAGTGTGGGGGTATTTGATGTGTGTAAAATGCAACATATAAATCACATCAATTAAGGCATAAAACTAACCCTTTTTAAGTACTAATGTTGGAAAAAGAGTGTTTTTGTCTTCCTTTTGTATTTTCAGGATGAAAATGAGCTCAAAATCACAAAAGAAGCAAAAAGACAACTAATTCTACCATAAATACAAGAAAAGGAACAAAAGTAGACTGCCCGGACCCTCAACGGCACCTCCCAAGGCAAAGGAGAAGAAACAGAGTCTGAACACGCCCCGTGTCCAGCGAACACGGGGGCGTGCCCAGGAAGCAGCAGAAAAGACAAACCAGTAGAAGCTTCCATTGCCCACCACGGGGCCGTGTCCAGCGGGCACGGGGGCGTGGTGAAAGTACAGCAGGCGCATTAATTGTAATTCGCAATTACAATTAATGAAGAGAGAGAATGTCAGACGGACACGGGGCCGTGTCCAGCGGACACGGGGCCGTGTCCAGCCTTCTGTTCAGCCTATAAATAGAGGAGCTTGGCTTCATTTTCTCTCATCCCTTGGCACACCACCTCTCTCACACCTCATCCACCACCCACCACCACCATAACACCATCATCCACCACCATCATCCATTGTCCATCGTAGAGTGTGTGAGTCGTCTCGGGATCCAAGATTGATCGTAAGAGTTCTTGACAATCAAGGCCATGTTTGCCTAAGTCTCTTACATCACTTGGTGAAGACAAGTGTTTAGTATAATACTTTTTATTTTTAATCTTTTGCACTTTTTATTTGGTTTTGTATTAATGACTTTAATAACTAGTTACTTATGTTGAAGGTGATCTTTCCTTATCGTTTGTCCGTGGTGTCTTGGCATTATTTTACTGTCTATATAAAATAAAAGATTTTCACCATTCATATCTCCACGGTCTATATGGAGGTATGTTGGCTACCTGGTCGGGGGTTAAGGGAACGGTTTGGTAAGGGTCTTGCCCTTGTTCAGCGTTTAGAGGTCCTGCTTGGGACCTGGGTCAAATTTAGTAGGATCTCCTTCAATGCCCATAGGTATTGGATGGCGGGGATCCAAACTCTTTGACCCCCTCATAAGTTAACTACTATTAATACTATAACCCGGCTATTTAGGACTGTATCCCTGCTGACTCAGACTACTTAGCCGAGGGTAACGTCACCGCCAAAAGCGGGGCCTACCACAATTTGCATTAATAACTTAATTCATTATCTTTCAATAATCCGACCCTTTAGGATTGTATCCTTGCTGACTCAAACTACTGGGTTGAGGGTAACGTCGCCTTCAAAAGAGGGGCCTACTACAATAACTAAGATAATCTCTTAAACAAGTGCAAAAGTGCGAAAATAATCAAAGGTTATACTAATACACGTGTCGGATCCAAGTGATTCATCTTGTCTATCTGTTTTTATTTTATTTTTATTTTCAGCATTTAGTTAGTTTTTATTTTTCTTAGTTTAAAACATTTTTCTAACTTTTTGATTTGATTAGACGTTGAGGATAAACCGGTATTAAAAGCTCTTGTGTCCTTGGACGACCTCGGTATCTTACCAACACTATACTACGTCCACGATGGGTGCACTTGCCCATATGTGTGTTTAGTGTTAGTAAATATCGTGTTTTATAAATTTAAAACTTGGCTAAAAGTGTAAAAAGGGGCTTAAATACTCATAAAAAATATAACACACTTCACGCACATCAATGCAATCAAGCTCAAATTGGAGAGTTATTCTAACTCCCGATATGTGCTCGATCACATTATAGACACTCAACAGTTAAAAGGGAACAAGAAAGGTGATGGGTATAAGTCGTGTCCGCCCCCTTTGAGACACAACTATACTAAAATGCCCGATGAAGAGGAAATGCCTCGTTTTGAGCCTAGTGTGCCTCTCGATTATGAAGAAGTTACTACTGGATTAGGGTTCAAATCGGATAGTTCCTTGAATACCTCATCTGAAGAAACAGAAACTTCAACATCGACGCATCAAAGTGCCCCAATCATTGAGGACTATGATTCGTCTGATGATGAGTCATGTAACACCCCGTGTTTTCGAAAGTCAAAGTCAAAGTCAAAGTCAAAGTCCAAGTCAAGTTTGACTTCTTTGACTGTAATTAGTCTATTTTATGTTTATTATTTGTATTATGTGGAGTAAGTGTTGTCAATCAAAGGAATCGAAGTAATCGAATGTTTAATCGACACGAAACGCTTTACGACTGTGAATAGTAGGAAGTAACAATGCGATAAATTCAATCAATCAATAGTAATCAAGCTAATCGAATCATCAATCAAAAATCGAAACTCGAAACTCGAATTATGCGAATTTGGTGTTACTATACGTGTGTGTGTGCCTTATGTGTTACTTGTGCGTGTTTACTTTATGTTATGTGTGGTGATCAATCGAATCGAAACTCGAAACTCAATCGAACTCAATCGAAATAGAATTATGATGAATGGTAGTGAAAGGATAGTGTGAAATATAGATGCTTGTATGTAGATACAGTGGTTGGGATTAAAAGTAATTTGAATAGGAAACTCTATCGTACTCGTATCGCCTTTAATCGAAATTGAAATATCAGAAATCGTCGCACCGAACGCCCAAAGCAGGCTGTTGATCGATCAGGCTCCTAGCCGATCGAACAGCCCAGTCGATCGGACGGACTGTCCGATAGAGCAGGCTGTCCGATCGGGATGCCTGGCCGATCGACCAGCTCTTTCCCCTTTTGGAAGCCTATAAATAGGCCTGTCATTGTCATTCTTTCCACTTTTGGAAACTCTCTGACCGACCAGCTCGTGCACTCCTTCTTTTCTCAGATTTCTCTCAATCCCGGTAAGATTTCATCCTATATCTTGTACGATTTCGATCTATACACACTCCCACACCTTTCTATCTTTCAAATCTTGGTTTCTAACCGTGAAATCATCAAGATCTAAGTATTCTAGGATGATGTCATCATGGTATTCTTCAAGAACATCATGTTTTGACCTCAACCCACCAAGAATCACTTGGACCTAGCCGATTTCCACACAAACAAACTAAGATCCATCACAGATCTGAACATCTATATGGTGTGAAGGATTGAAATGAGGAATTTCCAACTTTCTTTCAACTCTTTTACACTCAATGCCTTCAAACCGGTTGAAACGGAGCTTGAGCCAACTCACTAATTATTCTAATGGTTGTGTAGTTCAAGATTCGGATTCTATCTACGAGTTTCACCGATTTCGGGTTAAACGTTAAACTACCGTTCCGAACCGTTCACCGGCCGGACTTGGGTGATTCCTGTCCGAGTAGAGGAAACAAGTAAGAACGAAGGTGCCATGGTTCAGCTCGTTGTCAAAATACCTCGATATAATGTCAAACAATCAGAACAACCAAGTGTTAGATGAACAGGCCGACCAGGTCAGGATGCTGACCGATCGAACAGGTTGTTCGAACGAACAGCCCAACCGATCGGACATGTCAGCCGATCGACCAGGCCAGCCGATCGGCTAGCATATGGCCCCACACTTTGACAATTTCATGAAGTATGGTATTGAACGAAGTAATGTTCGATCGAACGACTGTTTGATAACATTACTCTTTGGATCATGAGATACTATGCTTCAACACTTAATCGATTTTCAACTCGTTCGACGTATTGGAGTGCCACCCGATCGAACATGCCGTCCGATCAGGTGACATCCAATGAGGACCCATTTCTGAAGTTCCTAACCGATCGGTTAAGCCGGCCAATTGAATAGGCCGTCCGATCGATCGACCTGAAAGGTAAGGACACTTTAGTGTTCTCAAATACTACAACGAAAACTTCAAAAGGACAACCATCATACACAAACACATCCTACTCAAAGGAAGAAACAATCCACTCGAACAGTCCAACCGATCGAGCCTATCAGCCGATCGTACAGGCTGTCTGAACGGACTGTCTAACCGAACAAACAACCCGTTCGATCGAACCTATAGTTCGATCGACCACGCTATTCGACCCATCATCACTTGTTTCCATTTTTACGCGTTACTCATCGTTATGCTATCGAACTATTCAGGCTAACCCTACTCTCAAGCGCTCCCTTCAATCCATCAATCAATCGCTGTGAGTATACTCGAACCCTTTTTCCTTTAGCACTTTTGGGTGTTACATATACTTATCCAAATCACAATCGAACACACTACTCAATTACTTTAAACGCTAACCGTTATGCATGTATTACATGACTAAATGAATGCTTGTTGTTATGTTTACATGTGGAATGCTGTCTACCTGCCTTAACGACGTAGTACTATAGTTTGGACTCAGCACCCGTTCACACGGGGGTTGTTAAGGACAATTACTTGCATGGATTACGGTGGTAATCATGTATTGCGAACTGCCTCGGGCAGTCAACCCGCAGTCATTGGTATCGATAGATCCATGTCGATAATTAACATGCTTCGTTTTCCTCTGTGTACGTGCTGGTTATGCGTAAACTATTTCAAACTCTATATGCTATTATCAAACTTGTATGCTCACCTTTACATTATATGTATTGATTTATTTTAACGTATGTGACAGGTGTTTAAGGTGTTTACTTGCTAGGGAAACGAGGCTAGAATAAAGCTCTAGAGCCCCCTAACAAATAGTTGTCTGTAGCGGTCAAGCTAGGGGTCTTTAGATGCAAACAAACAATATTTATTATTATATTTGAATCTGAGTTGTCGGAACAGAGTATTTGGCTACTTGTATTCTGTAATAATTTGTTTTACTGTTTGGGATACGGTATGGGACGTATTATTTAAACTAAATGGTAATGATAGTTGTTGTGGAAACTTCTGGACAATCTGTTTCGCTTAGTGCAATGCCCCGATGATTCCGACATCGGTTGGGGTGTGACGGATTGGTATCAGAGCCATAACTATAGGGAATTAGGCTAGACACGACCTAGTCCGGGTCGCTGTCTTATAGACCTAGACTATAGTTAGGAACCAACAGACCAAAGCTTATGTGCTATACCCAGCTATTTCTCGCTATCACTGCACTCGAATTTTCAAATGGAGTCAAGCGATTTAGTCAGGATTAGGTGTGAAAACCGCAAACTCTTGACTAAATTGCTTGGTCAATGCTGATTTTATCAATTCATCAATGATTTCTTCATTAATTTTTCAAAATCAACGAGGAGAATTATACCAAATCAGGAGTGAGATCCATATTTTGATGAATAATCTCCTCAATTTTTACTAAAACAAGGAAGAAGTTGCTAAGCTAGGGGTGAAACCCTAACCTTGACAACTTGTTCCGGATTTTTATTTCTCTCACCAAAGCCTCGACGGACTCCAACGACCTGAACTCGCAAGCATGACCTAGGGAATGCGTGTTGAATGCCCAAGAATCGAGGCAAAAACACGATCCTGAAAGTCGAAAAGTGACGACAAGTCTATTGAGAATAGTCGAATCGTTTTGGTTAGTCGATGTCTAGTAGCCGCAGACTCTGAGCATTCGTCGATTTTATGTGTTTTATGTGTTTATGTGTTTAAATTTTTTGGAGAATTATCCGATTTTTGCTATCACTTCAATCGACACACACGACTCGCGTTGCTAATCTATCTCAAGGCGCTAACAAGTCGCTGTAATTTTAGACAATATTATGCTATGATACACGATTATACTATACTACTCGACACGCTATACGACTATACGATGCTACTCGATATGCTAGTCGCGACCGAACATACGAACGACACGTGAGCTTTGAATGATAGGTTTCTGTATTCTGACTGCATCTGTGATTAAATGCCTGTATGCTTATGTGCTTCTGTAATTCTGTGTTCTATGTGCTTCTATGCTTCTGTGATTTCGTGAATCTGTGGTTTTGTGCCTATGTGTTTATGTGATTCATGCCTTATCGTGTTACTGAGCTTTAGTAAGTAGTACACGAGTGAGGTGAGATTCGACTTGTTGTGTCTGAGACCTACGACAATGTCTGTTGCAGACCATGTCGTCATCTGGACACCGAACCCCTCTTACCCACCAAGAAAAGAGAGACAAGCGTCTCGCTGCTATCATCGCCAAGCAAGTGGCAAAAGCTGTAAGCGAGGTGTATGAAAACGTCAGCAAATCGTCTGAGGAATCGCGAACTGAAGCTCCTAAAGATGCCAACAAGACTGTTTTCAGCTTCAAACAGTTCAAGGCATGCGGACCAAAAGAATTCACCGGGGAAGATGGCCCTACCGCCATGTTTCAATGGTTTGATTCGGTTGAAGTCACACTGCGCCAAAGCGGCTGTCCTGAAAATCCCCGTACCCTCAATGCGACCGGCATCTTCAAGTCCCGAGCTCTAGACTGGTGGACGGCCGAACGAAACAAACGCGGGAATGATGCAGCTTATGAGCTGACTTGGGAAGAGCTGAAGGCCATCATGATGGACGAATTCTGCCCTCCCCATGAACGCCAAAAGCTGGAGGACGAGTTTTGGAACATCAAGCAGAAGGGCGGAGACAACGCTGCCTTAACTGCTTGCTTCAAGCAGCTTAGCATTATCTGTCCCGATCAAGTCAAGACGCCAGACATGGCCATCAAGAAGTACATTCGAGCTCTACCTGATTGTGTTGTTGACTTTGTTCACACCGCCAAGACATCATCAATTGAGGAGACCTACTTGCTTGCCGCCGAGATCAATGACAAGCGGGTAAAGTCTGGTTTCAGGGATAAGCCATCCAAGTCTCTGCATCAAGCTACTACTGCACCAACCACCGACTACACTGCTCAACCCTCCAAGTCATCACGCTGAAAGAATAAGCACAACAACAGCAGCTCCAGCAACAAGAACTGTGCTGTCACAACAACTGTTGCCCATCTGCAAGCCGTACAGGCTCAACAGCAGTCTCATCACCGACCAGCTCCAGTGACCAATGCACCGCCAGCAAAGCGTGCTTACACAGGACCCCACCCGCTCTGCCCGACATGCTCATATCATCATCCGGTGGGAATCGCCTGTTGTTTCTGCGCTCACTGCAACCTCTACGGTCATTTCACTGCCAACTGTCGCTATGGTCCCCGAAACACCGCAGCTCCTGCCGCGGCTCATCAAGCTCTACTCCCAGCCCCACAAGGCCAACCTGCAGCTCAAGCACCCGCGGTCAATGCTCAAGTCTGCTTTGCATGTGGTGATCCTAACCATTTTGCAAACATGTGCCCGAACAGGGTTGTGAAACAAGAGCCCCAACAGCAGCAGCAACAGCCTCAGCAGCAGCAACAAGCAGCCCGTGCCAGAACCTTCAACATCAACGCCCGTCAAGCCCAGGCTGACAACAACGTGGTTAATGGTACGTTCCTTGTGAATGGTATTTATGCATCATGTTTGTTTGATACTGGAGCCGATAACTGCTTTGTGTCGTTTGAATTCGAGAAGCTCCTTAGTCGTAAGCGCTCTGATCTTCCCTCGTCATTCGAAGTAGAAGTCGCTACTGGAAGAACTGTCGCCGTTAACTCTGTTCTCCGTGATTGTACTCTCGAGCTCAACAAACACATCTTCCCAATCGACCTTATTCCGATGCAGCTCGGAAGTTTCGACGTCATAGTAGGCATGGACTTTCTTCGCGAAAACCATGCTGAAGTTGTGTGCTTCGATAAAATGATTCGATTCTCACTCGCAAATGGTGATCTTTTATGTGTGTACGGTGAAACTGCTTCGAAAGGTCTCAAGCTCATGTCATGCATCCAAGCTAGCAAGTATCTCCGCAAGGAATACAGAGCCTTCTTGGCCAACATTGTAGTATCGGAGAAGGAAAAGAAAAAGAAGGCCAAAGTCAAATACGTCCCAGTGGTCCGTGACTTTCCTCGGGTGTTCCCTGATGATCTTCCTGGACTACCGCCAAGTCGTGATATCGACTTTCGCATCGACCTCATTCCTGGAGCTAACCCCGTTGCCAAAGCTCCTTATCAACTCGCACCATCCAAAATGAGGGAACTCTCGAACCAACTCTAGGAGTTACTTGAAAAAGGCTTTATTCGCCCGAGCACCTCTCCGTGGGGGGCACCAGTCCTTTTCGTTAAAAAGAAGGATGGGTCGTTCAGGATGTGCATCGACTATCGGGAGTTGAATAAGTTAACCATCAAGAACCGTTATCCTCTACCTCGAATCGATGACTTGTTTGATCAGCTGCAAGGTGCAAAGTGTTTCTCGAAGATCGATCTACGTTCAGGCTATCATCAATTGCGCATTCAGGAGGAAGACATCCCCAAAACTGCTTTTCGCACTCGTTATGGCCACTATGAATTCGTTATTATGCTTTTTGGTTTAACCAACGCACCCGCTGTTTTCATGGATCTGATGAATCGTGTGTGTAAGCCATTTCTAGACCGTTTCGTCATCGTGTTCATCGACGAAGTCTTGATTTATTCCAAATCGACAGCCGAACACTCGCAACATCTACGTTTGGTTCTCGAACTACTTCAGGGGAATCAACTCTATGCCAAGTTCTCCAAGTGCGAATTCTAGCTAGAGGAGGTTCAGTTTCTGGGTCACATCTTTAATAGTCAAGGTATTCATGTCGACCCCGCGAAGATTGAAGCAGTTAAGAGTTGGATTACGCCTAAGAACCCGTCTGAAGTTCGTTCTTTTCTTGGACTAGCGGGCTATTATCGACGATTTATCGAAGGATTCTCTAAGATCGCTGTGCCGCTTACCGCCCTTACTCATAAAGACAAGCCTTTTGTTTGGGGAACTGAACAAGTGTCTGCTTTTCAAACCCTCAAGAATATGCTTTGCAATGCTCCTGTTCTCACGTTGCCCGTCGGAAACACCGATTTCATTGTTTATTGTGATGCTTCCAACCTTGGTCTTGGTTGTATTCTCATGCAACGGGACAAGGTTATAGCTTACGCATCTCGTCAGCTCAAAATCCACGAGAAGAACTATACAACCCATGATTTCGAGCTAGGCGCAGTTGTTTTTGCATTGAAGATTTGGCGACACTACCTGTATGTTACCAAGTGTACCATCTTCACCGATCACAGGAGTTTACAACACATCTTTAATCAGAAAGAACTTAACATGCGTCAACGCCGATGGGTAGAACTTCTTAACGATTACGACTGTGAGATTCGTTATCACCCAGGCAAGGCAAATGTTGTTACCAACACGCTCAGCAGACGGAGTTATTTGCTCAGTATTCGCAATACCCAAGCCCAGCATGATCTCGAAACCCTCATCCGCGAAGCCCAGCATGCTTGTTTTAACGAACGCACTTTGAAGAAAGAGAGGATCTATCACGATGGAGCTCAGCTGGTAAGCAAAGCAAATGGGATTTTCTATTATCTGGACCGAATTTGGATCCCTAAGCGGACCGATTTGCGAAAGATTATAATGAACGAAGCCCACAAATCCCGATACTCTATTCATCCCGGTGCCGATAAAATGTACCAGGACCTTCGCTACAAGTACTGGTGGCCGGTTATGAAGCGGGATATCGCTCTTTATGTTGGAAGTTGCTTGACTTGTGCGAGAGTTAAGGCTGAACATCAACGACCTTCTGGCTTACTCGAACAACCTCCAATCCCCATAAGGAAGTGAGAGAGTATAGCTATGGATTTCATAACCAAACTTCCGCCCACGCCATCAGGTCACGACAGCATTTGGGTTATAGTTGATCGTCTGACCAAATCAGCCCAGTTTTTGCCAATACGGGAAGACTACAAGGTAGAACAACTAGCCCGAACCTACACCGATGAGATCATTGTAATCATCGCACGCCTCGTGACATCATTTCAGACCGTGATGCTCGGTTTACTTCGCGATTGTGGGAAACGTTTCAAGCAGCTCTCGGTACGTCGCTTAACCAAAGTACCGCATTCCACCCTCAAAACGACGGACAGACTGAAAGAACAATCCGTACTCTTGAAGACATGCTCCGCACGTGTGTCATAGACTTCGGTGGTAGTTGGAACAAATACCTACCGTTAGTCGAATTCTTGTACCATTCGAGGCCTTATATGGAAGAAGATGTCGTTCACCTATTGTGTGGCACGAGATCGGTTATTCGCAACTAACTGGTCCCGAGCTACTACAAGAGACGACTGACAAAATCCTCCAGATTCAAGACAACTTTTCGAAAGCCCGGGATAGGCAGAAAAGTTACGCCGATAGAAGACGCAAGCCCCTTGAATTTGACGTTGGCGACTACGTACTCCTAAAGGTATCACCTTGGAAGGGTGTGGTCACATTTAGCAAGAAAGGGAAACTAGTGCCTTGATATGTTGGACCTTTTAAGATTCTGGAAAGGATCAGAAAAGTCGCCTACAGACTCGAACTATCGGAAGAACTTAGTAACGTCCACCCGACTTTCCATGTGTCAAACCTCCGAAAATGCCTAGCTGATCATTGTGACATCTGTGCTTGTAATCATTGTAAACGGTTCAGTTATCAATGAAATAAAGTTATTTGATCCTAATGTTTGTTTGTTGATGTTTGATGTTTTTCATGTTTTGACTTTTATTCAATTTCAAACTCTACATCGCTTTCTGGAGAATTATATGCAAACTGGTGCGTAAACGTAATCAGTTTAACGCGACAAATACTCCGGAACATCAATTTATGCTTAACATACCTTAAATAACCTTTACATAACTTAGAAATAACCTTTACAGGGACTAAAATTGACAAACTGCGAAAGTATGCCGATTTGAACTGTAACGAACATTCTGGGACATGATCAGAAGTTAAACACACCTTAAATATCCTTTACATAGCTTAGGAATAGGCTTTGAGGGGTTCGGTGTGCCAAAATAAACTTCATGCTCATTCAGGGACTAAAAGCGTTAAAAAGTGCATAAGTTTGCATTTTCGCGCATAACTTACGTTCTGAATACATCCGGACATCCAAAAATTTATGCAAGCATTAGAATATTTTATTTTAGTGTTTGGCATGAGAAAAATCCATTCGTCACGCAATTTGGATCGTTTTTCGCGCTTATGCGCATTCCGTCGTAATTAAGCGAACACCGCAACCGTACTACCAAACGAACCGACATCCGGAATATTTTTGAGCATGTTTTGAGTACCCTACACTTTAACTTCATTTTTGAGCCTTGAAATGAGGTTAACGGGGCTTAAACATGCCAAAAATGGGCCAAAATACATGTTTCTGAAGTGCAGGGACTAAACTGCAATTTCTGAATAGTTACCCAAGCGGGCCGTGTAAGCCTATGTGTACATTTTACGCGGGCTGCGTGAAAGGCCCAGTAACAAAAAACCAGTTTCTGAAACAGCAGCTGGTATTCGTTGAACTTAGACATGCTTTTGATCAATCTAGGGGCAAATTTTGATGGTTTTTATCTACCCCTTGTATTGCAAAACAATGGGCACAAGTGGAGGGCCAAGATTAAAGCTCGATTATCGAGAAACGATCCTAACGGTTCTACCATTTCTATAAATACCCAACCCATTTTCCCATCTTCCTCACATTTGATCTGATTCAAAGCTTTCTAAGTGGAAGTGTATACTTCCTACCTGAAAGCGAATCGGGTTAAATCTTGCGTGGACCTTCTGTAAGTATTCTTTCGCGTTTTTCATTCGTTTTAGCGTTAAAGTCAAACTGTGTTTGACTTTCTGCATTGACCAGTTTATGGTCAACGCGAAGTTCGTTTGAACTTCATAACGTGAGCGTAATCACGATGGTTATAGTCCCTAGTGACTATACCTACTGATTACCACGTTATCTAGGCTCAGTGACGAGTCGTAGTTTCGGCCAAAATGCGTTTTCTCGCGTATTTTGTAACCAAACTACTCTAGGGTATTAAAACCGTTTGTTTTAATACCAAACCTGTTTTCTAACTTTACTAAACATGTTCTAGCATGTTTAGCTCGTCGCTTTTAGATTTGTGCTTGTTTAGGGTCGTAAAGGTAAGCGATCTAATCAATCGCTTATGCTTTCGAACCCGACCCATTTGGTCGATCTTTAGGATCCGACCAAAACACTTTAGGTGACCATAGTTGTATAGGGAATAACCTTCCGAGGTTATACCTTATGGTCACATCGTTTAAGTAGTTGTATGATAAGTAGTTCTTATGCCTTAGGTAAATTACCAAAATACCCTTTTTGCGCCAAAATTCATTTTAAGCCTATGTAACATAATTTTTGACATCTAAACTGATTTAGCAACAATGTTTAGCGTGTTAAGGCATATCTTGCTTGTCATAGAACTAGTTAAACATTCCGAACGCGTTTTACGCGAACGACGCGTTAAAGTAGCATAAGCTACCTAAACGGGTCGTAACGGGTCAAAAGCACTTAGGATAAGTTTCGTTTTAGTATGAAGGCTTTGTCAAACCATATTACATAAGTTCCCATACTTATTTGGTTTACGAACCCTCGTACTACCCAATCCTCCGATAGATCCGTTTATTAATGTAGATACCTATATAGGTGCCGTTTGATTCCGTGATCTTCTAGAATTGCTTGGTGGTTATCCTACGACTTCTAAGCAATCTCAAGTGAGTACATAGTCCCCTCTTTTACTGTTTTTCAAACATTTTCGGGGTGAAACACATGTGCCTACTTGTTACTTTCGTGCTTTCTTGTTTTCACATCATATGTTGCTACGTTCTCTAGTACACTTATAGTACATGATTTCATTACATTGTTTTGCTATGTATGTTGACTGAGCATGCTAGCACATTGATTACATTACATTATTTTGCTACATATGTTTAGTTGGCATATTAGCACTTTGTTTTACATTACATTTTCTGCTATGTATGTTGACTGAGCATGCTAGCACATTGATTTACATGACTTTTCTGCTTTGTATGTTAACTTAACATACTTAGTACATTATTTTCATATAACATGTTTACACTTGGTATAACATTTGGTTTGCACAAACGGGACTTATATACATTCATTAACATTAGCTACGCCGCTCGGTAGTAAGTAATGGTACCATAGGACTTGACAAATCCCGTTCCTGACATCCTAGGTTTGTTTGGGTGTAAGGAATGACTGAATCCAAAAACATTTCTTTTGATAACCTTTACTTAAGGTTATCCGTCTGTCTCAAGGCTTGAATGTATGCGTTAACTTACCACATAAATGTTTGTATCATTTAAAACATGCTTTTACTTTGCAAAACATAACTTTTTGACATACTCAAAATACTTTGTTTTGTACATTTTTACATTTGGTTTAAGTGAATACATTTTACTTAACATACATAACATTTTTTTACTCATACATGACTACATTTTGGGACTTTTTAAACATATGACAATGGTTTAGACAAGAACATTTGATGGTTGGTTTAAACATGGACTTTATACATTGGTGGTTTGTTTAATGACTTAAGTAATGATATGTGTGTAGTATGATACAAGCATGGTGGATACGCCGCTGGTACTTCCTATATATAAGTGCTTGTATTGTATTACATGTCATAGCGTTATTTAAATCATTTAGTTTGGACTTGTACATTCTTACACAAATAACATATTTTCACAAGGCTTCGTTTTACAAAAACAACTTGTTTTATACAACTTATTTTACTTGGTTATTCTTTAACCATATATAATTCTTTTATTTATACATGTCATCTGATTTTATCGCTTTTCAAATGATTTACAAAACAAAACATTTTACAAGGTTCATGACTAACTTTTATTAAACACTTTTCTTAAACTTAAGTCATGAATCCTATTTTCACAAAACCTATGTTACTCACAGGCATTTTTATGCTGACGTACCTATTTTCACATGTGTTTTCAGGAGCTGTTGCTTAGGATGTTGATCGTGACACGCTAGGGTGGACTCGGGCCTTAGTGACATAAAATGGAACTAGACTTAGTTTAATTATGTGATGTACTTTTGTTTTCTTTTTAAGACAATGTAGCATGTAGGTTCTTGTTTTGAACAATGTATTCCACCATTGGGTGATGAATAAAATATTATTTTAATTACCATGGTTGTGGAACAATAATTCTGTTACAACACTCCCCGACGTTTCCGCCACGATTTGATGTTTTACGTGGTCGGGGTGTGACAGAAGAGTTGGTATCAGATCCAATGGTTATAGGGAATTAGGTTATTAGTAATGCTTTGACCTAGACTATAACCTTTCTAGGACCCCAACACAAGTTATCTTGTGTTTAGATTTTAAAACATACACTTCACCTATCCTTAGGTGATCACCAAAACAAGAACCCAGTTTTCTAAAACGATTTTTGAAAAACAGTCTTCTATTTTCAAATGATTTATTATATGGTTTTGAACCCTTTTGATTTTTCAAATTGATTTTGAAATATTATCATTTGTTTTTGAATGATTCTCTTGGCCTTGTGCCATCCGAGTTTTCAAAATCTCGTCAATGTTTTGGGTTCTAAATAGTGTGAACATGTGCAAACTGGAAGGGTGAATGCCTGTACCCTGGGTTTTCTGTCTAAGGCTAGAGTGTTCGTACAAATCCACATAATCGGACCAGTCACTCTTACCTGGGAACTCTTGGGGTGAGTGTTCACTTATAGGCGAGCATGTCTTCGCTAAGCATTGTTTATGGACCCATTTACTTTGATTAGTCACTGTGTGTCATTTGTTTGCTTTGTGATACTGACAAATGACCACCATCCTTGCTTTGTTGATTTTGTCTCATCTCGTTCTTTTCATCTAATCATCTCACTCGTTTCCTCTCATGTTTTCCTCTTTTTAGCATGCCTCCTCGACGTGAAAACCCGTTAACAAATGCCGAAGTGGCAGACATTCTGGCACAGCACATGGCTGCCGCACTCCCAAACATTATAGCTCAAGTAAACCAAGCCAACAACAATCAGACCTTGTAACTTCAAGAGCTTCAATTCGGCTAAACCACTCAAGTTCAGTGGTACTGAGGGGGCAACTGGGCTCTTTCAATGGTTTGGGAGCATTGAGAGTACATTCCGTCATGTTCTATGTCCTGAAAACCGGAAGGTTGAGTTTGCTTCTAGTGTATTTCAGAAGAGGGCGCTTACATGGTGGAACGGGGTTATGAGAGATCGTGGTGCTGAAGTTGCTTTAGCACAAACATGGGCTGAACTGAGAACTCTTATGATGAGGGAGTTTTGTCCTCGTCATGAGTTGAGAAAATTGGAGAAGGAATTTGATGATTTAAAACAGGTTAGTGGTGAGCACAGGGCGTATACTGATAGGTATGACGAGCTGAGCTTATTATGCCCAACAATGGTCACCCCACTCGATAAGGCTATCGAGAGATACATAGATGGTCTACCTGACCCTGTACAAGACATCGTTACTGGTAGTAATACACTGTCCGTCAGGCAATCGAGTTAGCTGCAACGTTGACTGAATAACAGATTCGAAAGGGTAAGTTGCACCGAAAGGGTGACAAGAAGGGTAAGAAGCAGGAGTCTGACAAGAAGGATAGCAAAAAAGGTAAAAACAAGAAGGGGAGTGATGCAGGTTCATCAAAGGGTTCTAGGAAGCGAAAGGCTTCCCAGAACTATGCCATTACTGCTCAGGCTCAAGCTGCTCAAAATCAGCCTGCGCAACAACCTGCCAAGAGGCCTTATCTTGGCAATGCACCTTTGTGCAACAAGTGTAACGGCCATCATCAGCCACACCTCCAATGTCGTCAATGCACCAACTGTGGGAGACCTGGTCATCTTGCTGCCACCTGCCGTATTCCAGCTAATTTGAATCGGGCAGCTCAGAACCCGGCTCAACAGGTTGCTCAGCCTCTTACTCAGCAACAAGGTCAAGCAGCACGACCCCACTTCCCACCAGGCTCTTGTTATAATTGTGGGGATCTGACCCACTACCGTAGTCAGTGTCCAAGATTGGTGAATGCGAACCCGGTTCAAGCTCAGGCTCGAGGACGAGCTTTCAACATGAATGCTGTTGAGGCGAAAGCAGACAACGAGGTGGTGAACGGTACGTTCTTTGTCAATAATCAACCTGCGTCTGTTCTTTTTGATTCAGGGGCCGATAAGAGTTTTGTGTAGTTATCCTTTGAGCCATTACTTCGCGTGTCTAGAACGAAACTAGGTAAGCCTTTGACAGTAGAAGTTGCGAGTGGTGAACCCGTTGTTCTTGATTCTGTTCTTCGCAACTGCCAGCTGAACCTTAACGACCATCTTTTTCCTATTGACCTCACACCTATGCAACTTGGAAGCTTCGACATTATTGTGGGTATGGATTGGTTAGCTAAGCATCGCGCAGAGGTAGTTTGTTTTGAATAGATCGTTCGTGTGCCGCTTTCGTCAGGTGAGATACTACAGGTTTGTGGTGAGAAACCTGCTAGTAGCCTCAAGCTTATGTCTTGTTTTCAAGCTCGGAAGTATCTGTGAAAGAACTATGTGGCCTTCTTGGCACATGTTACAGCAGATAAGGGCAAAGGTAAGTCTATTCAAGATATCCCTATTGTTCGGGATTATCCGGAGTTGTTTCCTGAAGAGTTACCTGGTCTACCCCTAGCACGCCAAGTCGAGTTCCGTATTGATCTTGTACCTGGTGCAAATCCCATTGCCAGAGCTCCATATCGTCTTGCACCGTCTAAGATGTGACACCTGTGTCGCCGCGACCATCAAACAAATACCAAGCCAATAAAATATTGTATTTCATACTTGGGATCTTGTATAAATATGTGTATCTTTTGCACATATCAATTCTTGTTCAATTTCAAACTCTACATCGCTTTCTGGAGAATTATACGCAAACTGGTGCGTAAACGTACTCAACATACCTTAAATAACCTTTACATAACTTAGAAATAAGTTTTGAAGGCTTTGGTATGGCAAAAACAAGTTAATCCGCTTACAGGGACTAAACTTGACAAGCTGCGAAAGTATGCCAATTTGAACTGTAACAAACATTCCGGAACATGTCCATAAGTTAAACATACCATAAATATCCTTTACATAGCTTAGAAATAGGCTTTGAGGGGTTTTGTATGCTAAAACAAACTTTTGGATCATTCAGGGGGTAAAAGTGTCAAAAGTGCACAAGTTTGCACTTTCGCGCATAACTTACGTTCTGAATACATCCGGACATCCAAAAATTTATGTAAGCATCCTAATATTATGACTTAGTGTTTGGCATGAGAAAAATCCATTCGTCGCGTCATTTGGATCGTTTTTCGCGGTTATGCGCATTCCGCCGTAATTAACCGAACATCGCGATCGTACGGCCAAACGAACCAACATCCGACATATTTTTGAGCATGTTTCATGTCCACAATGTTTAGGCATCATCTTAGGGCCTTAAAGTTGGCTTTACGGGCCTTAGAAGTGTCGGAAATGGCTTAAACATGCAACAGGGACTAAAACTGCCATTTCTGAAAACTTTGTACTGATCAGACATAGCCAGGCGGCCCGCCTGGGTTATGCCTGTATGCTGACGCGGGCCGCGTGGCCCCTGCAGATGCAGAAACTTGTTTTCCTTGCAAAACTTGGCCTTTCAAACACACCAAGGGGCAATGCCCTTTCACAATCTGTAGAGTTAAGGTCATTATAAGCCACCACAACATCTTGACAAGTGTATGGATGAGATCATGGCACGATATTCAAGAAACGATCCTAACGGCTTTACTTTTCCTATAAATACCCCCCCCATTTGTGTTAAAACCCACAAAACTGATCAAAGAGCTCTAAGTTGTTGCTATTGCTTCATACCTGAGCTCCTGGATCAAGTTTAGTTTTCGGGGACCCTTCGTAAGTGTTCTTTCGTTTTTTTAATCGCTTTCTAGTGCTAAAGTCAAACTTTGTTTGACTTTCCGCGTTGACCAGCTTATGGTCAACACGAAGTTCGTTGGAACTTCATAACGTGAGCGTGATCGCGATGGTTATAGTCCGTAGTGACTATACCTACTGATTTCCACGTTATCAAGGCTCAGTGACGAGTCGTAGTTTCGGCCAAAATGCGCATTCTTGCGTATTTTGTAACCAAACTACTTGTGGGTGTCAAAACCGTTTGTTTTGATACCAAACCTGTTTTCTAAACTTAGTTAAGCATGTTTTAACATGCTTAGCTCGTCACTTTTAGTATAGTGCTTATATTGGGTCGTAAGGTAAGCGATCTAAACCATCGCTTATACTTTCGAACCCGACCCATTTGGTCGATCATTAGGATCCGACCAAACAAATTAGGTGACCTTAGCTGTAACCTTCTGAGGTTATACCTTATGGTCACGATGTTAGGCGTTCCGAACGCGTTATACGCGAACGACGCGTTAAGGTAGCATAAGCTATCTAAACGGGTCGTAATGGGTCGTAAGCACTTAGATTAGGTTTCACTTTACTATAAAGGCTTTGTTAAACCATATTACACGAGTCTCCATACTCGTTTGGTTTACGAACCCGCATACTATCCGATCCTCCGATTTTGGTCCGGTATATTAATATAGCTACCTATTAGGTGCCGTTTGATATTCCGTGATCTCTAGCATTGTGTGATTATTACACAAGGACTTCTAAGCAATCTCAGGTGAGTACATTGAACCCCTCTTTCACTGTTTCCAAACTGTTTGGGGTGAAACACATGTGCCTACTTGTTACTTTCATGCTTTCCCGTTTTCACATCATATACTTGCTATGTTCATTAGTACATTTATAGTACATGATTCCAATACACTTCATGCTACGTACGCCCATTGTGTGCATACTTAGTACATCACATTTCACTACATTTTATGCTATGTATGCCCATTGTGTGCATACTTAGTACATCACTTTACAATACATTTCATGCTACGTACGCACATTGTGTGCATACTTAGTACATCACTTTACAATACATTTCATGCTACGTATGCCCATTGTGTGCATACTTAGTACATCACTTTACGATACATATCATGCTACGTACGCCCATTGAGTGCATACTTAGTACATCACTTTACAATACATTTCATGCTACGTACGCCCATTGTGTGCATACTTAGTACATTGTTTTACCTTGCATTTCCATTGCATATGCTCATCCAGCAAATGAACACATTATACTACATTTTGAACCGTTGTAACCATTTGACTATGTGAACCGTCTTAACCCTTTGATTATATGAACCGTTTGTAACCATTGAACCGTGTGAACCAGTTGTATCTGTTGACATGATTTACATTTGACAATAGACATTTGACTATACATAAACATTTCTACCATTGTTAAACCATTCATCTTGATGGTTTGGTTTGAGCAAGTGATCTAAGTAACGAGGCGTGTGTAATATGATACAAGCATGGTGGATACGCCGCTGGTACTTCCTATATATAAGTGTTTGTATGGTATTACATATCATAGCGTTATTTGAATCATTTCAATTTGAGACATATAACATTTTATACAAATAACACACTTTTCACAAGACCTTGATTTACAAACAACTTATCTTATACAAACTCATTTTACATGGTTATCCCTTTAACCATACAGTGTTATCTTATTTATACATATCATCTGATCTTATCGTTTTTCAAATGATTTACAAGACAAAGCAAATTACAAGGTTCATGACTAAACATTTTCTCAAACATAAGTCATGAATTCCGTTTTCACAAAACCAATGTATCTCACAGGCATTTTTAGGCTGACGTACCTATTTTCACATGTGTTTTCAGGAGATGATGCAAAGGACTTATCAAGACATACTTAGGCGGACCTGTGCCTTAGTGACTTAAAACGAGATAAGAACTAGTTAATTTATGTTATGTACTCTTTGGTTCTTGTTTAAACAATGTAAACTTTCATGTTTGATTAATAAAACGAAACATCAATTGCCATGGATTTGAAACAATTGATTCTGTTACAACACTCCCCGACGTTTCCGCCACGTTTTGTATGTTCTACGTGGTCGGGGTGTGACAGAAAAGTTGGTATCAGAGCCAATGCTTATAGGGAATTAGGTTATTAATAATGCTTTGACCTAGTCTATAACCTTCCTAGGACCCTAACGCGAGTTTACTTGCGTTTAGTCATAAAACAAATACCGTCACCTATCCTTAGGCGACGACCACAACAAGAACATAAATTTCAAAACCGCTTTGAAAACTAATCATCTGTTCTAGGATGATTGATTACTAGGTTTTGAACCCTCTGTTATAAGGTTTTGAACCCCTTTGAATTTTCAAAACTCTCGTCAAAGTGTTGGGTCCTAAATAGTGTGAACACGTGCAAACTAGAAGAGTGAATGCCTGTACCCGGGGTTTTCTGTCTAAGGTTAGAGTGTTCATACAAATCCATATAATCGGACCAGTCACTCTTACCTGAATACTCTTGGGGTGAGTGTCCATTTATAGGCGAGCATGTCTTCGCGATACACTATGAGGATCTATTTGCTTTGTTTCAGCCTTGGGTGTTGTTTGTTTGCTTCGTGGATTCAAACAAATGACCATCAACCATGATTATGGTCGGTAATTGTAACATCCTATTCTTACCCAATGCCATTTCATTTGTTTTCTTTCTTGTTTCTCTTTTAGAATGCCTCCTCGACGCGAAAACCAGATAGCGACTGCCGAACTGGCAGAGATCATTGCGCAGCAAATGGCTGCTCAATTCCCAAACCTCTTTGCTCAATGGAACCAAGCCAACAACAACAATAATGCCCCCTGCAACTTCAAAATGTTCAACTCAGCTAAGCCATCAAAGTTTTCTGGGTCTCAATGAGCGACTGCACTTCTGCAATGGTTCGAGAGTTTAGAGAGCACCTTCAGACAAGTTCAATGTCCAAACGAGCGAAAGGTAGAATTCGCATCTAGCGTCTTTGAGAAACGAGCTTTGCCATGGTGGAATGGTGTGATGAGAGATAGGGGTGCCGATGTGGCACTGGCTCAAACATGGCAAGAGCTTCGAGCTCTGATGATGAAGGAATTCTGTCCTCGTCACGAGACCAGGGCCTTGGAAATGGAGTTCGACGATCTTAAGCAAGTTAGCGGTGAGCATCGAGCCTA